>NC_139556.1:46401293-47039834 GCF_965112155.1 Podarcis liolepis | reverse complement strand
TTACACTGAAGATATTTTCCCCCAGGCTAAGTCAGCTCATTATTTGTACAGTATATAGGACAGATTTGCGCTTGTGTTACCATAATAAAATATTGCTTTACTCTTCAAAAACTCCCCATGTGCTTCCTTGGGGAGCAACATTTGTAGAGTCAGATACTGCTCAGGAAAGACAAAAATGAGGAGCAATTCAACCCTTTGCTTCTTTGAAGACATTTGTCAACTTTCTCTCATTAAGAAGAGGCAGAGGTCACAAATCTGGCTTTTATATTTCTAATCTGTAGAAAACATTTAAAAACTGATCAAAGGTACAAACTGATACATGTTCCTTGTAATATCTGATGATGTCATTGTGTGTAAATGTGGAATTGCTACTGGATCTTGGGAGAATCCCCATATGTTAATAATACAACATATGCTTATGGGGAACTGACAGTGGGGCAAATGTAATCCCAGTGTCTTTAACTATAAACTTATCCAAGACAACTAATCAATGGCAGTAGAAGCAATTCAGCAAATAAAAATAAGATCTATTAAAATGGCAGAGGTATTTACTTGTGGCATTTACGCTCTGCAGTGCAATGCTGTCTGTCGATCAGTAACTTCTCAGTCACAAGATAGAAGCAATTTGTGCTGCCTGATCCCAGTTTTCTCATTAATATGTAAATGAGGCATGCCAGTTGTTAGGTTAGAAGAAAGCTGTCATGTTTATTGTGACAGATTTAATGGATGTGTTTGGATTGTGCATTCAATGTGTTTTCAAGAGCATGTCTTATCTTTGTTTAGGCAGTAAATCAAACATGTAAACAACAATTCATTAGCATCTGTCAGAAGCTCAAAGCTACACATTGTTATAGTTGAAAATCTCCCCAGAGGTAAAAAAAAAAAAAAAAGTACGTATATCTGACTTACTCCTGATTAGTCTGATTTTCTTTCCTCTACTGTTTACCAACTTGTACCAAATGTTTGGACGGTAGCATAGCTATGTTTCTGATAGCTTTAAGGATGAAGAATAAACCTGTTAAGCACCAGGTAGTCCCCAGAGCCTATTACTTATAGGTAAATGTACCTACTGTTGTGACGTGACCAGTCAAATCAGTCTGCAATTTCTGACTGTTCAGTTCAGTGTTTCTCCTTTTCCTGACACTTGGAGAAAATTGTAAGATTTCTTTGACGCGGGTTTCCCCCTATTTTCTGCTTTTTCACTATACATGCTCATACGAGGTTTTTGCTTGGTTGATTGACACAAACTAGGGCTTGCTGCGCTCTGAACATTGTGAAGGATAAACCTTGTATACACTAGATTCTTGCTGCTAAAGCAATGAGGGATATTATGGCCTAACACTGTATGCCTCAAACTTAAGATTATGGTTTGGACCCTGTGATCATCATCTGATACACTGCTTTGTGTGCCTCTCCTACGAGAGGTCCAGAGGGTGGCAACATGAGAATGCGCCTTTTCTGTGGTGGCTTTTCACTTGTGGAATGTTGTTCCTAGGGAGGCTCACCTGGCACCTTCCTTACATATCTTTAGGTGCCAGGCAAAACCATTCCTCTTCTCCCAAGCCTTTGGCTAATTAAACAATCTATGTTTTTTAAAACTGTAGGGTAGGGGCTATTGTTTGTTACTATAGTTTGTATTTTTGTGTTTTTGTATTGCAAACCATCCTATGACCCACAGATGGAGGGTGGTAATTTTTTTAAATAAATGTTGTTGTTGTTATTGTTGTTGATGGTGATAATGGTGCTTTGGCACATTTTAATTCTATAGGTATTATGAAACAGATTTTAATTATACCAAAATGCCTTTCGTTGACTTTTACCACTAACTTCCAAGCTACATTTTGATTTAAACATTGTTCGTTGCCTTTCTGAACTAGATTCAAGGTTGGACATATTTTTATTCTTTGTGGCTTACCTACCACCTGGGTCTGGAGGACAAGCAAAATCCTCACATATGCAATACCTGTTTAAGCTGCTTTAGCACTATTTATTTACCTGAACAGCAAAAGAGAAGTGTCTTGGATTGCAGAGCAGTTTGCAATGCAAACAAGTGGCAACCGAAGAACAGCTTGTTTCCATTATGGACTCCAACAAACCCAGGTCTTCCAGCACAAATGGTTTGTATATACGTCACTCTACTACCATTGTCATGCATTTACAAAGAGCACAAAGATCTAGCAATTACTTTCTGTCAAATATTTATGGCTTGCAACTGACAAGCATTTCCTCTCTTGTGATGCCTTCCAGTGACTTCCTTATACATTTTGTCAGATCTTTTCCAGTTTTGTTGCAGTGCACCAAGTGCTGCTAGTATTTGTGTTTTGCAGGTGTAAAGGTATATTCCTCAGTGGGCATATAGACAAGCAACACAGAAGTCTAGAGTCACAGGACTTAATTCAGCAAGAATTTTACATGTACGTGTGCCATTGAAATGGAGAGGAGTACAGGGCTTGTGCATGAATCCTATTAATTTCTGTCTGGTGCTTCTAGAGAATCTACATATTTATTGTGCTCTGAACACTGAAGGTTAGGCATGCTGTACATTGAATTCATACTACTAAGGCACCGAGGAATACTATGACCCATGCTTAGTTCATGTTATTGTTTGGCATGTTTGAATGTTTGAACTAGCACTTTTAATGTTTGAACTGGCCATAAGTTTCCTTAGAACGTCTCGTTTCAAAATTGATCTGGTTGCATTTAATAAAAGTAACTGTAACTCAGATATTGTCAGTAACATATGCTACCTGAAAAGGGGATGAGTGTGTGTGTGTGTGTGTGTGTGTGTGTGTGTGTGTGGAAAAGCAGTGGCATTGTGGGTCCATGATTATGCATGGGTACTGGAGTCAGGATGATAGTTGAAAACCTATTCTGCATCACTATTTTATGGAAATCTTTCAGGCCTGTTGCTGTTGCTCACTCAAGGCATCTTATTACTGTGGTGGACCCCTAGGTTGTCCATCTGTGCCACCAGCCTATTTTCTGCTTAACTGCTATCTGCTTCCCTGCCACCCCCTGCAAACTGCTTATGGGCCAGGTACTTTCTACCTAGCTGCATCGCGTTTGGAAGGCAGAAAGTAAGACTATACAGTGGTACCTCGGTTTATGAACAGTTCTGTTTACGAACTATTCGGTTTACAAACTCCACAAATCCGGAGGTAGTGTTCCAGTTTGCAAACTTTACCTCGGTCCACAAACAGAAGCCGAACAGTGGAAGGACACCGGTGGCAGGAGGCCTCATTAGGAAAAGCGTGCCTCAGTTTAAGAATGGATTTGGTTTAAGAACAGACTTCAGGAATGGATTAAGTTCGTAAACCAAGGTACCACTGTACTTTTATTACTACATTTCTACCCCATCTTTCGTCAAAGGAGCTCAAGGGAGTGTAGATGGTTCTCCCTTCCCCATTTTATCCTTACAACAACCGTGTGAGGTAGGTTAGGCTCAGAGACAGTGCTTGACCCAAAGTTACCCAGTGAGCTTCATGGTTGAGTGGGAATTTGAACCCTTGTCTCCCAATCCTAGTCCAACATTCTAACCATTGCACCATGGTGAGTGTACAAGCTCACCATGCTTTAGAAGCCAGTGTATGCAGACTATTCACTACAGAGTAAATTAACAGAAGGCAGGCAATGGCTATCTGCAACATAGTGGTGGCAGACCAAGTTCCCTGATATGGAACTAGAGATGTTAAAAGTATACAACAGAACCCTCATTTTTATTGCTGAAATGCTGGGGAGAATGCAGATGATTTAACATCCAGAGCTGTCCTTAGCATGTTTAGTAAGTGGATACCCTAAATCTAGCAGGACCTGGGGAAGCTAGGGTCATCCAAGGAAGCTTGCACTTCTTCTAGACATCTTGGTGGCAGGTTATAGGGCAGATATGTAAAAGGTATTTGAAGACCCAGCCAAAGCAGAAAATGGATTTGAGACAAAGTTTTCACTGACTGTCAAGGCAAGCAGCCTATACTAGGTTTCCTCTTACAAATGATAACCCCTTTTGGGCTTGTAGGACAGACTGGGCTGGAGAAAGCACAGAAGTTCTTGCCTCGCCCTTCAGGTGGGATCACACTTATTGTCTGTCTGCCCAGCTCTCTGGAAGGTGGGGGTGGGCTGTCTCTTTGCTGCCTGACAACAAAGAGGACTAGACAAATTCATGGAGAACAAGGCAGCTACTAGCCATGATGCCATTGTCCTACCTCCACTGTCGGAGGCAGGTTACCTCGGAATACCAGTTGCTGGGAATCAAAGGTGGGCAGAGTGGACTCATGTCCAGCTTTCAAGCACCCCATAGGGATCTGATTGGCCACTGTGAGAATAGGATACAGGACGAGATGGGTCATTGGCTTGACCTAGTAGGCTCATCTTGCATTCTTATGATAGCTGCAGCAGACCAAAAAAAAGAGCAAGCCCTCAGGTCACCACTGTAAACTTAACCTCCCAAGAGACAAGCCAGTATAAGGCTTCCCAAGCTGCAAAGACACCACCGGCTTTTCATTTCTATGACTTCCCTTTTCCCAAGGACCTTACAATTTAATCAGGACTTCTTAATAGTACATGAATTCTAAATTGCAATCATTTGTTGCCAAGTAGCCGCAGGCTTTCCTGTCTTGTAGAAATATCTCTGTTATTTCCTCTTTTTAGAGTTTACGTAAATAAAATAAAATAAAACTTTTACAAATCGCACTTGCTGCTTAATGTTCTCAGCCAAAATACCTTTCTGCAAAAATAGAAATCCTCCCTTTACAATCCATCTAGCGGATGCCTTTTCTGTTCCTTTGTAAAAGTAATAACAAATGTACCACGTAGAGCAAATGAGAAGAGCATATAATCAAAATGATAATGGTGGGTATTGTATGGCTGGGTTAAAAAAGAAAAAGAAAGCCTATCCCCGTATGGAAATCATATCTCAAGGCAATGTTCTCATCTCTGATTTCAGTAATAATTGTGCGTATAAGAAAAGGTAGCAAGAAGTACTGAAACAAATATGCTTTATTGGTTCATTAACCAGGTATTGTCTTGATGGGCCTGTCTCTCCTGGCCAAAGACCATAGTGTGATATATGGAAAGGAGATGTGCCTTTAAAGAGGAGAAAGTCAAGAGCAGCACCAGCCCTGACCTTGGCCTTTCGGGAGCCACAATATGTAATTTGGCTTGATTAGCCATGTAGGTTGGGCTGAATAAATGCTCTTGTGGCTTTGAGGCCACCACAATTCAACATATTAGGTCAGAGTTAAATGAAGAGCTGGAAGCACATGGCTTTAGCCATTAAGGCCAGTGTTTTTGTTTTTACAAAAACACAGTGTGGAGAGGAAATGCATTAATTTTTCTTCAGCTAAAACACACTGTATGAAACAATTTTATCATTGGTAACATTTAAATATTTTAAGTCAATTTTTAAAAAATAAATAAAATAAAAACCAGACATCCTTTCCCAATGATAATGGGATTTTTAAAAAATCCAATAATGGAAATGCTTCTGAACACTGTTTATTGGATAAAGGAAGGTCTGATCAAAAAATATAATTTCATAATCATATGCTCATTTCCACCTTCCATCCCTATCAACATTCATCAACAGGGAGAAGGTCTAGAACGAATTTTGTGTTGTGTGAATCTAGTAAATGTAGAACAATGGAATTGTCCTTCTCGGTGACTTTAGTGCTAAATCAGCAAGCAAAATGGAAAGACGTTCATGAAAGTGGTAATCTGTTGTCATGAGTGTTTGGAGTAAACAGCGCTGAAGAAGGACATCACATTCCCCAACCTGGATTGATTTGGCTAGTAGGTTTGGATTAGAGATGATCAACAACATGAGAAAATTGTCCAACTGACATTTGGGTTTTGTGTTTCCAGCACATCAGATTAGTGTATAGGACACCCACCGCAGTGTAATGATTGTTGTGGAAAGCCATCTCCCACAAGTTGTGAGGTACTGTTCCTTTAATTATTTGGAAGCTGAATTTTACCACTGACATCAGAGCTCTGCTTCTTATTTCCTGTTCTTATTCAATTCATGTGCTGTGAAACTGGATCCTAGGAATGTTGAAGGAGAACGGTTTCATGATATAGAAAAGTAACCTTAAGTCAACCACACCTGCGATCTGTATGATTACAGCACAGCAGCATGAGAGGAGATGCTTGCCATGTGATTATCCTGATGCATGATCATTGATGAACTTAAGAAATTTGATTTATGTTTTGCAGATTGAATTTCATTTACTGGTTGTGAACTTGAAGCTTGCAGTGGGGCATCTGCCCTGCTCTTTTTCATGCAATGGAAATGTTTCATGTCCTCTCTTGATCTGCTAGGTAATGCTTGCTAAACAATCCATGAGTTCTGTTGAGTGAGCTACAATGTCATGTAGTTGTTAAGAGCATGAATCTAGAAGTCTGTGTGTCAAAGTCACTCAGGGCTAATTTGCATGAACACATTGATGTGTTGTGAATAGAATTATATGCAGTAGCCCTCATAATTGGCTAAATTTGTCCACCATGGGGTAATTCAGGGCTGGATTTAGGAGCAGGCAACTGCTTGGGGGCACTGGGCTTGGGAGGCACCTGTCACAAACTATCTACTCAACTATTCAATCAAAAGCAGAAACAGATAGTACAAACAGTTCATCTTCTATTGTAAAGCTCACAACACTTACCTGTATAGCCTTGGTTATGTTAAGGTTTGATGTTGTTGTTGTTGAAATTATGGTGGAAATCTATGACATCATTGCCTATTCAGCAGTCCGCATGTTAGTGTTTGTGATCAGATCCATGCATGCAAATTTATCCTCTCATATATGTCAGGGATAAATCATGCATGCAAATCTTACATCAATCTCATAACATGGGCTACATCAGTCATAAACCTTCCACAATTTGTTTGTGCAATATGGAAGCAGGAGAGATAAGATAATAAGAAACCAGAACTTTTCCGCTTTTGGACAATCTTCCTGTGAACAGGACTACAATCACTTTCTTTAGGCAGTTTCCATTTGAGGTTCTGTATGTGCTTGCTACATTTGTGCCAAGCGATCAGCAAAACAGTTCTGGTTTGTTGGTTAAGTGACACAGCACCATACCAAATATAAAAAAGCAATCTACATTTCATTTTAATGATTAGCACTTTTGCTGCAATATTTGGTGACAGTATCCTCCATTCTTAACCATTTGGGGGCCATTAGAGGCAGTAACAGACATATATAATTAGTGCATTTTTAAGACATAAATTGCAGCCTTTGGGGCCACTAGATATAGCAGCTACAATCTGTCATGCCACATCTCATTCCCTTCTCTGCATTTGATGGTTTAAGAAAATTAACAAATAAAAATCATGCTTATAATAATTGCAACATTAGTATTGTTTCCTTAACCAACAAAGGGGAAAAAATATCAGCACCAGATGGCTAGTTTCATATTAATGATCGTAGACCAATTTTTGCCTTCAGAAAATCAAATGAACACATAAAATATAGAAGTGAGTCCCATAGGCTTGGGAAAGAATAAATTAATTGGGTGAAAATTTGATCCCATTGAAATCGTTTGGAATTTTACTATTGATCTGAATATGTAAGAATTGTCCTTATTAAATTACAAGCCAATTATATGCAAAAACCAAACTCGATACGAGCCTTCTGGGTTATCATGGTGATCACTATTAGGGACTGAATGTCCTCCCACACTTTGCTGCCATTTTGATATGTGCATCTCACATAGGTAGTGAATACACAGGGCATGAAAATGGCTACGGGTAGAGCTGAAACTGGCTCATCAACTGGCCCTGGGTCATTCTGGAAAGAAGTGACAAGTGGAATACCACAGAGATCTGTCCTGGGCTCAGAGATGTTTGACATCTTTATAAATAATTTGGATGAGGGACTAGATGGGATGCTCATCAAATATGCAGATGGTACCAAACTGGGCAGGGTAGTGAAAAACATTGAAAACAGAAACAGGATTCAATATGTTCTTGACGAAATCAGAAACTGGGCCCAAACCAACAAAGTGAATTTCATTTTAGATAAATGTAAAGCTGTGTATTTAGGCAGGAAGAATTAAATTCATATAGAAAAGAAGGTATCTGGCTTGATAGCAGTGTATGTGAAATGGATCCAGAGGTTTTAGTATACCACAAGCTAAACAAGGGTCAGCAGTGTGATATAGCACCTAGTGCAATTCTAGGCTGCATCAATGGATGCATAGTGTCCAGATCATGAGAGGCAGTAGTACCGCTCTATTTTGTGTTGGTCACAATGCACCTAAATGACTGTGTTTCAATCTGGGTGTAGCAGTTTTAAAACAATATTGACAAACAGAAATGCGTCCAAAGGAAGGTGACAAAGCATTTTAAAAGCATTTTACCTACCATTATTCAGCCCCAAAGATCTTCCATCAGTGCTCCATCAGGATACTCTTTGAAAACAAAATGAAAAATAAATATTGAGGAGAGGACTGTACACAAATACAAGCAATGAAAGATACAAAAATCTAAATGAAAAAGGGTTACTAGGTTGAATCATTCAAAGGAGAGAGAGAGAGTGAGAGAGTGGTTCTAAATGTAATGACGACTCCAGCACATAAATTAATCTTTTGTATAGGAAGAAATAAAAGTCATTAAATGTCATTGTCTTATTTTAAAAAGCACCAATATCCTCTCTGATTGCAAGTACTTAAAGTGGGATGATTAAACAGAAACCTTATCTTCAGTGTTCCAAGGAGAAAATTGAGAGAAGTTATCCAATTACAGATAATAAAGAGCAGGGAAAATCCAAGAATAGAAAAATTCAGTTAGGTGAGTTATAGAAGAGCACTTTATAATCTGTCAGTCAAGACATGATATATTGAACAACAAACAAATGGGAAAGTAGTATAATGTACTATATGAGATTCCACGCAATTTGAGGTACTGTAATGTCATATGTCATAGAGCATTACTATTCTTGAGTCATCCCAAAAGCCCTTTGCACAAAACTACAGTGGTGGTGATGGGGGAATTGCACACAGTGATGCCTTTACTGCCAGTGGAAGGCTACTGGTTTGCATCAGTGGGATTCTACCAGCGTAACGTGGAAAACTGAAGTTGGAAGAGTTGGAAGTGTGGTGGGATTTAGTTGGATTTAGTTGGAATCCTATTCTTGCCCAGGGGCTTATGCTGCCCCCAGCACCAGCCTGGAAAGGAAGAAGGTTAAACACTCCTATTGGGAACAATTGAGATTTGCAGACAAGTGGCTCCCACTCTTCCTTCACTCTGTAGCCACAAGAAAAAAACTGAATCCCATTAACAGTATAGCCGGTGATGGCACATCATCAGAGGTATGTGTTATTGTCAGTTTTGACCTTAGTTTAGCATACCAAGAACATGATATCACCCTGCCCATGTTTGTTCTGAACAACAAATTTGAGGAATGTGTCTGCAATTTTGCACTTGCTCTAAGTCCTTGTAATGCTGAGTCTTAAAATGTCATTCTGATCCATCACTGGTAATCATTCCAAAAAACCATACCTGTCAAGTGTCCCTATTCATGGACTTAAGAAGCAAACCCAGCTTCCAATTTCATCTGGGAATGTCCTGTTTTCCCTTTCTAGCTGCAACATGGTGGAATTAATGAGGTGCAGATGCAGTGAGGCATTGTATAAATATATATATATATCAGGGGAAACTGAACTTCAGACCCTTTTTTGGAGCAAATACCCCATGATGTAAAAATTTCTCAATAATGATGTTTACTTTTGTTTTCTGATTCATGACTAGAGATTGGCATGCTTGTTCCTAGCCTTAAAAACTGATTGCTGTTATCTGGATAGGATCCCACAGTATAATTTTTCATTTAGTCAAACTATCTAGACATGGGCAGGTGTCAACAACAAAATTGTGTGACAACTTTACTATGGCTGGCAGCAAACCAACAATGGTTGATCTACCCAGGATTGTATTAGGTTGACTCAGAAATAAGACTCGCTGAGCTAATATCCAAGTCAAGCAAATTTAATTCTCTTGGACCCTCAGCCCCACCTCCTCCATCTACTCAGTGGAGTAATCTCTTAAACACTTCCCTTTCATTTCCATTTATCTGGTTGGGGCAGCTGGTGGCAGTGCTCTAGTAGTGACACACCATGGGGGGGGTGGGGATGAAGGGAAGAGGACTTCTCTCAAACCCTCTTTCCAGTGTTGTTCTCACCATAGCTTGCCACTGCTGAAGCACCACCACTTGCAAGTGGGGTGACAGAAAACATGGTGGTTAGGTTTGGGCAATTGCTGGATGGATAAAAGAAGTTTCTTCTTTGGCTCAGATTAAAATTAAGCTGGACAAGAATTCCAGAGCTATAATACAGTATTCACATTGTTGATGAGGCAAGTATGACTATCCCCCTGGAGATTGTTCTATTGAGCCTGGAGCTTGACAACACCTCTAAGCAGATTTTGTGATTATGAGAGGATGTGTCCATCCATCATTGTCATGGGAATTGCTGCCAGCCACATTTGTTCTGTTCACATGTTACGTTGATCAGTGGAGGTGTATACTTAGGCCCTAGGGTACTTGCACAGACAAAAACTATTTACTGAGAACTATACTATACCCCATATAAACCTCCAGCAGGAAGGTTTGTTTCTGTGCGTTGACACTGTCACAATGTATTTGATGAGTTTTAATATCTCAGCCACATTTCCATAGGAAAAATCCTGGGAGGATACCCAATAATGTGCTGACTTTTAATGTTATTGGTTTTTCAACTCGTTGTTGCCAGATAATTAACGACAGATAGTAACCTCAGGATCTAGCTGGATTGTTCCAAGATGAGAGCTAATATATTCTCAAGGCCATTTTCTATTTGCAAACATCACATTGCTTGTTTCATATCCAAATAGTTAAACATTGTGATAGTTCATGAAAATAAACAGAAACCTATAAATAATGAATGAATGGGTTCTGATATATGTGATCGTCTTTGGTACTGCTTTTGGCTGCCATACTGTACATTTCTGTACGTTTACAGGCATGTATTCTTCTTGCATTCTCAGTACACACAGGGCTCTGCGTTCCTATATTTTATCAATATTCTCATTTATAGAAAATGCCTAAAATGTAATGTACATGAGCCAACATGCTCACTTGCTCAAAATCTAGTTATATGAAAATAGAGAGACAAAATGAAAATGGTCTTCTTGGAGGAAGGGGAAAAACTTCGTTATTGCTGAATGAGAGGAAGCCAAAGGAAGTGAAACAGTTGCAGTAACACCCATACAATACAATAATTAATCTACCAATAAGAAATTAATTGAATAAATCAAGACTACTAGGATGATTTTTTTAAACAACTTATTGAATTACCAGAGGCCGTTATTCATGTGCCTTCTCCATGAGAGGTCCGGAGAGTGCCTACATGAGAAGAGGCCTTTTCTGCAGTGGCTCCCCATTTGTGGAATGCTCTCCCCAGGGAGGTGCAGCTGGCACCTTCATCACACACCTTTAGGCACCAGGAAAAAATGTTTGCCTTCAACCAGCCATTGGGCTGATTAACTCCTATAGGGGGTGGGGTGGGAAGGAAGGTTATTGGTGTGTGTGTGTGTTCCTGCTTTTATTGTATATTTTGTGTTTTTATCTGAGATCTATGGATGAAAGGCAGTATACAAATTTAATAAAATAAATGAATGAATAAAATAAAGGAGGACAAAGATGCCTGCTGTGTCAGTGTTTGTAGAAAAGCAAAAAAAAAGAAGGAAAGGGTTCTGACCTCCCTTTATCTTCTCAGCCTCCTTGTCGGCACAAAAAGAGTCCACGGGAATATCCTTGCAGAGTTTTATTAAAAGTCTTTGTGCAAAACACGACTGAATACCACGACTGAAACACACCAGCACCAACCAACCCAAACACCAGCCTACACCCCAAACTAACATTTCTCACTATATATACACAACCTGCTGCAAGCCGCTGAGTCATGCTGACCCAGCTTTATTCACATTAAAGAAACAGCGGCCATTTTAGCCGTGACACCCCTTCTGTTTCTTAAATGCGAAAAACCCCAACAGAAACAATACATTACAACAATACAACAATACATTATATACATAAACCCAGTTTTGTCATCAGTTCATTATGGCATGTTGCTGGCAAAGGCTTAGTAAACAAATCAGCAATATTATCTTGTGATTGACAGTACTCCAGTTTGATTACCCCATTCTGTACACAATCTCTCACATTCGCATGACGGATAGCAATATGTTTTGATGCGGATTTCATTATTTCCGAGCCTGCTAATGCAATGCACGATTGGCTATCTTCATACACTTGGATAGGCAAATCTACTTTACAATCTAGATCTTTTAGTATCTGTATAAACCACATGATTTCATTGCATGCTAGCGATAGGCTCCCATATTCTGCCTCACAGGATGAGGTCGCAACAAATCCTTGTTTCTTTGACCTCCATCCAATTAGGGAATTGGCAAACATCATAACCATTCCACTTGTAGATTTTCTGGTAGCTACACAGCTTCCCCAGTCCGCATCAACAAATACTTCTAGTTTTTCATCTTCTGTACTAGAGATCTTCAAACATACATTTAATGTCCCCTTTAGATATCTGATAAGCCTTTTCAAAGCACACCAATCGGCAGTACTGGGTTTAGATACACGTTGGCTCAGAACATTTGTAGCACATGCAATGTCTGGCCTTGACCACTGGCTTAAATACAACAGTGATCCTATTTTTGAGTGATACAACTCAGGCTGATCAAATTCATCATCACACAGTGTCTTTGGGAAATCTGGTGTCATGGGAGTCTGGACTGGCTTGCAGTTTTCCATGCCAAACTGCTCTATCAAATGAAGAATTTTCTCTTTCTGGCTCAATAGGAAGCTTCCATCTGCTTCCTGCCTTACTTCTACTCCCAAATAATTGCTTACAGGCCCTAAGGCTTTAAGCTTAAACCTCTTTTCTAGTTGACTTGTGAGCTTCTGGATCTCATCTGTGGAACTCCCTGCCACAAGCAAATCATCAACAAAGACTAAGAGCATTAGATATTTGTTGCCTGTCCCCTTGGTGTACAAGCATGGATCAGCCACACTCCTTTTAAAACCAAGTTTTACAAGGGCTTCATTTAAACACTGGTTCCAACACCTTCCACTTTGTTTGAGACCGTAAACAGCTTTTCTCAAACGCCAGACTGCACCATTCCCCTCTTCAAACCCAGGGGGTTGTCTCATTAACACTTCATGGTCTAAATTTGCATGCAGATATGCAGCATCAACATCAAAATGGTGCACTGCTAGTTGTCTTACAGCAGCAATGGAAAGCATTAAACGAAAAGTTTCACTCTTTACCGTGGGAGAAAACACTTCATCATAACTCTCCCCTTTAATTTGAGTGAACCCTCTGGCTACTAATCTGGCTCGAAAACATGGTTCCCCAGATGCAAGGGTTTTCCTTTTGTAAACCCACTTGCATGACACCACTCTGCCACCAGGGGGTGGCATTATGACCTCAAACACTTTGTTACGTTTAAAAGAGTCCATTTCTTCTTTCATAGCTTGTTCCCACAAAGCACGTTCCCCAGGGGGTAAGTCTAAGACTTCATTATAACTTTGTGGTTCCACACAACTCACATTGCATACTCTCACTCCTCCTAGGGTCAAACGCTGAGGAGGTACACCCTTGTTTGAACGCTGGGAGCGCCTAGGCACAACTACTTCTTCTTCCCCCCTTATCTCTGGCTCTTCTTCCTCTTCCTCTAGAGAAGTAGTATTATCTATTGCCACATCTTTTGGGGAAATCTGTGCCTCCTCCTCATTCTGCTCCTGTGTTGCCAATGGCTGAGAAGGAGCCTCTTCTCTTACTTGCAGGGGCAGTAGGCAATCAGGGTTGGCATGGATCGCAGTCCATCTGTCCTGGTCAGCGAAGTCTGCACTTCGTGACAGAACCACGCGTCCTGGGCGTAAATTGAAACGCCACCCTTTGCCATAGGACTGGTATCCCACAAACCGCAGTTTCTGTGCTCTAGCGCCCCCTTTCTGACGCTGAGCTTTGGGAATGTTTACATGTGCCCAAGAACCCCAATTATGGAGCATTGTCCACTCTGGTTCTTTCCCAAACAACACACGATATGGAATATCTTTTATAGAGCTAGACCAGGTTCTATTAATCAAAAAGTTCGCTGTCAGAAAAGCCTCGCCCCACAGCCTATGGTTGTGGCCCAATCCTGCATCCACTAGCAGGCAGTCCTTTACTGACTGTATCACAGCCCCACGTCTTTCACACAGACCATTTTCAGCAGGGCTATAAGGGTTAGTCAAGCGATGAGTGATCCCCTTACGTCGCAACCATGTCCCAAATTGTTTGTTCAGAAATTCTCCGCCCCTATCTGTTTGCAGCTGCACAACAGGCCGAGCGAAGAGCTTTTCAGCTTGGGCAACCCATTCTCTGAATGTGGGGAAACACTCAGATTTCTGCTTTAACAAAAACAGCCAACTAAAACGTGATTTGTCATCTATTACCAGAAAAGCATATCTGGCGCCCCCTTCAGTCTTCTGTGGAAAAGGGCCTATCACGTCACAATGGACAAGTTCTAAAACCTCTTTAGATACTCTGTCACTTTTAGAAGCCACAGGCTTCCTCTTAGATTTGGCCATTTTACATACATTGCAATCTAGGAAACAGTTACAGCTATTTACTTTTAGGTTCTTGCACACCTTTTGCATTTCTGAAAGCACACGGAAATTGGCGTGACCCAGTTTTCTGTGCAGTTGATGTACACACCCCTTATGAACTGGCAAATTATCCTGAACCACCTGGGCTGCTTTAACAGGCTTGACCTGCATTACATATAACCCATTTTCCAACTTTGCATGGCCACATACCTGAGTTCCATTCTTTATCAGACAGCCATCCTGCGTGAACTTAACACTATACCCTGCATTAATCAAACAGCTTACAGACAGTAAACAATAGTCCAAACTGCTGACAAACAGAGTCTCTGGTAGAGTAGTGTTCAAGCACTGCAGGAAACATGTTCCCTGGCCATCAATCTTGCTTCTACGACCATCAGCAAGATAGATTGAGTCTTTTCCATCAGCTGGGTTCTCCAGGGTCTTAAAGTCCTCCCGACTATTGCAGATAATCCTGCTGCTGCCAGAGTCCAGCAACCATGTTCCTCGAGGTATTTTTCTCTCCTCCCGAGAAACTGCAGAAACAAACTGAGCAGAACGCGTGTTCTTCTTCCCTGAAGAGAACCCCTTCTGCTTACGTTTCTGCGTCGATTGCTGCCTCTGCTCCACGTCGTCTCCTGGAAGTCTTGCCCTGCATTGACGTTGGAGATGCCCGGGTTGGTTGCATCTATAGCACCTCCTCACCGCCATGGCCAAGTCCAAACCTTGGTGTTGCTCCATTGGCAGATTCTGCTGCTGGCCCCCTCGACTGTAACTCCTCCGCTCTTGGAGTTCAGCCTGTTTATCTGACCTTCTTTCTGCTTCTTCGGTCAATCTGCCAACCACATACTCAAGGGTCAGATCTCGGGGACGCATACTCTCCATGCTGTTAATCACAGGCAACCAGCTTTCAGGCAAACTTGAAAGGATAATGTAGGTTTGGTCAGTCTCATCATAACGCTTACCTCTCTGTTGTAGTTGAAGAAACAGAGATTTCAGCGTTTGAAGATGAGTTGCCAAACTCTCACCTTCCTTCATAACAGTCCTGAACAGCCTTCTGGTCAGAGAAATTATAGTTCCAGCAGTTTCTCTGACATGCATTGCCCTTAATAAATTCCAGCACTCAAACGCTGTGCTGGCATTTGCTACATGCAATAACTGAGAGTTGCTCAAACACAGCATAATTTGGGCACGGGCCCTTTCATCTAGCCGTTTTTTCTCAGCAGAGTCCCGTCTCAAAACCTCAGTTTCAACACAGTCCCATAGTCCATCTCTCCTTAACAACTGCTGCATTTTAATTGACCAACTCAGCCAGTTGCTCTCTGAGAGAAGTTCAAAAGGGATGCCTCCCCCAATATTTACAACTTGGGAAGACTGGAAATCTGCCATCTCTGCTGGTGCTTGCTGAGCCCCTTCTGTGGGGTCTCCAGCAATCTCTCCTGACTCTCTCTTTAGAGTCCAACTAGATGGTCCTGGCTGGCACTCACCGGCTTCTAGCTGCTGCCTCTGTTGACCCTCAGGTCCCGCCTGGCTCTGCAACTGGTGTAGCCGCTCTGTGAGTCGCCTACTGTGGTCCTCTAGCAGTTCAAACTGTTCCAGTAGCCGACGCTGAGTGCTTTCCTGATCCTCAGATCCTAGCCGCTCCAGCGTCGCTGCAGACAGTTACAGCTTGCCACCAACTGCTCCAACGCACAGCCACTGGCTCCAGGCACCACCAGGACTCACCAGCTCCTTGCTGAAATGCAGTTAGTCGTTTTGCACTCTGCACATGCTCAGAAACACTGGGCCCATAACCTGTCAGTGTTTGTAGAAAAGCAAAAAAAAAGAAGGAAAGGGTTCTGACCTCCCTTTATCTTCTCAGCCTCCTTGTCGGCACAAAAAGAGTCCACGGGAATATCCTTGCAGAGTTTTATTAAAAGTCTTTGTGCAAAACACGACTGAATACCACGACTGAAACACACCAGCACCAACCAACCCAAACACCAGCCTACACCCCAAACTAACATTTCTCACTATATATACACAACCTGCTGCAAGCCGCTGAGTCATGCTGACCCAGCTTTATTCACATTAAAGAAACAGCGGCCATTTTAGCCGTGACATGCTGAATATGTTAAAGGGTTCCATGTGAGAACAGACGATAGCTTTCTCAAAAAAGGTGGAGTTTTGGAAAGTAGAGTAGTATCTGATGAATGTGGAGACTGAAAAGAAGAATGCAGAGAAAGCAACGAAGATACATAAAAAAGAGGCAAGGCTGTGGGACAATAGAGGAATCCAGTTGAGGCAGGAACCTTTTTCATAGGCTTCTATTCCCATCTGAGCAACCTTCTAGGAGACACATGCCAATGGTGGGCACGGACAGAGGCCAAAGTAGACAGACACAACTTTTACCCCCCGTTTTTACAGTTGTCTAGTTTCTACATACACTCAGACACCCCTCTCTGTCCTCTGTCCAGGTAATCAAGAAGTATTATCTGAGTTCAAGGGCACATTCCCAGCAAAATCCCTCAAGGAGAATATGAAGCAGGGCTGGGGAAGGGTGTGACCTGAGGAGAGGGCTGTGTGGCCTGAGGGCTGTGTGGCCAGGGGAGAGCTCTAGAGGGCCCAAAGTTCCCCAGCCCTGATATGTAACACAATTACATATTATATATATAAATATTAATCAATAAATATTATGTATCTATACAGTGGTACCTCGGGTTAAGAACTTAATTCGTTCTGGAGGCCTGTTCTTAACCTGAAACTGTTCTCAACATGAGGTACCACTTTAGCTAATGGGGCCACGATTTCTGTTCTCATCCTGAAGCAAAGTTCTTAATCCGAGGTACTAGTTCTGGGTTAGCGGAGTCTGTAACTTGAAGCGTATGTAACCTGAACCGTCTGTAACCCGAGGTATACCACTGTAACTGTAAAGTGCAAAGCAAGAAACTCAGCATGCAGAAAAATTGAAAAGAGGGATAAATAGATTTAAGCTCAGAATCAGGAAGGCTAGCTGGCAAAATGCTATAATAATCAGTGGAATAAAATGGGACTACATTTTGATAAAATAAGTAGATAAAAATGATGAATTTTATAAATATTATAGACAGAGGATCAACAGCCTTTGAGCTAGAATAGTAATGTGAGCTGAGACAGAGGAAAGAAGAATGAAGGATATTGCCAGAGCTCCTCTCTTGCTGTGAAGATGCTTCCATTTGAAGGAGGAAGGTGAAAGTGGTTTGGGGGACAATACAATAAATGCTCCTTTCTGCATACTGAATTTGAGATAATGATAAATCATTCAAGCAGAAATGGCTGTAAGACAGTTGGAAATATTAGTAAGAACAGCGGAAGACGCGGAAGGAAGAGAAAGATGGAGCTGGGTATCATCAGTGCCACAATGATATTGCAGTCCAAAAGAGGAAATCGGATTGCCAAGGGGAAGTGTGTAAAGAAAGCAGCAAAGAAGTGAACCTTGAGGGAACTGAGAAGAACGACATTAAAGGAAACTTTAAAGAATGATTTGTGAGAGAGGAGTGAAACCAAGAAAGGACCGAATCACTAACACACACACCCTGCCCAAATGAAAAAAACAGACGCAGTAGACAACTATGGCTACAAGACAGTGTGAGATGATTTCCGTTAACCACATTGATTGGCATTCTCCTCAGCATTTTATCTTTCTACTTGATTCTTTTGTTTTAGTTGTCTGGTTCCATACACACATTCTTTTTTTGCGCATCTAAGCCACTTTCACCTTCTCCCTCCCTCCCTTAAATGGCGACATCCCTCTTCTCAGCAACTGGAGCCATTATCTGATCCTTTCTTTCTCTTTTCAAGCTTCTGTTACTGCTCTTGCTAAAGTCTGTCAGTTCTCCGCCTCTACTATTTCTACAACTCTTAAAGGTGCAGATCCCTGTCAGAAAAAAAATATGGTGGCAGATATAGTGTCATGGAAGGAAAGAACAGCTAAAAAAACTTTTAATGGTTATATCACAGCTGTCATAATCTTCCCCCCATTTGCAAAGACCCCCCCCCCAAAGTTGGCTTTTCATTGTCTGCATTCAACTTTTTAAGGCTTTGGCATTTTAGTGTAAACGTACATTAACTGTGAATTCAGGCTGTGTGATTTCAATTGTAGCCTGCTTCAGGCCCTAAGGATTGAAACTCATCCCAGAACACAAATATTCATTTGGGAAATTCCTATCAGATCTTATTTAGCTGTGGTCATCAGCCTGTTAATTGAAACACACAGCTCCTACCTGACGCCTTGCTTTTGAATGTAAAGTCATTATCTGCATAGTACAATTAAGGACAGAGCAGTTTCTGACCCATTCTTTGCCTTAGCAAAAAAAGAAGTAATGACATCTTGATACTATGCACTACCCAAAGCTAAATTTCTTGCTTTTCTGAGAATCTAATTTAAAGCTAATGATCCTTTTTATTTTGTATGATCTCTTTGAGAAAAGATACAAACACAAAAGGATTCTAGACCCAGCTTTTGCTTTAATAATATAATCTCAGAAATGTAGATTGCAATAAATTCTAGTGATCTACATTATGCCCCATATTCTTTGATGTGTCATTTAGAGTCTTCAGCTAGCAGATCCTCTAACTTTATTAAAATGATTTTCTTCCTCATTTTAAAATTAAATCTAGGTTTCTTGTGAATAGTGGTCTTTCTGAGAGATACACTGACAATTTTTCAGCTTTCAGTGTTTGCCAACCAGTTCTAGTCACTTGAACAAAATATCAAATCTAAGCAGTTGGCCAGATAAAACATCTCCTCTGGCTTGACATCCTGCATATTTCATCCATCATTTTGCTTTGCTATAACAAGATAAATAATATGGTATGCTAAATGTGTGAGCACAAGATGAAACCAGTGTAAATCAGACCCACAACAGGGAGATTTGTGGGATGAAAATCTATTAATTTGTGGACTGATTTGTAGATTACTTTTTCTAACAAGACTTATTTAGACCCTCCATTCTCAACCTGGTGCCCTTCAGATATTTTGAACCACAAATCACATCATCCCTGACCACTGAAAAGCACTAGGGTGGGAAAGGCCAATGTCGACTTTGACCTGGTTTTAAATGTGCATAGTTTATACCAGGAGTGGACAACACAAATAACTTTGAAGGACACATTTATATTTCTGCTAAATCAAAATGAATGCATTGCTGAACAACATGGGGCAAATTGTTTGACATTTAACTTACTCATTCACTATTCTTTTAACCCTTTCACTACTGATGCTTCTGTCACTTTCTCCCTCTCACCCTTTTCCCTCTCACAACCATCTCATTACAAGCTATGATGGTCCTGTTTTTCTCCATTCCACTATTTATAAATCCCCATCTTTCAGTCTCTTCCTTTGGTCTCTGCTTTTTTTCCTTTCCACCTGAGCCTTACTATCCCTTGTAGCAGCTGTACACAAAGCTTTCATTCTTCTAGCATTTTACACCAGCAGATGAGTTGTAGATGAAACTGGGTTGTGCTACCATAGTCTGGAAAAAGTGGTGCAAAGTGGCTAGCTGGACATCTCTGCCAGTCTGCTTTTGATGAGCTTGGGTGGGCCATAGACAATGGTATTTGAAGTTCCCTGGTGTGGGTGGGTAGGGATAAGGCCACAACTTAACCACAGTCTGAGGACCTGTATTCATCCATAAACTCAATTCTATCTTTAAAACCACTATTAAGTACAAACCTGGTAGCTTATAGTTGAATATGATCTGAAAAAGTAGTGTTTAGTGTTTATCTTCCAGTTTCCTTATTGAAAGTGGCAGGATGTGTTCTGCACATATCAGTACTATGTCTGAACCACTAACTTTATATACTCAAGGTACAGAAGTGCACTAGACAGGCCATTGCTTCTATTGGATCTGACTTCTGCTTCTCCTGCCTCTGGACAGTCTGTTGCCCAGGGTTGACCTCAGGCAGAGACAATCAGAGTGACCACGTGAGGCCTCATTGTTTCACGGGTCATGGAGGCTTGTGCCAAGCGAGGAACAGATTGGGACTCAGCCCTAAAGGGCAAAATGTTGCAAAAATAGCATTAAAATACTGCTGACCAAAGATTGACATTTGATATTATTGGTTATGTCCAAGCTCTAAGGACTTACAACTAAGGAGAAGGTGCAAGTGAGCACAGTGGATTCTTAAGCTCGAAACAGAAATTTCTAATGGGGGACACAATCCAGCTTTCAAACAATTTCAATTCCTGTTCATTTCAATGGAAGAGTTGAAGTCAATAGGAAATGTGCTTATCTTTAGTTGGACTGGGTCCCTTGATTTGTGCATATGCTAACTGTGATGCACTGCAGCTAAAATCCCGATTTAGAAAATTTGTTTGCTGGTTCCATGGAAATGGATTTCTAGCACAAGATGTACAGTGCATCAAAGAATGACCTTCTCCTTTCTTTTACTTTCCTAGCTGTAGTTAGCTGTTCAAGTATGCATATTCTAAATGAGGTGGTTTGGCTTATAATAACAAATAGATCTTCCTTTTTCTTTTTCTGCTTGCAGAGATAATTCTATTGTAGCTCTGATAAAGCTCAAGTATGCTAATGTTCAGTCAACCAGTTGTCTATTTATTTCTGTTTATGCCCGCTGCTCCATTAGTGACTTTTCCCTCCTTGTTTTCCTTGAGGATGCTAAATGGTTGAAACATTTCCTAAAAATTAGTTGATTAGCTTGTTAGGGGCACATTTCCAAGACTAGTTCCTTTCACAGCAAAAGAGAAGATGAAGGTAATTTTGTTTGCAAGGAATGCATGATTGGGAGCTGACTGTTGAAAGATACGCCATGTCAATGTAATGAGGGAGTGTAATATCTTAGTTTGCATCAATATGGAAATAACAGTGCAGTTTGACAGACCTGATGCTAAAGGCAGTGCCAGAACGCTCATTATGCATTCAGCCTCTGATTATGAAAAATAGCGTGTTTTCTTTTAAAGAGGAATACACATTATCAATCAAACTGCACCAATTATTTCCAAAAGGGATCACAGCTAAACAGGCATGGGGGCTCTTCAAGTAAAACTGCACCTGAAAAAGGCACATTTCAATGTACATGATAGTTTAATTTCATGACAGTTGAATTAATTAGGCATTTTAAACCTCCCATTCTGATTGGCCACTATACACAGCAGTCCCCATTAACAGGATACCAAGAGATGGCTCTTTTTTTTATTTCTTTGCTGAAACACATCACAGTGACAGGAAACAGGTCATGATCAGGGAGAAGAGATTTTAGCATTTAGAAAACCTTAAAATTCTCCAGTCAGAAGGCTTAAATTCTGTAACTGGATGTGGAATCCCATACCTGCACCAACCTACTGAAAAGTAACATTTTGGATTTTTGCACAATTGATAAATTTTGGGAGCAAAGACTAAGTACAGAAGCAAAGATTCATGGGTCACTGGAAATATTGTGTGTGTTTGTGTGCGTGCGTGCAGTCTCTGATAAATGTATTTGCATACATTTTCATTCATTTGTTCTGGCCACATGATGAAGTTCCATGTGTACACTTAGCCTGTTTTGGTACTCCTTGATGCCTTTAGGTTCTTATGCACATACAGTGGGACCTTCTATTTTCCAAAGTTATGGGTTGTGAGTACTGGAGCCTGAGCCTTGTTCATGCATAGGCTCCAGGAAAATGTGAACCTTCATGCTTGGAGGTCAGGGAAATACTAGTGGGTATGGTTGGTCCATGTGTTCACATGCATACAAACCTTTCTGTGTTTATGCACACACATACATTGCACACGTACACAAAAGTATTGTGGAGCAAAAATGGGGGGAAGCAATAGCAGCTCCTCCAGTTTGCCAGTGTAGAAAGGCACTTGGTTTATTTCATTTACCCTCACTCTTTCCCCAAGCACAATATTGCTATCCATCAGAAGAAGTCATTTTAGGCAGGACACGATTCCAGACAATGGAGAAATCTCACATTCCATAGGTTTCTGGGGAAATAACCCACCATATACACAAACTTCCCATTTTCAATCTCAGATCCTTAGCTCAATCAAGCAGTTCCTTTAGCATTTCTTTTACTTGTCCCATAGTGTGTTCACACTTGGACAATATTTGTGGTGGTTTTCCAAAATGCACAGGGTGTGCACACAGCCCTTTCCATGCTTTTGTGTGTCTAGGTGCCATTTCTAAGAAGCCCTAACTGCTAAGCCTCCCCTTCTAACTCAAGGCAACAGACACAGTGGGTTGACTCTTTAGTCTCTATTGCTATTAGGCTACAGTTTTGAACTTGCTTGCAAGCTATTATGATTCGTTCATTGGGTTTGGTGGGAGTGGAATGAGAGTGGGAAGGAACTTTAGAAGTCAGGCACAGGCAAGCTCAATTTTAACAGGGTGTGTGTGACACTTTTGAAACCTTTGTTTTAAACCTCTCTTTTTCCCCTTCCTGAATATGTGGCCTCTGCCAATTTAACACTTCACTTAAATCATTAAATTGGCCAGAAGCTGATGCGAGCTTCCTCAGCAATTTACATTGCTTGAGGCTGTAACCATGGAACCCCTTTTAATAGATGAAGCTACATACCTTGAGTATATATATGTGTTTTTATATAGTATTAGACTTCACAAGGACATCATTAGCTCCTTAAGATATATATTGGGGGGGGGGGGTAAATATGGGACTCCACAGGGGAAAAGCATCACTGAGTTCCTCCTCAGATATGGGTGGGAATGATGCATACTCCACATTGTGCATGAATTTATATACATTTTGCTTGAGATAATGACTATTTATTGCATTTATATCCCACCATTCCTCCCAAGAGGAAACTCGTGGGTTTTTTTTGCCAACATTTATAGAAAATTATAGCTAGAGAGATAGCTAGCTATAGCTAGAACCTCCACCAACAGATGGTGCTATAAGCATTTCTAGCTGCTGAATTTCCAGTTCTGTGGTGCAATGTTATTCTTCCTTGGATCTGAGATGTTGGCTGGAAATCTAAGCCCCCCATAAAACTGTTTGGAATTGTGCTGGTTGACTTTGCAGTGACTTGAAGCTCCCTCAGCGCTATCAGGGTTCCCAGTCATGGGGAGGATCTTGAGCATATTCAGCCAAATGCCCTTCAGACCTTCCTGTACAACAGAGGAAGGCTGGGTGGGAATGGAGCTGGCATATGCAGGATTGTATGTGTGGTCTCACTGTTCCCTACACAGGTCCAGGAAGTAACACCTGGCCAAGCCACCTGTCTGCTTGTCTTTATCTTCGATTTCATAGAGTAAGATCAAGTGGAAAACTACCTGCAAAAAGTGATACTTTCTGTATTAAGAATTTTATTTGTTCTCAGTGTTTTAGTACGTGCTTAAATCATCACCAGTGGTTGAAGCAATGATTCTTCAACATCAACTTCATTGTACTGGTCATGTTGTGAGGGTGCCTGACGATCGTCTTCCAAAGCAACTACTCTATTCTGAACTTAAAAATGGAAAGCGTAATGCTGGTGGTCAACAAAAGAGTTTTAAAGACTGTCTCAAGGCAAATCTAAAAAAATGTAATATAAACACCAACAACTGAGAAACACTGGACTGCGAGGGCTCCAGTTGGAGAACAGCCTTTACCAAAGGTGTCATGGACTTTGAAGACACTCGAACTCAGAATGAAAGGGAGAAACGTGCTTGGAGGAAGGCACGCTTGGCAAAACCACACTGTGATCAACTCCTGCACGGGAACCAATGTCCCCACTGTGGGAGGATGTGTGGATCCAGAATTGGCCTCCACAATCCCTTATGGACTCATTGTTAAAACCGTGCTTATGGGAGACAATCTTACTTGGCTACAAGTGATCGTCGAAGAAGAAGAAGAGAAGAAGAGTTTGGATTTGATATCTTGCTTTATCACTACCCAAAGGAGTCTCAAAGCGGCTGACATTCTCCTTTCCCTTCCTCCCCCACAACAAACACTCTGTGAGGTGAGTGGGGCTGAGAGATTTCAGAGAAGTGTGACTAGCCCAAGCAGCTGCATGTGGAGGAGCGGAGACACGAACCCGGTTCCCCAGATTACGAATCTACCGTTCTTAACCACTACACCACACTGGCTCTCTGAGAAGAAGAAGAAGAAGAAGAAGAAGAAGAAGAAGAAGAAGAAGAAGAAATCATTCAACTCTTTTTGTTTCTATTTCTTTCTTTGGCCAGGCAAAGTTACATCCATTGGTGCAAATTCTAATTACTTTTCTCAAATTTATTTTATGGGCACACAGTTCATTTCTATAAGAAACAGCAGAGTGTTGGGATTTATCATCACTTCACACTTAGCTGAGTGTCTTGACTTCTACTTTTAACAACCTGCCCAAGGCATGACAGTATCCTAACACAACACATACCTTGATTTCCTATCTTGCCTATATTCTCAGCTGAGCCAAAGGTGTTATGTTCATCACTGACCTAGAGTCATGTTAAAAAGAAAAGGAGGGAAAGAGAGAGAGATAAGATAAAGAAGCTGTTTATCGCTGCCTGCTTTATTTTCAGTGAGCACATTCAAAATGCAGAATCAAGCTGGCAGACCTCTTGATAAAATAGACACCCAAATTGCCTGTTACATGTGAAAGGAAAAGGAGAAGAGAGCAAAACCACTACGTAAACGCACACAATGAATGTAGGAATTTATCTGCAGTAAACAACATGAATAGGGGCCAGAAATACCGCTAAGATCTTTTCTTGTTTGAATGGTTTGGCTTTCTATTATGCTTTATACTACAGGGGTTTGTCGAGACTACAGGCTGCACACTAAAAAAACCTATGAATATGCCAATAGCATTTATGTTTAATATCTTGCAGGGAAAATCATTGCTCATTTTAGGTTTTTAAGTATAGTGCAGAAAATAACATGAATTAGGAACTTTGCAGTCCCCCCTCCTTTTTATCCATCTGTCCCTTAAGAGAGGTCTAAACGAAAGCTCTGGTTTTGTAAATATGAAAAAGTCAGTTGATCATGTAGGGTTTCAGTCTGCTTTTGTATTCCGAGGTCTCTAATGTCAAGTTGTCTGTAATTTGTACTGAACCAGAAGCAAAATGCTGCCTGCTGTCACTCGAGTGTCAATGGATTCCCTGCAAAACGGAATCTTGGTGACATTTACACATCCTAAGGACCTGTCTGAGCTTTTGCATTCCACTGAGATGATGCAGGAATAACTGTTTTTGCCAGGCTTCAAATCAAAGCTCTCCTGGCATTTTGCATCTTCAGTGAAGAACAAAAATGATAACTTGCATTGTAACTGACCTCCTGATTTCTGGAGAACAGCACCGCGCTGTAGATAAGCTTGAGAGAATGCACAGTCAATTTCCAGGTGCTATAAAACTAACAAAAAATAAATGTGTTTGATGATGAATTCATTTTGGGAGATTTGCCAGTGGGTACCTTACACTTGTTTCACACTAAATACCGGTAATCTTTTTATCAACAAGGGTGTTTGTGTATGTTGTGTGTGTGTGTGTGTGTGTGTGTGTGTGTGTGTGTGTAAACACATATGCACACCTTTCTGTTCCTTTCCTAGGAATCATAATAAAATTACTACAGAACTTGAGTGCAGTGCTTCATTCACTCCATGACAACGAGCCTCCTTGTTTTCAGGCACATTTGCATATCTTGTGGGAAACAATGCCACAAAATAAACAAAAGGTTCAGTAAATACCCTTTTAGGATATGGTTAGCATAATAATGGATGTTGCTCATGCCGCATTGTTGTGATATTGAATGATTCCTCTTATCGCCCCCCATTATTATAGACACACCTGTTTAAACTAAAGTGTTCCCCTTCAGGGGCCCATATCCATCCCTGTCCATCCAGTGAAGTTGCAGTCATTTGCAGTACTTATGTGTTGCAATAGTTTCTATGACAACAGGTGATGATGGTAAAAGTAAAGAATTGTGTCTTGATTTTTATGGGCAGAGAGATAAAAGGAATGGATTGCTGTAGGAAAGCTTTCCCTTTCAAGCTATTCATATTTAACAAATGATGGCAGCCATATAAAAAGCAAATAATGTCAATTATTATTTACCCTGGACGCTTTTATATTGCTCAGGTTCTGATTTGCCTGAAAATGTGTCTCCACTGGGAGGCAGAGTCACCAGTAGATATTTTGACCAGAAGTGTCTAGCTCCACCCTGGATAGCATTTCACTGTTTTCCTCTTCCTTAGCTTTGCCCTCTCTACTTGGCTGTTCCTTCCCCCACCCCTCCCTGTACTTGGTTTTGTCTATGTTTCTCCATTCCTATTGTACCATCATTTGTCAGATCTTGATTGTTCTATTACTTTTGGGGGGAAGTGGGGGTCCACAAGAAAAATATTCAGACTCCACAGTTGGGCGATACCTTTACTGAGACTAGTCAAAATGCCACTGAAATGTGTCAAGCTTTTGAGCTCTCCAGAATACTTTATCAGGAAGGGTGTTAAACAAACATGTTACATCCCTCTCACCCCCTGCTTTGTGCAACACCTTGCTTGCTGGAGAACTCAAAAGCTTGCCACACATTTCCTTCTACTGTTTTGGTTGGAATCACCTAACTATGGAGTTCTTAAAAGTCTCTTCACCTTTCATATCTATTTTATCTTTTCCCTCTTTGTATTCTAATCCTCTTAACTCTGTTGATTCACACTTGTTAAACCCTAGTTTACTTCCATTGTACACCTCTGCCTTATCTTTTGCTGCACATTTTTTTTGGAAAATATGGCCTCTTCTTTACATCCACACCTCAACTTACCTGTAAATGTTTAAGCTATACACAATAACACCTCCTGAGCCTTTGACCTCCAACCCCTGCCTCATCCTCTCCTTACTCTTCTGTTTTTCTTGTATTTTTGCTAGTAGTTTAAAAAAAAAAATTCTACAAAAAGGCTGGCAGGTTTCGTGGTGGGGTTTTTAAAAAACAAACAAACACTCAATTGCTTCCACAGTGCCTATCTTCTCAGGTGCTTTATAATTTATAAATACTATCATATGATTATATTAAATGCTATCTTAAAGACCAGAGTACTACAAACATTTGTCATTGTACTTCTACATTCATTGTTCTCTAAGAGTTGAGCCCAGCCCAATTTATCTGTGAGGGATAAGCATACATTTACCCTGAGCTATTGATTCCTTTCCCTTGAGTCTTAGCTTTGAAGGTAATATACTCCATTCAGCAAGTCTGGGCTTGCAAAGACACATTTTGAAGAGTTGTAAATTAACACAATTACAAGACTGTCAAGGGGGACTTAGCCAATTTATACCAGATGAGAATCAGGCCTTTAAATATATAGACAATATTGTGATAATATATTTTTTTCCTGAAGGCTCCTGCATATTTAATCCAACAGTACTATGATGTTATCACCAGCAGCAGACTTAATTTATGCATCTTCTGGTACCTTGAAAATGTTTCATAACCTTGACAATCCCTTGAAAACAAATAATCTCAGGTAGCCTTCACACTACCAATAAAACTTTACAGTGTAGCCATGCCAATTAAGAGTGAATATTTCATGTATTGTAAGGATTTGTTTTGGGTTTTGTTTTGTTTTTTGGTGTGTTTTTTTTGAGGGACTGCCTGTCTTTTTAATAAGGTTTGTTTTTATTGAAGTAAAAACCTGCCCTTTCCAATAAGCGAGCTAGTCTATCAGAGTTGACATTTAATAGAAAACAAAGTACGAGCCTGAGAAGGTTACCCAAACTGGCACATGTTTTAGCACAGATTATCCTGTAACAAAATTGGACATGTCTAGTTTAACTTTCATGACAATTTTTCTGTCAGGGCGTTTTGTGCAGATTGTCAGTAGAGTAAGAAAGCACAGTAACACATTTAGCATAAAGAGGGAAGGGATGCTCTCTTCCCTTCTTTATTTGATAGCTAATGTATGCCACACACTAGGTTCACAGGATAAATTAATAAACAATGGATCTAGTTTGTTCTAATTTGTATTCTATGCATGTCCAGCACAGTCAATTTATGTTTCAGGTGGGGTGTGTGAAAGCAGAATATCTACAGGGAAAACCCGAAATAAATAAGTTAGGTTTTAATACTTAGCACATATTTCAGGTTTCGCTTTATAAGGTGTTGAATACAATTTTCAAGGAGCTCTGAAACCGCTAGTTAAGAATCCCCAGAACTGCTTGTAATATATATGAAGTAAATTTTAAAAAAATACATAAATAGCATGGCATTGAAAGTATGGATCACTAGAATGCTGTGTGCTGGCAATAAATTACTTCTTAAGCATACACTACTGTATCCTTTGACTTGCTCCCAAAGACTTGCTCACAAGTGGGTTTAGGTGTAGCAAAGGTTAGACGAGACACCAAAAAATATTCTAGGTTGACTCAAAAGAAGGACAGCATGTATCTAGATCACAGTTGGCACCAGTCTGACTGATAGCCCCATATCACTAATACTGTACTCTCGTGCCAGTATCCTCCCTCCTTGTGGTTTGTAGCAGTGCCATCATCCTCCGCCCCCATCAACTCCATTCTTCTGTCTCTTCTAGAAGTCCTTTCCCTGACTCTGTTCTTTAGGCAACACACAGGGAACTTGTTGGAAG
Source organism: Podarcis liolepis (assembly GCF_965112155.1). Taxonomy (NCBI): domain Eukaryota; kingdom Metazoa; phylum Chordata; class Lepidosauria; order Squamata; family Lacertidae; genus Podarcis; species Podarcis liolepis. The sequence goes on along the minus strand of NC_139556.1, from coordinate 47,010,670 downwards.
TGAAACAGCAGGGATTATTCCGTTTGTAATTTAAGGGTTAATTCTGATATCAGCAAGTCAGCTAACCAAGGGCTGGCTGGGTGAAGGCTTAACAAGCAGGCAGAGTGACAAAGATGCAGACGCTGTGTAGCTCTGATGGAGTTTTCCTCTGTATGTTTGACTGAACATCTCCCTGCTATGTATGAGGCCTGAAGTAGGAAAGACAAAAACTCTCTGTTCGTTTCTCCTCAAACTAAACATAGTTTTGTTCCGTTTACCTCATTAAAATGCTATCAGGAATTCTCTCCTCTCTGAACTATGTCTGTGTTCTGAAAGTGACTTTGCTAACAAGATACGTCACGAATAACTTTCTGACAGCAAGAGCTGTTTGACAGTGGAACAGGCTCCAACAAGAGGTGGTGGACTCTTCTTCCTTAGAGGTTTTTAAGGAGAGGTTGGGTGGCCACCTGTCACATATGATCTAATAGAGATCCCTGCATTGCAGGGGGTTGGACTACATGACCCTTGGGGGTCCCTTCCAATTCTACGATTCCACACCTTCACAAAGTCCTTTATTACTGCCAGACATGAGAAGACACTCGTGTGAGGATCTACATGGAACGTTTCCTCAGCTCTAAATCTTATGCTTACACACAGAAAGAGAAAGAGAGAGAGAGAGAGAGAGAGAGAGAGAGAGAGAGAGAGACCCTGACCAAACCTCCAGAAGTTAAGAGAAACTGTAACCTGCAGGCTTACTGAAAGCTATAAACCGACACACACACATAGGCGCCGACTCCATGGGGCTTGAGGGGGCTCGAGCCCCCTCAAAAAATTTTTTTGGGGGGCTCAGCCCCCCCAATAATCTCGGGCGGGCGCCCTTCCAGCAGAGCGCCGCCGCCGTCCCCCGCCTCCTCCCCACCTGCTCCTTCGCCAGCCAGCCAGCCGCGCGCCCTAATCGGAGAGCCCCGGCCGGAAATCCCGCGAGAACAGGGGAATCCCGACTGGCCACACCTCCCAGCCAGCCAATCGGCTGGCTGGGGGGGCGTGGCTTGCCCTATTTAGGGCCGGAGCCACTTTATTTGCATATTCATGAGCTTATTTATTATTCATGAGCTTTCCCGGGCCCCCCCAATATTTTTTCTAAGTCCGCGTCCCTGCACACACACACACACACACACACACACACAATTATTTGCCAGGGTTGTGGATGTAGATATCCCTGATAGAGATCACAAGTTTTGGCTGGATCTGGAGGTAAAGTCCAGTAGTTTGGGGTCATGTCCAAGCAAAATGACATTACATCTAAGTTTTTAAAACACGCGAGGTTGAAAGGTTTGACACAGCTTCTTGCTTTTCTGGCAACTGGCCTCAAAACAAAATACAAGCTAGCCTTAGTTTTAATTTTTTCCCCTTTTTAATTGGTTGCCCTGCTTTACAGAGGAGCAGGAACATGAAATGATCCAATATCGCCTAAATCCTGAAGAAACATGCTCTTTAGTAAAGCAGTCTATGACTACAGCCTCACACTTCATAGTGAACAATAGGGTCATTGCTAACAAACACTGGTGGTTGTGGCTACTCTAAGCTTCAGAAATGTGTGTCCCTCACAACCCCATGATATCTGAATGGCACAGGTCAGAGACAGAAAGTAAGAGACTGAATTTTTGAGCTGGTTGGCAAGAAACTGCCTTGGAGAGCTGCAAGAATGAGCTGTTGCTCTTAAGCACTTTCTGAACATGCTCCCACTTTGCATCTGTTCAGCCAGGCTGTAAATAAACAGTGAAAAGACACAATAAGTCAAGCACTCATTCATAAGAAGATAGTTCCCCTGCTTGGGGAAGTGGGGACTCTAACACAATATGGACCAGAATTAGATCCAGCTCATTATTTCCTTCTGGAATCTCTTTGTACCAAAAGCTGCTTCCAATAATAATAATAATAATAATAATAATAATAATAATAATAATAATAAGAAGAAGAAGAAGAAGAAGAAGAAGAAGAAGAAGAAGAAGAAGAAGAAGTTTATTACTTTCTACAAAAAAATGCCTCTGAGCAACTCACAAATATATATAAAATATCAAACAGCTTGTGAATCATTTAAAACACATATGTTCATCCAACAACAAAAATTAAAAAGGACAACAGCAACCATATAAGTATATAGGAAAATTATTAACTCTCCTCCTGGTATAACACCAGTCATTTAAAAAGGCTGTGGAAGCAGCCCACAGAACTCTTGCTTAGTGCATGAAAAGTTTCCAGACAGGTGGGTGGGTGATTGCATCAGCATTTTGTTCCACCAACCATTACAGAATTCTTGCTGAATCATCCACCCCAGGACTTGTCACTCCACTGGGAACTTTTAAAATGTCTTAGAGAGGGTTTGAAAGAGTGGGCAAGCAGTTCCCAGCACTTTACTTTTTATATATAAAAAAGGAGGTTTAGAATTGTCTCTCAGCCAACCTCTAATAAAAACTTGAAAAACTATTCCTGCTGGATGAGTGCTAGAGGAAGGACTATTTTAGTAGATACCAGCCTCAACTACATAGTAAGTAGGAGGATTGCAACTCTACCTGAAACATATTGCCTTCAGTGAAGGTGGACACACAAGCATTTTCCAGGCAATTAACTGAGGGCTGAAATACAGTGATACCTCGGGTTACAGATGCTTCAGGTTACAGACACTTCAGATTACAGACTCCGCTAACCCAGAAATATTACCTCGGGTTAAGAACTTTGCTTCAGGATGAGAACAGAAATCATGTGGTGGCGGCGGGAGGCCCCATTAGCTAAAGTGGCACCTCAGGTTAAGAACAGTTTCGGGTTAAGAACGGACCCCCAGAACGAATTAAGTTCTTAACCCGAGGTACCACTGTACTGTACTCCCAGCTACCCAACCGTTTCTTAATGGGGTCCTAATTTTCACTGTACTTGTGGCTATGCCTCCCCACTCTCCTGAGCAGTACTTTAATGTGGGAGTCCAAATTCTGCCTACAGGTCCTACCATTAGGACCATAACCCAGATAAAATAAGTAATGCTTAAACAAACAAATGCAGATAACTAAATAATATGTCGATGAGTGAGTATTTAATATCCCAACACATCTGGGGCTCTTAAGTCCTTCTTAAGAGGAATGCTGCTTACCAGATGTAGTTACGTAGTTATTATATTCATAATGCTCAATTGCTTTAGAATAAAATAGGTAAGAATGGTTTTTTAAAATCCCCAATATGCAAGGTTATGTAGCCCAAAACTACTCAATGGAATCTGACCACTCACGAAGGCGTCAGTTTGTGCAACAAAATATAATATTTGGATAATCTTGTAGATACCCCCAAAATACAGATGTTGCAAATCCTTGTATTAGAGCATTCTTCTACTATGAATCCAGACCGGAGGCTAGTGAAAGCTGTATTTCCTTCCGGCATTTCCTTTCCACCATACTTCTAGATAGCAGTCTTGGCAGATGTGATTCTATTCTGTATAAATCTAATTCAGCACTTAAGAATGTGATCACTTTCCTGGGGCCATCTGCTTACTCTTCTGCTAAACGAACTCCAACCTCTTTGGCAACGTCCATCTATTGTATTCTGTAAATCCTGACATGCATTTGGATTCTCTCCTTCTTTCCCTACCCCCATCCGACCCAAACACTTTCAATTTTTTAGCCGGTCTGGAAGCTGAACTGCATCCAAGTGGTTCATTATTTATATTAGAAGTTATTTGTGTATCACCGGCCATTACAGGGACATGCTAAATTTGTTGCATGAAGAACTCAGTCACTGTACTCTGTACAGTGTAGGGAAAAGTAAATCTATAACTCTGATGGTATTTATATTAATATTCTTTCTAATATAGACCTTAGGCCCATTCTTGCATTTGATGAAGTGGACTTTAGTCTATGAAACCTTATGCCATAATAAATGTGCGAGTTGAAGGTACTGCAAGACTCTGCATTGTTTTAGCCCATCCAGTCATCTATATGTTTCTTTAGTACATGCAATCAGGGATGTCAAGGAAGAAATGTCTAGCCCAATACATCCCTGTCTATACAGGCACTGCTTTGTGGCAGCAATTTACTGCAGGTTCAGTGGCACATTCTCCAAGCACAGGATTAACATGGGTCACTGTTGAGAAGCAACAGTTGTAACCAAAGACATGGAGGATCAGATGTTACTTCTCTTATGCAGCTGTCTCTCTGAGGCTGCTGTTGGTGGGAAAACTTGTGAGTGCCATCTCACTGGCACCGAGTGGAACCTTCTTGAACTATTAACAATGTCAGAAGCCCAAGGTCATATGGGAAGCAGTCCATGTAGCACTTCCCCTATGCTGCTGTGGGGAGAAGCCACAAAGGTACTCATTCCATGTGGCCCAGGACTTCTGTCATATTTGTGGCCCAGGAAACATCTGTGCTGTTGTGGTTCCCATGCAATGAGGGTAGCTTATCCTCCTTCCTAGCTTTTACTCCATTCCTGTAGTCCTTTATTGGCTAGACTCCTGTTTCCTAGTCAGCTTCCATGGTGTGTCTCATGCTTGAACAGCCTCAGCCTCATCAGGATGCCACCTGCGCCTCCTGTGAATATATCCTTAAAACCCACTATTCCTAGTTCTGGTGTTACGTCTATTACTGCCAGAACTTGAACTTTCTCACTTTCGCTCCCCATTGGGTACCTGCAAACAAACACCTATTTGGTGGTTGTTTTTCATAGCACGCATAGAAATGGTGCTTGAGTTATATGGTGCTGGATTCTATGATGGAGAAGACGTAAACATATCCTGGATTCCTTAAGCATTCGCTTGGATGCAGAAGTGTGGTAAACTCGTACCTCTAGATACCACAGATGACCAGTTTGCTCACGGTTACATGTGCACCATGTTAAATTACTAGGAGATAAAATTAGTAGCTGTGGTGCCCTGGTATATCTTACACTTCTGTTTTGCTTATCTATTGCAGACTATACATCTCCTTGATGAGCCCTTATTAAATTTATTGATAACAACCCATCTTGAATCTTCAGGGAGGAATTCAACATAATGCTAAGGAGATTGCACCATTTCTTCTTGCCTGATGGAAATATCTTCCCTCTCCTCCCTCCTCCTGCAGTGTTCTGTGGGTTCTCCCATACACACCCAACCACATGGGAGAAGGAAGAGGAGGAAACCTCCGTTCCACTAGCAGAAGTCATTGTGCAGGCTTCTGCTGGCAGGACCAGTTAATCAAATCTGGCCCACAGTGTTTCTCACCCGAAAACCCAAGCTGGGTGATGTATAAAGAGATCTCAGAATGAGAGCTCTCCTATAGATGTGGCTGAAAATGGCACACTTGATCAATTTCAGTATTAATAAACTTGCCAGAATAAAGAGGAGTAATGAAGCTGTAGCACTGGGCTTCCTAGTTTTGTGTATTAAGTTGGCTTGTATTAAGGGAATGTTTCAGCAATACAGTAATGGGAAGCAAGGGATTTAACTAAGCCTCTGTTCATTTAGATGATCAGTTTCTCTCACTTCATGTAACAGATCCATTCACCTTTCTGCCTGCTCAGTCGCAGTGTACAACGTTCCTTTGAAGAAGCTGCCTTTCCTTATCAACTCCAGTGCCATCCATCATCGGTAGTATTGTGGGCAGAGATCATTTCTCCCAACCTGCACATCCTGTTCTGTGAACAAGTGGCTAAGTAAATAGCTGGGATATAATTAACCCTGATTTCCTGCGGTTTTCTGATAGGGTCCTCACCAACGCAACTCGACACAAAACTCTGTTCAGCTCACAGCACATAGCTTGCTTGTCCTATAATTTCTCATGCCCTCATCAGGACACCTGCACATGTAGCTCCTTCACCCTGGTGCAGACTTCCATTCTACAGTCATCAAGGCAACAGGAATGGCATTTTTTAAAAATACAATCAATACATGTTGAATTTTCAAAGCCTGTCCAGCCCATATACTGACTATATGGCCTTGGGCAAGTCAATGTATGTCAAGAGTTAGCTCCCACCTGTCAAACTGAAAATAAGACTCAGCTCCTTCGCAGGGTTGTGCAGTGGATGACAATTATTATAAAGAATTCTACACATTTCAAACCAAGGATGGTAAAAAATAAATCACAGTGATTAAGTAGAAATAATATGTGACTTTAATATCAAAGCAGCACCAGTGAATTCAGCAGGCAAGTTTGATCATCTTTTGTTAACTTGAATGTTTTCTAATAGCCAGGGATAAGAAGGTACTTCCTTAATGCAGGAGTGTGAATCTGTGGTCTTCCAGATGTTGCTGGACTAGAAATCCTATCATCCCTGAGCATTGGCTATGCAGGGTAGCGCTTAAGAACTGAAGAACATCTGGAATGCCACAGGTTAACCACCCCTGCCTGGTTGGGAGCGACTCTCAGGCAGTTTACCAGCAGGATGGGGTTTGAGACCAACAGGGACGTCTTTACCATTGGGTGTAGTGGCGCGGTGAGCCAGGGCGCCAAGCAGTAGAGGGCGCCAGGCGGAGAGTCTGGGGAGAGTCCAGGGAGGGGAGAGTGGGGAGGTAAGCGAGGCGGAGCGGGGGCTTGGAGCCTGCACGCCTCCAGTGCCCATCGGAGGCAGGAAGGCTCCTGATGCTTTCCTGCAGTCCAGAGCTCTCTCTGCTGGCTCTGCGACACACCACCTCCTTGGCTGCATGGTGTGTGCTTGCATCCCAAGCTCTGCACATAATAAACGTGACTCTACCACTGCTCCCCCCCCCGTCCACTCTACCTCGAAAGGTCAACAACTTTGCCCCCCCCCAAAGGTAGACAACTCTGGGAAACTGGGGGGTGGGTGGGCGCCGGAGGGCACCACAGCGCCGGGTATGTTTAAGATGGCCATGGAAACCAATGCTGGGGCGGGACAGAGAAAGGCAGTTTTAATCCGAGAGACAGGCAGAAAGGACTAGGAGTTGCTTTATAGGAGTGACACACTTGGCATGCAACTGCTTTTTGGAGGAAGCTGATGTAGGATTTTAAAATATTTATTATAATTGTGACTATTTTGTATATACTGCTCTTTCTTGGGGCTCCCAGTAATCTCCCACACAAGGGACTGATCAGGTCTATACCTGCTCTGCTTCCGCAAGGAAACAGCAGCAGATGTTCCTCACCATTCACTGACAATCTATGTTAATGCAACACATTTTGATATAAGTGGTAGCATCTTCTTACTAACCTTCCAGAACTGTCTTGAACATAAAGAACTTAAAGACCAAGATGGGTGGCTGCCACTTATTCAGAGGCCAATTTAGATGGGGAAGCATGGGCACAGGGAAGATTGGGCTCCCCACTCGTGCCTACTTAAGCCATATTCCCCTCCCCACTTTACAAGAAATTGCTGGGACTTTGTTTGGTTCATCTGGCCATCATATCTAAGCTGTGCACCCATATTGCATGCCAATATATAAAAATGTATTATGCATTGCATAGCCATAGACCTCCAGGTATAGGGCAGTATAATAAATAATAATAATAATAATAATAATAATAATAATAATAATAATAATAATAATAATAATAATAAATTCCTATAGAGTGTTTACATTTACAGGAAAGGTGTATGTACTTATGAGAATAGATTTGCGGGACAAGCAAGGTTCTTTTAGCTATTTTTGGTTTGTTTCCCACAGAACAGATAGAAAATTAAAGACGACATTCTGTTGACCATAGGAACAAGCCCATGCAATCACTTGGGCCTTAAAATTAGCACATAAGTCACAGTACAATCCTATGCATACGTACTTGGAAAGGATTTCTATTGGGACTTATTCACACATAAGTGTGTATAGGATCGCAGCCTAAATTACTGACAGTATTTCACTATCAATCATTTAAGCAGTTCAAGTAAGCCCTGTTGGACTTGTGGTATTGTTATAAAAACCAATATTTGGTTCAAATGTTAGGGCATGGACAAGCAAGATAAGAGGGAAATTAACACCTCATGGTGTTTTAATGCAGATAGAGGTACTTCTAAGCTTACGTCAAAAAGGAAATATGTAATGATATTTCTATTCAACAGGCACATGACCGGTATCAAGCTTCCTACATTTCCTTCCTCCCTTTCCTAACGACAGATATAAACAACAACAGACTTTGTTTTCTATCTTGGAAAGGTTTAAAATAAAAGCTGAAAAGAAGCTAGCAAATACTATAGCTCTGCATATATAAGTTCAAAATTAGGAAACTGGCATGATAAGGAAATTATGAAGTTCCTCTGGCAATGAAGGTGACAAAATATCTATCTGCCTGCCTACAACCTGTGATTTGTTTCATGGGAGTTTGTTTGTTTTTTAAGGAAAAGAAATGGGTTGTAAACAGCACTGACATTCTGCTTGTGCTGAGGAACGTTCACATCCTCGCCTCTTTGCTGCAGCCGTACCCCACACCTCACACATGCACAAAACCTGCTCCAGAGGGGTGGGGCATCCTCTGGAGTAGGTTTGGGGGGGGGGAGAGCAGATCTGGAGGGTAGGATGCAAGGAGAGGCATTTCATTATAATCCAACACTACTGGAACAAATAAAGGGGTGGGCTGTGCTTAACGCTTTCCCTACTTGTAACTTCTCCATTACTCCTCCCTATGCGGTTCAAAATGCATGTTTGCAAGGAATATTGTTGCATGGAACCCTAGTCTCCAGGTAGGGTGAGATTCCAGGTTGCAGGTGTTTACCCAGGGCAAGAAGACAAAGGCAAAGGAATTGACTGGTGTCTTCAAACATTGGCAGCTGATGCTTCTTTCTCCCTGGTGAGGGGGAGGATGGGGACTTTCAGCAATCCTCCTGCACACTTGTGGAAGCCTGTGCAATGTGTATAAGAAAGGAATGTCTTTCTGGTCCTTCTGGAAGGTATCAGCCACAAATTCTGATGTATGGCTGTTCTCAGCATCCACATTCACCTTATAATTATATGATCATAAAAATCTATATGATCATATCTTTTTTAAAAAGCCTAGCTTAAGGTATTTAGTTCTCCGGGCATGTATAATACAAAATAAATTATAGGTTGCAATTTGCTTGCCTTACATGTAAGGCATACATGACACTTCAGATCCTGCGTGAATCTCAACATTTCAAACGATCAAGTCCCTGATAAGCCTCTTCTTCAACGTCCTGCATTCATCTCGAGAAGAAAGGGAGAGTATTGTAATTAATAGGCCTGTTTAGCTTAATCAGAGGCAGCTTATTTTCATTTTTTCACACATTCCCTTCAGAAATACATGTCTGTCAACAGCCTATTGGTCCGCTTCCAGGTATGATGACTAGTTTAGTATACAATCTGGAGTGCTGACATTGCAAAAAAAGAGAAAAGAACAGTCAGCTCTTTGTGCTCACCTGCAGCTTTATTCCATTCATTAATAATTGCTACGGAGACAAGGGAAATGTTTCATACACCAACTCTGGAGTGATATTGCCTGTGAGTACTGTAGTGCTTTTGTTTGATCAATATTGTCAGGTGTTTTCTATAACACAAACCATGAAGAATGATGGCCTTGATCCTGAAAACATACTCTAACATGAGCCATTACCAGAGGAAATCAACGTGTGCGCCCCTCCCACCCCGTCAGCCAACGCAGATACAATTGGGAAAGCCTGATAAACATATCCACACAGGCAAGGCCATAAGAGGAACAGCTGGCCTGCTAATGCTTTCTATGTTGTAAGGTGAAGAAATTCAAAGGAGAACAGGCCCATGCACACAATCCGGGTGTAGAAGAGGAAATGATCAGTACTATCACACCTGTAGCACAATGGCCTCACGTGCTACTGTAGGTGGAGAACGTGCCTTCTGGGGATCCCCCAGTGCTGCATTGCCTCACCAAGCCCACCTGGAGGGTTTGGGCTGCCTGTAGCTCTGAGCGATGTAGAGAGAGGCTGAAGAAATAGAGAATGATAGGGAGGGGAAAGGACATCTGGACCAATCTTCTGGATTTCTACATGCCCTATAGCTTTGAGGAGCTGCAACACGGTGTCAGAGCACATGCCTTGCATGCAGAATACCTCAGGTTTAACCCCTGGAATTTATATGTGTTTAGAATCAGGATTAGGTAGCTGATGGCAGGGAAACCCATTGCCTGATGGCCTAGAGAGCCACTGCTAATCAGTGGAGACCATATTTACTGAGTAGACCAATGGTCAGAGTCGAGATAAAACAGCTTTGTATGTTAAGAGAAGCTCTGGATTGTATCTAATGTTGCATGTGTGGTGTTCTACTTGTACAGTAGGACTTCCCTTTCTTATCCTTACATGACCTTAAAATCTGCTCCAAAAGGTCCCCCAAGCCTCTGAAGCAGATTTTGAGACTCCACCGGTGTGTGTAAGTAGAGGAGAGGAGGCGAAAGTTCTCTTGTGCAAGTAGAAGTCTGCTGTGCTAGGGGAAGACCAGCATTGGATATGACTTCTGCCCAGAAAATGTTAACCACCATAGCAATAAACCCAATTGCTTCCATCTCGTGTAATAAGAAAACAACCTTTTCCGATCCCAGTGAGTCACAAAAACTGATAATATATTTATCTTAAATAGATCCAGAAAGGTTTTTCTCCATCTTCATTTACCAGACCTCCCCAAACTGGATTTTTGTATTGTACAGTATATGGTTTATGTCTTCTATTACGGTATATGTCTTTTGTGTTATGGGCAAATGTTATGTTCCTTGAAATGGCCAGTTTGGCTGATGGAGTACCCAAACCTAAGTGGCTTGAGACCTGGGTACTTCAAAGACCATCTTCTCCAGTCAGAATTGAGGTAAATGGTATAACCCAGTTTTAAAAATTATCTCCTAAGTGGGGTTCACCTGATCTCAAGTTTTACGTCCTAGGACTACCAAGTGAACATCTTTAATATAATTTTTCAAGGCCTTTTAAAGGCTTTGAAATATACTCGGAGTTGAGTGTGAATTTATGTTCTTTATTCAGCTCATAGTAGCAATGAATGAATCTTCCCCCAAAACATCTAGCTATATATACATTATTCATATAATGGACCCCACGAGATTGGCTAATTCCTACAGGGCTGCTCCTGTAGGGCAATCAGGTTGTGGATTCACCTCCTCCAGAAGCCTGATTGGCTGCTCCTGCAGGCTAATCAGGTCGCTGATTCACTTCCACCTGGAGCTGGATTGGGCAGCTCCTGTGGACCACTCAGACTGCTGCATTCTGGAGCCTATTGCTCTAGGATTCAGCTCAGTACATAACAGGTTTGTATGCTGTACTGCTTAATTATGTTCTTATAGCTTATTTAAAAAGATTGACTCCCTTTTCTTACCTGCCATTCACCATAAGATACCAGGGCGGGTTAAAGCAAAAGAAAACACAATTTTAAAAACAGATAAAGTAATTACTGTTATAAAACACATAAAACCATTCCAAATGGAATTGTGTCATTATTTATATGGTTTTAATGCCTATTGCAGGATGCTCTGAGAAACTTATTGAACTGAACCACAAAGTACTAGGTTATAGAACAGATAAAATATATTAATCTTTATCAAGCAATTTGCAGAGTGATCATTTTATTTCAGGACTGTATCCCATATAACTATAATTGCCTCTTTATGTAGAATCTGGTTTTCAGTATTACTGGTTTTCAGTATTACTACCCTATGATGCTTTTAGTTTTTCCAGTTGTGTCCCTACATTATTTTTGTTTGTTATTTTAAAAGTGAGTTAATGTACCCCCACCCTGGTGATTGCTTGTATCCTCAAAATATTTTAAATAAATATTTCCCCCCCAAATGCAATGCAAGAGGTGTCCCTGTATGAAGGCTGTCTGATCAGTTCACCCAAGCTGTTCTGCTGAATTTATATGATTATGCATCAGGTATGTATGAACATAATAACATTTTAAATACATATTGACAAATGGTTGTTGTATGCATGCATGTCGTATAGATAATTAATAACACTTACAAAGGGTGCTTGCTAGGATGTATAAATGTCAATAGATTGCTTCAATCAGAGAATGCAATAGAGAAATTTCATTTGGCTTCAGATAAAGGCCAATCAATTAATTAGATGGCAGATCTGCAGCAACAGAGAAAAATAAAGCACTAGAGAAGAAAAAGGAAAAGGGGAACCTAACAAACAAAAGGAACAAATCAAAGCCAATAACAGTCACGTCCCAGTCTTACTTGATGTTGCACAGTAGAATGACAGTGAGCTGCACTGTGGACAGCTGCTGATCCTTGATTAAGACTTTCAGAAAGGAGAATAAGATGGAGAGGCATGAAGTGGAATTCTGACAATTTTCCCTCCCCCTCCCCACTCCATTTTGGCAAACCAAATATCCTGTGTTTGGATTATCACAGAGGTGTTTCCTGGATGGAGACAGTGAGGCCAATTCTCGGTTATTTTCTTGGCCAGTTCTTGCCATGTTAACATAACATGATGGATGCCACAATTATAGTCCTGGGAACTAGCTGCATTAGAAGGCAGAGGTTTTCCAAGTCTAATGAAGCACAGTCATGTTCATCACTTGATGATTGTGGCATCATCAGGTGGTGACTTAAGAGTAAGGTAAAGATAAAGGTACCCCTGCCCGTACGGGCCAGTCGTGACCGACTCTGGGGTTGCGCGCCCATCTCACTTAAGAGGCCGGGGGCCAGCCTTGTCCGAAGACACTTCCGGGTCATGTGGCCAGCGTGACGAAGCTGCTCTGGCGAGCCTGCACCAGCACAGCACACGGAAACGCCGTTTACCTTCCCGCTATAAAGCAGTACCTATTTATCTACTTGCACTTAAGAGTGCTTTCGAACTGCTAGGTGGGCAGGAGCTGGGACCGAATGACGGGAGCTCACCCCGCCGCGGGGATTCGAACCGCCGACCATACGATTGGCAAGTCCTAGGCGCTGAGGTTTTACCCACAGCGCCACCCGCGCCCCTATGACTTAAGAGTGCAAAGGCGCTATTACAAAACAAAGCAGTGCTTTTCGTATGAAAATTTCCACGTGTTCAATTATGATTCTTCTTTCTTTCATAGAAAACTGAGAGCACTCCAGTGTTATCAAGTTGTGGGAAATTAAGGGAGGTTCATGCACACGGGAACAAGCCTTAAATAAATTTCTTTTTCTAGTTTCCCAGTTCTTGGACAACCTTGACACAGGGTGTGATGGATGACCCTGCTTCGAAAAGCGTAGTCAAGATTGGAAGGTTCAGAAACTCAAGCAAAACCAATTTCCATAAAAACCATACACAAACTTTGTTAAAACAAGACTCTACAAGAGATAAAAACTTCAAGTAATTGCACAGATTTAAACTGCTTAGAAGCTAAGAATAACAAAAACTGCCTTATCTAGCTAGTTAACATAAACACTTACACATAAATCTTAGTAGGCTGAGCAACGAAGCAAGATATATTCGAAAGTAGATATATTCAAAGGTAGACGCTGGCCTTGGGTGTCGGGAGTTCTCTCCAATCCAGGCTTTAAGGGAACGTTGACCATGGGCGTTCACCCCTTCCACCCCACAAAATCAGCACCTGCTCCCTTCTCGTGTCTCTAATTACCTTTCGACACCAGCCTTGAAGACTTAACGGGAGACAGCTGTGTGTAAGCTCATTATTTTAGGAATTCTTGCAAATTCCTGCACAGCCCACAAACTGATCTTAAAGGACAATATCACCACACAGGGTAATTGGGTGAAAGAGAGGACAAGGTTCCCATACTTGTCCTAGTTGTGAGAATTTATTCTTATTCTTACTGCTGCTACTACTACTACTACTACTAGTGTATATTTCTTTATATACCACCCTTTTCCCTAAAAACATAGAAATAACAATATTTTTTAAAAAATTAAACATTGATAAAATTAAAACTATATCCTTATATAAAATCTACCAAAAATCATACCAATAATTACAATAAAAACAGCACAGCACCAGCCCTTTCATTAAAATCAGTTGGTTCCCCAAAGCCTGTTGGAAGAAGAAAGTCTTCACCTGCCAGCAGAAGGACAACAAGGAAGGAGCCAGTCTAGCTTCTCTAAGGAGGGAGTTCCAAAGTCTGGGAATTTCAACAGGTTTATAGAAATTTCACTTGGCTTTCATAACTTTATGACATAATGCATTAAAAAAAACATATTGGGAGAAAATAATTACTCAGACATTTGGAAAAGTCTATGTTCTTTTTCTAAAATATTTGTCCTTTGTGATTTATGTGCTTGATTCTCCTGAACTTCTATTTCATTTGCTGTTTTACTGTTTTTAGGATTTGTTTTTGTTTAAATGATAATGTTGTTTTAGACTGTACACCGCTTAGAGATTTTTTCGAAATATTGAGTAGTATATAAATGCACTTTAATTAATTACTTAATTAACCCCCTACCCTCAAACAATATAGGGAAGACGCTAGAAATTCCCTCACTCAGGCAAATCAGTCGTTTAACCACATCAAGTATGCTGCTTCATAGATTGCAGCTAAGAGACGGTGAGGCGGTGTTTCTTATGAGGCCGTGTTTCATAAGAAAGCATAAACAAACTAAAATGCAACCAACAATTGCACTATATCTTGCTAATTACTTGGCTCTGTATGTGGGGAAGGAAGGGGGAAAAAACCCTTCCTGACATCCACAGGTGATGAGCATATACCCTGAAGCATGAGATTTGATTACCCTTATCATTATCCTAGCTTGCATAGCAACGAATGCAATTAGCAGCCATAAAATTAGCCAGCTTGGTTATTTTGGGTTTTGGTAGTGTGTTTTAAAATCTACTGAGCAAATGTAGCCATGATGATGTATTTTTTTTTTTTTAAGGAGTGGTATTTATCCCAGGGTTAAATGTGATACATAAAGACCATGAAATGCCCTTGACTATCAACCATTTTAAAAAACGAACAATACAGAACAAGAATTAAAGCTGCTTGGCGGTGGCTTCTGAAGGGTTTTTGGGTTGTTGTTTTCGTTGTTGTTGTTGTTACATAGGGTTCTATTCAACCATCATATCCTTTATCTCTGTGTAAAATGTGCTAGCAAGATAAGAGATAAAACATGTAGTTGTTCTGAGAGTAAAAGACAAAAGCAACCACAACAAGAGCAGCAGCAGCAGCAATAACAACAACAACAGAAGAATGGAACTTAAATAAAAACAGAATTAAAACTAAAATGCCATTAAGAAATCTGCACAAATACTATCACTGAGCATTCCTTCATGTTTTAGAATGACCCTAGTGACTGGACATAGACCAGCATTAGATGGAGACAGGCCTGTGCAAAGCTTTTCTGAGGCCCAATGGCGAGAGTCTTGTTACAATAAAGTTATAAACTTAAACAACAGAGCAGCCCACCCCCCCAGACCAGCTCAGCCCTCCTAGACCCAGGGCAAGTGCACCCCGCTGCCTCCCCTCTCCAATGGGCCTGGATGGAGGGACTTACAGTGATAAATCAATTTTCCATGCTGTATCAGGCTGAAGTAGAACCAATTAAACAACAATGGTAGAGCAGGGTTGGGGAAACTCTGGCCCGTGGGCCAAAAGACAGGTCTCAAGGCCATTTCCCCAAAGCTATGTCCACCTGCCTCACAACTTATATCACATGTGACCTCAGGTATCGGGCAGGTAGATGTGGCTGGATTCACTTTGCAGCTGAGTTCCCTGTAGGGCATTTGATTGTGTGGCTGATCCCTGCAGAAATAAGGGATGAGCAACCATGAGGCAGGGGGACAGTGTGGCTCACTGGGCCAAAAAAGTTCCCACACTTGCGGTAGAGCACCTACTTTGCATACAAAAGGTATTTGGTTCAACCCCCAAGATCTCCTAGTAGGGCTGGGAATATCTGCCCATCTGAAATCATGGGCAGCCGCTGTCAGTCATTATCGACAATAATGAGCTAGATGCATCAATGGCTTGATTAGGCAGTTTGCTATGCTCCTAAGAGAACTGTTATATCAGAAGAAGTATCTGTTGTGGACACTTGAAGCCATTCCCTAACAATACAGTTTAGTAATTTTGTCACAGCTCTATTCTGTTTGTTAGTAGTTGTTAGTTATATCCAGGCAGGAACCAGAAGGAGCCTTGTTTTTTCTGTAATGAAAGTTCTCGATCCCTGTTCTACTGGGTGTTTTGGGAATTGTTATGACATCTGTATCACACACACGGCATCCATTGAATAAACAAGAGACTCAGAAGAATGATAAACCAGCAAGTACACTTGGGGAGAAGAGAATTCGTTCATAACTCCAAGGAAGAATACTGAAACCAAATTGGGTGCTCTCACTTTATGGGACCTTGTTTCATCCACACATTTTTGTGCCAGTTTCCAATTAGTCTTATTCCTTTGCTGCTACCTGAATGCATACCAAAGTGGGCATTAAGTGCAAGTAACATTTTACCTGACCTTTGTCCAATACTAAGTTTAAAAGGTTGTGGTGTAATCATACAACACTAGTTGTGTGGGAAGCTACTTTACAGAAAGTGTTTTCAATACAGCAGGTAGGTGAAAAGACCCATAGACTTGGTGTTAAATCTTACCCTCAGATTCTATGCATCTCTGCTAGCATTCACACAGAGAAAGAAGTCTTAACAGACTGCTTTTACCAAAGAGGTCCATGCACTGGTAACCTCAAGACTGGATTGCCACAATGCAGTTTTATGTGGGGCATATTTTGTGGCTATTCTGGAAGCTGCAGCTGGTGCAGAACTTGGTAGCTAAGTTGTTGCACCTTTGCTGAAGGAACTGCGCTGGCTGACAGTCTCCTACTGATCCAAGTTCAAGGTGTGGTTATATGCATATAAGGTCCTAATACAACTCAGGGCCATGTTTGGGAGAAAAAACCTTCTCTGAAATGTAACCATGCCCATTCACTGATAGCTGAAGATCAGAACTTCCTGGTTGCTCCAATTCCTGTGCAGGTAAATTTTGTGGCAACAGGGGTAAGGAACTTTTCCGCTGTGGCCTTTGGAATTCCTTCCCCCTTACAGTAAGGCAGGCAACATCAGTGACATGGTTTTGATATCTTTTAAAAGATCCATCTGTTCACCCATCTGATTTGTTGATCTTTAGTTACCTAACCTTTACTGATTTTTGTTCACTTATTTTTAGTACGATGAATGACAGTTGCTGTTGTAATCTGGTTTCTTTCCAATGTAATTTAGGATTTTAATGCATCTTTGTTTAGATATTTTCTTATACACCACCCTGAGATTTTTGTAAACGGACAACAGTATATAAATGCTTTTAATAATAATAACAAGTAATTATACCCAGCTGTAAACACAGATAGCAAGGTGGGTGGGAATCTGTTTCCCATGTCCTTAGCAATAAGCCTGTCTCTGAATATTCTTACCGTTCTATTTACATGTCTATATGAAATTTTTATACTCCCCTGAGGGTTGTGCAAGCTGGCTGCAAACCGAAACATCTGTTTTTCAGAATTAGTCATATGGGTAGTAGCCCAATCACTTTTAGTGGACACATTTATGAGATGGTTCTCAGATCATACTTTTCTGAAGATGGTAATATGAATCTCAATAGGATGCAAAATAATCTCGTCATTGGTAGACTTATCAGCAAGGGGTCCAGACACCATCTCTCTAATATCCTAGGCTAGCCATGGCTTCATACATGTTTCTTTTCTCTTTGCTTTACAGAGGCATTGCATCTATTATTTCCATCCGCAGTGGATCAGAATTGCAAAACTTTATACACCAGTCGGCGTCAATCCCAAAAATATTGTATAAATTGATGGCATGTGCAACAGTATCCAGAAGACAGAATGGCAGACATAAAAAGTGAACACTTTTATGGCCCTCCTACTGTTTCACACTTGTTCGTCAAGGTTAACTATATATTCAAGTCATTTTGTGCTGTCATTAAATATGTTCTACTGCCGCAGTGCCTATTGCATGACAAAGATAGCTTCAATAGAGCTACTTGTCTTTTATACTGAACAAACTCTAATTTTATGATGCCATAAATGTAATCACAAATGCTCCCATTTTGCGTTAATAGATTTTTTTCTATGCAATATTGAGCTCTTGAAATTTTAGAGTAAACAAATTCAGCAAGATATGTATTTTTATGGAGCTATGTTTAATGTATACAGATTGATCCACCATAGCTTTGTTAAGAACAAATCATGCCACTCCAGATACCTTTTGGTGGCAGCTTAATAGACATAGTATATCTGAACTTCAACAGTGCTTTTGAATACTGCGTGTAACAAAACAGTAGGCAGTGAATAATTAGCCTCAAGTTGAGAAAAGGTTTGCGATGAGGCTCTGGAGGAGCTGAACTCCTAGGTTTAGTACCATTTGGCATCTTACAATCACATATATCTATTAAACTTATGGGTATATTTAAGGAAACTAGAAGTAGCCACAACCTCCTTAAAATCTACAAACATTTCAAATTAATCACAATAAAATGTGAGAATTTGGATGCGAAATTTTTAAAAATCAACAAGGACAAATGTAAAGTAAAGCTAAAGATAACTTGGCCAAGCTATGCATGTTGTGGTAACCTCCAGAGCAGAACTTCTACTGCAACATGGGAAGAAGAAGATGAGGAGGAGGAGGAGTTTGGATTTCATATCCCGCTTTATCACTATCCTAAGGAGTCTCAAAGCATTCTCCTTTCCCTTCCTCCCCCACAACAAACACTCTGTGAGGTGAGTGGAGCTGAGAGACTTCAAAGAAGTGTGACTAGCCCAAGGTCACCCAGCAGCTGCATGTGGAGGAGCAGGGACGCAAACCCGGTTCACCAGATTACGAGTCTACCGCTCTTAACCACAACACCACACTGGCTCTCGGGACTTCCTATGAGGACTGGTAGCTTCAGTTAATACAAATTACGGCAGCAAAAGTGTCTGACACGAACAAACTAAGGGCAGTGTAACTTAAGCATCTTCATTGAATACTGCCTGTCCAAGAGCAGTGGCAGTATACCTTCTTCACATGCAGAAGGTCCCAGGATCAATCCCTGACAGGTCTAGGTCAGGCTGGAAGAATCCCATCTGGAATCCTGGAGAGATGCTGCCAATTGATGTGGACAACACTGAGTGAGATGAAACATTGGTCTGATTTGGGTGGCAGTGACATCAGGCCAGTGTGGGCACACCAGCGAGAGCACTAGATTTGCGTTGCTAGTATATCTGTGCTGCCCTGACCACATTAACACCCTGCCCTATCTCACCACTCCAACAAACACCAATGATGCTGCTTCAAGGGAGCCAATTCCATAGCGCCGTCCCACAAGTTGCTCCTAAGTTTTAGATGTTGTTTTAACCTCACTGCTTGCTGCATTTATTGTTCTAGTCTGCTGAGCTGCCCTGATAGTATCTATATCAAAGGACAGCATATTCACTTATTAAAAAATAAATAACATGTTTAATTTAGTAGAATATTTATATCCTGATTAACAGCCCCAAGAGACTCTCGGAATGGCTTACAAAAATTATCACAATAAAAATGATATCCTAGCTCGGTACCAGGAAAGGAAATGTCCCTATGGTGACAGCATTATTCAGGTGGCATTTCCTGCCTCAGCCTTTGTCTTCCCTGGTGTTGTCCTTGAGGCAACAGAGCAGCTGGATCTCACTCAGCTCATGGTGGAAGTCTTCCCTTGTTGGTGTTGCCAGGCAACAGTGCCCACAGAGGTCCTCTGACACCAGAATGTCAGAGGGTGGAATCAAACATAGCCCTATGATGAACGTTTTGTTTGCACAAGCATTTCAACTTGTCAGATGAAATGATCCCCTCTTCTTCCTCCGCATGCTGTTCTGGGGGGTTCTCCTGACCCTCCCCAGAATCATTGGAGGGTTCAGGGGTAGGGGGAAGGGGGAAGGGGGAAGCCCTATTGTGCAACCTGAAGTATTTGGAGAGGGCTTCCGCTAATAGAGCTTGTTAGGTGAATCCCACCCAGACTGAGGAGGTGGGTTCTACACCTAGGACCAAAATTCACACACACAAAATCCCCCAAAATGCAGCTGCTAATTGAGGGTTGAGGTGGATTATAAGCAGGAAGCGATAGGAAATTGAAACAATTGTCACTGGCAAAGTGCAATATTTTTCTCAAAACCCCCCTTGCGACCTCAGAAACCAATTCTTGCACAGTCCAACTTTGTCAGCTGAACAAGAAAACAAGAACGAAAACCACACTGCTCATTGCTCCCACTATTTCCAATTGTTGGAAACAAATTATTTAGTGGAACAGCAGTTACAATATAGCAAGCAATTAAAAGTTGGAAATCATTCTTCAACAAATCTTTAAATGAGAAAACATTCTGCATAGGGGGTATTACTCTTTTAAATGGTGCAAAGCATATAATTTCAACAAGGGTGCAATTTCCATAAAGCTCTTGTATTTGTATCCTCCCCCCCCCCCTTATTTCCCCTTTACGGAATGCAGTTAAAATGGATAAACTGCTTATAGAGAAATTCATTTTTATTTTATTTTGCCTTTTTCATGTCAATTACAGAACACTTTGTTAAAATGATTACATAATTTTCGCAGAAGCTTGGTACTGCAGGCTGGAAGAGATAAACCCACTTAAATGTGACTAATGTACTCACAAATGCCTGCCCAGAGCAGAGTTTCTCAGTTAGACATCCCTCACACTATTTTCCAGAACATTCCATAGAATCAGTCCAATTGCCAAAGAGCTCCCCCCAAAAGGGGGGGAGGTAAGGGAGCCTCTTTGCCAAAGGATATATCTACAAACTCTTTCCCCCCCTTTTTTCTTTTTGCCAAAGCTTAGAGGTCATACAGTCCTAAAACCTTGATTTCCTTAGATCCCTCCTCAACACTTGGTTCCTGTCTTGTGATAAGGTTACACTGAATAGTGCTGGCATCCTTCAAGGTTACTGTTCCAGAAAATATTTGCAAATAATTTGACATGCTGTCAGCTAGCAGCAGTGAACTCATATAATTCAACATACTAATGTGGCTTTTCACGCCTTAAGCTATAAATAAGCTTGATAGTCGAAAGTTTCTGTAATGTTTATTTAATAGCAATCTTTTCTAAATAAATCTTGATTATTCCCTTGCACTTGGATGGAGATCTCCTCCTGATATAACAGTTGTTTCTGACCTCAGGCCTCCTTTTTCCCTGTTCATCTCCCTGAAATAACCTCTTAAAGACATAAGGGGTTGGTTGCTTCTGAACGTTATTATGTGATGGATCTAAGAATGTTAACTAGAGACACCTCTCCAGGACTCTATAATCAATGGCCTCACCTCCCTTTTTTATTTTTGGAAAGATTGTGTCCATTTAATTCTCTTGCCCCTTTAACCACATCATAAATATTTCACATCACATCTGGAATATATCTAAAATTTGTTCAGTTCTGGCCTGCATTTATTTACAGTTGTTCAGTTCACATGTAAGCTAAACCATGGCTTAGCGTGAACAAGCATACATTTGGGCTCCTGGTGAAGTGGCAGCAGCTGCTTTGCTACTCCTCTAATTGTTTTGTCACTGAATTGAGCTGAGCCATCGTTTGGCTTATCATGTCGTGCAAACCTGGTTCATTGTTTAGCTCTCTTCAGACAAACCACAAGCTTTGACCTATGGACATAGCGAAGATTTATCCAATGGCTTTTTAACTCATTTGCACAAAGTCATTGTAATGCTAGCCACTGGTCAAGCTGCTTGGTAACAATGACCACATATGTCCTTGAGAACTAGCCAATGTCATTAGAAATATTTTATGCAGTGTGTTTCAACAGCAAAACATTTTCAGACAGTTCTAACAACCCAAGTATCTTGGACTGGGTTTGAATCAGATTTTCAGCTTACTGTGTTGTGTGGATACCTAGCGATCTTCATACCAATGTTGCCTTGCAAGTCAGCCAGCCAGTGAGAGCTGAATATTTTTCAATGCATTTTATGATAAATAATAATCATGCACAAATCTTGTATTATGAAGTATAGTGTTAAGGACAATGCACAGCAATGCTATTAATTTCTGAGCCCAAATCAAAACGGTGGCTGTGACTTATATAAGCTTGCCCATTTATTATCTTCCAGAGACACTCTCTTTCATGTTCCACCAACATCTGAATTGAATGTGACTGGGATAGAGGAGAGGGCTTCAGTTGCTCCTAAGCTGTGGAACTCCTTACAAGGGAGATCTACTTTGCATCTTTTTGGTTGGTCCTTTGCTGGTGGTCTAAGATTTTTCTCTTTCAACAAGCATTTGGCCTGCTGGAAAGTTTCTTATCTCATGGACATGTTATGCATGGATTGTTATCTGCTGCCTCTCAGCAGTTCAACTCCAATTGTTCTGTATTTTATTGCTTTATACATGTATAAAAATTATAAATAACACAAATCTATTAGAATTATGTCCAGGAGCAGAAAATATCAGAGTAGTATCTAAGAAGTACACTTCCAGGCAGGAAAAGCTAACCCAAAAGAGTGTTCAAAGGAGCCTTTGAATTTTTCCAATATGAGACAAAGCCCAATGTTTAAGGAAATGTGGTACATTATAGGACTGGGTTGGATCTAAATTTGCCAGTCCCATATTCTGCTAATGAACAGAAGGAAGCTTGACTCGTCATCAGTGAAGCAACTTCTTTGTGCTGGGTTCTGCGCAAATATTTGGATTACTAAAGTGAATTTATGAAGCAATTACTTTTAATTCCAGAAGAGGAAATTAAGTACTCATTGATTCTTGATTTATAATCTGGAGCTAAAAGATCATGAAAAAGCAAATATAACTTAATTAAATGTCCTTTGACTTAGCTACTATTGCAGCCTTCACTCATAAAGTAAGTAAAACAACCCATTCTTGGAACATAAATGTATATTGGCTCTTCTAGTTCAGGAAGCAAATAATTTACTGACTAAATATATTCACTAAAGCTAACCCAAGTGAAAGGGTGTTTTATTCTTCTTCCTAGTGGCCTCTGGCACTTAAAGTAAAAGTGGCTGGTATAATTTTAAGAAATTTGCTGTACTCAGAATGGCAGTAGCACTTGCTCTGTAAAAGAGAAAACAAAGGGGTAGTTCCTTTTGTTTCGCCTACCAGGGAAAAAACCCCACGAATATGCTTCTGAAGTAGAATATACAGTGAAAGGAATGAATCTTTATGGTTGCATTCATTGCCGACGCACTTCTGGTTATTCATTCTTGACACAGAACCCATTAACCTGGGAAAATTTAATTGAATTCTATAGTAACGTTGCTATTTTTCCACCTTGAAGAGTAAATAAATTGGAGGAAAAAACACACTGCTTCTAAAGTGTAACACTTCAGCTGATGTATTTGGCCAATTAAGTAGTCAGTGTGACTTCAGTCCTTGTATTACTGAAATAAGAAAGAGTGTGCTGGGCGGGGGGAGAAGTGATGAACAAAATACTGCCAGATGAATCACAGAAATAAAATCCATCGTGAAGTGAGGTTTTTAATAAAGCAGACTATTTGTAGGTACGCTCAGTCAATCTTACATTAACTTTTGAGTCAATAATTGGGTTTTATTTCTGCATGAGTAAAGAGATGCATTCAAAACAGTTCTGAACTCACTTGAACTTGGCAAGCACCAGAGTTACCCCTAGAGACGAGGGTTTTGAAGGGTTTGGCTCTCCACCACGATAGCAATAATATGTTAAGTAGTTCCACATCATCTTTAAGCAATTGATGAGAGCTCTGATGGAGGTTAAGAGAACGAGCTTTGAATTGTGAAAGAAGATTTCCTTACTGAAAGTGTTTATGTATATGGGGATGTCTCTTATTATCATTTTCCTCAAGCTCTCATTCCCACTGACACAGTTTTGTAGATAACAGAAGCACAAAGCCTCTTGGCTGAATCCTCAAACAAGTATGTCATAAACCAGTGATTGGAAACCTGTGGCCCTCCCAATGTCATTGGGCTACAACTCCCATCACCCATGACTATTGATCATGCTATCTGCAGCTGATGAGAGTTGGTATTCATAGGTTTCCCAACCCACTCATTGGTGGCTCCAGCCCATATAAACCACAGGGTCAAAACCTACGCTAAAGACAGAAGCTTGGGCTGCCTTGAATGGGTGAAGACATGTATCCAGTGTTGTCATCTAAATAAGGATTATTTTCAAATATCATTAAAAAGCCATAGGAGGGCAGTGCATGTTTATGGCAGAATCTGTAATTCCCATGGGCTTAAAGGCCCACAGTCTTATTTACAGGACAACTGGTGGCTCTACTCCAACAAATTGTACTAGGGATGGGAACAACTGGTGTGGCATCACAGGTTATGACATTAAATTGACATTGGGCTCAGACCTAGGTGTTCCAGTAGCAGACTGCAGGATCTTAGGATCTGTCAGTTAATATAGGGTTGTAATGTATAGGAAGTGGTTTTTCTCCACTGCCATATGTCCTTTAGGCACAAATGATATTTTCATTCCAAAGGTGTGTGTATAGTAAACCCACAATATGGCTCTTGCTCCCAGCAACTGTTCTTCACTGTCACAGGTCCAGGTGATTGGTAAGTTAGAACATTCCCCTGCATTGCATTATACAAAAACTGGTTGCTATGAA
The DNA here is from genome assembly GCF_965112155.1 of Podarcis liolepis. Taxonomy (NCBI): domain Eukaryota; kingdom Metazoa; phylum Chordata; class Lepidosauria; order Squamata; family Lacertidae; genus Podarcis; species Podarcis liolepis. Next base: position 46,986,228 of record NC_139556.1, on the reverse strand, counting down.
AATTGCTGTGTTGAAAATGGGCAGAGAATGAGACCAGGTGAACAATAGGCAGCAGAAGTATATACAATTGTGAAATCTCATTTTTTTATTACCATCAAGGGGAACATCTGCAGAAATGTGTAATGTGCAGAACATAAAGGGAAATACGATACATCTTAAAATGACCCTCTCCACCGAGAACATAAGGCTGAATAAATAATTAAACAGTGACACTGCCTTTAAAAGACTTGACAGAAAAAGTAACCATTCCCTTTTATCTGACACACAGAAAAAGAGATCAGCAAGGATGAATGATAAAACATATTGACATCTATTGCTAAGTGTCTTAAGAGAGAAGTATACGTTCAGACTGTACCAAGAAGACTATAAAGACCGCCCCTCAAAAAAAAAAACCAACACAAGAAATAAGTGTGAAGAAGACCTTGTAGAAAGGCAATATTTTGGAGACTATGTATTGTGCCTTATGATTAACAGAGGGACTGCTAAGAATGAATTTTTGGATTATTAAAAAGGCCAGAATCCTCCCACAACTAATTATTTATTCAGAACCAATTGCTCTCATACATCATGCTCCTTGCATTTCTTCTTTGCATTCTCTGGGTTTTCTTTCCTTGGGCCCCATGTGTCTTTTTTCCATTGTATATTCATGATAATTTATGCTCATAATGCTATTGGGGTGCTTGTACACGATCCTGCTTTTGATACTGTTTGTGCCTGCAAATATTTTGAGGTGGTCACACAGCTTAATTTCCAATCCGGGCATATCCAATAATTCTTGCTGAGGTCCCATAACTTTTCATATTACAAATGTTCTGGTTTATTTTTGTTCTGCTTGGTTGCGTTATTTTCCCTCTGGACAGCAATAACGTGCTAGCATTGGAGAAGCATCTCAGGACAAACCAAAGTAGAATAAACCCGCCACTAATGTACTAGTATTGTGTCAAGAACATGTTACAGAACAAAACACCAGCTCAAGGGGTGGGGGGGGCACTTATTCTAGGCGGATCTTACTATTCCTTCTGTTCACATTTCTCTTTTTTTCTAGTCTATGCTCTCTTTTATGGGTCTTCTTTTCAAGTCTGTCTACTTATCTTTCATCTCCTTTTGCTCTATTATTTGCCAATTTGATTCCCTTTGCAGATGATCTCCACCTCATCATTAAGTTCTTCCTTGCTCCTTCCTTCATCACGATGCCTGAAGTATTCTCAATTGTTAGCCTGCTGTTTGGCTTCCCATGTCTTCAAACTAAAGTCTGTCAGAATAAATGAACTTTATTCTGCTTTTCTGTGCTCATTCTCCTCTTCCTGGGAGCAAATTGGATGTGACAGGGAAGCCACATGTCTGTTATGAAAATGTCTACCCCATATATTGAGCTGAGATGGAGGGAATGTACACTTCATATTAAAAAAAACAAAAACGAGTACATGGTGGAGGGGAGCAAATTCAGCCCACCCCTCCCATCCCACCTGCAAACCTTTTGCTCACAACACTTATTGCTTTACTCACTGTTAGTACTAGACTTAGGCTGGTGGGAAACTGCTTTAAGCAGTGCAGTTTCAAAGAGGTAAGGTGAAGGAAGGGACTGCACTAGTAAAACACATGCTCTGCTTGCAGAAAGTTCCAGGTTTAATGCTTGGCATCTCTAGGTGGGCCTGTCTGAAATCCCACAGAGCCGCTGCCAGTCAGTGCAGAGAATACTAAGCAAAATGGGCCAATGGTCTGACTCAGCAGAATGCAGTTTCCCTAGAGTCCTGTGTAATGTAGGGGAAGGGGTGAGTTTCACGTTCCTCCATGCAAAATGTAAACTGCCCCCAGCTGCCTCCTGCCTTATATATGAAGAGAGCAGACATGTAAGCTACTGCTCTGACATTTCTGGATTGGCCTTCACTTTCTCCTCTACTAGATACCCTATCGTTTCTCCCAACCCTGTGTTATCTTTAATTCTTATTTCTTTCTCTCCATACATTCACGCAATTGGCTTCATGTTGCTACCTGCTTTATAACATCTATATAACTTGCCCTTTTCTCTCTTCCCGCCTCAGCCCCTCCACCTTCTGATTCAACTGAAGCTCTTGTTCAGTCTCTCATTATTTCTCATAAATTGACTATTGCAACATTCTCTTATTTCGTTTTCCTTCCTCCTCCTGTCCTGACTCTTTCAGCTCACAATCCATTACATTTATCATAATGGTTATGTTGCTCTTTTCTGTTCCCTCTGTGCGCTCCCTTTTTCTTCTTCTAGAGGGGTAGCCGTGTTTGCCTGCTGCAGTAAAAACAGCAAGGAGTCTTGGGAGACCATAAAGACTAACACATGTATTGTGTCACAAGCTTCCATGGACAAAAAACACTTCTAATGCATCCAGTGAAGTCAACTGTAGTCCACGAAACCTTATGCCGTAAGCTTCAAGGAGACAAGTCTTTGCTCCTCTTCCTCTTATTTTTTATTTTAACTCTTCGTTGAAGCAACAGCTAGAGGAAATGCACAAGCATTTCATAACCTTGGTACTGGCTATGGCTCCTATAAAAACAGACAAGCATTGGTGGTACTAAACTCCATTTTCATTGCAGGGATAGTGGACAAAGGTCTGGAACATAGTGCCAGTTGAAAAATATGTGGAGTTGAATGGAATGTGTGGGGGAGCCAAATATAAGGGAGGGATTCAGCTAAATAGTCCCACTAGTGGAAGCTCACTTCTGCTAGTGCCACCTCCATAGTCGTCTTTGACTGTACTTAACCGTCCAGGGGTCATTTACCTTACCTACCTAGTGCCATGAGGTTTTCCCTCCACACCTGCTGAAATTGGCTTGCAGGGGGTAGTGTTGGGATAAGTCCCAGAACAGTGCGTGGGGAAGGGAGGTGTCATTCTGTCAGGCAGGATGAAAAGCTTGTGCACCCACCATTAATCTGGGAGTTTGGGGCATTCTGGGAAATTCAAATGGTGACTAGACCCAACTGCCTGGTGCTACTTGGAATACTGGACCAGGGTATGTTTTTAAAGAGAGGTGGCTAGCAGTTTGCTGCATTAGTAGTGGGTTTGGTAGGACACCGGGGTCCCAGGAAGTTGCCCTAGAATCCCAGCAGCTGATATTGACACTCATCCCAATGTGCATATGAAGATACTGTTGATGGCAAGGAAAAGTAGGTTATAAAAAGAGAAATCCCTGGACATTTTTGTTGTTGTTGTTTAAAAAATACTGGTGGAATTTCATAGGAAAAGAAATCTTACGAAGGTAAAATACAATTGTATGGTAACAGGGTAACACAGAAAAGTAGAGTTTTGGTTACCATGTACAACAAATCTGCAGATATATTTAGAAACAGCACCACACACACAAAAAAAGAAATGCCTACACTTTCAAGCCACAATTTAATCGATGTTTACATGAAGCTATGTTGCGGTTTTCTTCTTTTTCTTTTGTGGAATATGATCCTTTAATAAACCTATAGCGATTCTGCAGCAAGATTTCTCCCCCCAAGAAACATTGATAGTGGCCAAGGAATTCCAATTCCACAGCAGAGTTCAAGGCTGGGGATGAGTCAGTGAGATAACAAGCGGCCATCTTAAGTAAGCTATCATCACATACGACTTGAGATCAATCTCAATGATTCTTTGCGTGACGATTTTGCCTGAGGGCAAGGCAATGAAAAGTGCTGAGAGATGTTTGCTTACCGAAGTGAATCTGACATGGCAACAAGTGTGGGGGAAGAGGATATCAATAGAAAGAAGCCTCAGATGATGCCTCTGGATTATGTGCTCATAACAAAAAGCTCAGACACACACCAAAAGCTGCACTCGTTTCTCTTGTTTCCAGTGGAGATTGGCAGCACTCATGGCAGTATTTCACCATGAAATAGTTCTGCTTCTGCAAATATGTACTGGACAGTGTGTGTGTGGGGGGGAGCTGTAGGTAATACATGAATATGTTTCCAATTCTTTGAATTTAAGGGGACCATCAATAACATTTTGTCCAAATTGTCAAGTTTACTCCAAGAGCTGACAATATATATAAATAAATGCATCAAAAGCTATATTGGGTAGTAATTACGGTAGGCAATGTTGAATGTACTGCCAACAAAACACACACACACACACACACACACACACACACACACACACTTCAATATTTCAGTAAAGTCTAGCACCATATCCTATAGGAAGCATGGATGCCCAATCACTTCTGCCGGGAGATGAGCTATTTCTGGCCTTGAACCATTTCCACCCTAGCCAGTTATTATAAGAACACTGTAACTCTAGGAACTGGTGCCTGAGTTTGCGCCTTCTTCCTTCCTCCCCACCCCTCTTTTTCTTTTGTGCCATGTCTTTTAGATGGTGAAGGTAAGATGTATTGGTTTTTTTTAATAGATATTTAAGCTTTTCTGTGAGACTTTTCCCAGGGAGGGAGTGCCTTAAATAAATAAATACATAATACTCTAGCCAATGAACAGAAGCCAAGATGGGATTATGAAGATTAAATGACCAGACTGTGGATTTAGAAGCAGATTTGATGATCAGCAGAATGGATCACCAGAGGCAGGGAGCACATTCAGGTCCTACATCCCTCTCCCAAAGTGGGGGCCTGAACTTCTTTCCTTCCAAAAAAACAGAAAAAGCAGCCCAAGGGGTAAAGTGCTGTTTGGGTGGGTATTGTTGCCCTTAGAGAAAAAACCTGCCTTTGCACCAGAGTTGGCTTGGTCCTAACTGGCAAGGATCCCCTACTAGCAGGCTGCAAAGTGCCTCAGCAGGGTTCTTGAAATATACAAATCTCGTTTTCCCATATGCCCTGACCATCAAAAATGTTATGTCTGAAGCAGCACGGTTTCTACTACAGCTTCTCCAAGCATTAATCCAGTTTCAGAGGACCGTAAAATGTTAACTGCTGCCAGAAATATCAAATAGTCCATCACAGGTTTTGCACCACAAACTATGTAAGATATCAAGCCTGCTAGATACGCTGCGGGAAGCCCATTGATTTTCTTTATGAACGGCATCTGCAAACAGTGCAGAATTCACTTGTTTATCAAACACTAGAAAACACTGGTAAAGACAATGCTTGTGATCAACCATATAAAGGAATTCTTTCTGTGAAGGAGGAGAATGGCACCAGTGTTGGTGTGGATAGGAAGAGCTAGCACAGAAGTGACAGTAATTGGCACTGCTTAGTTGAGAAATAGGCATGTAACTCAAGATGTGATCTCAGATCGAGGTGGTGCAGTGATCAGTAGCAGTGTTCAAGCACAGAAGCCAGCAAATGAGATTTTGTTGCATCCCAATAACCGATAGTCTTACAGGCTGCAGTCCCCCTTGGATCAATACCGTTATCTCTATCAAGGTACTCTACATTTGTTTTGTTGCGCCTCTAACATCTCTGGATATGCTGTTGTTTTACACAAACAGACTTGGCCTGGTTATTCTGTTATAACAACACAGCCTTTGAAAAAGCCAGCTATTATATCGATCATGTCTAAATATTTACCTGCTCTTCAGCTAATCAATTTATTTGACTCTGAGCCACTGTGGGCTGCTTATTGCATATCATACAATTAGTTGCATGGCCCTGCAATGGCTGATATGCCTTGCTCAGTAAAGCCATTGACATTCCAAGGTGCCAAGGTTCACATTTGCTTCAGCACATCAGGTAAAAGGGCTATTTTCATGAGCTGAATTATCTTCAGGTTCAGTTTTTGTTGGGAAAGCTGCCTTTTCGTGATGGTGGTGGTGGGAAGAGACAGAACATGTTCATGAAAAACTAAAGATGTGTGAGGATTTTGTTCATGCTGTACACATCATACATTTAAAGCACACCCATCCCCAAGAAACTGGGTTAAGGGTTTGAGAGCTTTGTTTTGGTTCCAGCACATTCCCTCTGAAAACCCATTCTTTACCACTGAATCTGAGCAAATAGCGATGTGTAGAAAACCTGAATTGCCATTTGTTCTGATTTAGCGAGAAAGAGTGGGTTTTCACGGGGAAAGCAAAAAAATAAAATAAGAAGTGCTCTGACACAGAGCTTTATAGTGCAGACCTCTGCCTAGAAAGAAGGGGAAGAAAAGTATGTGTGGATGAGCCGAATGAAGTGGTTTGATTCACATTTTCTGGACCAATACATAGAGTATCCAGAGTATTCATGGAGCAACTATGGTAGGGGTAGCCAACATGGTGACAACCTCTACTGTCAGGGGCAGTGTGTTCTTGAATACCAGTTACTGGGTATCATAGTGCAGAAAAAGTGGGTAAGCAATTTCCCTCCCTTTCGTAATACTAGAACTCAGGGATATCCAGTGAAGCTGAATGTTTTGACATTTAGGACAGGCAAAAAATAAACACAGTACAGTTAAACTATTGAATTTGCTCCCACAACAGGTAGTGATGGTCACAAACTTGGATGACTTTTAAAAACAATGAGGCAAATTCATGAAGCATAACATTATAAATGGCTGCTAGCCTTTATTATGCTAAGCTCTGCCTGCATGATTGGAGGCAGTATGGCTCTGAATACCAGTTGCTGTGAATCATGAGTAGGGAGAGCATGGTTACACCCATGTCCTGCTTTTGGACTTCCCATAGGCATCTGTCTGGTTGTTCACCGTAAGAACAGAATACTGGACTGGATGAGCCTTAAAAGTATAGCTAAAGGTAAAGGGACCCCTGACCATTAGGTCCAGTCATGGCCGACTCTGGGGTTGCGGCGCTCATCTTGCTTTAGTGGCCGAGGGAGCCGGCGTACAGCTTCCGGGTCATGTGGCTTGATTACCATTTAAATCTACACAAGAAGCTACATAAAGGTAAAGGGACCCCTGACCATTAGGTCCAGTCGTGGCTGATTCTGGGGTTGTGGAACTCATCTCACTTTGTTGGCTGAGGGAGCCGGCGTACAGCTTCTGGGTCATGTGGCCCCCATGACTAAGCCGCTTCTGGCGAACCAGAGCAGCACACGGAAACACTGTTTACCTTCCCGCTGGAACAATACCTATTTATCTACTTGCACTTTGGTGTGCTTTTGAACTGCTAGGTTGGCAGGCTCAGGGGCCAAGCAATGGCAGCTCACCCTGTTGCAGGGATTCGAACTGCCGACCTTCTGATCGGCAAGTCCTAGGCTCTGTGGTTTAACCCACAGCACCACCTGCATCCTGGGCCTACCCAAATATTTAAAATGCTTTGTTTATGAGGCATGCATGATCTGTTATCATGCCCCTGATAAAACCATATTTCAAAGGTGTTCATGGATACAATTTAAATCTGCACAACATTTTTTAAAAGCAACATTCTGAATGCATGTATTTCCATCATTAAAGGGACATTTAATTGGTGAATGCACATATACATTCACTTTGGCCAATGTGGTACTAATCATTATTTTTAAAATATCTAATTTCAGCAATAGGTGGTAGGTGCACTATGATTCCACTGACCTAAAATGTGAGGCCCATACTTTCTTCTGAGAGAGAAAGAGCACTCCGAGAAAAGCAAGTTTAGTCTCACATGCCTCTACCAATCTGCTAAATTAGGGTTCCATAGGGACAGAATATGAGAACCTCAGATGCAGCTGTCACCTGCCTAGCTTGTTTGTAGACTTTGCAAAACTTTGCAGAAACAAATATCCACACATCTGTACAAATTAGAACCGCTCAGTTAACATGTTTCAGATGTCAGTTTTAAACTACCTCCCCCCCCCCTTCCACCTCACTCTCCACGTTAAAGTTCATAAAACATATTGCAGGCTTGCGAGTTACTCACTCCCCCCCAAACATCAGGGATTGTTGCAGAACCTGGAGGAGGATAATGTCTTATTGGGCATCACAGAGAAACCAAAATCTAAGTTGACCTGGGCTATTGTGTTAGAGGCAAATGAAACTGTGGTAATCTCTTGCTTCTTTAGAGAGTCAATAGTGGGTTTTTTCCTGGAAAAAGAAACTATGTTTGATATTGGAAAAAAGGCTAGAGAGCAACAAGGTACAATGGAAAGACAAGAATCTGAGTTACAATGTTTCAAACACATCAAAGTCCCACCAAAATGGTTAATTGACAAAGATGCATGAAATACCTGATTTAGGTAGCTAGTGTATCTTTGCAATGAACAAAATCTTAAGAGCAATCCTGTCAGTTAGCTTTCTCAGTTAGAGAAGTTTAAGTTCAGTTGATTGATCTTGTACACATAAGGTTTGCCTGCTTATTAGTAAAATGTATGTTCTGAATTCTAAATTACTACCTTGAATTTGGAACTTCTTCTAGAAGACAACACAGCCTCGAAATGCAAACTGAATGGAATTCCCCCCCTGCCCCAAGTTAATGGGTTCATTAGCAATAGGAATGAATGAAAATTCATCCCCATGACAAAACCTCCCACAAAAACATAAATCTCAGCTTGTCCCTTGTCATCTAACAGTATGGACTTTAGGGTTGCAATCCTATTCCCAAATAACTGGAAAGAAACCCCACTGGACTCAGTGGGACTTACTTTGGACGAGATATGTATAGGATTGCCCTGTTACCTCATTAAACGGAGCTGATTACATTTATGGCAATGAAATGCTAATGCAATACTTGAACATGTCGCAGAACTAACAGCTGTGTCATGATCCTTTTTAATCTTTCCAGAAGGTTCTTTGCGATAAGAGCAAGAGATACAGCCAGCCTTTTGTTTCCTGAGCAAAACTGCTCCTAATCTCCAAGGCATTCTGCAAATTATTGGGGAATATATGGCAGCCACTCCCTTTGCCTACTAAGTCCCTAAATCACTAATATTTATTAACTCAATATTCCATAAAATACTTGGAAACACCTTGGGAGTACCTTTTTAATTCTCTTCCACATTATTATGCACACTGCGCAAGGACTGCAGTTCAGAGCTCTCCCTATCAGACACTAGATATATCAAATTACTCACGGAGTCGGATTTAATACGGTTATCATTGGACTATGATAGACTAACTGACATGAAAAGAGTACTACATGTCAACTGCAAATGGGCAAAGCAATCCAAAGCTCTCTGTTATGTTCTCTTCCCCACCACCTTTCAGTTAACAAGTCTGCTGCCAGCTATTTCTATTTTCTTTCTAACATTCTAGAAAGCACAGGACCAAACCTGCTTTTGTAACTAACTAAATAAATCAAGCATTGCCTTCCTTCTCTTTGCTGGTCATGGTACTGTTATAGCTTCCAGACTTCTTGGCCCACTGTTGTCATGCCCAACTAGGGTACACAGTAAAATAGGCAACTCGTGTTTTCCTCAGGATGGGGTGCAAACACTTTGGCCCTCCAGATGTTGCTGAACAACAGTAAGGTCTATCATTCCTGGTCATTGGCCATGCTGGGGTTGATGGGACTTGTAGTTTATCAGCTTCTGGAAGGTCGAAGGTTCCCCACTCCTGTCCTAAAGGGACCCCACTACCAGTGCTGTGACAAGGCAAGTTGTTTCCTTCTCCTGGGAATTAGAACTGTGGCAGATTAAGGTTATCTATTGATATACCACCATCTCGTGAAATATTAGGGTGGTGCACAACATAATGTACACAATTAAAACATAAAATACCATCAAAGTTTGTGGACATTTTAATATATTGGTGCTAACACCCCAAGTTCACAGTCTTAATAATCCTAAAAGCTGTTGAGCAAAAACAAACAAACCAAACCAAACCAAACCAAACCAAACCAAACCAAACCAAACCAAACCAAACCAAACCAAACCAAACCACCTGTCTGTTGCTGACCAGTTTCACAGGTTTCAAATTCCCCTCTCTCTTTCCAGCAGATTTCGGTTAATGGCTCAATGTGATTTACTGTGTTAGGCTGCAGTCAGAAAGCTAATGAAAAGCTGCAGCAGTGCCATTCTGCCTGCCCTGCTGCCCTGGCCATGCCTCTGAACAATTTGGCTTTTCGTTTACCTGCTTGGAAAATATGCTTGGTTATCTTTACTTTAGAAAACAGTGCATGATTCACATGCCTTTACATAATTGGCAATATATTATGTGATGTTTGGTGCCCATTTCTCACATATTTCCAAGGCATCCTTTATAATTGTACATTCATGGGACAGCCCATAATTGTGCTCATGGGACAGCTACAGTATGGATGATTCTGCATTCAATATTGTTTGTGACTGGAAAAGTTTGGGGGTGGACATACTGCTTTGTTTCAAATCAGTGAGTGCTTCACTACTTCAAGCTGAAATCCTGTAACTTTTTATACCACCCATGTTCCAGTTTATTTTTTGTCCCACTATAATGCGGGCAATAGCACAGCAATAGCACAATAACCTTGGGGAAACATCAAAGAACAGCTAATAAATCAGAATGGTGCGTGGACAGCCCAGTATAAATACACCACTAATGCACTATTATGGCATCGATGATATTTGGAGAATACACTCACACCAAAACACCAGTCTGTAGGGACCCTAGCTCGCAGCCAGGGCTGGCGCCCTGGTTGTCTTATTCTAGTTACCAACCTGGCCCCTGCGATCATTACTGGAAGCCCTTCTTCATGTGCCTCTTCCACGAGAGGCCTGGAGGGTAGGAACACGAGAATGGGCCTTTTCTGTAGTGGCTCCCCATTTATGTAATGCTCACCCAAGGGAGGCTTGCCTGGTGCCGCCTTCATTATACATCTTTAGGCGCCCAGCAAAAACATTCCTCTTCAACCAGACCTTTGGCTGATTAACATTTTATGTCCTTTGTGTTTGTTGGGGGGCATTGGTTTGTTTCATTTTTGTTTGTTTGTTTTCAGTATGTATTTTGTGTTTTTCTTTTGTATTTTTATTCTGTCAACCACCCGAAGATCTTCAGATGAAGGGTGGTATGCCAAATATAATAAATAAATACAATAATTACATTACTGCTCACCACTGTGAGTCAGGCCTGTAAACAGCATCGAGAGCTAATGTGGTGTAACTATATAAAGGTAAAGGGACTCCTGACCATTAGGTCCAGTCGTGACCAACTCTGGGGTTGCGGAGCTCATCTCGCTTTATTGGCCGAGGGAGCCGGCATACAGCTTCCAGGTCACGTGGCCAGCATGACTAAGCCGCTTCTGGCAAACCAGAGCAGCGCACGGAAACGCTGTTTACCTTCTCGCCGGAGTGGTACCTATTTATCTACTTGCACTTTGACGTGCTTTTGAACTGCTAGGTTGGCAGGAGCAGGGACCGAGCCACGGGAGCTCACCCCGTCACAGGGATTCGAACTGCCGACCTTCTGATCGGCAAGTCCTAGGCTCTGTGGTTCAACCCACAGCGCCACCCGCGTCCGTGGTGTAACTATACTGCATCCTTAAAACTAAGGAGACCTGGGTGCAAAATCTTGCTTAGACATGAAGCTCACTGGATGACCTTATGCCACAACTGTTGTAAACGGATGCAGGAGAACCCGTGCTCCTTGGTAGAAGGGTGTGATAAAAATAAAAGATAATGATGATAATGATTATGGTGGTGGTAATGTTTGGACAATTTTCACAGAGACCCTTCAAGTTCTATAGTTGAGTAACAGTCAAATGTGAGTTCACACTTTCTTCATTGACACGTTACAAGGGATCAAATGCAAAATGAAACATCCGGTCACTAAGAATGACAGTGCAAATGTACCCTCAGTGTTACACAGGGGGCACTTGAAGTTGAAAGCTCCACTTGTCATGTTCATGTTCCTTCTGTTGTATAGACCCTTTATGCTTCATAGAAGCTGGAAGACACATTGTCTAATATTCACAATCCCTTCCCACTGTTAAATCATAACACGTTGGGGGCGAGATAAAGCTTCTAACACCTTTGCCTGCCTTTCCAAAGCTGCTGACACTGTTATTCATTACACCTGACACATTTGCACAAATTAAACTGTATTGTTTTCAGTTTACGTGATTTTTTTTTTAAATCAACATCCCTACATTTATGTATGCTAATTTCTATATATATGGCTGCACGGAGATACTGCATCTGTATTGGAGGTATTAGTAACACATGAAGTGGGCTATAGCTTGAATGCTTAAATATTCAATGCCAAATGATACTTTCCAAACACATTTGGTCCTTTTCATCATAAAACTGCTTTTGCACTGATGATTTTAAAGAGGTCTGCTCGTGTTCAAGCACTTAGTAGAAGACCAATTGCATAACCTTTCTTCCTCTTTCCAAGCATTTGTGAAGCTAAATAAGACTTTACCAGCTACAATAACACCCATCAGTTATCTGTGCAGTAGTGTAAACAATGAAATTCTTATTATGTACTTAGAATTCGCAGTGCTATTTCCATGGTAACTCTGTTTTCATGTCATATCTTTAATGAATAGGTAATGAAAGAAATGCTGCATTTACAACTTCATTACTAGTTTAAAAAAAATAACAGCAGTAAATTTGAATTATAGTTGCTGTCATTTTCAGAAGATGCTGCAGAACATGCTGGGATGGCAAGGCTGTCATTTGCAATAAATAAATACCAGAAACGCCTGTGTATTTGTGTGTGTGAATGCATACATATATGTACACACACATGTACATGATGCCAGTCATCCAAGCTGTGTTTTCCTTGTTCTCTTTATAGATGTTTCTTAAAGGGTAAAGACAGCAATATCAAAATCTTATTGAAAAGGGGGAGCCCAAATGGTTGGGGTCATGCTGCAAATTATAATTGTGAATGTTAATCGGCCTTCTGCAATATGCCAGTTAAATAAAACAGAGAAGTACTGACTCATATGCCAATTCACTAAGGTAGGTGGGAGGATATAAGATACATAGCATACCTAAGACAGTGCTTACCTTTGAGACAGAATAGCCAAAGACCATCCTAGTCAATCAAGTGAATCAACTGAAAAGAAGGTATAATCACTACATCTAACCAGCACACCAAATAACCATCAAAAAGAACCTGCTCCTTTCATTATTGTTTCATACTGTAGAGTATGACTTGTGAGAATGAAGATCTACTTGTCAGAAAGGAAGCTTCTGATATGTTAAAAAGGTATCTTGGCCAATGGTCTGAGCCTTTGGGGGGGGGATAAAAATTGGGATCGAGCACCAAGGGTAACCAGTTTGAATCTACTATATGTTTTGGAAAATTGTTTGCTGTGCATCTTAAGATATTATCATCAAATTCTGCGTGATCCTGAGATCAAGAAGCAACTTTTCATCTATGACTGGATAGAATGGGAAGCCATTTTGAATCAAGATGGCAGGCTGAAACTGCTTTCAAAACTGCAGATTTAAGCAGTGATTTTGAAACTGCACACTCTTCCGCCTTAGAATTCCCGAACAAAGCTGTGCACAAGGTTGCTAGGAAAGTATTGTTACGATTAGGGGGCGTGTAGGCTATATAGCAATATACTTCTAACTCCTGGACAGTATCGTAGCTAGTCAGGGGCAGGCAGTCCACAACGGATTGGGGAGGGGGCGTAGGGTGCCACAGTCTGTGAGGCAGTTCAGTTTGCTTTTTTCAACTAGTACAGTACTGTTACAAATGATGAAGCTGAAGGGTCCACCTTCCACTACTAGCCCCCAGAGCCCTCTGACTTGGCTAATCTTTCTATTACTTGTTGGGGTAGAGCCAGTTCTGGCCTCTGCAAACAGAAATGCTCCTTCTGTCCACAGAAGGATTTTGATCCAGAGAAGGAAGCCCACTGATAGAGTGGGGACACAACTTTTGTTTATTCTTCCTTCCCCTTCAAGACCCCAGTGCCTACCTGCTGCCCTGTTCTGGAGGGTCTCCCAATCCTTTGGAACAGATTTTCAGATGGCACAAGTGCCTGGAGGGGGGAAGGGAAATCAGCCAAAAACACTTTCCCCCTTATACCATAGGGCATGTCCCCTGAGTGTGGGTATGCTCCCAACAGGGAGAGTGAAATCTGGATCTAAACTGTTGCTAACTGCTATAGCTTATCAACTAAGTTGCTTTGTAGTCACCTGAGCTGTGGTGCAGATTGGGCCTAGAGGAAGGAGGTAAGCAAATAAACACTAGCTATTATTGACAGTGTCAAGGACATAGACCAACACAGGGAGGGGGTCCCATTATGGGTCATCTTTTCTAAGAGCCCCCCTCCACAGTCCCACTACAGAATCTGAAGACACCACCACCAGTGGATTCCTCATTATGTACTGTTATTTTACACATCCTTAAGTGAGAGGGTAGCAACATATTCTTGAAGGAAGACAATTATATTTCTGCTACAGGTTTCAATATTGGGACACAAGAGCATCTCCTGGACAAGCATTAATATTATAGAAAACATTGATTCTGTGCTGCTGAAAACAGAATAATGAGCAGAAGCCAAGATTGCCCAGCTACAAAAGACTTCATTCTCTAATTGTCAAAAAGCATTAAACATCAAGTATTTATTCTGTGGCAGAAGAAGAGGGAACAGACTTCAGTGCCTCCCTCACCAGAGGTTGTCTCTAATTGTCATGCATAGATTGCAACAGAGGTTATGGAGAGAAATTTGTTTGCATTTATTAATCAAAAGGAGTCAAAGGCACACAAAGATATCATCAAGGCTCCCTTGTGCTAGGGGAGGCTGACAACTAAAATTTCTGATGAAGTGTTTGCAGAATGTTTGCAATCTGTTCAAAGCCTTTTTACTTCACAGGTGCAAACCTTTCTATCTGTTACATCAAAGAAACAATTGAAAATTAAACACAGTAAACATTGCAGTACAGGTTTTAATCTTCCATTTTGAAAGGACAATGGGAGGCAGAGAATACATTTCAGAGCAGCGGCCCCGGTTCTTTCAATATTCATTTGTGCACATTAGCATTTCATTAGTTTGGGTTTTAAATGGCAATCTTTGGGTTTAGACCAATCTCTGCCTTGCCCCTTTTGTTTTATGAAGAGAGGGGAGAAACCCAAGAAAGTTCAACTTAAGACTCTTAGAGATGCCATTTGCACTAAAGCATCCATGCATAGATAATTATCTTGCCAAGTATCTTAGGGAGAATAATGCATTGCTTTTGAGGTAACGGCACACGGCGGAAGTAGAATTATCATTTAAGAAAATGATAATTCTTTCACTGTGACATTAGGAAAACTTAACAGGAGCCTCCTGAATGGTTCTGCTGGATTCTGCAATCACGCCTTGTGAATAATGTATTTTATTGTAACAGTCATAGTTCTATTTTAACATACTATATGTAACAGCATTGCTTCTTCTGTTGCTTTTTAATGTGGTTTGAAAGCTTTTCTTTTTCTAGGATGTAATGAACAGGGATATAGTTTCTTTCTATGTAGCTTCTTGGACGCGGGTGGCGCTGTGGGTTAAACCACAGAGCCTAGGACTTGCTGATCAGAAGGTCAGCGGTTTGAATCCCCGTGACGGGGTGAGCTCCCATTGCTCGGTCCCTGCTCCTGCCAACCTAGCAGTTCGAAAGCACACCAAAGTGCAAGTAGATAAATAGGTATTGTTCCAGCGGGAAGGTAAACAGTGTTTCCATGTGCTGCTCCGGTTCGCCAGAAGCGGCTTAGTCATGGGGGCCACATGACCCAGAAGCTGTACGCCGGCTCCCTCAGCCAACAAAGTGAGATGAGTTCCACAACCCCAGAATCAGCCACGACTGGACCTAATGGTCAGGGGTCCCTTTACCTTTATGTAGCTTCTTGTGTAGATTTAAATGGTAACCAAGCCCTTTCTTGCATCCTGCCTTTTGATGTGAATGGGCAGCAATGTGAACAGGGTCTGCGCAATAACTCTGTTGCCCAACCCAGGGTCTTTGAATTCTCTGGGCTCCAGCTCTCAACTCCCATGCTGGCTGGGGTCGATGGGAGTTGAAGTCCAACAACGTCTGGGTGGGCAATACCACTTTGAGGAAGGCTGATCTTGCAATACTAGAACTTACAGACACCCAATGAAGCTAAATGTTGTAAGGCTCAGGACAGAGAAAAGAAAGCACTTCTTCACACAGAACATAGTTAAACTGTGGATCTTGCTCCTGCAGGAGACAGTGATGGTCACCAACTTCAATGGCTTTAGAGAAGAATTAGTCAGATTCATGACAGTGACTACTGTACAGACTGCTCTTGTGCTCAGGTCCTGCTTATAAGCTTCTCACAGGTATCTGGCTGGTTACTCTGAGTACAGGATGCTGGGCTTAATTCAGCAGGCTTTTCTTAGGTTCTTATGTCTGTAGGATAATTTGACATACCAATCACCAGCATTTCCTGAGCGTTTCTGCACTAAGTATATTCATTATACATATCCTGAACAAGAGACTGAACAATATTCCAACAGCTAAACAAGGCCTCTGTCATTAACAGCAACAGAAATATTCTTTGTGCTCCTATCACGATGTGCTACAGTATGCGTTCGGTCATGGAGGCTGAATAGTCAAGATGCCGGGGAAAAGGTTTAGTATACAGTTGTTTGGGTGCCGAGCTCAGTTTGTATTGACACAATATTAGTTTGGAGACAATGAACCCTTTCAGATGTTTTGGCTGCCTTTCAGCAAATGCATATAATTCAGATGTTTGTGGGGGGAAATGAATTGTGCGGAAAATGCATGCAAGCTGTCAGTCACAATACGCCAAATAAGGAAACGGGGGGAAAGCATAATTGGCAAGTATATCTACATAGTAAGGGCCTCTTACCTACTGAATCAAAGAGCCTAAATCCACAAATTGATTAGAACTGTCTTGAAAAAGCAACGGGTCAAGCAAAAAGGGTCAAGTCTATGTTGGATGTTTTTGTAACCTGGGGAGATGTGACAATAGCAGCTCAGTTCTTTGTGTCTCAGATCAGGAAAATAGTGTAGGAGAAAGGGTTAAATCCTTTCCCACAGGGCAGGGGCAGAACGAGGCAGGGAGTAGGCAGAATGGGGAAGGCTTACGCACATCCCACTGATGGGTGCAGAGCTTCTGAACAAAACCCCCCACATACCGTAAATGGGAGGGGGGTTGCCTGCAATCAAATATATTGGTACTATTGAAATATAATATATTTTAATGTGCCATAAACCATTTTTGTCATATGAATGCCAGAAGAATCTAATATAAACCTGATAATGTGGGACTATTAGATGTAAATGTATAAAAAAATACTGTAATTAAAGTATGGCTACTTAATTGAACAATCAATGCCAAACAGCAAGTATCTGACAAGTAATGAAGATTTTACTTCCACTAAAGTATTGCATAAATGATACGTGATCAGTACAGTTGTGCCTCACAAGACGAAATTAATCCGTTCCGCGAGTCTCTGCGTCTAGCGGCTTTTTTGTCTTGCGAAGCAACCCTATTAGCGGCTTAGCGGCTTAGCGCTATTAGCGGTTTAGCGGCTATTAAAGGCTTAGCGGCTATTAAAGGCTTAGCGGATTAGCGGCTAAAAGGCTATTAGCGGCTTAGCGGCTTAGAAAAAGGGGGGGGGAGCGGAAAAAAATTGGAACACTCGCAAGACGTTTTCGTCTTGCAAAGCAAGCCCATAGGGAAAATCGTCTTGCGAAGCAGCTCAAAAACGGAAAACCCTTTCGTCTAGCGGGTTTTCCGTCTTGCGAGGCATTCGTCTTGCGGGGCACCACTGTACCATGTGGCTAGCCACTGCTGAACCTCTTGGGTTTGCATATTGTCAGACAGGGGTAAAAGTGGCTTAGGAATCTAGCGGAATCACTGAGTTACAGGAATTGTTTGATACTCCATTCCAAGGCCACCTTGAATGGCTGCCATTAAGAATCTTTACAAAGAAAAATGAAAGTGACTTCATCCTTTTGAAACATTGCTCCAGTCATTCATTCTGCTCTTAGCTGTTTAATTTATTTGAAGTGTATATATTGTGTAGAGTGATGTTAGAGGAAGTCTGCAATTTATCCTGTATACACTCATCTAAGTGTAAGCCCCAGTAAACACAATGCAACTTGTTTCCCTAGTAAATATTTCTAAAGGTAAAGGAAAAGGTACCCCTGACCTAGATCCAGTCGCGGACGACTCTGAGGTTGCGGCGCTCATCTTGCTCTATAGGCCGAGGGAGCCGGCGTTTGTCCGCAGACAGCTTCCGGGTCATGTGGCCAGCATGACTAAGCCACTTCTGGTGAACCAGAGCAGCGCATAGAAATGCCGTTTCTAGGATATGGCTATAATTTCTATGCAGAAGTGACTGTTGGTATGCATGCATCATTTTATTTGTATGCTGCCATACAATTAAATATCTACACACATATTTTATTTGTATGGTTACCATATTTCAAACAGTGAAAATCCGGACAGAAAAGTTGTTGAGCTTTATTTGACAAAGTTGTTGAGCTTGCTAAAAAAAAAGAAGAAGAAGGCGCCGTTTTGGTGCTTTTTTTAAGGGGAAATGGGAAAAAAGCACTTTTTTACAAGTGGAAAAAAGTCAGGCACTGCTGCCAACTGCAGTATTCCGGATATGTCCGGGAAGATCAGGATGTATGGCAACCTTACACAATGCGGCTTACAACATGTAAAAAATTACAATCACAAACATAACAAAAGTAGTAATAAACAATAGACGAAACATAAAAAGTATGCAACCAATTTCAACATAAAGCATAATAAGATATAAAATAAAATTTCAAGAAATTAATATCAATAAAAGCAACCCCCCCCAAAAAAACCTCCCTAAACAATACCCTAGTCCAAGAGTCTGTTTAGCAGCCTCAATTTTTGTAATCCGTTAGTGTCCCTCCCTCCCAGGCCAGGTGGGAAAAGGCGTGCAAGGCAGGAAGCAGGTCTTCCAGGACTCACAACCAAAGGACTCACAAGGGAGTTCTGAAAATACTGTGTATTTTTGGTGAATGTATAGCTAGACATAAATCAGTGAATGAGGACAATCAGCGAATAGGTATAGAGCTTATCAGTATTCATTATTGTAATTCCATGGTTACTCATGCTGGGAGGAAACCATGGTCCCTTGGCTTTGGACCATGGTTTTTTGAAACAAAACAAACCACAATCCCTGGTTCGAACATTGCTTACTAGGGATAAGGAATACTTTGCTTATTCACAGTAAGTCATGGTATGAGGTTTATCTTGATGGGCCAACATGATCACTGTCTGGGGAGAATGGCGTGCAGGGTGGAACCTATACACATGTAAAAGAACACTGTGAAAATGCTTTAAACAAAGAATGTTTTGAAAAATACATTGAATTTGCCATAGCTCACTGTCGTCATCTAGTGTCACATTGGTATATTGCACTTCACAACACATTTAAAACGTTTTATTTGCAGCTGTATAGCTGAGTCTCAGGTTTATCAATGACAATGAAACAAGGCTGATTTCATCATCCATAAGGAGAATATGTGTGCACACCAATGTATGACAGTGGGTGCATTGTACATTTGAACAAATACAGGATACATTGGCTCTTGTTTATATTAATTTATTATGTGTCTTCCTTTCAAACCTATCCCATACAATATAATATAATATAATATAATATAATATAATATAATATAATATAATATAATATAATATACCGTATTTTTCGCTCTATAACACGCACCCGACCATAACACGCACGTAGTTTTTAGAGGAGGAAAATCCGTAGGCATGCCACCCGTAGGCATTCCCTCCATAACACGCACAGACATTTTCCCTTACTTTTTAGGAGGAAAAAAGTGAGTGTTATGGTGCAAAAAATACGGTAATATACATAAATAAGTAACCTCATGTATCTAAGCTTTTGATAATCCTAGTGTTTTTGATACTTAACAGGCAATTTATACTTCATTTGGCTTTGAGATCATTGTTTGCTGTTTTTACAATGAAGTGGTATACACATTTTACAAGTAAAATGAAATTTTACTGGGGGTGGAATATCAAGCAGATTACATTTTAAATGGCAACGTGGCTGCCTCATGTGCTTTTTATGGAAAGCCAAAGTATAAATGTGATAAACTATCATCTTCATCTTCTAAGCATGCTACAACATGTAGAGTGAACTGCACTTCTTGTCATGAATTAATTTCTGCTGCACAAATTAGAAATGTGACTAGTATTTGGGGAGGCATTTTTTAGACCACTGCAACCCACTTGAATATTTTTTAGACCACTGCAACTCACTTGAATATTTACTCAAATATTCATCCCATGCTTAATAAAGATGCATTCAGCAGCTCAGGATACTGGGAAATGGGCTATCTGCTAAATGCTTCTGCATCCCCCCAGTGAACATGGAGAACTTCATCCTTTTTCATTCTGAATTAACTTTTCAATTCAGGTTCAATGCACATTTCACAGACTTAGTTCATTCTCCTGATGTGGCTTTATGTGCAAGAACTTAATTACAAAACCTCAATTGGGTTTCATTTTCATACAAAGCTGCAGCAAATGAAATTGACTTTTTAAAAAAATGTTTTTGTCAGTGGGGGTGTTGCTGTAAATGAAGCAAAATTAAATATGACAGAATTTGAACAGAAACACTTAAGTTCCTTCACAACAAAGCGAATTGTTTTAGGCTTATATTTTGAATTACACACAATTATTGTCAAGTACCTCTAAAACAAGCATTTTCCACAAGCACCTACTTCTAAAACATTCCTAATGATTAAAAGGAACATTTCTACCATGTAGTTCTGGTTTCTTTAAAAAGGTAAACTCAAACCGAGTAATTGAATCTAAACAATGCACCATAACACCTCTGAAGTGTGCAGCTGTATAACTATCCTGGTATACAGAGAGACATCTACAGAACTCTGGCACAAGTATCCACTTTGAGGATTGTAATGGATTTGATAATTTTACCCTAGAAACAAATTTTCACATTCTCCTTGTTATTAAGCAAAACTAAGCATATTTCTTCTTGTTCTTTGATTGAAATGATTTCAGAACAACCCCATGCATGTATAGAGTTCACTGGGGCTTACTCCTCACTACGTGTATATATGATTGCAACCTAGGACCGGAGAACTGTTTCTTTGAAGCTTAAATTCATTAGAATCATAGAATCATAGAGTTGGAAGAGACCACAAGGGCCATCGAGTCCAACCCCCTGCCAAGCAGGAAACACCATCAGAGCACTCCTGACATATGGTTGTCAAGCCTCTACTTAAAGACCTCCAAAGTAGGAGACTCCACCACACTCCTTGGCAGCAAATTCCACTGTCCAACAGCTCTTACTGTCAGGAAGTTCTTCCTAATGTTTAGGTGGAATCTTCTTTCTTGTAGTTTGGATCCATTGCTCCGTGTCCGCTTCTCTGGAGCAGCAGAAAACAACCTTTCTCCCTCCTCTATGTGACATCCTTTTATATATTTGAACATGGCTATCATATCACCCCTTAACCTCCTCTTCTCCAGGCTAAACATGCCCAGCTCCCTTAGCCGTTCCTCATAAGGCATCGTTTCCAGGCCTTTGACCATTTTGGTTGCCCTCCTCTGGACACGTTCCAGTTTGTCAGTGTCTTTCTTGAACTGTGGTGCCCAGAACTGGACACAGTACTCCAGGTGAGGTCTGACCAGAGCAGAATACAGTGGCACTATTACTTCCCTTGATCTAGATGCTATACTCCTATTGATGCAGCCCAGAATTGCATTGGCTTTTTTAGCTGCCGCGTCACACTGTTGGCTCATGTCAAGTTTGTGGTCAACCAAGACTCCTAGATCCTTTTCACATGTACTGCTCTCAAGCCAGGTGTCCCCCATCTTGTATTTGTGCCTCTCATTTTTTTTGCCCAAGTGCAATACTTTACATTTCTCCCTGTTAAAATTCATCTTGTTTGTTCTCTAATCTGTCAAGGTCGTTTTGAAGTGTGATCCTGTCCTCTGGGGTGTTAGCCACCCCTCCCAGTTTGGTGTCATCTGCAAATTTGATCAGGATGCCCTTGAGTCCATCATCCAAGTCGTTGATAAAGATGTTGAATAAGACCAGGCCCAAGACAGAACCCTGTGGCACCCCACTAGTCACTCTTCTCCAGGATGAAGAGGAACCATTGATGAGCACCCAGAAGCTCTGTTCAGGAGTTCAAATAGTGTAAAACCACAACTTTGCAGTTTGAGTTGCGACATGGGGAAAAGATTTAGGAAAGTATTATTTATTTATTTATTTTTCCAAATTATTACAAATCAAACAGAATTACTTTAATTTAATACAATTTCTTAAAATCAGGTTTCCTGCTCCTGTTGCAAACACGTCCACCATTTCCTCCCATAGCTGCATCATATCTTATTCAGTGTCCAGTTGTCACCCTTCACTTGCAGTTACATTGTTCTTCCAGCTGACCACTTTTCCTCCATACAAACAGCACCTCTGTTACATCTTATAAATATAAAATCTAGTTCACGTGTGTAGTCCTTCATATACATTTTTGTTCCAGACCTGGTGTGCTGGGAGAGTTTATTTCTATCTTCCATTGTTCAGCTCTTTGCAGTGTTTATCTGGATGGTACAAGGTCACATTCCATTCCTTCCGCTGTTTACAGACTAGCATACGGGCCGCAGCCATAAATAACTCACAGGGTGCACTTCCAGACTTCCATCATTAAAGTTCTTCTCTGCAGTTCTTTCTCGGCATACACTTAAGAGGAAGATCTTTTCTCAAATTCAGCCTCTTTTCCACATATGTTCAGCTGCAGTTCACCCCCCCCCATTCCTCCGACAACACCCCAGTCCAGAAATGGTTGGAGATAAAATCCATTCAGCCTTGATCAAGGGGGAGGGCACTTATTAAATTCCTTATTGAGCATAAATCAAAAGCCTCTGCCCTCTTTCTCAAAGTATCAGACAGAGTAACAAAACAACAGCTGCACACTTCTCTTCCACTGTGTAGGGGACGACAAGAAAAGGAAATACCATTTGAAAACCATAAGTAACCACAAAGGACCTTGTCCTTCCCCTTCTTTTCCAAGCTGTTGTAGGGGTTCTCAAGCTTCAGAAAAACATTCAAATACCTTCAGGGACCCAAGCCCAGTCCTTTCGGCAGCTGATTGATTGCAGTCCATTAGCATATGTTGGTCCAGGAATGCCTCTTGATTAAAGCCAATTGTCCAGATTAAGGAGGAACTATCCACAAATCATGCCGGTAACAGAGGTTCGTCCATGGCAGGGACACACTTGCAGGTTGCTCCCACTCTGCCTTTCAAGTTGGCGGACATGGGATTGCTTGGCACTGCAGGATGCAATGAACTCCCCAGACCCCACTGAGGAGCATTGTGAGGATTTATGCCTCCATTTCCCCTGCTTGAACTTCCTCATAGTCTGCAGAGGGCTACGAAGAGCAACCGCCATTGACTCATGACGTAGTCAGAAACCTGTATTAATTATATTGTTGGACAGGCCAACAATTCAGCCTGCCATACGAGGGTCATAAATTCACTATATGCATGCTACTTGTAGCGGCCACATCACACTATTTTTGGCTGCCATATTTCTTTACCACATGTCCATGGTTAGTAATTAATTGTATTTTTCAAATGGCATTGCCACTCCTCAGCAAACATTATTGAGTGGTATCATAAAAAGTATGGTGTATCAGAGTGAGTTGACTGTGGTGGAACAGGGACCCAGCCTGCTATCAGGCTGTTGTGATCCATCTGCCCTTCACTTCTCAATCAATGCAGAGTTATTAGGGATCTAAATCACATGGGAAGCCTATGTGCATAGAGTAGGCCTTTTCCTCCAGTGTCTGGGCTGTGGCAGGTGCAGGTGATGAGGGTAGAGAATGAAAGAGTGGCCCACTTCCCTCACGCAGTTCCAACCACACGTTGTAGTTTTATGCTAGTTTAATGGTCATAGTGTACCTACCCTCACCAAGAATTCTGGGGATTTTAGTTTGGAGAATTCTCTGTTAATATATTCTTATCTAAAACTCAGTTCTTGGCGTTTCCAGTTTAAGACTGGAAAATTTGGACACATTGTGGGGGGAAATCACATCCTCCATAGCAACATTGATTCTATGATTCTATCAGGTCCAGAGGAGATCTCCAACACATTGTTTCGTCAAATTTTGTTCGATCCATTTGAGCTTTTGAGTCCCAAGGACATGGGCAAGATACTTGCTGAATCAGCCTTGTTGCCCTAATGGAGAAATGCAACCCTGTTGCTCTTGCTTGATCTCAGTTTTGATACTATTAATCATGGTATCTTGCCAGGCATTTCTGGTAAATTAGGAAGTACAATTTTGCAATGGTTTTGTTCCTACCTGATTGTCAGTTTCCAAGAGCAGCATTGGGTGACTGCACCTTGGCACCCTGGCAGTTATGCTGTGAGTGTGCCAGTTATGGTCATTCCTGTATAGGGGTAGCTCGGCCACAGTGTACACATGTGTTGGTAGTATCAAGATTGTACTGCTCTAATGCATCCTGTGTCTTATCCTCAAAGTTGTGAAAATAGATATTAAAAACTGGCAATCAATGTTTGCAAATGTTCCACTGAAAGAATTAAGCTTCCACATATGGTTTTCTGTCTCTTTCTCCTGACCAGAACTATGTGTTTCCTATACATATATGTACTGTGCAAATGTAGAAGTTGGCACCAGGTTCAGAATTTAACCTCCTTGGGATCTCAGTGCTTTTTTTTTTTTTTTTAACAGAAGCAACTGGCCCTTATGGTTGAGAAGAGAACTTTGAAAATGTGTGGGCAGTGCTACCAAAACATGAAGTAAAATATGCAAATTCCCTCACACCATTACTCCCCTTAATTAACCTTACTTACTCCATTCAAAACAAAATCTCACATTCTATATAGGGAAAATAAATCATGCAAATTGAACAGGTTTATGCAAAGTAAGTAGAACTGATTGCAGAATTTTAATTTCTTGTTTTTTTCAGACACATAAGTTTCCTTTTAATTTTATTTTGAAGCAGAGTGTGAATGATGTCTCTTGCATTCCTCACTGCAATTCTAAAGTACTGGGATATATTTATTGTATAGAAGCAATATGCCCCTAATTAGGTTTGTCAAGGAACTATTTTGCTTCGCTAAAATAAGAAATTATTTATATGACTGTCCCAGCCAGGAAGTTTGGTAAGTGACTGCTTGGTTATGTATAAGGATTTTGCAGTTAAGGTGTGAGGCTAAGCTTTAAACAGTGAAGGCAGTTCCACATGAGCAAAAGGTAACATGCATATCTATTCTACATTTTAATGTCAATACAAGTACCTTATTATAGTATTACATTAGAAATGTGTGGTACCCCCAAGGGGGCAGTGCTTTTCTTATTAGCGAATGTCTTCCTCACTGTTTGAACTAGATAGTTCTTGTGCTAAATTGTTCACAGTCTAACTTATTATACAAAACGAGGTGCCCTCTGGGTATGAATGAAAAATATATGCAAGGAACAATCAAGTGCCAAGAGTACTGGATAAAACCTTAGGTAGGTGGCAGAAGACAGATAAGCAGCATAGGAGTTTAAGTTGTAGGATCTTAAGCTGCAGAAAGATTTATTTTATCATTTACATTACAACCAGTTCTATTTGTAGAATAGATAATGAACGGCTTATGTCTAGGGCCAAGTACTGAAAAGCAGGGAGCGCCCTCCTCTGCAGAGGGGTGGTGAGTATTTGGAAGGACTAAACAGCAATTTGTAAAACTGAGTTACTTTTTTAAAAAATAAAAAAGAACAACGAGAAGAAAACTAAACTAAATAGCCTTTATTGGCGGGGGGGGGGGGGGAGAAGAGATGGATTAGATTTTTAAATTCCACAACCTAAATCCTTCACTAACAGTTTTACTCGCTAATTACATGAGCGAAAAAATAATATGATTCACATTGGTTGGAATTTTCAAATGGAACCAGAAATTCTGCTGCGCAAATAAAAAGTTGGGGTATTCAGGGTTTTATCAAAAACTGTGCACACACAGGGAGTTTTGATCCCTGCCAAAAATCCACTCTGGAAGAGTAGATTGTCCCAACCTTCTGGAGCAAAGTTTGAGGGTGCATGGCATGGGCTGCAGAGGAGATACTTCTGTTGTGCAAGAGGAAGTTTGCTGCACAAGTGGAATGGCAGAACTGGTGGACACACTCCTCAGAGGTTTAGGATTTCTACGGGGGGGGGCGGTTCTTTAATAACAGCAGCACACACAGAGAGAGAGATGGTATCTGCTGTGCTGGGGTGTTTTTGTTTTTTGTTTTTGTTTTGTTTAATGAGGTAGAGTGTCCCTCCATCTGATACTGTGCTGCTGCACTGGTCCCCATTTTGGCAGGGCCACAAAACCCTGCCTGCTTTTCCAGCAGTATCTCCATCTGTGGTAGCCAGGAAAATGCCCTCCAAGCAGGAGCCTAATCTAGCCCTAGATCTAATGTTTCCGCTGTGGCACCCAGGAGCACCACAAAATGCTTGGCTACCACCCTGCTGGCTTCTGCCAAGGTCCCATGCCTGCCCCCCTTTAGTTTATATGAATTTTGGGTGCTTTTGTGGAGGGTTGTTTAGTGGTGGTGTCTGATTTTTTTGGTCTGTGTTTATTTGCTTTGCCTGTTGTTGTGTTGGCTCAGCACCACTGGTTTTTGTGCCCTGGGCCCAGAAAGATTGGGCACCCCAGAACAAATTTCTGTTCCATAGGAATCTGTTGCTAGATTTCTCAAGCAATTGAGAATTCAGCACAATTTTCAGCACATCTACTTAAAGTAACTCCCACTGAAATTAATGGTGCTTACTTCTGATTAAATATACCCAAGATTGTGCTGTATCTAATGTTATTCACTATATACTAGATTTTTAAAGGTTTTTTTTGTCTTGAAAATAGGGTCACTCAGTAAATAATGGGCTGAAATAAGTTTTTTAAGTATTTTAGTTTTTTTAATATTTGAAATGTCTGTAGGTGAGAGTAAAGGTAAGGGTTTTGTATTGTTTTGTATTACACTGTTATTCCTGATTTTTATATCGTTGTCTTTGGTCAACAATGATTTCCCTTTGTTGTTCTGGTTGCCCATTGAATGTTCTACCAGAATAAAGACTTTGTAACTGGGCTTCACAATCAGCAATCCTAACAAGAAGAAAGCATGCGCCATAAATGATGAGAGTCACAGAGGTTAATAAAAACAGATTCATTTCCCCTGTATTTGGGATGAGTTTCCAACATACCATTTTTGCCAATTCAGATAAATATTCTGATTTTGGCTCCCCTCCAAATGTTATTAAAGCAAACTGGCAAGCATTGCTTATAAATGATTGTTATAAGAGGCATGCAAAAATATGACGTACTGTTAAAAAATATATATTTTTAAAAACAAAACCCTAAAGGTATTTTGATGACTCCTCACAATGTCATTTTATTTCAGGAGTCTGCTTGTGCCACACAAACAGACTGTAAAGGAAGAAAGAGCTTTTTAAGCTGTCTTGCCCAGGATTTAGCAATTAAATGTGCATTGTGCAGCTGGTAACATTTTAGTATTTGGAAACATTAAGGGCTCATTTATGATGATCCCACAATGATGGCTGTGGTAGAGAAGTGTTTGATATAGTTTGTGCCCTTGAACATTAAGGAATTTGTTCTCAGATGAGATGACGTTTTCCGTCATAATCAAAACTCTAGTAGTCATCAGGAAATGGGGCAGGGAAACATTAAAAACATGCTAGGAAAGGGAAGGGAAAGGGAGTCTGGTGGACAAAAAGATATAGAAGTTTTGATAGAAGCACGGTTCACCTTAGAATAACAGAGGGCACAATATATGATGGAGAGGCAAGAAGGGAACAAGCAGTGAGCACAGTCGATAAAGCCACAATGGATGGTAATGATGGGCAATAAAATACCCTTTTAAAAACCCAGGAAAGGATAAAGACTATAGACTAGAGCACTGAATGACAACACTAGAACAGCATATCAGCAGATTAGCATATAGCATGGCAAGAAGGCACAACTAAAGATTATTCAATCATACCAAATGCTTGATGTGAATCTAGGCCAAGCAAGTCATCAAAAGCAAATAAAAGACAAGGTATATATATATATAACCCAGCAGTAAAGAAGATTGAAAGACAATTTAACCCACAGCCCCTGAATTCATTAATAGAAGAATAATAAGCATGAGAGACAACCCACCGCTGATGAGAAAACAGGCTGCATTCACATGCAGTGTTAAACCATAATTGAAAATAAACTGGTTCAAAATGCACAACTGCTTTGTTCTTGCCCTGCTCTTGACTGTGACTGCAGGGTGGGGGACAGAGTCTGGTTTGTCATGATGTGCAAACCACAGCTGATGTTTTGTTTTGTTTTGTTTCTTTTCTTTTCAGGAGAACACTGGAAAGTCTAATTACTGATGTTACTTAATTATTGATGTTATTCAAACTATGAAGAAGGAAATTTCAACTCAAGTTTGACACTATTCTTTTTCCAAGGCACCTGAACATTCACACACACATACATTCACTGCAATAATAATAAAAAAATCAGCTCCACCTACTCCTATAGTTTTAACCAAAGTTTGATTTGCAGAAATCAGCAAGTTATACCTTTTGTGGCACACTGTTTACTATCCTCACTCTGCAGCAAAGGGAAAGAAGGGAAGCAGGGCTATTTGAATCAGTTGCCTACCTCACACAGTTGTTGTACCAATGCAAGAAGAGAAACTATGTACTATAGAATCATAGAATTGTAGAGTTGGAAGGGACCCTAAGGATCATCTATTCTAGTCCCTACAATGCAGGAATACGCAGCTGTCCTACAAGGGCATCTCATATGGGTATCGAACCTGTGACCTTGGTAGTATCAGCACCATGCTATAATATGAGTTTAAGATGAAATTATTATTATTATTACTATTATTTAAATTTTAATACCACCCTATACATGTAGATCTCAGGGTGGTTCACAACATAAAATCACAATATAAAAAACAGAAAATACATGATAAAAACAAAAATAACCACATAATCCCCCCCTTCCACACCACATTGTTGTTTTATGATCTAAGACTAGTTTCCTTTGTGTATTTCTTTTAATTTGAACCCATAATGCTTGAATTTCAGGAAAAGGCCTCCTGATTCGCTCCCACTAGCCTCAATTCCAACATGTATAGGCATGATTTTATATTTTGTTACCTGCTTTGAGCTTTTGGGAATAGTTTATAAATTTATTAAATAAGCACCATTGCTTGGTAAGGTTGTCAGATGAAGCTACTGTGAACACCACATGAGCAAGGTCAATAAGGTCAATAATAGCCGGCAAATTAAGCTTCATGATATTATTTAAAGTGACTAAATTGTTAAGATTAAATAAAAACTTTTACATACTTACCTGGTGGTACCACATCTGACTCACTATGGAAGCTGTCTGGAGAAAGAAAGCCAGATGGGGCTCTGAAATTATTTTGCCCGAGACACTGGATAGTAAGTCTGTTGTAACATCCCTTGTCCTGAATTGCTTTTGCCATCTTTTAAAGCGTGGAATCTAATTTAAAATATTGCTTGATTTTTTAGAGATGAAGTCCATGAAAATGGTGGTACCAAACCATCTAAAGGTTAGAAAAAGGAGGATGTAATTACAGATCCTTCTAGTGTTCTTACTTTAATTCACATTGGAAATAATATTGTAGTAACGTAAATAATTGTCAGCATTGGGGGTAAATCCACACTGGAAGACTTTTCCTTCCGGAGGCATCACTATGCCATAATTTTATTGTAATGGTATTGCTACTCGGTGGCCATATATACTGTACTTGGTGGCCATATGTATACTATACCAATGTATACTGTACTTCATTCCCTATAATTATTCCAGGATTCATTGCCACACAACAACGATTACAGCTGAAGGTGCATTTTTACCTCATGTGATTATTTCAGGCCCTCTTTTTTATTTTTGCATCAGCTAGCATGTCACGACATACAGTTTGGAAAGTTCTGAGGTAAGTGTATGTACACTTAGGCACATGTGGAGAAAAGTTTCTTTAAAAATACCATTTCATACTATTTCTACCCCCTGTCTTATGAAAACACTCCTGAGGTGATTAAGAGCTTTAGGAAGAAACGAATAAAAAGAAAAATACATGTTATTCACTTTGAACTAAAATGGAGTGGAGTCATGAAATGGAAGAATGGGAACTGGAGGATAACAACTTTCTGTCCATGGAGACCCCCCCCCCCCGCTAAAGTTGCCAAGCAGGTTCTGCAGGTTAAAGGCACTCCCACTGATAAGTGTTAGGCCAAATTCACACCATAGATTTAAAGCACTATGATGCCACTTTAAGCAGCCATGGCCTCCCACTAAGAATTCTGGGAGCTGTAGCTTCAGAGCAGGCTTCCTCAAACTCAGCCCTCCAGATGTTTTTGGCCTATGACTCCCATGATCCCTAGCTAGCAGGACCCAGTGGTCAGGGATGATAGGAATTGTAGTCTCAAAACATCTGGAGGGCCAAGTTTGAGGAAGCCTGCTTAAGAGTGTTGAGAGTTGTTAGGAGCCCCCTATCCCCCACACAGAGCACAAATGTATGGTGTGAATGTGGCCTGAGAATAGTATGGTACAAGCTCACACCGAAAGCACTAACACAGCAGTAGTGCAATAAACAAAAGAAAAGTCATTAAAAAGATTTTGAAAACAAAAACTTGGAAGATGAGATCAGAGCAGAGATAACGGGAGGAATATGAGTTGGCATGCGTATCGTGCTGGAGGCGCATGACCCAGAGGCTGCAATGGGGGGGGAGCCTTAGTGCAGATTGGACCTTGTTCCCGCCACGTCCACAAACATATATTGGCTAGCACAGTCCCCTTCTTCTGCTTGTTCAGCAACCTTTATGAACCTTCGTGGATGGACTTTACCACTTCCAACTGCAGGTGGGTGAGTGTTTGAAACACTGCCTGATCATACAAAACTAATATGACAGAGAGAAAACTACTCTGCCTGAGATGGATCAGACAGTAAAACGATGCTGTGTATTAGTGAATATGGGTGGAAGGTTATAGAATTTTTTGTTTGGATTGGCTTTCATCAAACCACTTCACAGTTAATAGATAACACACAATATTTGCTTCTTGATTGGGTTTGCTATCCACTGTTCATTCATTTGTTTTGGATAATCCAAACAATGCTGCTGAAAACTCATTGCAATCCAGTGCTTTCTGTATTTTCCTTTCATCCTTTTTCAGACCTCATTTGTAGTGATTCTCTTCCACCCGTCAATAAAGATTACAATGCAAGACATTCCACCAATCCAGGCTGGCAAAGCACTATTGATACACTAGGAGGAGTGCAAGGATGAAAAGGAGAGGAACACCCAGTAAGTTTCATTGATGGAAGGGTAGGCATTTGAATCCAGATCTTCCTGGTCCAAGTCTGATATGCTAATCACTACACCACAAAAAGTGTGGTGATATTAAATGTCATGTGCAGCCACCATTCTGATTTTGCTTCCAGCTGTTTTGCAGAACTCCTTGTTAAAAGACCCTGGTGTGCAACCAAATATAATTCAAAACAGATAAATCTCTGAAAGCAATAGATAAATAGGAAGTCAACGGAGAGCTGTTTACTGATAATGATTTAATATTTCAAATCTCCAAAGTTTACATGTTTTAGGAATGGATCTAGGAAATGACATCTAAACAAGTAGGATTCGTTCTCAAGAAATGTTCTAGAGACTCTCAAAACAAGCAGGCAATTATTAAATAATACAATGGCATAGCTCTAGGTTTTTATCAGCCAAGGAAGGCTATATCCTGTTCTCTCCTTTCACGTGTCTGACTAAAAATACTTAATTTATTTCAGGAATTTATATACCACTTAATATTCAGAATTTATTAACGGTGTACACAAACTGTTTTACAATACCATAAAGAGAATAAGAACTATTAAATCATTCCCCATAAGAACAGGAGAGCTACCTGCTAAAATAGGTAAGTGTCAAGCACCTGAAGTTTAGGAGGGGGGGGCCCTGTCCCATCTTGGTTAGTGCTCCATATACTGGGTCCGCAATATGGCATGCATAGCTTCTGACAGGTACAAGCCATGCCTCTGAGCAGTTTAGAGTAACTACAGGTGAAATCAAATGTGATTTTTAAATAAAGCATCTGTAGAAAGGCTTGGATTTTCTAAAGAGGTCCTGGAAGTGATTGGCACATGCATGAAGAGGAATTTCCCATTGTCAGCTACAGATCACAAGAACATAGGAAGAATCCTGTGATATCAGATGAAAGGCCTACCTAGAACAGCATTCTGTTCCCCATAGTGGTCAGCAAGATGCCTATGAGAAGCCCATAAGCAGGATGTGACCTCCTATTTATGATCACTTGCATCTGGTATTAGCATATTGGTGGTAAGAGAGATGGGGGAGAAGTTCAGCACTTCCTGAAACAATACATGAACCAGAACACAGCTGTCCACCAAAATGTACACTTCTCTGTATTTTGTGATGCAGGTGTCTGGCCAAAAAATGTGAACCATAATATACCTATTAGGTGCATATAAAAACACATAAATGAGTGAAAATAACATACAGAAGTGCATGATATTAGGGATAATTGTTTGTTTGTGTGTGTGTGTACGCATATGGCAAATTGCTTTCAAGCATTTGTACAGTATACAGAAATGCATACAAAAATATCTGCATTAAAATGCTAATGACTTTTCATAAGGACATTTAAAAAAGCAAGCTGAAGAACTAAAAACTGAAAGAAACCAAAACTGACAGATTCACCCATCTCTAGTAATATAGCCATAATGTCAAGTAGCCACAGATAGCCTTTTATCTTCTATGAGCTGATGTGTCAGTCTGAGCTGACTTTTACCCACCTGCCATGTGCTTAAAATATCGTATGAAACTTGCCTGACACCGAACAAATCCTGGCCTGGCTATTTGAATTTGATGAGTGGTTATATAAGTAAACCAGGTAGAGCCCAGCCTGTGCTTAACAACAGCCATTGGGATCTATGTGACCTTTTGGTCCAAGCCGCAAGCATGTCTAAATCACTTGACGACAATAGCCAAAATGCTATAAAATTCAATATGTTTCTGCATGGGAAGTAGCACAGAAAAATCCATATGGCCAAAGTTCCAATTTCTAAAAGATTAGAGGTTTAGTTAAAAGGTTGATAGAAAGCAAGTTAAAGAGCCCAACAATGGCTTCCTCAGAAATATATAACCTCTCCTCAGGAGTAAGTCCTTCTGTCGCCCAGCTTACTGGGATTTGGACTGCAGCCTAAAATTTATTGTTATTATAATCCTGTGTATGCTCATTCAGAAGTAAGTTATATTGAATTTATTGAGTTTTAGTCCCAAGTAAGTGTAAGGGATGCGGGTGGGTTAAACCACAGAGCCTAGGACTTGCCAATCAGAAGGTCAGCGGTTCGAATCCCCGCGATGGGGTGAGCTCCCGTTGCTCGGTCCCTGCTCCTGCCAACCTAGCAGTTTGAAAGCATGTCAAAGTGCAAGTAGATAAATAGGTACCACTCTGGCAAAAAGATAAATGGTGTTTCCGTGCACTGCTCTGGTTCGCCAGAAGTGGCTTAGTCACGCTGGCCACATGACCCGGAAGCTGTACACCGGCTCCCTCGGCCAATAAAGCGAGATGAGTGCCGCAACTCCAGAGTCGGTCACGACTGGACCTAATGGCCAGGGGTCCCTTTACCTTTACCTTTAAGTGTGTAGAGGGCGCAACTAAAAAATTACATAGGTTTACACACACACAAAATGACCAAAAGGATGCCATCATGTTAAAACAAAAGAGTCAGGATGGAGAAGCCAAAAATACTTATTTTAAATAAAGTAGTGAGATTGTCAAAAAATGCAAATATTTAAAAGGGTCAAAATAAAGCACACATTCACAAAGCACTTGTTATATTAATATGCATAGTATGCTAATCTCTGATGGTTCTACCTCTAATGATTACAAGCCACATGATGATTATTGCCACCTTGTCCTTATGATCTTCCCTGCGGCACCTGGCTGGACATTGCTAGGAACAGAGTTGAAATTACTGTCTGACATAGCAAGGGGTTCTTATGTTCCCCATTGCTGTAGTTGCATGTACAATGCACCTTTTCTCCAAAAGGTCAACATGTAGTCCATGTGTTGTCTGCTTTTGTTTTGGGTTTTCCCCAAACAACTTTTGGGGTGTCCTGGTTTTTACTTTTTGAAAAAGGACAACCCTACTTTTTGTGGCAATCACTCTGCATAGGACTGTTCTTTTGCAATTATTCTTGTGCAGAAAAATAATTTCAGCTCAGCAGAGACCTTGGAGGTTTGGTTTTCTCTGAGGAAAGGAACTTCCTCTGTGTTCCATATGTAAAATCTCATGAAATCCAGACAAATCATGTATACTATGGTTATGGAACAGACCTTTAAGCAGCACAACCTTGTTGCCAAGGTTTAAATGATCAAGTAAAACTAAGTAAGACTGTACGTGTGTGGAGTTTTATCCACATCATTTATGAAGAAGCATATACAATTTCCAAGAAAACAAAGGACCAGGGAATAGCAGGGAGAAAAGCTCATTCCTCTACCATTCACTCTCCATGAATGAATGGGGAATTTGCACTCTATCTTATTCATTAAATTGGAAACTGCCATCCCTTTAATGAGCAGCCTGAGGGTGGACAAAGTGCCTTGAATAAGCTTTGGAATATAGAGAACTTGGCATCCTCACTGAAACATAATGTGGGTTTGCAATTGTGGGATTTTTCCAATGAATAGGAAGTGATCAAAGATAACATTAAAACTGTGCAACATTGCATCAAGTTACTGCCAATGCCAATCATTACATGCCTGAATGCACAAGAGCCTTGAAATAATGTTATAGACATGCTGCGGCATTCAAAATATTCAGTGAATTTCAAATTAAAATGCAAAAGCATGCCCTCCACTCATCTGGGCAGAATAGTGAACTTGAAGCACACATCATTCCAAGTATATCTGCAATGTCACATTCTTTATTTACAATCAGCTTCTGAGCACCCTCAATTTCTAGCAGGCTAGATGATAGGAAACTGTAATGCTAAATAAATTCAGAAAGGCTGCATTAGAATTTTGACCTCAGCCATATGAAATGCCAAGTTCTGGAGAGGTCAGGAGAATTTGAAGTACACAGCAAAGATAAAGTTAAAAAAAAGAAGAAGCAGGGGAAGAAAAGAGCTAATTACAGAGTGATCACCTTTCCTACTGTGAAAGAAAAGAGACACACAATGCACGACTTGAATTCATCATTGTGTAGATGAAAGTTCCTGGCATATAATTCCAGATAGAGCTATTTACTGGGGGAAGAAAAGTGTTGCTTTATTTACATGCTAAACAGCACCACCTTCCAGTTTTGGTCTGTTGAAAAACAGCAGCAACAAATGCACAAGGAAAAGAAATGTATAGCAGCCCATGCCAGAGGAGGAAGGCGGGAGAGGTAGGGTGGACAAATGCATATGCAAGCAATAGGGAAATTGCACATTACATTACATTTTTGGAAAGTGACATGCCACATCGTCTACCAGCACCCTATGGGGAGCCCAAAGTTATTTATCCTTGGAAAACAAAACAAAACAGATCCCAATGAAGAAATAGCAGGGAGATTATTTTGCTCTGAATCAAGAAATCGGAAAAGGGAAATGGGAGCGTTTAACCTCAAGAAACCCCTGTGAAAACAGAATGCAGTCCAGTCTCAAAGGGAAGCATATAAATGCAATGTCTGGCACAAACTCTATATGGTAAACACAACCAAAGCATATTACCCATTTTATTTCAAAATAGTCCGGTGGGGAAGGTGAAGGAGGCAAATTTAGACTTGGGAGAAAAGTGAAGGAGCAACTGAAGTGTATTCCACCAAGAGAAATAAATAAATAAATAAATAAATAAATAAATAAATAAATAAATAAATAAATAAATAAAGGATTCATCCTATTCTGTAGTCTCACATTTGACTGGCAGTGACATTGGGCTGCACACCACTGTTCAGTAGTAAACCCTCTTAGATTTGACTGGAAATCATTATTAGTTTTCACAGTGAACATTGGGGGGGGGGGGAATGATCTATTTTCAAGAGTTCTCTCTCATGTCATAATGATAAGGTCATGCACATGTGCTTTAGCATACTGCCCCCCGGGAGAAGTAATTCCAACTATGGGAGAGAGCCACCTGGAAAATCAATGTCTCCCATGCCAAAACAAAAATATACAAGGGAACAAGAGATCTAGATGATGGGACAACAATTCCATCAACATTTGCAAGGCAGAGTCAACCGAACTGACCCACATAGAGAGCATACGTAGCAAAAAGCTGCTTTGGTCATGTAGTCTGGTTCCCAGTCTGAAAGCCAGATGAGTGCCCCAGCCCATAGTCACCTTTTACTGGACTTAACCGTCCGGGGTCCTTTACCTTTTTACCTTTACCCAGCAAATCACCAGGCACTTAATTTTAAAGTTAGTAGCTAATGTTAAAGAACTTTTGCTGGCTTTTGGGGCCATGCAGTTTCATGGCAATCAATGAGCTTCATCAAAAGCAAGAGCCTGGCACATGCACCAAAAGAAACCTGGTGAGCCTGGACATATAATATACGTGTGCATATCATAGGCACAATTTTCCTGGGCTACATAATGCTTGACATGGGTTTCTTACCATCTTAGACACCGAGCAAAGAATGTCCGGGAACTGCTGGTGGCATTTCTGACAGGATACTGAATGCCTACCAGTAGATAGAGGGATGCCTTACATCTTTGAAAAAAAGGATGTGATGTACTCTAAGACTTCCTTCTTGCAGGCAAGTCCTGATTGAAAAGGATTATATTTGCAGCAATGTCAGGTGATGTGAATGCTTTATATTTGATGTGTGATCTTCAGTGACAGTATTGCACACACTTAATGTTGCAGTCACAAAGTATTGAATATGCATGTACAAAATCATC
Organism: Podarcis liolepis; assembly: GCF_965112155.1. Classification (NCBI taxonomy): domain Eukaryota; kingdom Metazoa; phylum Chordata; class Lepidosauria; order Squamata; family Lacertidae; genus Podarcis; species Podarcis liolepis. Next base: position 46,949,562 of record NC_139556.1, on the reverse strand, counting down.
CCGTGTGCACCAGTGCAAATAGGCCTCTTTAGGTGTTGTGGGAACTGCAGAATTTGCTTGCTGTGTTGCCTAAGCTTGGCAGGGTGTGTGGCAGAAAACACATTTCCTATCAATCTCCAAAACAATTTTAATGCCTACAGTTGTTGTGTAGGGTTCCTAAACAACTGTTAATTACAGTAAGCCCTGCCTCTGGCTACAGCTAATTTATGTATATGATGCTTCTGGATTAGTCTCAGTTTCTAAGACACAATGATAAAGCAAAGCTCTTCCGCAGAATCAGCTCGGTAATTATGGTCTGATACTGGCCTGTGTTTTGGTATGTTGTTAAATTACTCTACTGTTCAAGGTGGGGAGCTGCTCTATCTCACAGGTTATATTTCAGAAACAGTTCATACCATTATTACATTCACTTTCAGTGTTGTAATTCACTCAGGTTCCTTTAATAATATTTGCTGAATTTATCTCAAAGTATTTCATTGTATGTTCATCTTTTCTTAGAATTAATGAAGAATTAATTTTAATAACACTAAATAAAAGATCAGTCTTATGAATAATATATAGAGGAAAAGAAATGGCTTAATAGAGTGTAATGCAGAACCAACTAAAAATATTAGAATGGTACACTATAAAAATATGGAGGGGTGCAGGGAGATCTGGGGACAGATCTACATGTTACAGCCACATGGAAGCTGATTTTTATCGCTCCTGGTAGCATCATATGATTGGGATTCTTTTGTACACTAGCACAAACATTTGAAAAGCAAGGTTTGGACTGGCATGGCTAAAAGAACCTGATGTCTATGCTGAGCTGCACCTTCATGAAAGGCTTTTCCTAAGATAACAGCTATCACATGGAATAGTGGGAAAATGTTTCTCTGTGGCAGCTTAATTAAATATTGGCCCAGAATCTCATTTGCAGGACGCACAATGAAGATGCTCTTTCACATTAGCTCTTAGGGTCATTCGTACAGTATATTCACAATGGGGATGCTACTGAAAGTGACTTCTTTGCTGCAAGCGACTCTTCCTCCTCCTCACCCAACCCTGGTTACAACTGCTAGAACTATTTGCCTTGCAGATCACTGCCATCTTATTGAGAGTCTCGGTATCATGACCGGTCATTACTGGTGGCATCTGACAGAGATGCAGAACTACATAATCTTAAACCTTCGCCAACTTGGTGCCCTCCAGATATTTCACATGCCTGTGGTGGCAGGGACTCATGGGAGCTGTAGTCTAAAGCTTAGCAAAGACTGCTTTAGCATTATAAGGATAAGCAGGCATGAGTCTCAGATTCACATGCTCTCTCAGTAGCAGCTGGCAAGGTAGGGAGGCTGGGGCTGCACTGATCTCCCTGATTCCCAGTGCTGCACATCACTGCCGGTTACCAAGAAGGAGAGGGGCAAGGTAGCACAGTGGTAAAGAGCAGCAACCATGGTGTTGGGAACAATGCAACCCCACCCATGCTGCTCCACCGGCCACTACTGTGCTCTGCCTTACCCTCCCCCTAAGTCACGCACAAGGAGAATGTTTAAAGCTTTCACTTGCAGTTTTGAACAAACCGCAGTTGCCTGTTATTTCTCGGTGTTGGAAGCTGCACTTTTTTCCTAACCGTAGTTGGTTCTAATAAACCAGGAACAATAAACCCTGCTTGGCAGGGGGTTGGACTCGATGGCCCTTGTGGTCTCTTCCAACTCTATGATTCTATGATTCTAAGTCATGGTTTCAGATCCTAGTTTCTTAACTGTGGTTAGAACAAACTGCAGCTGTCCAGATTCTGATGTTATGGGAAACAGGGTTCCCCTGACACTTAAAAGAGGAGTGAAGGGAAGGAGGAAGTAAGCAATGCTGAGGTTTACTATGGAACACTCTCTCACAACGAACCAATGCTTGTTTATTATTTATTATTTTACTTATTTTGATAATTTATAATCAACTCTAAGTAGTGTGTGGGTAACTGAACAATACAAAAAAGGTAAAATTAGTTAAAACAGTGGTTCCGAAATTTTGCTCCCTTGGACCACTTGAACATTGCTGATGGTAGATCACATTGGTGGATCACATAAATATTTTTCTGCCTGTTTGTAGCAATTGGAATGTGCTGTGCAAGATGCTGTATGATTTTTAATTGTTCCTTTTCTTTGCACGGAACATACATTGCACAGAATTCGAGTTTTAATAGCACAAACCACTATAAAGGAACAACGAAAATGATGACTTTTAATTGAAGACATAGTACAAACCACCTGAATGAGTCTCATGGACCACTGCTTATAACTACAATCCCCAGCATGCAGTTCACCTACTATAATACCACACCTTCGGCCTGAACTCACACAACTAGTTCCTTGTTTGCAGGCTTTCTCTTTGCATTCAAAAAATTTATGGGCTTCACAGTAGGTGGTTTTGTATTAATTGGCAAAAAGAGTAAGGCCTGTCTGAAATATTAGATTATAATTAAATTTTGAAGCTGAAAGTAGAGGAGAAAAACGAAGGTGTAATAAAATCATATTGGAAGATGGAAAGCAGAACTCAGAATGTGTGTAGTGGAAAAGGGCCAAAATAAATAAATAGGATTTATATATATATATATATATATATGGATTTTACCCTACCATTTCTTCAAAAGTTCAGGGTGAGTCACATTCAGAAAGCCATGATCAATATAAGTGCATTTTTAAACATCAGCTACTGAAAGCACTTCCTTCTCATCCCCATCGCAAAATGGTTTACTTCCTTCCTAATTCCTTTAATACTTGTATTTATTAGTTGTTTTATTTTGTTTATTGCATCCTTGAAATAGATCTTGGACAGGGGACACTGAGCATCCTTGATGGACCCCTTAATTTATTTTAGTTGTTTGTACAATAGCATTTACTCTAATTATAGCTTCCTGTTTTTATATAGGTTCTTCTCCCTTTGCCATTTATTCCAGTTTTAACATGGTAAACATTTTGTTCCGGCTGAGATTTTTTAAAAAAATTCTAAATCAATAAAAGCTGCGTAAGTGCTCTTCTCTGTTCTTCCATCAATTCCATCAATTGTAAAATTGCAAGGATGGTTTTCTGTTCCTCACATAAGAATGGCTTCCTAAAAATACCTTATAACTCTGGAAAAAGCAAGCACCATAACTGAACAACAGCCACTGAGAATGCCTCTCTGTGGCTTTCCCATTCAGACTTGGGTACTGGAAGGATGCCATAAAGATGTCATTCTCACCTGAAAGTACAGTTCACAATAGGTTGCAGGAAAGAGAAGGTCTCAAAGGTATGTAGGCTACAAGCCCTAAGTAGCATTGTGAGGGATTGTGCAGGAATAGAGACTGCCAGCTTGGACCTGATGTTGTTCTACCAGAACATGAACTTGGTTTTTATGGGAATGAGTGTGGGCCAGGTGTGAACAGCATGCCCAAGTGGCTTCTGTATAAAAAATATGTGTGAGATAGGCAGAGGGTGAGACAGTACAGAGTTAAAGGAGTAAATTTGTATTGGGAGGAGTAACGAAGACCAAACACAACAACGCCGGTGTGTGCAGGGGCAGCTGCCCCCCTACATCAAGTAAATAAATAGAAATATTTAACTAACTGGCCAATTGCATTGAAGATATCTCAGTTCGGACCCCCTAATATAAAGTCTACCCCCCAAAAAATAAACCCAGCACTAGTACTAGCCACACGGTTCTTGTAACAACTGGATGGAAAGTGTTCAAGGAGAAGAGGAGCCAACCACTGCTGGTTTCTCAGGTGAGCTGATGGAGAGGCCCTGAGACCACACCTCTTTTTTTGGCTGCCTGCTTGATCACAGAAGAGGAAGGAGTGTAATGGAGCTGGCCAGCCTCTCAACAGCACCAGTGCTGAGGTCCTATCTTTTACTCTGCACAAAGAAAACCATTGTGAGTCATTGTACCTCACAACCAGTTTTGCCAGCCCGTTCTCTCTGTCCCATCTCATTCTAGGAAACACCAACTAGATGTATGGTACTAATTTTCCTCATACATCTTTAAATCCAGCACTATATTAGAAGGCAGACAGCAGCAAAGGCTCTTAATTTTATTCTCTGCAAATAATGACTTTATATTTCAGCACCTAGTGAGTCTTTTCTGCACCTCAGGTCACAATTTAATCTCTCTTTAACCTTAATTTAATGCCCAATTTAATCTCAATATGACAGCTAATAATTAATAGTACTCATGTGGTGCTGCTGTTTGGTTGGGTTAGCCATGTACACACATACATATCACAGCCAAGAAATGCACTGTTTTACATTATGCAATCTTGGGCAAAATCCTGCATCTTGCTTTTATTTGGGGGAAAGCATTTTAAACATACTCAGAAATCAGGGAAGTTAGAAATTCCATTTACCTTGTCAGTGGGTAGCTGGGAAGGCAACACAGCTGCTTGGCTGTGTTTATTTTAAAGAACTTTTAAATATCCCGGTAGCATAGCATTTATTTTGTTGACATAAATTTTACTATCTCTTTGAGCAAATATAGTATTTTTAGTGATTCAGTGTTGTGATGATGGTGACTATGTAATATGAGCTGGATTAGCAGAAGGAAATGGAAATGGAAAAGAAAAGAAAAACTTTTCCAGTTCCAGTTCCAGTTCCAACTAGTTGCCCTAGATCAGGGTGTGGAAACCTGTAGCCCTTCAGGTGCTATTGGACCTCAGTTTCTCTTAGTCCCAGCCAGTATGGCTAATGGTCAGGGATTATAGGAGTTGCAACAACATCTGTAGGTTGCCCATGCTTACTCAAAATATCACTGGAATTTTCCAGTTAGATTTCACAATCTTGTATCTTGGATTTTTTTCTAATTTCTGTAATTTATCTGTTGTTAAGTTCATACTACTATCTTGCTTCGCTGCATGCGTAGACAATGATGTACCGGTATATATACAATGTTGACTCCTGAGGATTATGTATTTTGATTCACAATGAATTCTCTCATTGGTTTTTTTTGCCAGTTGATCCTCTAATGGATATGCCCAAGATTGAACCTGGGATCTTCTACGTGCAAAAGATGTGCATGTGAGCCTACCTGATTCATGACTCTAACAACCTATTGAACTTCATGCTAGTTGTACAGAACTGCAGCCAGGGTTTGAGGACTGATCCACAGACAAAGTATTTGTTCAGTTATTCAGAAACGTCTCTTCCAAATTGACTGTAAGGGACAAAGTCAACATTCAGTGCCGTCTTAAGCATATCTGGTGCCATGATGCAAAGATACCTCCGGCGCCCCCCCCCCGGCAACTCCAAAACAAGGGAGGGTGTGTGGAAAATGTCCTCTGCTTCCCCCACCGCCCCAATCCCTGGCGTGGCGGCGGCAATCAAGCAGGAAAACGTGCTGGCGAACATGCTCTCCAGCGTCAGGGCGCCCAAGAAGGCAGTCTGGGAAGGCTGCACACCGCCTTTTGTCAGGAAGCAGGAGGAGGACAACGACCAGAGCAGGGCCGTCTTTAGCAGATGCAGAGGCTTTGGAGGGAAGCTTCCATCCTAAGCTTCTGTGGGGATCGCTCTCCTCCTGCGGAGGCTTGGGAAGGAAGCTGCATGCCCACCAGCCATATAGTTGGCGGGGTGCAGCTGGCGGGTTTGCAGGGAAAGGGGAGGCTGCTGGCAAAGCCACACAGCTCTCCCACTCGCTAGGGCGCCTCTGAGAGGCCAGCACCCTGGTGCAATGAACCACTAAGCCCAATGGGAAAGACGGCTCTGTCAACATTTAAGTGTGATGAGTGCAACACCTGTTTGATTGCTGATTCTTATTTATTTCAAGTTGAGCGTGGGGGGGGGGGAGAGATGATGTTACCTGGAGTAGTGACAGTGTAGGGAAGGGCTGTGGCTCAGTGGTAAAGAACATGCTTTGCATGCAAAAGATCGTAGGTTCAGTCCCTGAAATCTCATCTTCTGGGAGAGACATCTGCCTTAAATCCTGGAGAGCTGCAGATTCTGAGCTAGATAAGCCAATGGTCTAACTCAGTACAAAATAGCTTCTTTTGTTCCTCTTTGTTCACTCACTGCTTCTACACACAAAATCACTTTCCCCAAGTCACTTTTTCCTTCATCAGGTTCCAAAGTTATGTTTGCCCTCGCACCAAAGTAATAGATCAATCTGGCATGAGATATGTGTACTGTACTTAGACTGATATGCACAGTTTGCAAATGAAAGCTTTAGCTTCCCATTTTATTAGCAACGCTTTCCAATTTCAGGTAGCTTAAGTGTTCCACATATTTATATTTGTATTCACAAAATTTGCAGTCTTTGCTAGGGTAGCGGAGTTATTTAAATGCCTACATTTTTGGAACCGCGCTGAGAAACGTTGTCACCTGAAAATGAAGTAAAAATTGCGTTGAATTTAACAATTGTGCCCTGAGTGATTTATATATTAAACTATTTAATATAAAACAAGATTAAAAATATTGCAGCTCACTGCAATATTTTCTCATAGCAGAAAGCAGTCAGATGGAAAATTTCATACATTTCAAACAGATTTTTTGCCTGAATGGTTTTCACATATTTTTCTAAAACCTAGTTGTGTGTCAAATGATTTATTCTCCTCTAACAATGCAGTACAAGTAGCTAGGAAGGTGTGCAAGTGTTGAAATGGTTGATGGCAGTTGGCCAATTAAGTGCCCTACTATATTCTGACTTCCCCCCCTTTTTGTGCTTACACATGCTAATTTTGTTTAACACACTGATCTTCTGCCCAGCAGGAAAAGCTTGCTTAGCAATGTAGTCTGCCACAATGAGAATATCTTAAATGCACAGATACAAACATGTATCCAGAGGGGAGATTTAACCAAACAAACTACTACAGAACATAGCCAAAAATCTCAAACGTTGCCAAAGGACAGAATACTAATTATATTTATTGTATGAAAAACAGTTATCCCAGACCGGAATATTGCATGACACTTCAGTTTGCAAAATACAGTTTTTCTCTGGTGCCAGGAAATTAATTTATGAACAGGTGCCTCTTTGTCATCTCTTTGTCATCTAGTAAGCACTATGAACTCATAGTTCTCAAACTGTGGTGCAGGACCCTCTTTCAAGGGTTCAAAACATGGAACACCTGAAGTAGAGAGATGAGCCAAAATCTTGGGTGGGTTGAATGCCCGCTGCTAAAGAACCCTCATTGATACACATTGGATTTGTGGGGTTAACTAAACCACCACTGCCTCATGTGGCCCAACCTTATTTGGGAAGAAAGAGATCTAGTGAGAGCTGCTGCTTTCATTGTGTTTCATGTGCATGGTTTTAGGAAAAGGCCAGGTACCTAGTAGTTCTATTCTTCTTCCAATGCCTATGTTTGATTAAAAACAATGAGTAGTCTTGTGTACTTTATTGGAACTTAAGTCTGAAACACAGCAGTTTTACTTCACCCTTGAAGGCATACTCCATTGTCTCTCAATTCAGGTGCATGCCAACAAGAGTTGGAAGAGTGGCTAGGGAAACCAGTGGGGTATAAATAATAATATTTATATAGTGGGGTATAAATAATAATATTTATATAGTCCAATCCCTGCAATGCAGGAATCTCAACTAAAGCATTCATGACAGATGACTATCCAACCTCTGTTTGAAAACTTCTAATGAAGGAGAGTCTACCACCTTCCAAGGGAGTCTGTTCCACTGCTGAACGGCTCTTACTGCCAGAAAGTCTTCGTCATGCTTAAATGGATGGAACAATGAATGTTTCTACTCCAGTGGCATATTTGGGCTTGTCACAAAATCACTGCTACCACCAAAGAGTAGAAAAAGAAAAGAGATGGGAACATAAAATGGTTCAAATGTGGGGAAACCTTTTTTGATTTATTGTTAACCAAACAACAGGAATTACTCCTCCCCCCCGCCCCCGAAAATGTTATGTCTTAGTTTTTATGTTGCTGGTGTGCTGCTGTAGATTAGAGCTAGAAGAGAAAGGATTACTGAACCCAGAATAATTTTAAATTACTACAGCCATACTTATGCATAGTCACAAATAAAAAGACATAATTGCTGGCTGGCAAGTTTTTTATTTTATTTTTACTGTCTTTACTATCTGCATTTGACATATTCATATCTACACACACACACACACACACATCATGCAAAAAATGCATCCTAGGATCTGCCACCATTTCATGCAAGGCATATGATAATCAAATTGACTATTGGTGATAAACCATCTTAGATAATGATGTTCTTGTTAGAATCTTCAACAGGCAGGCATGAAGGAGAACACTTTCTTCATGGTGGCCCCCCAGCTTTGGAACTCTACCAGTGGCTTGAAGGCCTACCAGTGTGACATTTTCCAACTGGGATATTGTGTTTTGTTTGTAACTGTTTATACTTTGGCATTCATGTTCTTTGTTATGAGTAAAGTGTGGTAGAACATCAGGCAGATGGTCCCAGGTCCAACCCCTGGCCCTGGCATCTCCACATAGAAGAAGAAGAAGAGTTTGGATTTGATATCCCGCCTTTCACTCCCCTTCAGGAGTCTCAAAGCGGCTAACATTCTCCTTTCCCTTCCTCCCCCACAACAAACACTCTGTGAGGTGAGTGGGGCTGAGAGACTTCACAGAAGTGTGACTGGCCCAAGGTCACCCAGCAGCTGCATGTGGAGGAGCGGAGACGCGAACCCGGTTTCCCAGATTACATGACTACCGCTCTTAACCACTACACCACACTGTGGTGCTGGGAATCATCTCTTGTCTGAAATCTTGTTGCCTGTCCATAAATACAATATTGAACTAGATGGACCAATGGATCTGACTCATTTGGTAGCTTATAAGATGCTTATAAGTTCTAAACCAGAGCCAGGTGCATAGCTCATCTGATAAAACTGTCCCTTCTTCCCTTGTATTTATTCTATTCTTTAAATTACCACAGATTCCTGTAGCCCACAACAGAAATGAATCTCTGCTGACAGTTCATTGCCAGGCAGGCATTCAGTAAGGATTATAACCTTGACTGAATTACACATCGCAAAAAACTAAATAAAGAAGAGATAAGAAATAAAGGCTTTGCATGCAAATTGTAACGCAGAAATAATGTACGTTAGTTTAATGATATCCTTGCCTTTTGTAAAATTCCCTGAACATCACTCAGCTAAAATTACATATTTGAGAATTAGTGTGTATATGTGTGGAGAAGATGAAGACGATTTATTAATTGCACACATGATGCCTGTGGGCAGATTGGGAATGGAACTCAGATGGCTGGACAGTGAGAACAATAAGGCTGATAATAATTATGTGCAATATAGATGTTTTTTAGTTATAATTGCTCTCAGCCTATTAAATTATTTTTCCCAAAACTGAAATTGGTAGAAAACCAGGAATGTGGTACAGTTTTTCTCATAAGCATTTTAGAACCTCATAATGGTGAGATGATAAACTTTTATAATTACCAGAGGCTTTCTACAAAATTCTTTCAAATTGCTTTTTTTTTTTTTTTTTTAGTAACAAAGGGCCTCATTGCTGAACAGCTGGTAACACTGAATTTAATGTTATTTAAGTGGGGTGGTGGCAACTCCATCTTTGATTATGGAAAAATGAGGGTCTGTTCAACATCTTCCATGGGGAAACAGAAAACCCATTAGGTTTTAGCACGGAGGGGTGGAACGGATGGGATATAAAAGCCCAGAGGTTTGAATCCTGGGTGCTAAAGTTAATAGCAAAGAGAAGGAAACGAGGCAGAAATAATGTTAAAGTGTGAAGATTACTATATCCTACAGAGTAAAGCTATGTTAATTCTGCATAGGACCGCCACTCACAAGGTTACTGTGTGTGTTTTAGCTACTAATTATGTACTAAATGATACAAAGGCTTATTCAGCCAATTTCTTTAGGAGTTTCTCAACAAAAAATACTTACCCAGTATATAAACTTCAGGCCTTAGGATAAGCCTTTCCTGAGACTGCTCAAACTTTATAGAGATAACTATGTGTTGCCATGTTTGAAAGAAAACTACAGACAATGGTAAATGAAACTGAAATTCATCACATGACATCGACACTGGTGGAGGAAGAGGGGGGCGGGGGAGCGCCCCGCCCCCGGCAGCGGGATCCTGGTGGGGATCCATTGTTGCTGCCCTCCCACCCGTGCTGGGCGCTCTGCCCCCATAGGCAGCACGCTCTGCCCCCAAAACGTGTGCCTCGCCCCTGCAGGCGGCGTGCCATGCCCCCAGGACGCATGCCAGCCCCACCCCTGCCTGCTCTCCGCCCCCGGTGCCAGAGCATGAAGCTCTCCCACTGGACATCAAACAGGGTAAATAAAGAATGACCTTCAGCTATTTTGGTAGCAAAACAATAAGCAAAACAATAAAATAAGGGCTTTACTCCCATGTAAGGGGTATTCAGTCAAAGGGACATGCTGAATCTTGGACACGATGTTTTTATCCAGCCTCATCTCAGCACAGATCCCCTGAGTTGTCCCATCAATACATTATTCTATGACAATCTCCACACATACATTTTCTACTCTAATTTGGTGTTCTAGAAAGAAGTGAAGGAAGAAGTGTCCTGAAAATGAGGTGCTGTGCAGTGTGTTGCATGTGGCTTTGTTCAGTATTCTCCCATGTGTACTGGTATGATTTATACCAGCCTTTTCAACCTGGTGCCTTATCAGATATTTTGACTACAACTCCCATCAGCCACAGCCAGGTTGGCTTAACACAGTTACCCTGAGGCTTTCAAGAAATGGAACCAATGTTGATCAGGATATCTGAACCACCCTACTTCCTGGATACAGCCTAAGTTTTGTTGATTTAAATATAGGGCTGAAATCTGAATTATAACAGAAAGCCAGCAAAACTCTCCCATTTCTGGTACATGTATTTTTTTAAAAATACCTATTTCCCCCCACTCCTGCAATGCTACAGGGACTTACTAATGAATGGCTTTAAATTCACAATTAAGCTGGAAGGAAGCATCTTGCTCTTTGATCAGCAGATACACGTATGCTGGGCTGTGCACTGTTGATTAGTTCATCCTGGGAGGTAGGTGTGGAATAAAGATTATGGACTAGGTTTATAAAGACCTGCTTCTAGGTACTACAGGAGTCTCTCTCCAAGCAGAGTCATCTTTCTGTATTTTATAAAGTTACATCCAATCACGTAAACCAGCCTGAGAAACGTTTTGACAAATGAGCCAGCCCATATTTTGCACGAATGTTTCCAGGTTACATTGGATGATATCCAACTAAGCCAATGGACTTAAGTTCATTTATTTCAATGGGTCTGCTCTGAACATACCCAGCATGTTCGGACAGAACATCTCCAAAAGTTATTTGTGCATTTTCCTTTGAAAACACCTGAAGACTAAGGTGGTTTTGTTAGTTAGTTTAGTTTTACTATTTGTGCATTCTGTTATTTGAATTTTAATGGTACTACAGCATGCAGAGAGAAAAGGGGATTATTCTTCCCCCTCCAGCCACATCTCTACCAAAATTGCCTTCATACAAGGCAGTTCCATCCTGTAAGACAAAGTGAACACACAGAGCTCAGACACTTTCCTTTTTTGGTTTAAAACAAATCCTAATACTTTCCTTTTAGCCTTAGCTGTTCTTTATGTGACATCTAAATGGCATATCATTATCCAATAGTATACTCCTACATACCCCAGGGTTTCTGATGAATTGGCGTAACACCTTGTTTAAATTTTCTTCAGGCAGTTTTCACACATGTCTTATACTTTGCTATTCTACTCTGCCATCAGTCAGTTTTGAAATCAATGTGCAATGTTTTGAATGGGCTCATCAAAACTACTTAAAGATCCTTAAATCAGCAGGGGAAACGCCTAAGAACAAACAAGATTAATACAAAATAAAACTGATTCCTGTGTAGAGTAATAACTATACAAATAAAATACTGTCTTCCAAAGAGGGATGCCAGAGAATTCTGACTAAAATGCAAACAGGAGCGGAAATTGCCTGTGCTCACTGATTTATTTCATATCTGGAACCAGTAGCGTAGTGGCAAATTCAAGTGAAGTTGCAGCTATGCCGCTCACAGCCACACACTGCCATGCTCCAAGATTATACAATAATAATAATAATTAGGGATGCATTGCAGCATTCAGTGCAGATCTCCATGTGTTGACTTTCAACTAGATCAGTTATTTTCTGTGCACCTACATAGACAAATGCTTTGGAGTGCTCCAATACCTTATTTCAGAGGGACTTGTGTTGTGTTTTCCTTGAAGTTCCATGGTACGTAAGAGAATTTATATGCCGTTCTTATGAAATTGAAACACATTGTGCTTTCAGTGTTCCTAAATGCTTAGCTTTAGAGCACCCAGAACAACAACAACTCCATGTTCTTCCTGCACACCTTCTCCAGAGTGGCCCTAGGAGCAAATTCTCAGTGGCTGACTCAACTTCTTTCATTCTGAATGGATGCAATCCACACAAAGGATGGGAAGACTTCTCAGTGACTAAAAAGCTCCCCTACTGGGTAGCTCTAGGATGCTGGAGACTGGGACCCTGCTGCAGAAATAGTAATGCATCTTTGACAACCCACCCCTTGTGAACCCAGGCCACTACACCTCTGTCCAGAACAGAAATCAGTGCAGCAAATACGATCAGTTTTTGGTCTGCAAACAGTATCTGACTACACCACCCTACATTTGCATTGGATTGTCTTTGCATTGAAATGAATGGGGTAAAATAACATACTTACAAGTTACATATCTTACACAATTATACAAATTACATAAGTTTTGGATTTTGCTGCAGTGGACAGCGGGACCAATAATATAGGTTCTGGTGAAAGACGAACTGCAGTGGTACAGAAACAGCGCTGCATGGGACAAATACAGGGTGGAATAGAAAACAATTACTTCTCACATCCCTCCTTTTTTTTTATCTCCTAACTTTCTTTCTACCCTGCCTCCCTCCCCAATCCCAGCCAACCTACTGTTGTGAGTTTGCTGTCCGATCACTAAGAATGCATAGTTAAGAGTATTTGACAGTAAAGTGTTCCTGATCCCTCAGTGGGCCTGACTGCTCTTCTAAACGGGCAATTCACCTGCAGAGATGGGGACTGACTGAGACAAGTGGTCCATTGTGCATTTGTGTGAGAAAGAAGTAAACTGTGCTGTTTAGAAGAGACTGAGGAACAAATGAGACATGATAGCAAGAGGTGTGTGACTGTAACTTAGTAGTTGTTTTTACAGGGCAGGGGGCGGCTGCAAATGCAGCTAGCTGGGGAAGATTTTATTCAAAGCTATGGCACTGGGAGAAGACTTCTTAACCAGTCTCAGAGCTGTCATAACCACTGTTTGCCTTGTGGGAACCTGTATGTTTTGCCCTGAGGGAAAATAGCTGCTCCAGGAAGTGGGGGAATTAGATCAGGAAAATGGTGTGTGTGTGAAAAGGGTTCACCCTCTGAGGCTGCATTTACCCTTGCAGAAAAGGGTTCACCTTTTGGGGCTGCATTTACCCTTTTAGAAAACCGAGGGAGAGGAGAAATGAGCTGGATATTGTTAAAATGGAGATGCAACTTTGGATCTGCCTGTTGCTGCTGCTCTCTGGGAATCTGACGCAGGCTGCACTGTCTACTTATAGAAGTCTATTTGTTTTCACTATGCTCTGCTTGTATATTTGTAAACAAAGCAGTTATTACAAAGACACCATTAAGTCTCTTGTGCTCTATTATCCAAAGCAAACTAGACCTGGTAGTGCTGCCTCTGGAACTTCTCCCTGCTTGGGGAAGCGGGGAGCGCATAACAATGTACACCATCACCAATCGACAGACAGCAAGGAACATTTCTATTAATACAGACACTTGACTCTTTGTGGATGGATATTTCTTTGTGTGCTCAGGCAGGAATGGGAGGTACAGAATCCACACTGATCACTGTGAGACAAGGTTGCCAGGAGAATTGCTTTACAAGTGGGTAATTTAAGGCTTCTGGGCTTCCATCCAATCATAACATAAATGTATAATTTATCAGAGCTGGGAAGTGTGATCCAAGAAATGCAATTCTTATTGTGTACTTTTCTAGATGACAACAACAAAGACGGTGAGTGATTGAACAGACAAGATAACAGTGTACTTTAAAGCATGAAGTGTGGATTATTCTGTGCTTATTCCTGGTCACATCCGCACCATACATTTAAAGCACTCTGATACCACTCTTAATTGCCATGACTTCCCCCAAAGAACTGTGGGGACTGTAGTTTGTTGAGGGTTCTGAGAGTTGTTAGGAGAGTCCTCACAGAGCTACAGTTCCCAACACACTTAACAAAGTAAACTTCCCAGGATTCTTTGGGGAAGTTATGATGGTCAAACTGGTATAAGAGTGCTTTAAATGTATGGTGTGCAAGGTTGGATTAACCATTAAGCAAAATAAGCATGTGCTTAGGGCATCAAGGGAAGTGGAACACCACAGAAATTTTCTATTGCTGGATTTTTAACATTGATGGCCACAAATTGCTCTACCAAGTGTTCATTTTCTCAGTTGAAGTACCATTATATTAAAAATCCCAACAGAACAACTATGCAACAACTATGCAACAAGGCAGGCTGGAATCCTTATCTCTGCCAAGCATAGAAGGAAATGCATTATGTAAAGATTAGTTTTCAGGATCTGATCAAAGACTTTGCAATTAGGAAAAGTAAGAGACATTCTTTCAGATACAAGGTGGAAGTTTATAATGATGACGATTTTACTTACTATTTATTAAATTTGTATACCACCCTTCATCCAAATATCACAGGGCTGTTCACAACATGAAAATGCAAAATGAAAATACAAAATACACAGTAAAACAAAAATGAACCAATAAAATGCCTTACAATTTTAATCAACCAAAGTCTTGGTTGAAGAGAAATGTTTTCATCAGGCGCCTAATTGAATCCACCCCCGCTGTAAATAGCAACAGTCCGGAAGGCCCTTGGAAGGAATGTGGCTATGAGAATTGTCATAAAGAGGGCTTGTGCTTCAGAATTTACCACAACACCACTGCAACTCGTAGTGTAGCATCATTAGGATTCTCCCAAACCCCACTGATGCAGTTTTTATTTTCATGATGTAAAAGCCTTTCACAGCCCTCAATGTATGCTTCCAGCCCACACTGTTTTTTCTTTGCCTTTTTCTCCCCAGTCCATAGAGAGCACTTACCTCATAGAGCCATGATTTAACGAAGGCGGAGAGCTGCATTTCAGCCCATGTATGATTATTCCAGAGGAACACCTATATTTCTGTTCAACTCACTGGCTCTACACACTTCTGCTACAATTCAAGAGGAGTGAATGTTAAAGGGTAGAAGAGGCAGATCGGCAAATCTCTGGCCAATAGGAAATGGCAATGGTAAAGCAAAACATCTTTATTTTATAGAGATTATCTATGCAAAGCCACAATCAGAATAACCAGCAGTGAAAACTTGCTTGTTTTAAGCCTATGTGAGGGGAAGAATGAAAAATGAATGTCCAAAACCTGCAAATTTACACCTCAGTATTCATAAAACACATTCAGGTATGCTGTGAGATTATTTTGGCCTATTTTCTGATGCAGAAAAATTCATATAAATATTCCTGAAAGGGAAGGAATAAGCAGGAAAAGTATAATTTTGGGTGAGGGCAAAATGCAGCAGTAATTCTTGAAAGAGAAAGCGTAAAACAACACAAGAAGCACCCAGTGATTAGTGACAAAAACTAGAAATGAGTTGCAAAGATTTAAATGTTCATATGCATACACTGCTAATAGTCTTCTGCTGGAGCAGGAGGGATCTTGGCAATCAAGATTATCTGATAATTACCCTTCTTAATGCATTAAATTCACTCAGCTTTACCTTCAGGCATTTAACTGCAGAAAATTATGACATACTCGCTCATGTTTAATGGTTAAACTCTGTTTCTAAGAAATCTATTACACATGGTGACAGCTAGAACCTCAAACAATAAAGAATCTTGAACAGAAGCACCAATAAAAGGAAGGCTGACTGAGAACAGCAGTTGTTTGCAGCAAGCATTTTTGACTTGAAGTCTTTATTAATAAAAATGAAAGTGCATCTGTCTTTGCCAACCACATTTCCTGTCCCTCAGCTTCAAACGGTCACCTTGTGATGTAGGAACATCAATTAACACTGAATGTATAAGCACAGGGTGTTTTTTAAAAAACAATTACCAGTGGTCAAAAATTAATTTTATTATCGTCATTAATTTATTAATCACTTTCTACACAATCGTCTCAAGGTGATGTACAGGCAAAAAACCCCAAAACAGTTAAAATGACACAAAAAACTGATACGTTTAAAATGAAATTAAACAATGCAAAAATAGGCACTCATGGCAAAGATCCATTTATCCAGCTGGAAAAGCCTGCTGGAACAAAAATGTCTTCAACCCTTTCAGGAAAATGAAGACAGTGGGCACCTGTCAAATATATATTTTTTATTGCCCAGAGCAAGGACAGCCATACCAAAAGTCCTTCTCCAAGTGAGTGCTGACTTTCCAGGCAATGAAGGTCTTCAGAAGCTGCACAATGGGCCAGAGGGGTTTAACAACCAATCCCTTTCCCCAGGGAATTCCGAGAACTGTAGCTTTGTGAAGGGATAATTGGGGGGGGACGACGAGATGTCTGTTTAAGTCGTATGATATGGTGCAAATGGGGCAGTGCTGTGATAAATATGGGGCCATAGTCTTCATGCTTGTGAGGCCTTTGACTCCTCTGCCAGGTTAGCAAGTATGGGATTATAGCCACAGAAATATTAGACAGAATATATATTTACTTAGCTGTGTTCCATGATCTGAATGGCCAGTGAGCTCAACTGCTACAATGATTTTAAAGTGATTTAAGTCAGACTAAGAATGCCTTTTCCCTCTGAAAACATATCGCTACTAAATGTTATTAATGCAATATAAAAATGGAAGAAATGCTTTTTTAATTTAAAACCAACCACCCTGAATGTACATTTCCTTTAATGGGAGTTTTCCATTTGATTTACAAATGCATGAAATTCAAATATATTTTTAAAGTGCCACTTGTGAAAATGCCCTTAGTCTTACATTATTCATTATCTGTCTCTCTGCAAATCTTCAACTCGTTTTAGCACAATTCCACTGTTGTAAGACTTTCTAAAGGAGCTTTCCAGCCACCATCTAGGGAAGGAATTATATCTATAGGTCTCAAACAATGGTCCCAGAGGGAGCAGGCACTGCTTTGCTGTTCCCTGTGCCACAGTAGTAAGCAGTCAAGGAACATACTTTAGTTTAGACGGAGCTACATCTTACCAAATTAGGAGCTGGATTGAGAAAGTTCCCCTTAGGCTTCAACACCCTGCCATTCCTTTCTCTTCAACTTCCAGGAGCTGCTCAATATGAACATTTGTTCATATTGAGTCATTTGTTGTCCTCAATTCTGCAACCAGGCCTCACTCTGCCCTTCAGATAGCACTTTGCTTGTACTTCTGTACTTTGTTGACAACCTAGACAGTTCTTTAGCTATTTCACCAGATTCTGTTTTCTGCAACCACTGTCAGTGGTTGCATATTGCCAACTATTTAAAACACGTGTGGGTAACCTGTGATCTTCCACAGCTTGTTGGACTACAACTCTGATCATCTCTGGATACAAGCTATGCTGGCTGGGGCTGATGGGAGCTGGAGCCCAACAAGATCTGGTAGGTCACGGGTTAAGGTAAAGGGACCCCTGACCATTAGGTCCAGTCGCGGACTACTCTGGGGTTGCGGCGCTCATCTCACTTTATTGGCTGAGGGAGCCGGCGTACAGCTTCCGGGTCATGTGGCCAGCATGACTAAGCTGCTTCTGGTGAACCAGAGCAGCGCACAGAAACACCGTTTACCTTCCCGCCAGAGCGGTACCTGTTTATCTACTTGCACTGTGTGCTTTCAAACTGCTAGGTGGGCAGGAGCTGGGACCGAACAACGGGAGCTCACCTAGTCGTGGGGATTCGAACCGCCGACCTTCTGATCTGCAAGCCCTATGCTCTGTGGTTTAACCCACAGCGCCACCCGTGTCCCGGGTCACAGCTTACCTACCCCGATTTAAACCAATTTGTTGACCATTGGCTACAAAACCACTGAAACACTAAACTGTGAGGTCCTTGCAAGAAGATTGCAATTGTACCTAAACATTTCTAAACCCCTCAATATTCTCTCTTCCAGCAATAAAAATGCTTATTTAAAAAGCCAGCATGTTTTGGTGCCAGTTAACGAATTGGAGATCACATGCCTGACTCTTAAAATGTCAGAAACAGCAAGGGAGGGTACAGCTGCTGCTCCTTCTGGCCCATTCCTGCACTGGCCCTTTTCTCCACTGTCGTCTCCTACTACCTAGAGAAAGCAAGTTTTGCCCCAGAGAAGTTAAAGAAAGAGGGTGAATGGCAGGGCTGGCAGAAGAGCAGAGTTGGAGCTGCACCCTCTCTTGCTTCATTGGAGTTTCTAAAGAGATAGATATGATCTGCAGGCTGACAGCTGACAACCACCATATTTTATACAGCCCATACAACTGAGCAGCAGCTCAGCACTGGGCACAGTTTCCCATATCGCAGAGTTCTTCAAAATGGCATTCTATTTGAAATATAACTACTTTCTGACTCAAGGAAGGGAGCTGGTTTTTAAAAAAGCCTAACCCATCTCTTTTTTATTATTATTTAAGCCTAGGTAAAGGTAAAGGTACCCCTGACCCCTGGTCCAGTCGCGGACGACTCTGGGGTTGTGGCGCTCATCTCACTTTACTAGCCTAGGGAGCTGACGTTTGTCCGCAGACAGCTTCCGGGTCATGTGGCCAGCATGATTAAGCTGCTTCTGACGAAACCAGAGCAGCGCACGGAAACGCCGTTTACCTTCCTGCCAGAACGGTACCTATTTATCTACCTGCACTTTGATGTGCTTTCGAACTGCTAGGTGGGCAGGAGCTGGGACTGAGAAACGGGAGCTCACCCCATCACGGGGATTTGAACGGCCGACCTTCTGATCGGCAAGTCCTAGGCTCAGTGATTTAGACCACAGAATAAAACATTACTGAAGAAAGTCAGATATATACATTCAAAGCAGGATAATTAACAGGAAACTAAAATATTTCTTAAAGATTTCAAAATACAACATTACAAAGGAGGTCAACTACAGAATGAATATTTAAGCAATAGGCTTTAAGAATAAAGCTTTTAGATGACGTCCATATATGTCACCATTGGTACCATATGCTGTCAAATTAATTGGAGATACCCTTTTAGTTGGTTGAACAATTTTTAATCAATTAAGCTAGCAACAAAACAACAACACTGCAAGTGTCATTCTTACTAAATAAGATATACTTGGGCTGAACTTTTGCCTTTATCATTGACACAAGCAGTGTTAGCGCCACAGAATTCCATTTCAATTTAAAACGCCAGCTTAAAAATTGCTGATATGAGGTAAAACAATTACCTCTTATTTAATTGGTTTCATGAAAGAATTGTGTTCATTTAAACAGGTTTTGGGAAATCAATTATTTCACTTAATAGTGCAATATAAATATTGAGATATGCAGCAAACACCTCTAAAGTAAGGCTATTATTCAAGAAGTTAATAATTAATAGTATTGTCAGTTCCTAAACATTACAACAAGCAAACTATGGGGTGGGTGGCATTTATTCGCTGAATTGGTAATAGTCAGGCAACTGTAAGTAATACACAATTTTTTTAAAAAATATTATAGCTAGAGCTACTCCAGCTCTTTAAATGGGCTTCATCATAGTCTCAATCAACTGAATATTTCTTTAATGATTCAATATTTGACCAGTCCTGACTGAGATGAGATTTCTAACATGCTTGTTCTTTGTCTGTGCTTACAGATTTACATATTACAGTACTCATAAAATGGAGGTGAGTAATAATGATGGACATTTGAGTCAGATCCATTTATATACAACTTGATAAAGCAAAGGACGACTTTAGAACAGTTAGCAACCATGCTGTGAAATGTGTACATTTCTCAATCTTCCCGCTAGCTTTCTTTGTTCTGTATCTCTGATAGCATGTAGGCTTTTGGATTTTTGTTTTTAACCTCTTGTATGTTCTATGCATATATTTTTATAATATATATATATATATATATATATTTGCTTTCGTAGATTTTCACGGGTACAGGAATGCAGGTTTTGGTGTCTTCGGGTGTCTTCCCGTGTAAGAGTTGGGGTGTCTAGGCGACGTTTCGACGAGGTCTCACTCGTCATCTTCAGGCTGGTGCTAACAAGAAGCCGAAAGCACCAGCCTGAAGATGACGAGTGAGACCTCGTCGAAACGTCGCCTAGACACCCCAACTCTTACACGGGAAGACACCCGAAGACACCAAAACCTGCATATATATATATATATATATATATATATATATATATGCGCGGGTGGTGCTGTGGTCTAAACCACTGAGCCTAGGTCTTGCTGATCAGAAGGCCAGCCGTTTGAACCCTCATGACGGGGTGAGCTCCCCTTGCTCGGTCCCTGCTCCTAGCAACCTAGCAGTTCGAAAGCACGTCAAAGTGCAAGTAGATAAATAGGTCAGCGGGCAAGTAGATAAATACCCCAGCGGGAAGGTAAACGGCGTTTCCGTGCGCTGCTCTGTTTCGCCAGAAGCAGCTTAGTCATGCTGGACACATGACCTGGAAGCTGTCTGCGGACAAATGCCAGCTCCCTTGGCCTACGGTCAAGGGTACCTTTATGTTTTATTTAGTGCCATTTAATGTGTTGCCATTTTGTACTATAATAAATAAATAAATATAACCACCACCACCACCACCACCATGTTGTGATTGGGAACAGATTATTGAGTTCTGTCTTTCCAATTCAAGCCATTAATCGTGTCCTCCCTAAAAGAGGACATGTGTTGTGGTGAGACCTGGAGACTGACCTCCTGGTTGTGGGTGGGTATATTGGATAGCCACAATACCCGATTGGTAGTTGCTGGGTTTAATCCGGCCAATGGGGTGCAGTCTGAACAGATCAAGGGACCTATATATACCTATGCATGTGACCCAGAGCTTCCTCTTTCGGCTCGTGCATCGGAACACCCGCCCACCTCTCCCTAATTTTAGGGCATTTTGCCATTGATTTTGCTATGCCGTCATGTGTCGTCTGTCATTGGGACAGGGGCATGGCAGGAATTTTCCCCAGTTGGCTGATTGGCTGTAACCATTTGGGTTTCGCCTGCCGTGTAGCAATTCGTCACAACTTGTAAGGTTGAGGATAGGCATGTGATAGGGATGGGAGAATGGTCTCGCCATCCGTTTATAAAGGGTATTCCGTTAAAGGAATCCAGGGACTCAACTTGGTTTGGTCAGCCCCCGAGAGGGGGTTGTGCCCGTGTCTGAGTCCAGGGGAGCATTTGGGGAGTGAACAGAGTCTGTTCCCAGACTTTTCACCTGCCTCAGGTGTTCACCCTTGGCTGACCTATGATAGAGCTACCTGCAAGGGTGTAGGGAGCTAATCGAACCTGAGCCTATGCAACCACTCACTTTTCTGTAATCAATAAAGTTGTGCCCTAAATTCTGCCAAAAACCCAAACTAAACTTTGAGTCAAATGTGTATTTATTTAGGGGAGAGGCCTCTGGGTCTAAACACGCAAGTACAAACAACTGAAACTGTTTAATTGCAAACCCTGCAAAAGAGGCCTAACATCATGCCAGTTCTTAGTTAAGGTACAACAGAAAGGAACCTATGTAAGCAGGTAACAATTTCCCCAGTGTGTGCTACATTATCGAGGATCCGTTCCAAGTACATACGTAAGAAGATGAAGATGATATCTAATTGGGTATGTGTCAGAAATGTAATGCAAGTAGGATGTCTTACAAACAAGTGAACAAATCAAACTTTGAAACCGACTGTATCCTGCTCTTCATTTGGCATCACTCAGCTTAGTTAAAACACCAGGTTGCTGACAATCTGGTGTTTCAATATCAGTTTCCCTCCTGTTTTCATTTTTCCTGTTTTCAGTCCACATTTCTGCATCAGGGTTTTAAAAAATCCCCATTAAAACTCATCAGCATTTAAAAGCTCATTTCCCTCAATACACCATTTTTTTGTTAAGAATTTTCCCTTATATTTTTTTGTTGTTGTTGTTATTTACACTAATATAAACATTATTACACACACTTTCCTCTTGCAATGAATTTGTTGCTTGGAAAGCTGCATCAAAACATTTTGAGAAATGCACATTTTGCTCTGCGTTGGGTTCACACATTCTTTTGGGAAGTGTGAATTAGGAAAGGTTCACATTAAAATCTGTACTGAACCAAATTTCTCCCCCATTCCTTTGAGTGACAAAACAAACATGGCTTAGCACACTGCCCATTTTGATTTAAATTATGCAAAATAATCAAAATTATGCAGGGGTCGGTGTCTGAAGTTATATAGCCTGAATGAATTCATTACCGCCATACTCTCAACCATCAGGAGTGAATTAAAGACCATGAATAATTGAACTAAGCACACAAATATTAAATAAATTCTGAAATCCATTCAAAGTAAAGATCCACAAGCCATTGGGTTGCTTTGAAATATGTTAAAAGATGTATTACTCCAGCTTTACCACTGACATATTGGGTACAATTTGAGAGCACACACGCTGAACCCCTGTCCCTGGAGCCTACCCCCCCCCCCAGAATGAGACATGACACCAGTGTATGGGTTCAAATTAGGCGACAACTTTATTGAATTTCAGATGTAGGAAACTTGGCCTAGGCCTTGGAAGGTATCCCTCTCAACCCGTAGGGTATGAGGATGTGCAGGGCGAACAAGTGAAGTGGAAGGGAACTGTAAAGCATGAACTTACACAGTGTGCCCTCCCACATCATCTCAGTCAGGAATTTGACCTACTTGTCGCCGCTCTAGGGCCAGTGACTCCCCCAATCAACCCTTTAACGGGCCCTGCCAGACGCTGCCTCATGGGGGTGCATGAAATGCTCCCCCCAACTCGAAGATAGACTATAGGATAACTACCAAGGCCAAAAAACCACCACCTGAGGCCCAAGATGGGCCTTGCCGCCAAGAAACCTACAACTGAAAGCTCCCCCCCTCCCCTAAAACAAGCCCTGAAACTTAACCCAAGGTCACGCCCTGCTGCCCACCCAATATTTGATACCTTGGCACTTATTGCGCAGCCAGATGTCATTACCCAAGGGGGTCAGGTGCACCCCGTCTGACCTGAACAGCACCACATTGCCCACTCTGATGTCGGAGTGAGAAACAGAGAAGCCACCAATTTGTCGCATGGCCTTATGCATGGCCCTGTTAATTTTTTGCACCGCAGAATTGATGTGAGAAGGCCTAATGACTCCTCTCCAGCACAGGCAGGGGAGGAGTTTGGACCAGCAGATGGTCATTGTCAGGTGCATGGCATGTAAGTGTTCGATGTCTGCCTTTGCAGCTAGGGTCAAGCTGATGCCTTTTTGCTCCACCGTCATTCTCTCCCAGGTGCACTATCAATAACCCAGATGGGCCGTGTACAGCAGCAGCTCTGAGCAGCATCAGGCATGCCAACGCATGCCACGTCGGCCCATCCAATAGATATGTACCTTAGGCTGGATGTCAAGATTATGGCCCCAGACATGTGAAGAGGCATAGGATGCCGCCCAGTGAACTATGCTGTGTCCCACAACCCAGACCTTCATGCTGGGGAGACCTGCAAGAAAATTGAATGGCAACCATTAGAGAAAAGTGTTCAGGACGGATATATCCCCTGTAGGCCGTGGAACGCCAACGACCCAGTGCCTTGAACCTAGAGAGGTAAGAGCCAAGTGAGGCTTGGCCGAAGCATTGGCCCCTTTTCCCCTGGC
This sequence comes from Podarcis liolepis, assembly GCF_965112155.1. Taxonomy (NCBI): domain Eukaryota; kingdom Metazoa; phylum Chordata; class Lepidosauria; order Squamata; family Lacertidae; genus Podarcis; species Podarcis liolepis. The sequence goes on along the minus strand of NC_139556.1, from coordinate 46,925,811 downwards.
CTCCATTCCATGCCCAGCCGGCTGCCCATTGTCCTACCTAAGCTGGTGGTGGGTCAACGGCTGACTTATATCCGGGGATGGCCCTGGCCAGGTAACCAGCGTGGTGTCGAAAACCCCGCACCATCCTTTGGGAGGGGTTGGGCGGAAATTCAGGACTTAAGGCTCAATCATGGTTGAGCTTGTTGAGCCCTAGAATACCAGTAACCGCCCAACTCCCAAATCAGAGTCACATTTATCTCCATCCTGTGCAGGTGTCAAAGCCTGCAATCCTACACATTCTTACCTGGGGTCTAAGTCATATTGAACTTACTTCTGAATAGACATACATAGGATTACACTGTAAGCAGTTGAACACTCTGCAATGTGCAAGTGGTATGACAACTGTTTAGGTAAGTACGTAGGTAGAAAATAGCATAAATAGCTTAGTGGATCCTTCTGGTCCTAAGCTCACAAACTCATAGTTGGAGGTAATGCTGCATTTAAATTTAAAAGATAGAAGAGCAGCAAAGTCTAGAACTGATGTGCAGGTATGTGCAGAATAACTGGTAGAAATCTTCAGCTGGGCTAAGTTTGCATAAGAAGGGTGGTCATGCAAGGTACACCTGCTGAAATTCCCTCTTCTACACAACTACAGAAGCTTGAATTTTTAACTGAAAATTCATGGGGGTGGGGGGAGAACAGGTTTAACAATGCCTTTTCATCTGCCCTGCCTAGTATCTTGTCCTGGCTGTTTTTGCTTTTTATAAAAACCAACACCCCAAAAATACCTGTGGAAGAAGGAAACATAGGATTCTGTGTAAACTATAGCTTGAGCCTCAGAACGAGGCCTGAGAGAGCAGCTTTCCAGCCTGTGGGTATTGGCAGAGATATGATTGAAGCTAGAATTGTTTTTCCTGCTGACACATTTAGAAAATATTTAGAGGAAGAGGAAGAGAATGAGCTTTAAACATTCAATCTTGATATTTTAATGTACAGCACATGAAAACAATGCCATGTGCGGGCATAGCCTTTTATGCTTTGCGTTAAACACATCTGCTGCCAAAAACGACCGCTTTAAACCAAACAAATTTCTCAAGCACAATACAGGTTATACTTGACAGATAGCATCTATCTGTTGTTTATGCTCTGCCTAAAATTTACCTGAGCCAATCAACTCCTTTCGTTTGCTTTTGCACCTTCCGGAATTTGTCTATGTGTTAAAACATATTTGCAATATTTATTTATTCTGCCATCTGTCCCACAAGCTCTACATTTTCAACAGTTTAGACTAGAGAGAGAGGGCCAAAAATCACCTGAGCGTCATAAAATTAGTCCATGACTGTCAATGCAACACATTGAGAACACAGCTGCTGTCCTGCTGCCTGATTTAATGAGGTTCCTAAAGTATGTGGACAAGTATTCCTTCTCTTGGTTACCATGGAAACAGAAGAGGGAGCTTTGAGCAGGTGTCAGAAGCATTGCAATCAATATGAATCAGCTCATAGCCCATCATCTGTGGGGAAGTGTTGTCCAAGCTACTGTGAAGACATCCTTAATCCAGTCCTCTTAGTTGCCTACAGGTTCCAGCATACAGGAAAGCTATACATTTAATCCAAAATTCACTCACACAAAGCTAGCTGAAATCTGCTTCATTAGATAAAGAAGCACTGAAATAAAAGTTACCGTAAAACAACTTCTTGTTCATAATCTATAGCTGGATGTGCTATGATATATGTGGAACATGTATAAGAACATAAGAAAATCCTGGTGGATCAGGCCAGCATCCTGTTTTCACAGGGGCCAACCAGATGCCTGTGGTAAGTCCAGCAGCAGGACTTCATCACAACCACACTCTCTTCTCCTGTGGTTTTAAGCAACTGGTACTCAGAAGCATACTGCCTCTGCCTGTAGAGGCAGAGAATAGCAGTCATGGCTAGTAGCAGATTTTTTGACAAAGATTGAGCAAGTTTTGACATAATGATAAACTATGGTTACACATTACATGAATGAGCTTTGAATTTGCTTGTTCCCCTCTTCCTTCTCCTGCTCTGGTATTGTGGTTAGGCGGTATTTGGAAGCAACTGCCTCCAGTTTAATCAGATTTGCACCTAAACATGAGAAGCTCTGGTTGGTGAAAAAGCCAGGACCACCATTATTATTTACAATGGGCTTTCCAGTAAAAGTTATTGTGTGACTCATGTTTTACAACATAACCTCATTGATTCATACCTTCCGTAAATTGATACTTCCAAAAGTTTGATAGGCCTCTCCTGCTATGTGATTTATGTTTCTAATCTACATCATTGTACTACAAGAAAATGTCAGAATCTCCATATTTTCGTTTGTATATGCTAAGGCATTAATCCACCAATAACCCTACCATCTCATTTAAATCAGTTGTAGTGGGAAAAACTGATAATCATAGGGTCAGTGAAAGAGAGCTGTTATATAAGGTTATATTGATACTAGACCACAAACAGATATCTAGGAAGTTCACATTTGGGACAATGAGGCTGCTATATATATATATATATATATATATATATATATATATATATATATATATATATGAGAACACCTCCATATAATCTATCAACAATACTTTTTCTTTGCTCAGGATACTCTTATTCCATGAACAGGAACTTACAACTCTCTTCATTGAAAAGGATGTTTGATGTTTGGGTTCTCTCTTCTACATATGATTCCAATGTGGCACATGCAAGCAGAATTCTCTTCTTTTCCCATTAAAAAACAACAACTGTATATACCTTGACTTTGAATCTCAAGACTGTAACCACTGGTCACATTCTAACGAAAACATGGAGACCCAAATCTCACTAAAGTTCTCACTCATATGCACATGTCCCACTGAAATCAGTGCTATCTAACTGTGCATGTCCCATAGATTTAAAAATATGCATTAGGCACACTTAGGATAGCTATATGTCATCCTTTTCAGAAGTCAGCTCTCTATTTAAAAGCACCCTATGTTTGAAGGGCAATTTAAAGATAAAGAACCCTAAGAATGGGCTAGTAGGAGGGACCTTGAAGCAGCCCACCAACAGTAAACACTTGAACAACAGACTCAGCAGGCACACAGGCCACCTGGTCATAATCATCCCCACGAAGGCAAGAGCTATTGTTTTTCTATTTAAATGATGGTAATTATTTTAAAATGTACATAGTAGCTTATGCAATTTTTATACAAATTTCTTCATTTTTAGTGATACATTTCCTCTTTAAAGGCAGTGTGTAAGTGTCCACTCTAGGCACACTTTCTCTATATCAGCGTTCTCCCCCCCCCCCCACAACAGTAGGTATTCTCAATAGGAATGGTTATTGCCAATTGTCTTGACAAGCAACTGAAATACTATTTTGCCACAATGAATGGGTCTATTGGCTGGAAATCATTTTCTACTAAGGCAGCAGAAATTTCAAATTTCAGATCCATTGACGATTTGCTGTGTTTTCATGGAACCCTCCAAATCTTTAGCAGAAAGTGGGAAGCCATAACCTGTCAGCATTGTTGTTGTTTAGCCGTTTAGTCGTGTCCGACTCTTCGTGACCCCATGGACCAGAGCATGCCAGGCACTCCTGTCTTCTACTGCCTCCCGCATTTTGGTCAAACTTATGCTGGTAGATTCGAGAACACTATCCAAGCATCTCGTCCTCTGTCGTCCCCTTCTCCTTGTGTCCTCCATCTTTCCCAACATCAGGGTCTTTTCCACGGAGTCTTCTCATGAGGTGGCCAAAGTATTGGAGCCTCAGCTTCAGGATCTGTCCTTCCAGTGAGCACTCAGGGCCAATTTCCTTAAGAATGGATGCGTTTGATCTTCTTGCAGTTCATGGGACTCTCAAGAGTCTCCTCCAGCACCAGAATTTAAAAGCATCAATTCTTCGGTGATTAGCCTTCTTTATGGTCCAGCTCTCACTTCCATACATCACTACTGGGAAAACCAGCATAAGAGTAGCTAAAAGGCTGTCATAGGGAGAGTGCAGCACGCTTCTTTTCTCCTCCTCCAGAGGCTAGGACCCGAACCAATGGATTCCAATGGATTACAAGAGATTCCAACTAAACATCTAGAAGAACTTTCTGACTGTAAGAGCTGTTCGACTGTGGAATGTTTTTCCTCCTTCACTGGAAGATTTTAAGCAGATATCGGATGGCCATCTGTTGTACTGTATATGATCTATTTGAGATTCCTGCATTGCAGGGGATTGGACTTGATGACCCCCAGGGCCCCTTCCACCTTTATAGCTCTGATTCTATGAAATTTTAATGTACTAATAATGCTAATGGCAATGCTGCATATAAAGATGACTCAGCCATTAATCTTTCCAATAACAAAGATGCTCACTGCCAAAAGTCTTGATTCCCAGATACTTTTCATCTCCAGGATAAACTGTTTATCTCCCATCCACTTCCATCCGGATACAGAACCACATGTTTGAACATTACCTTTAAGCCCAGAGTATAGAATAAGGAAAGAACGTAACAAGGATGAGTCATGCTTGTTTACATTATGTTAGTAAAACTCTAGAATGTCCACAGATTGATTTACACAATCAAACAGATACATTGTGTCCCAGCCAAACTGACTAATCAAGCCTATTGAGCAGAAAAAGGGAAAGAAAATAATAGAGAATTATCATGTTCTGTTTCCATTTTATTCTCTGTTCTACCTAAAGTTGAGAATTCATCACAAACATATATTTAAGGAAGTATCAAGATGGACCTCAAAAGGAGGCAGATGTGGTCACAGAACACATTGTTTCTATGTTTTTGTAGTAGTTAAATCACTTCATTACATCTGCATTAAGAGTTTAGCTTCTCTTGCACAAAAGAAATAAAATTGTTCTTTTTCTTTGATGTTATAATTTTCTATATAATGAGTATTAAATGCCCTGAATGCATTCTGAAGTAGTGCAGCCTCGCAAGTGATTTTTGTGTGTGTTTCTGGCTCTTAGTTAGTCATAGTTTTCTTCTTGGACTCATTTTCTAACATTATGGTCTGTGCTCTCTTTTGCTGAAATGGCCACTTACCCAGTCTCTGGGTGGGCGGTAGTTGCGGCCTATCATGGCAGGCCCTCAGCTCCACAAACCAAAAACCTCCCCATCATGTGGCCAGCAGTTGGGGAATTCCCACAACCAGCTGCAAAGGATGGTGGGATAACTCAGCATTACCAAGATTTCAAATTGGCCAATCAGATGGCCTAGCTATAAAGGCTAGCTGCGCCTGAGTTTGGGATCACAGTCAGCCAAAGAGGAAGCAGCAAGCAGAACTGCAATTATTTTGGGAAGAACTCTGTGGATGCTTTATTCCACAATTCCATGTGTGCAAATATTTTTTATAGAATCATGTTCTGTTTCTCCACTGAATAAGCTTTGGTAGATGAAAATACGTGTAGCGGTAATAAATATTCTGATAATATATGTATGTTCTGTATGAGTATATAAGAATGGCCATAGTAGATTAGACCCAAGGTCCATTTTGTCACAATCCAGAAAAGAGTTGTGTACAGTTCAGTTATTGATTTCAGGCAAGGAAGTCTTCCATCCTGATTAAAACATGCTTTGCTTTAGCAACAGAAATGGATCATATAACTTCAGATTATACTCTGAGCCTTCAATAGATGACAACCTTGCTAGTTCACAGAACCAGAATGTAATGATTTCTGAAGCCTACTGATTGTCCCTCTTTGCTCATCCTCATAAAAATGAATGGCACCCACCAGGCCCAGTTATAAACATATAACATCTGATGAAGTGACAAGGAAGGTGGAGGTGTTCTTGTCAATTCTTCTGTTAAAAAGATAACATACACTACAAATGAAAAGAAGAATATTTTAGGCCAGTGATGGCTTCATAGATGGCATCAACAGGAGAGGTTTGATATCTGAAGCCACTGTATATGCTTCCTTACTGAAGGATCACAGGCAGGAGATTGGCTACACCTCAGGGGGGAAATATGCTTGACAGAAGCATTGTGAAACTGATCAAGAGGGTTTTAAACTAAATTCTGTGGGAGGGGTGGAGACAAAAGCTAAAAGGTAAGTACAAAGATAGAGACATTTGCACATAACAACTATGACTTTTGATGTCTATATACTAATGTGAGGACTGGGGAGCTAAACAATATGATCTTGAACTCCTAATACAGGAAGGTAAATATGACTTAATAGGTATAGCTGAGACTTTGATTGGATGCCTCCCACGGTTGAAATGTATCAATTCAAGGATATGACTTTTTCAAAAAAGAGGAAGGGTAGCACCATGTCAAAAATGTGTTCACCTGCACAGAACAGACCTTGGGACTGCAGTTGATCACAAGCTGCACATGATCCAGCAGTGTGATGCTGTTGCAAAAATGGCTAATGTGATTTTAGGTTGCATTAATAGAAATGTATTTCCAAAGCATGAGAGTAATATTTCCACTTTATCCTGCTCTACTCAGGCCACATCTGGGAGTATAATGTGTGGAGTTCTAGCCACTGCACTTTAAGAAGGATGTTGGCAAAATGGAACAGGTTCAGAGAAGGGCAATTAATATGGGTCAGGGTGATGGAAAACATATTCTATGAGGAAAAGTGACTATGCTAAGTTACAGGAGTGTACATTCAGTTGAACATTTGGAGAAATGACTTAATGCTAAGAGCATTTTTGACCATGGAACCAATTACCTGTTTGGGCAGTGGGTGGGTATGGACTCACTGGCAGTCCTCCAACAGAAGCTAGCTATCCATCTGCTGTAGCTCTAGATTTCCTGTGTTGAATAGAGACTGGATAGTGAACAAGGCCTCTTTGAACACCATGCACTTAAAACACACCCAATGCACATTTAAAGAATGTGACTTTCCCCTAAAGAATACTGGGAACTTTAGTTCCACCACATCCTTAACAAACTACAGTTCCTAGGATTCATTGGGGAAGTCATGTGCCTTAACCAGGGCTGGCCCAAGACATTTTGGCACCTGAGGCAAACCACAAAATGACCCCTGAGGTGGTAACTTCACCTTGCCTTATGGGTAGGATGGCCCTGACTTTAACTGTGCATTGGATGTGTTTTAAATATATGGTATGGATCTGTTCTGCGATTTCTCAGCCATGATGTTTTGAAAGAAGACAGGTGGGCATCTGGTGTATATCCAAACTCTACTGTCCACATGTACAGAATATTAAGGACATTACAGGCTTTCATGAGCCCCTACCCATCTACACTACAGGTGGAATGCTGGATAAAAGCATGTTGTGAAGACTGTATTTAGGGCTGTGAGAAAAGGTACCTGCCTTTTCAAGATAATTCTCCAAATTATCATCTCAGATACTTTATGGTACAGGCCTCTCACAAAAGGGCATGAGAAATAACCTACATGTTGTTGTTATAGCAGTTAGAAAAGGCAATTGTTTGATTCAAGGCACTGAACCAGCAGGATGCTGGTTGGAAGTGCTAAGGATGTTCATGAGTTGTGACTAAACACATTTATATTTTGAGAAATTGCCACGTCAAATGTCTTACTGGTGTCACATTTTTTAGCACTCCTTATATCTACTTGCATTAGGAAAGAGATTGCAGCCAACAATGAAATCCACTGAGGTGGCAAGCAGATGAGGTCACATTTCTCCTACACTTTTTAACAGATGTTACAGCTTAAGATGCTCAGAAAGACAAAGCTTTCATTCCAGCCCTAAGGAGCCATTTTCTACAAAGTGATGTTCTATGCTCAGCAAAGTAAGTGTCACTTCGTGTCATGTCACTCAGTAATGTTGTGCTATACTGTAAACATGAAAGACAATATGAGATTCTAAATGCTTTATTCAGTGCTAACAGCAATTTGTTTTACACCCCTTTCTCATAATTACGTTTGTCATTGAAATAGACTTCTGTTTAGCATCCACTGCCTCATCCTTCTGCCTTTGGAATGTCATGAGGATATTTTGATGTTGAAAGGAAATGTTTTTGAAGCACAAAGTCTCTTAAAAAAATAATTCTAAATATCCCTAGCACAGATTTCCAATTGATTAAAAATGGCATTCAAGCCCATATATTTAAAATAAAAGAAGACTGGCATATATAATTGTGCAAAGGGAATGTATAATCCCTTTGCAATGGAAGGCAGAATATGAAATTCTATTATGGGATCAGATAGAGATGGACAACATCGCCCTGCTACAGAGCTGAAGAGCATTAGATTCCATGTATTTAAGACACCAAATGGAATTACACCCCTATTATAAAGCCACCAGCTAAGTGCAAGTTTGATCCATATGCTCATGCAAACTTCACTCTTTGGGGTAACTCACATAGGCTATGTACACATTGAAACACAGCTAGGTCATTCTCTTTCTCAGTTTGGGTCTGGGGTGGGGAAAAACACATCAAAACACAGTATTTCATAAGAAATGACAGGGTAGATACAAGATAGATGTAGACTGTGTACACCATTTCCCAAACCAGGAGTGGGAGCACACTAAATACAGAGGGACTGGGAGTGTGCGCATGGCCACACACCAATTTTATGGAACTCTTCGATCAAAATAGTGTTTTGCACATCTCACGGCTTCTGACTCAAGATAGCTGGTTTTAAACTCCTAAAATGCTCCTAGAGGATTTCCATTTCCTCTCCCCCTCCGCTCTCCACGCCACTCCACCCCAATGACATAGCAGCACTCATTGCAGCTTAAACACAGTATTGTGGCAAAGTTTGGTTCAGATGTGCTCAGTGTTGCAGGTACACCAGGCCAGTTGCCAAAGGTATGAATTTTCAAGGAAATTAATTCCTCGGTATGTGAAACATTGTGCCCTAACTTAGACCTAATCAGAAACAGGTGGAACATAGAATTAAAAGACAGCCTACATACTGGAAAGATGCCTTCCTGACTACTTATTAGATTAAGACTAATCCAGCAAAAGATTTTATGTTGAGATTATTGGACACCAGCACATTTTAAACATCTGGACATCCTAACCGAAGATGAATGCTGATGATGTAAGCAGCCACAATCAGCCACAATACATCTACTTTAGAGATGTCCAGTTGTGCCTGTGTGGCAGGAAGTCTGAACCAGAACTAATTTGGCCTTAGATAACACCCTTGAGATAGGGGGTGTTCATGCCATAACAGGCCATATGGCTGCTAAGAAGAGGTTGGTGGAAGGGCAAAAAGAATAATTCTTTAATTGTGGAAATCGCTTGCCAGTTGCCACACTGGGTATTGAGGGCTTGGTGCAGGACCTTCTGAAGTGAGCAGCCCATGAAAATACCCTGTTCAGTAAACCGAGGAAGAAATAAAGTTTTCATGAAACTTGGAATGAGTTCTTAGAACTCCTTTCTGACTGATATCTATAGCTTAAGGCTTTGGGAGATACCTTGCATACAATAGATAGCTATTCTTGCTGCCGCCGCCCCCCCCCCCCCAGTTGCATGGCAGTGATTTCTGGTGAAATCCTACCAGAAGCCACTACATGAACCTAGTAAGCAAGGTGGGAGGGGGCACTTTCTATTTTACATCAAGCAGTGAAATAGGGCAGGCCATCCCTGATGCAACTTCTAACAGCAATGCAGTGGAACGAAGAGGGTGTTCAAACCTTCCCCCAGCTGATTCTTTTTCTTTGCAGCTTCCTTTTGAAAGTAACCCTCCACTCCCAGGGGTCAGCAAACTTTTTCAGCAGGGGGCCGGTCCACTGTCCCTCAGACCTTGTGGGGGGCCGGACTATATTTTGAAAAAAATAATGAATGAATTCCTATGCCCCACAAATAACCCAGAGACACATTTTAAATAAAAGCACACATTCAACTCATGTAAAAACACCAGGCAGGCCCCACAAATAACCCAGAGATGCATTTTAAATTAAAGGACACATTCTACTCATGTAAAGCACGCTGATTCCAAGACCATCCATGGGCAAGATTTAGATTGGGCCAGATCCAGCCCCCGGGCCTTAGTTTGCCTACCCATGTCTCCACCCCCACCCCCAACTTCCTCATATGTATTTAATGCATCATGGGAAACAGTGGCTGGGTTGCAATGAAAAAGCAGTGAGGAGGGGAAGGGTTAAGCACTCCTCCTTGCCTGCCTCTTCATTGTGGAGCGCTGTGTCCTCCACCCACTTTGCTGCTCTTTTGTAGAGGCACTGATTCTCACATCCCAGTCTGTCAAGCGATATGTAACTTGACATATATTAGAGCTGGGATTAAAACAAACAAGCCTAAGAACAAAAGTGAACAAGAGTATTTAGGAAAGACTGCAATGCTTTTACAATAATAAAAAAAAGATTTAATTTTTAATATTTCACGAGAAAGTGAATCAAGCAAGAATAAAAACTCCCAGGTGCGCCTTCACCCATCCCGTGACTACAGCAAGTGGCATGTGGAACTGAGCGGCTGTACAACACTCAGCCTCCACAGGCATAAACATTATAAACGGAAGATTTGCCACTGGGAGACAATTACAATAAATGGATCATAAAAAGAAAATAAGATTTAAGAGCTTGACATATCTCTTATATACCAGTCATATTCTAAAGGGGTATTAGTCTGTGTAATGTATGAAAAAAATAAAGCATTAACAGCCCTAACAGAGCCTGGAGACAAATGATACTGTTTTTGGAAAGCTGAGACTGTTTTTGTAAGAGATTACTGTAGCAAGCACTCATCCTACTTTTGCCTCTGCAAATAAAGTTTTTCAAAACTTTCAAAAAGTGCTTATTTTATAGATGTTTAATACTGGCATATTACTTTTCACTTTTAACATTTCACGACAATTGGCAATACACATAAAAATCAATAAGTAACAATGGCTAAAACACCTGGATAATCATAAAACATAGCTGCTGGAACTACAGAAACCAGAACCATTAAAAATAACCATCATGAAACAGCAGGGTAAAGCAAAAGGTCTTTAGCTGTCTACGAAATGATCTCATTGTTGGCACTTGCCTGAGCTCAACAGGTAGGCTCACTGCAGAAGAGGAAATGTCCTCCTCTGAACCATGCAACAAGTGACCTCCTGTAGGCCATGGTCTAGGAGAAGCCCATCTGAAGATCTCAGAGACCTGATCAAGCTGTATGGGAAAATACAGTTTTTCTTGACCAGAAGCAATAGTGGTACAAGAGAAATGTGTTCTACTATGGAAAGTAAAAAAAAACAAAACCAAAACTCTAGCAAATCTGTAATACTTAAAATTGCATGTCCAGACCCCGAGGCCACGTGGACACCATATATTGGGTCATGGATAGGCAAACTAAGGCCTGGGGGCAAGATCTGGCCCAATCACCTTCTAAATCCGCCCCGCGGACAGTCCAGGAATCAGCATGTTTTTACATGAGTAGAATGTGTGCTTTTATTTAAAATGCATCTCTGGGTTATTTGTGGGGCATGGGAATATTTTCATTCCCCACCCCCAAATATAGGCCGCCGCCCCCACAAGGTCTGAGGGACAGTGGATCGGCCCCCTGCTGAAAAAGTTTGTTGACCCCTGTATTAGGTTAATGGGCAAACTTTAGGCCACAACTTTATTGGTTACAGAATGTGAGTGGTATTGGCTTAGGGCACTGGAATTGAAGCAACTATATCTGACTCCTGCCCACCTGCAGGAAGTCTCACAAGGGTTAACCACCAGTAGGGGGAGCCTTGTCGATGCACCTCAACTCGGAGTTCCCCCCAGGGTCACCGTAATGTTGTGCCATGGCGGATTTTGTGGCCAGGTGTCATCTCAGCAAAGATGTTGTCCCCAACTTACCTATTTATTTACTAAATTTATATCCCACCCTTCTTTCCCAAAGGAGTCCAATACTTACAGTATATGCCACCCTCTCACAAAGCATCAGAACGGTGTACATTAAAAAAGATTTAAAAGAAGCACAAAAATAATAACAACGTCAAGAAAATTAAAATTGCTTAGGCCTGTCGGCATAAAATAAAAAGTCTTCAAGGGAGATACCTGATAGCACCTGATAGTAAAGCCGCTTGTCAAATTTCTGCTGCAATAGTGTTCCACTGCATGAGACTGACTTACTCATTATTTCTGTTTGCTAAGATTATAAGAATGGGAGCACCTATGGGCAAGAACTGGTGGGAGGGAGGGGTGCTTGTTCAAGGCTTCTGTGCACCCATCAATCCTCCACACCAAGTGTCCCTCAGACCATTTCCCTCTTCAACCAGATACAAATAAATAATGTTAAATCCCGTCAAGAAAACTTGCAGAGAAAAATTGCTGGGTGGAGATGAGTTAAATCTTTACCTCCACCTAACACTAGCATTACAAGGTACATAGAGACAGTCTTTCTTCCTATCATCCCAGTGCTTTCTTCATACCCCTGGAGATCACTGGGATTCAGGAGACCTGAGTGCAAATACCTCCACCTTCACAAGCGGAGACTAACCAAAGTAATCTCTCTCTCTCTCTCTCTCTCTCTCTCTCTCTCTCTCTCTCAGCCTTGCACTTAGATGCTTGCTTTTTTTTTAAAGGGGAACAATGACTTACCTTGCAGGTTTGCTGTATTATGTAAAGCTGATTAAACATGTTGCAAATTACTGTGTATCAGATTTTAAAGAAAGCCACTGGGCCAATTGCTGCATTATTTATAAAACTGCAAAAAAACTAATAAATAAATAAATAATAACCAAAGTCAAGTGAAGCTCAGTGAAGCAAAGATTTCGGGATAATTTTCTGGCTTTTGGTTAGCTAAGCAATTTCAAAGTCACCTTGAGCTACATTTCCTTTCAAGTTGTAATATTTTCTTCAACATAATTAACAGAAACAAAAGCAAAATAAACAGATGTTCATGATTAACATTAACCTAGTACATTAATTAAGAACAAAATATTTTTGTCTCGCTAACATTATATCACCATGTTAATTTTACACTCTCAATTCTCAAATCCGAAAAAAGGACAACAAAGCACTAAAATGTGCATTTCATCTTGCCATCAGGCTATTTTTCTGCACTATTATTGTAATGTGTTTTTAATCGACGTTAAAAGGAATAACACTGCCCAGAAGGGTTCAGTATCTGCTAGAAGATGTCAGGATGCAGTCATTCCCAGCAATCCATGTTTGCCCATGATGTTATTCTGTGAATATGTGTGTCTTTTTAGCCAAAGCTGATAGTTCAGAATGAAACCCACACACAATTCCTACTAAGAGTAGCTACATCTAAGAACATAATGATTGCTTTTTCCCAAAGTAAAATGAAGTAGCAATGGGTAAGTGCTTGCTTAATCAAAGCTACATTATCATGTTGTCAGTTCTTTATTTCTCCAACACACACGTTTTAGAGTACTTGCAGCTTGCTAAAGGTGAACAAAAAACTATTATGGAGGCTAGCAAATGTGTTGGCTAAAGAGCCGTCCCCAAATTATTCCCTAAATAGCCTTTACATAGTAGAAATGTGGCATGTTTGCAGATTGCAGTAATATTTAGTCATCCGCAATATGCAGTATTCTTTTGATGATCTATCTCTACTATGTAATGATGATTAAAGTTTTATCACACAAAACAAGGCTGCATTTTGATGTAATCTTCGAGATCTCTGAGCATTTTGTTTCAAGTCCATTCTGGTGCAAAAAAAAAAATCTTATTTGAAACGTTTGGAATAGCTTAAAGTCTGATTTTCAAAGAATTAAGAATCCTAAACAGACTTCCAAAGGTTAAAAATTACATTTGGATGCATAAATTCAAAATAAATTCAGAGGAAAAATATGAGTCTTAAGCTCATGCGATTTATATGTGTTTTATATGTGATATAACATTGTGCTGTGGTCTAAACCACTGAGCCTCTTAGATTTGCCGATCAGAAGGTTGGCGGTTTGAATCCCCGCAACAGGGTGAGCTCCCGTTCCTCTGTCCCAGCTTCTGCCAACCTAGCAGTTCAAAAGCATACTGTGCAAGTAGATAAATAGGTACCGCTGCGGCAGGAAGGTAAACAGTGTTTCTGTATGCTCTGGCTTCTGTCATGGTGTTCCACTGTGCCAGAAGTGGTTTAGTCATACTGGCCACATGACCTGGAAAGATGTCTGCAGACAAACGCCGGCTCCCTTGGCCTGAAGTGAGATGAGTGCCGCAACCACATAGTCACATTTGACTGGACTTAACCGTCCAGGAGTCCTTTACCTTTTACCTATAACACAGCTACCAGATGGTGCTGTGGAGTCCTACTTTTCCCTACCTGTCTTCTTTGTTTAAATTTACAATGCGTTTAACTGAAACTCTTACTTGATGTGTCTAGATCTAGCCTATGTATGTATAATTTGAGCAGAGAAAGCATTTACCCCTATGAGGCACACAACTAAACAGCTTGTAAATAATTCAATATGTCATTTTGAAGAATAGAACATGACCAAGTTGATCTGCAGATCCAGCCCTCTTGGGGTCGGGGGGATAGTCTCACATTAATGAGTCACTAAACTGAGTTATTTCCATATGTGGAAATGTTAGGATTAGTGTAGAACATGGCCACACTCAGAGAAGCAAAATTCAAATATTCAAACATAGGAGTCTGCCTAATACTATAAAACATGATCAGTTCTGAAACGAGCCTCTTTTATTTGTTTTCTGCTTTTTCCAACACTGTGCACAAAGCAGTCACTTTTACAAGATTAATGAGAACTAGATGCTTTCTTTGAGGAAATAAAAGCTTATATTTTCATAAGTGTATCAAGAGCACACGCATCCCATTCCCCCTAGGGGTACATTTCCCATCTCCACTTTTGAGAATGATCAGGAACTGAATTTTCCTCACTGGTTTGGCTATTAACTTTACTTCCCCCACCACCTAAAACCGGGAAGTTTTAGCTCTCAATTTGCACATTTTCAGTCAGTTTCATTAAATGTTAAATTCTCCCTATTGTTATAACATTCTCTTTCAGGTTTTAAAAATATACTTTTATTTGTTTTCCCTTTTGCCTCATCTCTTTCCTAACACACACTGAGGAACTCCCACTCTGCCTAAAACATTCCTGCAGAGGATTAAGTGGAACAAATTCAGATAAGTGATATGATTCCCAAAAGACACATCTCTGAGATCAGCATCTCAGATTCTTGGCATTAAGGAAAACAGTCCATAATGGAAGTTATACAAGAGGAAGTGATGTGATCAGAGCATGTCCTATTGAAATGTTTGCTCTTATAAGTTCTTATGATTATTGCTTTTAAGTATAAAAAAGTAATCTGGTCTACAGTGAAGCAGGAACAGAAAGAATGAATACTCTCTGATCTCTTGCACTGTTCTCTCAAGACTTCAATGACTGCATGCTCATTTATAACTTCCACTAATTTGCCATCTGCCCTAGAGACATACTTTGATCTTCGGAAAGATCTGCTATAACTGTCTGCTTGCAACAGGTAATAAAAATTGCCTCCCTTTATAATAAAGTGGTCCAGACAAAAGTCTTTGCATCCGGTTGCTAGTTCATCAAGTCAGTTACTCCATGATTATGGCATAAATAGTCAAGAGAACTGGGAAGGCATGGTTGGACACGAAAGATTTTGTAAAAGACTTCTTAAATTGACAGCCTGTGTACAATGCATATGGAAACATGCACATGCACACAAGCCACTATAAAAGAATGCTTGCTATCTATAGCAACCTGGCCAGATTCCATAGTGGATAATTACATTTGCCCTATTCCTGTCCTCCTTGTAGTTTCAGTGGGATTTGGCATCCATCTATATTTTCTGCCCTTAATGTTACACAACATATGCAGTCTTCCACCCCAAGCGGCTGTCCATCAGCTGCATGTAAAACTTTAAAGCTTCTGTGATCGGAATTTTGCCAATAACACTTGAAGCACCAGAATCTCACATTATTATAAATAACGGAACTGTCACTCCCCCCCCTCCACCCCAGAGGTTCTGCAAATACTTCATCTGCACCTGTTTCCTGACTGTACAGGCCTTTCCAGCAGTTCACTAATCTCCTGTGATGAAAGAAGGTGTTCATGATTATTCTAATTGTTGGGAGAAAAAGGCCCAATCATGGAATATTGAAGCTGCTGTGAAGGAAGTGGAAGCGTTGTTTGAGACCCTCAACCATCCTGTCAAAGGCCTCATGGACAATAGGTGCAGTGTGTAGCAACTATGTACCTGAGAGACAGTGAACTTGGGAACGGTGTGGAACTGAAGGAGAGAGTATTAAGAGAACAGAAGAGGCAAGCAGCCAAGAGGCAAATGGTGCAACGCCTCAGACAGGTAATGGGAAGTGATGGAACTGTGTGCTGGTAAGTAGGAAAGGGAGTAAGATGAGAAAAACTAAGTTCCTTATTTTGATTTGAAACAGCTAGCCATATCGGGTAGGGAAGTGGATAACTGAAGGCTAAAGAGGTGAGGGGGCATAGAGACAGTGGAAGAGAGGGAGAGGGAAAATTTCCCAGTGCTATTTTTCTAGAAAAAGAGGTGCTGGAACTCACCATAAACACTTCCATTGTCCTCTTAGAAATGGTAGTGGCATCCACCTGAGAGGTGCCGGAACCGAGTTCCTGTGAATTCCCCCTGAAAAAAGGGCCCTGGAAATTTCCATATTGATTTGAAATAACCACCTGCAGTTACAATAACTGCAGTAAGAGTATAAATATGGGGCAAACAATAAATTCAAAAGCAAAGAATCTGCATTTTTGCTAAGACAAACTAATTCTCTTTCCTACAGACCCTCTTGGACATTTAGAACGGGGGGGGGGGAGACTTTTGGTAGTTCCTCCATGGTAGCCCATTCTCTGTGGCAGCCCCAAAGTTGTGGAACTCCCTCCCCAGAAAGGTGTGTCTAGCACCTTCACTATACAGTTTTCATCAAATGCCTAAGGCGCACCTCTTTACCCTGGCTTATAACACTTGCAGTGTATATTTAAGAACTTATTTTTGTGATTTTAAGTTGTTTTAAGTTGTTTTTAATACTGTGTTTTACTGCTGTAACTCACCCTGGTATCTTAGGGTGAAGGGTGGGTAGATAATAGTCCAGTCCAAAGTAAAAAAGCAATTAAAATACACGAAAGTGAAATGTCTACCCCTGAACTTTAGCTGAAGCACAGGAAGCCAGGGAGGATGTCTACTGAATGCCTGAGGTTGGTGCAGTCACCCTTTTTTTCCTCCAGAGAAATCCTTCCTTTAAATAAAGAGCAAATTTTATGCACCAATGTCTCAAAAAGTGAATAAGGCATCACTTTTTTGGGGGGGGGACCACACACCTGTTAAATGGTGCAGTGAGTTAGTGTGCCTGGTTGTTAACCAGAAGGTTGGTGGTTTGAGTCCACACGGTTCCTTGGGATGACTCTTGGGATCCCTTCCAACTCTACAATTTTATTATTCTAAATTGCAGTCAACCTCTCAGGAAAGGCAAATACCCAGGAAGGTTGCAGAGTGCAGGCCACCAGAGAGATGATTTGTGGAATGAAATAAAGAACACTCACAAACACCCCTTGGCTACCCCACCTATGAGATTTTAACTGATTCCCCCCCCTCCTCTTTGATAATTTTTTAATCTGGTGGTTTCTCATTAATTGATGGTGAATAGTTGGGGGGGGGGAAATGGAAGAGAAATTTTCAGCAAAGCAATAGCTTGGAGCATATGGTGCAAGTTCAGGTCTTGATGTTGGCAGCCATGTAAGGTGAAGTTTAAAGTGCACATGCTATCCATGAATTGTGATCTGACTACTTTCTGGCTTAACAGAAGGATATTGAACAGTAATACAGGGTGCAAGGGAGTTGGCCTAAGACATAGCCAAAAGCAAACCTACCTCATGGGAGTCACTTGAAACTGAATAA
The DNA here is from genome assembly GCF_965112155.1 of Podarcis liolepis. NCBI lineage: Eukaryota > Metazoa > Chordata > Lepidosauria > Squamata > Lacertidae > Podarcis > Podarcis liolepis. The sequence goes on along the minus strand of NC_139556.1, from coordinate 46,908,077 downwards.
TGTGAAAGCATAGTAAGAAAGTGGCTTCCAATTCATTCTGTATCTTTCCTTCTCTATAATCTACCAACCACTAACTGGGAAAGAAAGGCATACAGATAAAAGAGAACAAAATTTGTTCATCCTGTTTCAAAATAAAAAACCAGAAGCTACTCCTTGGGTTTATAATGGTATCATATTTTCTGTATTAGACACGTTTCTGTTTCTGCCTGGCTGCACTAAGTCCCTTTTGGAGCTGCAAACACCTCTGATGTGAAAATTAAATTTGTTCAGGGAAAGGTTTGGAAGGAGAATTCTTTGTGTTTGGAGAAACAAGTTTCACACCACAGTATGTGAAACATGCTTTCTTTGCATAATTAACACGGCACTTAGGCAAAAGAACCCCAAGCTTCTGGAAAAGTATGGCTAAAGATATTTATTAACACATTTTATGTGTGTGTGTGAAAATGAAATTCATCAATTGCAACATAGTAGAAAGCTTGATATGACTAACAGTACAAATCATGTGCAGGGCCCACCTGGGATATTTTGCCACTTGAGGCAAAACAGAAAATGGCACCTGTCACCGCTACTGAAGCTTGCTCCTCCACTGCCTCCACCTGAGGCAACTGGAGGAGACCTGAGGAAGCTATGACACAATGAAGGTGGGAGAGTGAAAAATGGAGGGCAGAGAGGAGCAGGTGGCAGTGGCACCGGGTGACAAGCACCAGTGGTGGTAAGTGGCATGCTTCTTGGGGTCCAGAACTGCTGCGTCTCCCACCTGTCCCGTAGCCTGCCACCTGGTGCTGGCCATGTGTGGTCAAGCTACAGGATGTAGTTTGTAACTAAGTGATGTCATGATTTAGTACTTTTCCTACTTAATCACTGAGGAGCATATCCTATTCAGCAACTGACGAAGAAAATCTCTTGGTAAATAATACTAGCATCCCTTCCAGAAATGCAAAGCCTTAGGGTTCATACACACATGCAGCATCAAAGGGTGGCTTGCATGTGTGAATGAGCCATGATTTATTCTCATCCAGCTCCGAGGCAATACTTTTCATGGAGACAGAGCACACGTTTGATTAATAATGAAAGAAGACTTGCAGGATCAGACCAATGGCCTGTCTAGTGCAGTAACCCATTTCCCACAGGTCCAACCAGATGCTTACGGCAAGACCTCAAGGAGGACATGGGATACATCAAGTTTTGAGTAAACAAATGATGTGGGATGAAGTGCTGCACATCCTTGGGTGAAGTTTGGGAGGGTGATACCAAAGTTAAGTTAAAATTGAACAAACAGTTTTATACACTAGTAGCAAGTACAGTTTATTTGAATCTTTTATGGATTTGTTAAAAGAAAGCATTTCCACATTTGGGCATACATTTCCAGCTGGGCCTCTCAGCCACCACCTAAGGAACAAAATAGTTTTGAGTAGTAGGTTGAACTAAAATTAAATAAACTCTTTGTTCACTATTGTTTCTTGTCACAATTACCTTTACCGCTGCAATGTACAGCAGAGATCTCTGGCAGACATGATACAGAGTGCATGTTTTTCAGCAACTAAGAAATGACCCAGAGTAAAACTGCAGAAAATGGGGAACGTGTGTGATATTTTCAGAGTGTGATATTTTCAGATTGTGATCACCTGTCAGAAAGTGGCAGTTATTAACTAATCAGAACAGAATTTCAGAACAGAATTTCAGGGGGCTTCTCTTTAAAAAAAAATCAGAAAATGCTAAAATAAAGTCATTGAATAGAATATGTCGCTTGCTCTCTTGATCTTAATATTCTCACTGGCTTCCTTTCCTTCCTCTCCTTCCAGAGAAGATAATTAGACAGAAGCAAATAAGATGTAGATAGCTAGGAAATAGAAGAGCCCTGACATGTGTAGAACATGCTGTCAACCATATGGCATTCTATAGATACTGTTACAGATGACAATTGTACCACACGCTGTGCTGTGCATTAATACTGGAATGGTATACAGTAATTCACATTCACAAACCAAGAGTTTCCGATGCTGGCTAATAGATATTTTTTAAAGTTATCCCCACAGCATTTTATTTTAAATGACAGTGTTTTCTATTAATGGGTGGGCTTTGTCAGCTTCTTGACCCCGGCCGAGAAGGATGTCTTTTTGTTCAAATGGCAGCCATCATTTCTGTGAAGTGATGCATGCAAAAAAGCAAGTAAATGCAATTCACCTCACATGCAGCTGTCACTCATGCTGACATCTACATGTTGAGAGTATTTTCTCAAAGTTTTTTTCCATATGACCCACAAGCTAAAGATCAGGGAGGTTACCTTCATCCAGCCCATCCATGTGTCAATCATCCCCACCTAAAAATGAAAGTTACAAACAAGCTGCCGCTACTATTTATATTCTCCTGCCTGTCCCATCTTTTTCATGTCAATCTTTCAGTTTCTCATTATAGCTACATCATGCTTCTCCCTCCTCCCCACCCTGCTAGTATAGCACAAATTAGTTCCTTTGTCTCGCCACACTGACAGATGTCGTTCACCCACCCCCTCACTTACAATATTTTGTAAAAATAATAAAGTTTATTGTACTGGTTTCTCTCCAACAACTTACAGTACTAACATTAAAAAGAGATTCTAAATGGTATGGAACGCTAGTTTTTTGTTGTTTTTTTAACAAACAAAATCACACAACATCTAGTGGACATAGATGCAAGCATGCACCTTAGAGATCAAACAGGAAAAGCCTTCCATTTCCACCAATACCGGAATTATCTTACAAGCTCACCAAGTAATAGGTTTGCCTTTCTGGAAGCTGCAGCATCATTTGCAAGGATTTCTGCAAATTGATATTTTCAGGCATGGAGAAGTCAGAGAGGGAAGTAATACCATGTCTCCATTAAAATAAAAAGTAATTAAATGTAGGGAACTAAAGTAAATCTTCCTGAATTCATCCCTGTCGTAACATCTTATTCTAAGGTTAAGAGAGTTCACAGGGATGCCACATAAAGAAACATGGGTGCAGATCCAAAGCTGTAGTTCATTCATTATTACATTTATATCCCACTTTCCCTCCCTCCAAGGAGCTGAGGATTGTGTGCATAGGTCTCCCCACTTCCCACTTTATTCTCACAACAAGCCTGCGAGGTAGGTGAGGCGAAGAAACGGGCTGGCCCAAGGTCACCAAGCTTTGTGGCTAACTGGGGATTTGAACTGTTATCCTAGGTCCTAATCAAACACTCTAGGTCCCTTGATTTGTGCAAATTTTCCCTTTTGATCCAGTTCCCACACCACATGCCATGCTCTTTGGAGTTCCTCCCCACCCCCAGCCTTCAGGAGCCGGGGGCATGGGATGCGCCATCAGGAAATACCACCCTATATGTGTGGGAACTACTTACTCTAAAAGGTCATTGCACTTCTTTTGCCTAAACCCAGACTGGAATGTAAGACACAGCCTACCTAGATTTGGCTAAAAGTTAGTTTGATGTGTGAGAGAGTGTGAGAGATAGATTTGAACACAATATGAGACCCATTTAATCCATGTTGTACCTAATTAGATGAGCAAATGACATTGCGTGAAAAGGATTCTACCGTAAGAAAGGTCATAGGTCTTAGGACACATTTCCACACAAATTAGCATTGGTTTCAGCTTCAACATGTTGGCATAAACATGTTTATGCCAACCAGAAGATAGGTGGGAGCCAGTGGATTTTGAAGTTATTTAGGTAAGCTAACCACAATTGTGTCAATTGTGTTTTATATTTTTTGGTGCTGGGCAGATTTCTATTTAAAAAATGGTTGTTTTCAATCATGTATCTGTTGTGGTAGAGCAGCCATATTTTGGAGGGGTCTAAATGTCCTTGTTGCTTCATGCAGCACACTGTATATGTACAAAAAGCCGTATGTCATAATGACTGAGAAATATGTACCTTATCAGGTAAACAAAACTGTCATGGGCTCTTACTCTACCACAGCATGAAGTTCTGAATACAGCAACATGGGAATAAAATACCGGAGTGAACTTTTCAACTAAAATAGCAGGAGAGAGCTAGATAATTAAATAGGAAACCAGACCCCAAATGTCAAATAAGGAGGAAGACATCAAAGAGAAACAGCACTCTCTGATAAAGATCAAGAGAGAAAGCTAAAATTTTTATGGCATATGCTGACAAATGGCTGAAGTAAAATATAACAAAGTAACTTGATTTAGTGATATTCCTACAGATTGTCTGAACCACAGTGCTGTGGAGATCAAAGGCTAGAGTCAGAAACAAAATACCAAAAGAAATGGCACACTTTCCTCATTTTTTTTGCAATTCATATTTCACAGTGACTGAAGATATATGAGAATGAAGAGGTCACTTTGGTAATTGAGGAACGAAGAACTCCTTTCAGTTGGACTTCCATTGCTTTTCGTTAGGGGACTGGTCAAGTGAAAGGGTTAAATAGGTTCCTAATTTGCATCTTATCCAAAGTGAAGGCAAGTATTCTCCTCAGTACCCATGGTTTTTCTTCATGTATGGTTCGATTGAGCAATCCCAATCAATACAGCTTCCTCCCTCTACTCTGTATTTTCCCAACAGTGTTTCCATTGTCAAGAATAGAGCTTTTCTTCCATATGCCTGCTGAACATAGTCTTCATTATGTGCAGATTAATCTGCTAGCTCTGTTGACTAAGCTCCTCTATCAACTGTTAGACCTTGTGGATATTCTCTGCTGGCGGAACAATGTCCTATGTTTGTTCTATCTCTTTGTGAAATTTGCAAGGATTCCTCTGCATATATCCACTGAATGTCATTTTTCTTCAAGGCCTTGCTCTTTGGTACTAGTGTGCAGATCTCATTTAATTTTTTTGTGAAAGCTTATTTGTAATAAATCCAGTGCATACACAGAAAAGAAAAACAGGTCTTTCCCCAGTTTCAGAAAACATGCTTCACTATGTATAAAAAGTAAGCTTTAATACTCAGAAGTAAATTCTGTTAAGTACAACTTACTACTTAAGATATATATAACTGTGTATAAGACTGTAGCTTCAGATAACCGATTTAAAACACTGAATTATCTGTTCCTTTTTATAATATGCCTGAGCATTAAATGTCTTTTGATATGGTTGGGGGTGGGAGCACCCATGTTTTTATATGTAGAAGAACCGTCTAACGATATAATACATTAAACCTTACACTTAAATGAGCAAGAAAATTAGTTTAAATGAATGCATCTGGATGAAAACATAATGATCTGATCCTTTAAAGGTGTCTCTTTTAATGGTATCTCTTTTATGATACCTTGGACCTTTTTTCCATAAAAAGGATAGAATTGTTCACAAGAATTTGAGCAAGCCTTTCCTATAATGAAACTGTTAATTGTTCAGTTGTGAGTCACATAAAGATATACTGAGCCAGTCCTAGATTCTTAGTCTACTTGGGTTTGGTTAACAAGTGTGCATGGGATTAAAGCCAATCAAACTATATGTGCAGAACCGGGTTGACTTCTCTTTTGTACACTGGACTAGAACACAAGAAGAGCCTGCTGGATCATACTTTTCTTTGTTTCCATTTTCTCCATGCCATGCAAAATCTTGTGAACTTCTATCAGGTTGCCACCCCTTTCTCAAATTTTCTCTAACCCAAAAAGTTCCAAATGCTGCAGCCTTTCTCCATTCTCTTTATCATGTGTTTTTGTTTCTTTTTGCCTTTTCTGAACATTTTCCAACTCTCTAATATCATTTTTTAAATGAGGTAACCAGAACTGCACAGTGTCTCAAATGAAGTTGCACCTTAGATTTGGATAAAGGCATTATGATATCAGCAGTTTTATTTTCAATTCATTTCCTAATGATCTCTAGCATGGAATTTGCCATTTTCACAGCTGCTGCACACTAAGTCAACGTCTTCATCAAGCTGTCTCCTATGACACCCACAGTCTCAGTCCCAACCCCAAGAGTATATATGTAAAATTAATATTTTTTGCTCCAGCATGCATCATTTTACATTTGTTTACATTGAAACAGCCCAAGTACGCATGCACGTTCAACTGCCTAATGGTGTCCACGTCACCCAGGTTCATATGGAGAAGCTGTTTTCAATGGAGCCTAGAGATGGAAGCACACTGATATATTGAGGCAGCACCAGATGTTGAAATTTTGTGCCCCCTAACAATTTTGCACATGGGGCAACCACCCCCTTGCTATGCCACTGGGACCATGACATGTCCCCCCACTAAATCCCCCCAAGTACAGGTACCTGCATTGTCATGCAAAATGTGAAGCTGCCTTTAGCTTGGAAACTTCAGCGTTTGCCCAAAAGGAAATTAGAATAAAGCCAAACAAAAAACAAAACAAAACACCAACACTTAGGCAGCAGTCCCTATCGTGCATTGCATCACACATTTTGCCAACCAATATTCTGTACCAACAATAGATTCCTTATGTCAGGGATAGCCAATGGGGTGCCTTCCAGATACTGCGGACTGAAACTCCCATCATCCCTGACCACTGGCCAGTGTGGCTGGGGCTGATGGAGGCCATGGCCCAAAACCTCTGAAGGGCATCCCTACTCTAGGTCCTAGGACATTCAAAAATATTTATGCTTCAAGAGAGAAGATAGTTATGTACAGGTTTTTCAAATTATTATTAGGAAGAACAGTTAGAATAGTTGCATGACCAAAATTGCTTCAACAGTGTCATTAATCTACATTCTAGTATGCTTCATTTACAAGTGAGAAGCATTACATGCAGCTGGATTCAAGATAAAAATTTATCTGTGCACATTAAACAGACTGTGTGCATGCATAGGTTTTAATTGCTGCGGCTTAGGAAATGTATGCACTATGAAAGACAATAAATTGTGCTGGGGAAAACTGGTCAGAGTTTGTGCTCATTAATCCTTTAATAGAAAGCGTCCTAAGAATTGGGTAGCTGCTTATTTAGCTGTAAGCTCCTCCCCTGGACTGTTCCACTGCCTTCTCTGACCCAAGAAGTGGAGACTATTGAAAATTTGTGCTCCTTAAGTGGTGGAATTGATTATTCATGGTGCTAGGGGCTAATTGAGTTTTGCTCTATAAATGAACAACTTATTTCCTTGCATTGCCCTTCCCTGGACATTAGAGGGCACCATTAAACACTGTGCAGTTGTTTGCCTTGCCTTCCGTTTTAGTTTTACCATCCCCAAATCTTGGAAGCTATTGTGCTATGCCTGTTAGTATGATGCTCTTTATGTTTGATTATGTTCAAGAAATGCAAAGTGCTTCCCCTTTACTTTTTTAAAAAGGAAACAATAACATATCCTAAATGCGGGTTTGAGGAATCCTCCCTGGCTGCATTTGAGAATCCTTATATTGGGATCTTTTCCTGTAGGAAAACTTCATTTACATTAACGAAAAATAAGTGGCCCATATTGGTGTGAGGTTACACCCTATTATAATTGCACACTGTAGTTCAAATACTCTGATCTATACACAGAATAAGAAAAAAACAGCAACCCATCACTTCAGTTCCTACAAGCTGATATTTCTAATTGCTATTTCTCCCCTTTTTAGGTGCATATAATTTTCTTTAACTCCATGATCTCTTTTTTATGTCTTTATCAGTGGATTACACACTAAGTGTAGCTTTTCCCTCTGTTTCCTCTGTAATTTCAGAAGAATCCAGTTCTTTTATGGGCATAAGTGCTAATTTGTTCTAAGGAAAAAGAGAGCGCACAAAGATTCTACCATCCTTGTAAGTCACTTATGAGCTGATTAATCAAAACACCTTCTTGGATCTCAACAGAATATATTTTTTCTATTTCATCTCTCCACAGAAGCTTTCATACACATATTGTGCTGGGGAAAGGTAAGTGGTGGAAAGTTCTTGCTTAATGGTAGTAATTAAGATTCCATTTAACAAGGCAAGGAATTATTAAGTGTTGATTGTTGCAGGTGAAAGAATGAATTTACACCCTTGTGTCTTGATGGAAAATCTTGGACCTGCAGTTGTAATAACATCATATGTCAGGAGCATAAAGACAGCATCCCTATATATCCAGCATCTCAGCAGAAACACTGGCTGAGGCCAAAATAATTAGCCTGCGAACCTGAGCTGCAGGTCCATTTATACATTGCATGCTGAGGTTGCACTCCTAACCCCCTATTTGCCTGGGAGTAAGCCCCATTGAATTAAATAGGACTTGCTTTTGAGTGGACATGGTTGGGATTGCACTGCAAATGTGTTTTTGCAAGACATCCATTTTAAATGTCACAATGCTGCTTGCTCTGGATGATGTGGTGTAGAGAAACTGCAGGTATGTAAAGGGTTAAACATTCCCTCCCTCTATGCTGCTTCTAATTTGCTTCCTTAAAAAAAGAAAAGTGGAGGAGACTGTTACACATATTAGTAAGCACTGTGTTGTTAGCCTCTGTGAGTTAATGGGTCCGAGTTTGACACACTTCATTGTTTGACTCATCAATATCAGTGGTGTAAACCCAGCTCATCATTGCAAGCTGATTTTCAGAGTTCAAATCCAGACTGCACTGAAGGATCAATTTAAGCTGTTTGGCTAGGAGAGAGTTCATGTTCCATTCTCTGCCTCTTTCACAGCAGTCCACTATTAGAAAACGTTCTATAGCTTTCGGGGGCTGTTTTCAATCATGTAGCACATTGTACTAAGATCAGCTGCAAAAAAGTACAGTGGTACCTCGGGTTACATACACTTCAGGTTACAGACTCCGCAAACCCAGAAATACTGCTTCAGGTTAAGAACTTTGCTTCAGGATAAGAACAGAAATCTTGCCCTGGTGGCGCGGCGGCAGCAGGAGGCCCCATCAGCTAAAGTGGTGCTTCAGGTTAAGAACAGTTTCAGGTTAAGAACGGACCTCCGGAACGAATCAAGTACTTAACCCAAGGTACCAAGGTACAGTGTATTCATAGATCTGGTTGGAAACTCAAACAATTTTTTGTTTTGTGATAGAAACCATTTGAGCAATTATTCGAAGGTACGAATAGATTTATTTTTTCTTCAGCGTGTTTTTAAAAACATGTCCTCACTGATATTCCCTCTTTCCTCCAAGATACCCAACGTGTTCGTCAGTGTGTCTTATTTCATCCTCACAACAACCCTGTGAAGGAGGATTATTCTGGGGGCTAGTTATTTACTCAAAAACACCCTGATGTAATATATGTTTGACATATGTCACATAGCTTACAATGTATGTTACTCAGTTTGAAATAGTTATTTTCAATTACACACATACACACACACACACACACACACCCCCCACCCATGTGAGACACATGGCAAAGCATCAAACTACACATGACAATTAGGCTGCAAATATATAAACACTTACCTGGGAATAAGTGTCCCAAACCCCTGCGTACTCTGAGGTAAGTCCCAAGGGCAACACCAGAGAAAAGTCAGACAGTCCAGTGGTCAAATACAGCTTCAGGCCCAATGCAATGGGGAAGGTTTGAAATCAAACCGTAAGGCCAAGCTGGAATCCAAGGGTCAGTCCCTAAATCACAGCCCAGAGGAGTTACTAAAGCAGCCAAGCCATGGTCTATCAATAGTGAAAGCTGAGCAGACAGAGTCTCTGTCTCGCTTCTCTTGTTTTCCCTCCAAATCTTCCTTGGCGCACCTGGGCTTGTTCCCACAAGTAGCTGTGTCTCTCCTCTTAACGAAGCATGTGACCCTCACCTGCCTGAGCCAAATCCTGCTGAGAGGCCACAAAACTCCTCCCAGACCTAATGCATCTCATCACCTTCACCTGATCAACTAGTAAGCTGGGCTGAGTTCTCTCTCCTGCCTCAGTCTCTTAAAGAGCACACCCCACAGTTCCCAGTGCCTCAGAGCCTGCCATGTTCATGGAGACGGGGGCATTTCTGGTTCTTGCGATGTGTCCACTTCCCCTGGCTCCCATGAACTGTCAGCTGCCCCTTCAACATCTTCTGATGTCCCTTGAGTACCTCCTAAGCCCTCAACCACCCCTCCCCCATCTTTATTTACCTCACCAGGATCCTCTTTCCCTTCCTCAGTGTCCTGCCAGTTCATGACAATAAGTCACAGTAAACTCAATGGGGTTTACTTCTGAGTAGAGATGGGTGAATCTGTTGCTTTAAACATTTCCACATTGGTTTGGGGATGTTGTTTTAAAGTCCTCATGAAAATTCGTCAGGATTTTAATGTGAAGTTGTTCTAATATACATTTTTTTGTCTGCAATTTCCCTCAATTTAATGCTTGTGTGTGTGTAATTTTCCCTGATGCATTTATTTTTATGCATACTTTACCTCAATATTTACATTTTTGTACAAATTACTTAGCTTAGTGGGCTGGAGAATTGCTCTGCAAAATTCAAATAATTTCGAAGGATAGCTTTGTTTTAGTTTGTAAATATAATAGGTCAGTTCACCTTTAAATGCAAACTGAATTGAATTTCTCCCTCATCACTACTTCTAAGACACACGTAGGATAGGATCGTATTGTCAGTCACATGAAATTTCTTGCCTTCTGTTCATGTAAACATCTACCTCACCATGGCGTTCTCCTGCTGAAATTAAAAGAGAAATAATGTGGCTGGAAGGAACAGAAAGAGTTGCTGTTTTTTGTGGCATTGACAATGTTTGGTGCTATTCAAAGCCTGATAATAAGAGGCATCAAATCTCATGGTCCCGGCTGTAATATGATGAGCTATAGGTCTTGGGCAGGAATTTTCCCACACATTGATGCATAACATTGCTCAATAGCCCACATGCATTGTGGGTTGGCATTGACTCTGAAACCCATTTCACATTTCACAAAGATTTATGAATAAATTGTACAGATGTGTATCTGCTGAAATGGAGTCTCTCATGAACTAGTGGTAGTAGGAGCATAATGTTTAGCTACTCAATTCCATGCGTTATTTTTTTAGAAGTTCTGCTGTGCCCAGTGGGTCTTACTGCCTCAAATACATATTTATGATTGCCACCTAATGGATATGGAATTGGAGAGTGTTCTGTTCCAGGGTTAGACCAGAGGTGGAGAACCTTTCTCAGGCTGAATGAAGAACTGGCCATCCTCTGAAGACCATTTTGACATGTAGGTGGGGCTGCCCTCCTGTCCATCACCTCCCGTGATTATGATGTCAGGTGGCAACTTCAAAGGGACTGGCTGGCAGCACCAACCAACTGATTGGCATTGACAGTGAGCCCCTTTGAAGTTTTTTTCCAGGCCGTGGATTCATTGAATTCAAACCATGCCTACAATCAGATACTGCTTTTCTGCTTTTCTGCAGACCAAGTTCTCCTCAAAGGAAAAATATCTATTTGCAGACACAAGCTGAATCTAAATCACATTTGCAAATGGACAATTTCAAATGGGCTTGCTGTCTGCACGAATCAGCTGGTCGGCACTGCTGGTGAGTCCTGCTTGCTGAAAAACAATTAGAAGCATGCTAGTTTTTTTGTAGCTACATACTTAACCTGCCCCACGCCTCATGTCACATTTGATATCAGGGGTGAGGCAGTTGGCCACTGTTTAGGGGAAATGGCATTATCTATACTTCCTACTGGCGTTTCCATGCGCTGCTCTGGTTCTCCAGAAGCGACTTAGTCATGCTGGCCACATGACTCGGAAGTTGTACGCCGGCTCCCTCGGCCAATAAAGCGAGATGAGCGCTGCAACCCCAGAGTCGGTCACGACTGGATCTAATGGTCAGAGGTCCCTTTACCTTTACCTTTATACTTCCTACCACTGAAGATTCAGCTGGGAATCTAATCATTCATTGTGCTTTGGTTGTTACCTTCCTTGTTTATCATCAGTAGTAAAGGTTCTTCAAGGCAACTTTCAGGGACAGCTGTGCAGTATTGTAAAGAAATGTACAATGAATGTACTCATTTGTGAAAACTGCAGTGAGAATTTACTCTACAGAAAATGTTTTGGTCTTCATGGGTTTTAACTTCATCTTGGGTGCTTCCATAACTGTTATAATCAATTCTATGTGCAATAGAGTTTCTCAGGAGGATGTCACGTATGAGTACAAAATAGCATTAATAAGAACTCCATTGACTAAAGGACACTTGACAATGAAAAGCAAACACCTTGAATTGGCTATTTATTACAAAGTGAATACTGAAGCTGAATATCGTAGAATTTTTCATACCTTCCGCATTCATTTTGTGGTCACTTGTGTAGATTATTAGTACCATAAGATACATGTCTGGAAATGAAATGCCTTTAATCCTAGAATTTTCATGCATGTCCTTTAAAGATTCTGATAACGCAACATGACATTAACTAAATTTATCCATAGCTATGAATAATATTATTCCTATCTCTTCTTGAACTTTTATTATCCTGGTTTCTAAACATATAACAAAGTTAGAGCATACCATTTTACAGTTACACAAATTATTACTACTGGTGTAGTAAATATTACTGCTTGTATTTGAGTTGATTGAATATTTATGGTGGTGTGTGGCAATGTTTACAACTACAATACTATTGATACAGCCCTACTCCCAGGAAAGTGTGTATTGCATTGAACTCAATGGGGTTAATTTCTGAGCAAATGTGTTTAGGATTAGCCTGCACATCTAACTTTTTAAAGACCAAGATTTTAAAACTGCTGGGTATTTTTTTAATTGTTATTTTTTTGCTTTGAGAAATAGATGGTGGAATAAATGGAAATCATTTTATTAATGCCACTGGGGGTGATACTCAGCCATATCTTTCCATGCCTCTGGCACCAGATGAAGCTGTGCAGCTCTTTAGTCAAGGTCTTATTCAAGGTGGTAATTGGTTGGATGAGGCCCAATCAACTGCAGCTGAATCCTGACTAGAGGAAGGCGCTGAGACTTGGTGGCTCCAAGGTCGAGAAATAGTAAGCTGATCTGTTCTCAGGGGGTTGCATTCTCCCTAAAGAATCGGGTCCATAATCTGGGGCTCAATAGGAGATGGAATGGTGGGGCCGCACCACCCACCTAATTCCTGCTGCATCACTGTTGCATGAAGTTAGTGTGGTGTGAACTTGCTGGCAGGAGCACTAGATTGGCTCTGCTGCCGTATTTGCAGAATATCAACTTTATCATCATTGACCCTCATCCTTTTTGTCCTGGCCTGCAGCAGCCATTCAGTTGGAGGAAGATCAAGAGAGTGATGCAGTCCTAATGCACTGTCTGTTACTGGTGGGGTACTTCAAGATTGTGCATTGTCATTTGAGATCCAAGTGGCCTCAGAAGCACAAGCTGCACTTTCCCCAGCAACAGCCTAGTCACCAGTCATGACCATTTCTGGACAGTGATAACCTGGCTGTGGTCATCCATGTGGTAGTAACCTCCCATTTGGACTATTATCATTTGTTCTATGTGGAGCTGCTCTGGAATATGGTTTGGGCCTTGCAGCTGATGCAAAGGCAATGGCTATAGTTTTGATGGGCCCTTGTAGTGGAACCATCCATCCACAAAGGGATTTGCTATGTATCCATTATCAAGCTCCATTCAAGGTGTTTGTTTTGGTGCATAAAGTCTTAACCAGCTTGGGACCTGATTACCTGAAGGAGTGCCTTTTCCCATATTCTCCTTTTCAGATTTTATGATCAGCTAGGGAGCCCCTCTTGGTTATACAATTTTTGAATTAGGTTAGAAAAGCTATGACTCACCAGAGGGACTGCTTGGTCTCAGCACCCCTGCTTTTATGTTTAACTGAACTATGTACTATCCATCTTTCTGATCAGCTGAAGACATTCCTCTTCTGCCAGGCATTTCAGACATGCTTTTTGGGGCCTGCATTTGGGCAGATGGAGATAAATACTGCATTTTTATCATCTCAGTTGAATTGTGCTGTTCAGTTCTCATCCTATTTTGTGATGTTGATAGACAACAGGCCGCTGGCAGAGGAAGAGGAGTGCAGGGGGAGCGCACTGCCCCCAGCAGCGCAATCCCCAGGGTGCCATCGTGGCTGCCCCCGCCCCCGCCCCCGCCCGTGCTGGGCGCCCTGCCCCCAGGATGTACGCCAGCCCCCCCGCCTTCTCTCCACCCCCGGTGCCAGAGCATGAAGCTCCACCAGTGCAACAGGCAACTTGTAAACACATCCAAACACACTGATATGTAGAACAACATGCAAATGCTGTTCATGAAGTGCAGCATGTTAATGTGTACATAGCCTAGGCCAGTGTTTCCCAACCACTGTTCCGCGGCACACTAGTGTGCCGCGAGATGTTGCCTGGTGTGCCGCGGGAAAAATTAAAAAATTCGAAAGATTTTTATTTTTTTTTAAAGTCAAATTTTCGATTGGGGCGCCGTCACTAGATGACCCCTGGGGTTCCCTCCCTCCCTCCCTCCCGCTCTGCGCCTCCCTCCTCCTCCTCCTCCGGGGAGGCCCTTTCTGGCTCTCGGCCAAGGCTTGGCGGCTGCCACTCACTCACTCGCTCGCCCACCCGTCCCTCCATCCCTGCACCCGGCCTCTCCCCCTCCGTCCCCGGCGCGGGGGCTGTCGGGATCCGTAGTCCCCTCGCCCTTGGGCTCTGCGCCCGCGCGGGGTGCGCAAACTATGTTTCCCAGCGTGGCCTGGCGGGCCGGGCGTTTTGTTTGAAGCGCTCTTCTCCCGGCCATGGAATGAGCGCAGCGGCGGCGGCCGGGCGGGCAGGGGCTCTTCCGCACAGACCCTGCGCAGCCTGCCTGCGCCCCCGCGGAGATCGGGCGGCAGGATGGAGCCCGGGGATCCCCGCGGAGGCGGAGCGGCGGAGGCGGCCCCCCAGGTAGGGCTGCGTCGGGGTTTTTTTATTTTTGCAATGCTGCATCCGCGCCGGAGGGGACGCATCGGACTGCGGGGAGACCCCTTGGCGGGCGTGCAAGGCAATGCATGCGTGCAGGCGTTGCATGGAGTGCAGTGCAATGCAATGGCAACGCGGCGCCCTGCATGCATGCATGCAACTTCCACCGGCGCTCCGGACTTGGCAGGTGAGGGGGGTCCCCAGTGGGCGGCAGAGAGAGCCGGGAGGGCGAAGGGGAGCCGGGGGGGAGCAGCGCTGCTCCCCGAGCCGAGCCCGGGGAGAAACTTCGGCGTCGTTGCGCCGGGTGTTGGAAGCGGAGGCTGGCGGGGGCCCCTCACCTGCAAAACCTGGTCGCCTCTCATATATTTCGTGCATTGCATTCATCGCCCGCTTTCTCCTCCAAGGAGCTCCCGGGGGCGCGTGTGGTTCTCCCCGTGTTATCCTCGCAACAACAGCCCTGCGAGGTGGGCCAGGCGAGTGGCCCAAGGGAGCACCCAGGGATTGTCCTGGCCAGGTGGGGTGATTTGAACCCTGCTCTCTGCCCGGTCTTCGTCCTCATTTAGCCCCCACATGTGCATGACTGTGCATGACTGAGGTTTTGCCCCTCGTCTTGGCTATGGTGTGAGTCTGTGCTGTTAATTAATGGGGTTCTGCCTTCGGAGAAGATGAGCCAGCCCTCAAGGAGGTGATTATGTAATTTGCTAGCAATTCATGTCCCTCCCGGCGTGACGCTGCACGCTGACGTCACGGGGTTGTAATGGTGGTGTGCCTCGAGATTTTTTTCATGAAACAAGTGTGCCTTTGCCCAAAAAAGGTTGGGAAACACTGTGTTAATTAATGGGGTTCTGCCTTCGGAGAAGATGAGCCAGCCCTCAAGGAGGTGATTATGTAATTTGCTAGCAATTCATGTCCCTCCCGGCGTGACGCTGCACGCTGACGTCACGGGGCTGTAATGGTGGTGTGCCTCGAGATTTTTTTCATGAAACAAGTGTGCCTTTGCCCAAAAAAGGTTGGGAAACACTGGCCTAGGCCTTATATGAGCAAATTACATGGAGCTCCAAGTAATGCAATGTGATGGATGGCATTCAAGATGCATTCTTACTCCCCATTGGAATAAATGCTTTTCGTGTTTACTGGTGGACTTATTGTATGCACATTTACATGAGATCTAGGCATACCTAACCTACTTAACCTTCTCTGGGTTGAATATTGATTTTAGACGCAGTGTTAGCCACTGTTTTGAGATCTGGAACTGGATATGGTATAGGTCTCACCTCTCCCATGGACTCATTGTGCAGTGCCAGCCGATTTCAATACATTTGAGCACCCTTTATTTTATTCTGGAATTTCTGTGCTGACACTTGGCTCCAGAGAGCCTTCCAGGCAGCTCACAACACATTGTAAAGATGAAAGCAGAACAGCAGTCTAGTAGTTAACTTTGTGCCTGGGACATATGTCCTTGAGAGGCAATTTATGAGAAACAGTGTTATAATCTTTCCTTTTCTCGCTAGGAAGCCTTGCTTGTGACCATATTTTAAAAGAAAATATGCAAATAGAGATAATTTGCTATGACTTTTTTGCCAAATCTATGAAGACATTGCTGTAAAAAGAAATCCCTGTTCCAAAAAAGAACTTGTGTTTGGAAAGCATGAGCACAGATGAGTATTAGCCGTATTACCTTTTCTCACTGATACCATCCAAAAGTTTGCAGCAGCCCCATCTACTGGGGAACTCAGTGAAAATTCAGTACTTCATTTATTCCCCTTTGCAAACCTCAACACTGCATTTAATTGGCTGCGAGCAGTGATGTCATGGCTGCTCTTCTCTATGTGGTTGAAGGAATCTTATGGAATCAATATGCATAAAAGGAATCTTGCCTTCCATTGAGGAATGTGATCAAAAGAGGCTGCTGAGAAAACAGTGACTTCAAGCACTCAGTTTCCCCATAGGAACATCAAAAGGAAATGTCATCTCAGCAGAAAGAATTAATAAATGGAAAACTGGAGATAAAATGTTAATGTATATGAATGGGTAATCTGTGATGCATTTCCAGGCTTTGCCCAAAATTACATGATCTACAATTAGACACCTACAGGCTGAAAAATTTCCCAAGTACCACTTTTGGGGTTCATACACTACAATACATGGATCTTTATTCCAGGTCACTAAAGAGTCATAGACTGCATTTTTTACATTTTCCATCTGGCTAGACACTGTAGGAAACAGGATGCTGTGCTAAATATGGCTTTGGTCTGGTTGAGCAGGACTCTTCTTCAGTTTTCTCCTGTTAACTGAACTGAGTTGTTTCTTGGATCAAAAGCTCTTCCTTGAGCACAAGAGCACCTATTGGAACCCACACATTTTGTTTGTTGATCTGGAAGAGGTATTTACTCGTGGGTCAAACTTTCTTGAATCTCTCCTCCTCCATTTTAGTATAAGCTTTTAAAACATACAATTTGAAGAAGTTCAATATTACCATTACACACCACATTGTTCATGAACTAACATGTATCAGAACTTCAGGCCTTGTGTTTGCAGTCCATGAAGATTGCAAATCCATGCCCCTTTTTGGGGGGGAAATAGGGTTTTTTTAAAAAAAAAAAAACTTCTAGCATGAGCTACTCATGCTACTAGCCAACAGAAAAGAGTATTGCAAAGTGCATGCAGTCATCAAGGCTTATACTGCCCACCCCTATGCACAGGTTTTAAGACTTCTGTACTTTCAAAATAATAGATTTACAATAAAACCTGTAATCTGTCTAGGTGTACAAAACCATTTAGGAAATTGCACCATCACAATTGGGTTCACCTGGGAGCCGACCCTGAATTTATTTTCAAGCACAAAAGATAAGTTCTAAAATCTCGTAGCAATTTCTTGAGTATTATGAATTGCATCACAAGGGCAGTCACAGAAAGGGAATTTCCCACCCCACTTTCTCCCACTGCAGCCTGCTATATCTTCTAAAAAAGCCCCTCTGAAGTTGGGGGGGGGGGAGATATCCAAGAAAGGCCTGGGACGTAGGGAGAAGTAGGAGGAGAAAGGGATCATGGGAAAGTGGACAGAGGCAGCTTGCATGAGTGGCAAATGGGAATAAATGGTACTACTCAGGAGTCACCAAACCAGGAGCTTGTTTATTTTATGACCATACAGCTCTCTGGAGTCCACCAGCATTCTGCCATTATCTTTAGTTTAAGAGGACATATGCCCTCTAAACCCATATGTATCATATTCATCTACCATTTCTCCTTTTGTTGCATAGCTGTGAAATAGCTTTTTTGCACACAAGGCACTTCTACTGAACAATATGAAATATTTGTAGTCATGTACTAGCAGGATCTGTGTGAACTGCTTCTTCCCCTGTCTGAAGAAATCACATGCTAATTAATTTGAATATTCTCCCTTTTGTTAATGGACCAGCTTCTGTGAATTGGCTGTGCTATGTATTCATCACTAATGGGTAAACTGGGCAGAAATTGCTACTTTGAATTGAGAAGTGGAGACAATTTTGTAATATCAATATGCAGCAAAATGGAAAGTTCACAATGCAGAAGTGATTACTCTTGCTATATAATTAGGACTTAGGTTTAAAGACTTAAGAGTTATAAAACAGATATATTTTCTTTATTCTACTGAGGCTTATTCTACGAGATAGCCTAATTATCTCTTAAGCACAATGGCAAACCACGTTAGGAATCTTACTCCGAATCTAATAAAACTAAACTTCCAGGGGACAATTTCAGTCTTTCATTTAAAACAGAAACGGCAACCCAATTTCTAAAACAAAGGAATTCATCAAGTCTCCGCCAGTCTCATTCTTCCATTTGCAAACAGTAATATTAAGATGGGCAATCTTTTGTGACTACTACTCTTGATTCATATTGCTCTGCTCTCCCTATTTCTCTAAGTAGTGAGAAGTTCCAGCGGCTGGGTGCTTACGTGGATTTGGTTTCCTTTGGAAAGAGGTCTGTAGAGATTTGTTGACATTTTGTAGTGTTTCAGTTTACATACAAATGCGTAGGTTTAGTGTAGGCTAAGGCACAACTTAAAAACTAGAAGAGACAGCTAAATCCATACCAGATCTCTGGAGAGAGGCTTCCCCACATCTCTGTTATCTTGCAGACCTCCCTGTGTCCCTCCCTCTGTCTCATAGTTGAAAACTGTTGTCTGTTGTTCTCTACTCACAGCTATTTTGTCGCACTTCCCTGGCTAGAACAAGGATGATAAATCTTCCCCAGCCATCTTGTAGCTTTCTTGGCCTTTTACTTTATTAAGAGCAGTCACTCCAACAGAGACAAATCAATGAAATATTTACACTCCTTCCTCAAGTTGAAGACTCTAGCCAGGTGTCACTATTCACGTCAGACCACTTGCGTCAGAAGGGTTGTAGGTGTATCAGAGCTGATTCATAAAGTCGGAAACAACTTGTTATGTATTCAGTGGTCTGTGTTTGCCTGAGCTTGAGTCTGGACTAAGGATTCTGAGCCCCTGTGTTCTAATTCGATACATGATATCCAATCACAGAACATTTCAGAATTTGGGTCTCTGCTATTGGCCCTTAAACTCTGAGTCATGCCCACGATTGAAGAATGGAGAACGAAATTAATGGATTATGCAGAACTGGACAGATTAACAGGGAGGATTCGTAACCGACGGGACCAAAGATTCACTGAGGACTGGAATAAATTTACAGAATATATTAAAAATATTTATGATAATGATATAATGTTTGTAAGTTTCCAAGAAGCTCTGTAAGAAGGTTTGGTAGAAATATTGTTTAAATAATATGGTAAGATAAGATATACATAGTGCAATATAAATGAAGAAATGTGAAGATATGTAATAACTACGGAAAATTATCAGACATGTTGATGGAAGTCTAAAAGAAACAAGACGTCTGATGAATTCCTAATGTTTAATTGTGTTATAAATTTGTTTTTATTGGAAAATTAATAAAATTTATATACAAAAAAAAAACTCTGAGTCATGATTCGCAGCTTGAAGTTTGGACAGCCAATCACATTGGCCTTCAGAAATGTATATAAGCAGTTACTTTGCCCCTGTTGTCCAGTTCTGTTAGTTCAGTAAAGGTTCTTGCTGTTATCACTGTGTCTTGCCTTGTGGGAACCCACCTACACTTCACAACTCCTACAAGAGGCAACACATCTAGAATTGGTCACTCTTTTGGAGACTTTGCCAGCAGAAAAATGCTTCATGGTGTAGTCTTGATAAGTCACCACATGAGGTAGTTGCACACAGAGCAGAAAGTTCCCTGTCCTAGCCACCACAGCTTCTGACAGACTTCTTAAATGGGAATTAAATGGTAATAAACTTAAGGTAAAGGTCCATTAGGTCCAGTCATGGCCGACTGAAATAAAGCTCATCTCGCTTTATTGGCCGAGGGAGCCAGTGTACAACTTCTGGGTCATGTGGCCAGCATGCGTAAGCCACTTCTGGCGAACCAGAGCAGCGCATGGAAACGCCGTTTACCTTCCCGCCAGAGCGGTACCTATTTATCTACTTGCACTTTGAGGTGCTTTCGAACTCCTAGGTTGACAGGAGCAGGGACCAAGCAATGGGAGCTCACCCTGTTGCGGGGATTCGAACTGCCGACCTTCTGCTCAACAAGTCCTAGGCTCTGTGGTTTAACCCACAGTGCCACCCGCGTTCCGGTAATAAACTTACACATTAGGAATAAGAGACCACACATAAATAACTTAAAGACAATAAAGATCAAGAAACCTCTTCCCAGTCATTTATCATAAGGGTGGGGATCTTGGGCTCCTTTTGTGGCTTGACATTGCAGCATGTGGCATGTTGTTGTCTTGTGGGCTGAGGTCGCATAGTTTAGAAATGGAGTTTGGTTCCTTGGCTGTCTTGCAATTCAGATAAATTGGCCTACTGAGAATGATCCCCGAGACCACAGCCATGCCACACTCTTCGAACCTCTGCTTTCCTGAACCCACCGTTATAACTGCTGCTTGGCAATTTCAATTCATTTCAGTAAAACTACAGCAGCTGTGCTTGGTGGCTCGTATACTAAATTAATAAGCCAGCATGGATCACAGAGGAAAACCTTGTAGATGAAAACCATTGTATTTGGCTTGTTTAAATTTTTTTTGGCTTGTTTAATTTTTTTTTAGGGGGGGTAATTCACAGTTCTATTAACAATGGCTGATATAAAAGCTCCTCCTTGCATACATGCTCTGAGGTGTGGGTGTTTGCTTTGACAGGGGTAAATGGGCTGGAAAACCTCTGAAGAAGGAGAAAGCTCTTGGGAGAGAATAGCCCATGAGACTTCTGGGTTGGCCTTCATACTGCAACATTTGGTGAATCCTGGGCAAGTATCCTAAACATGAGATTAATTACAACAAATATTCTCACAGTTTTTTACCTATCTAAAGTAAAAAACTTTAGGGGAGGAGTATAAGGAGAGCATAAAAGCAGAAGTTTCAAGTTCTTTTTGTTTATGCAGTTTACATTGTATAGAATGTTCTATTTAAAGATCAGGATGATACTTTCGAGTGTACTACGGCAGAATAAATTCTTCAAACCCAGGCAGTGGTGCCCCTGAAAGCAATGCTAATAATAATCCTGTGCTACAGAACTCAGCCAGCAAGCCACTTAGGATTCCAGTAGATATTGTTTCTGCTTCTCGGCCAACCAGATTATTATGGATAGTATTCTCCATCTGTTCCTAAACCAAATGCCAGGACAGCTGAGGTATGACAACTTGCTACTTCAAGTCAGGATCAAAAGGCTTCTCTGAGTCTAGGTGCCAGCTCTTTGTAGAAGCAGACTTCGGATTTGCTAAAAAAATTAATACCATATTCCAGGCTTTAAAAAAATATGTTTCATTGCAGCGATCACTCTGTTCGGATCCCATTAGCCTTCCCTTCACCCCTGTGATTGTTGTCAACCCAACATAATATCATGGTGCCTGCAGAAAGTCAGACCTGATTAACACAGCCACTCTGTGCATGGCTGGGCGCTTTTTCCAGCCGGATTGCCCTGTGCACAAGACAAATGGGACATCTGAATAATTTGCTATGGGCACAAAGCATTTCGTTTGGTTTTGCCTTTTTTTTGGCACACCACTGCAAATGTTGCTAACGTGGGTTAAGCAGCAACAGTGGGGGGGGGATGGGAGTTTGTGCCCATGACAAGATGACCCATTTGTCACATGCACTATGTTACCAGGACTGACAAAGAAAGGAACTCCATGTGCATAGCAGAGTTGTAAATTAACCTTGTACTTAGCACTGGTTTGCTCAGCCAACCCCGATCGTGACCATGTACTTACCCCCCACTCCCCACCCCCCACGTGCAGTTTGCAACATGCTTATCGCTATCAGATTATTTAAATCAGTGGTTTTCAAACTATGTTCCAGTAACCCTGGGATTTTTGAAAGCTTATCAAAAGTTCCTTAGTGAGGCCAGTTCAGTAATGGAGGACAAGGTTTCCTGAAAGACAGCCTTAACTTTTAATATTATGCATACCCTGTTGTAGGGCACACGCAGGGCCATACTACATGTTAGGTTATTAGAAAAGTGTGCTGGAACTGGCCGCTTTCATTTTTAAAAAAAACATGCTGAAACTGGTCACTTTTATTAAAAAAACAAACACGCAGCATAACTGGAACACGCTTCCAATCCAGGTTGAGGGTCTTGCATTGGTTTCTGCTGAACCCCAGCCCCCCACAGCTGCTACTTGCAGACAGCACCCTTTGAGTGGGAAGTGTTTTTCGACAGGAAATTGGTCACGGCCCCAAAAATGAATCAGGAGCATGTTCTGAGTTGTGGCATCACAACTGCTTTTTCCTTAAAATAAAAGTGGCCAGGGAAAATTACACCATAAGTGGCTAAGAAAAGCATAAAGATGAAATCTACATTAAGGATGAAAAGAGAGCAAATTCATTATGAATAGATAACTACAGCAACACCCAATTTTTCAGTTTCCATTTTGCTGGCAGTGGTGACAACTGAACTAGGTATGTGGATCTTCAAAACCATTACATCTATTGTCTGAACAGACCAGGACAATATGGTTCCCCAAATATTTTTTAGACTTAGATAAATGGCCCTCTTTCAATGCATTACTTAAGTTAGGGGGGTGTAAAGTAGTGGTGCGGGGAGGGCAACACATTGCTAAGTTGAATGTATTACCCTGTTTACTCTATATTTTTCATGGCCTGCCACTTTTTATTCCAGTGATATTTTTTTGTAAGCGTGATAGATTATTCAGAATGTTTCTCTTGGGCTAAAATGGCAGGCTTAGGGATTTATTTTTGCTTACACTGCAGTGCCCAGTTCAGTAGGGTGGATTTGATTTCCTCTAACATTTATTGCCTCAATAGTGTATCATCTTTCTCTACAAACCATAGAGGATACTGCTTTGGAACAGATATAGGGGATATTTTAATAGGCTTCTTTGTGTCTATGTGCTTGTGTTAAATTCTACTCTATCTCGTTCTCACTGCAAGAAGTCACACACAGTGGCTGCAGCATAAGAATCAGGTTGTGGATTACTACAGGGACCAAGCTAGGTACTTAAAAAGCACAGGGCAGAGCCTAATGCCACAAATTTACAAAAGTGTGCAGAAGCTAATGCAGGTGTTGCCAACTTTTTTAACCCTATGGGCACAAACCGGAGAAACCGTCATAGACATCATGATGTGCCACAACTATTCCTGTGTACCTTGCAGTGATGTACACATTACCTCCTCAAAGGCATTTAGGCTTTAAAATTGTGTAGGTTCCCCCCCCCCGTGATTTTTGTTTGTTTTTATTTTTTTGGGAGGGGATGTAATCTTCCTGGAGAGTGCAGTAGGGAAGGAAGGAAGGAATTGCCAACAGGAATTTCTGAGAGCGGTCCTCTTCCCCACTTACAATCTATTGGCAAGACTTGTGTACATATAACTAAAACAAGTGCCTCTGAGCAAATTAAGATAGCAGGTAGCTGGGTTGTAAGTGAACTTTGTAGTGTGTCCAGTCACTCTGAAATGGGTGTGTGTTGTGGGGGGAACAGGAGATCCAGCACAAAAACCCTGTGGTTTAGAAACCATGGGTCACCCCTAACAATGTCCCTAATGTATAAACAATCCTAACGTATTACCCCCATATACATTTGTAAATGGCGTTCCATGAGCTCTGACACTCGTCATGGTGTTGTGGCAGAAGCAGTTTAGTCTGACCCGGAAAAACCTGTCTGCGGACCAACGCCAACTCCCTTGGACTGAAACCCCATAGTTGAATTAGGCTGCACCCCATAGTTGAATTAGGCTGGACTTAACTGTCCAGGGGTCCTTTACCTTCACTTTTACATTTGTATAAGTCCATATGGAGCAAGTGTATATTTGGTGGACTTTCAAACATAAATAGAAGCATTTATTAGATATTTCATAAGACAATCCTAACCATTTTAAAATCAGACACAAGTTGCATAGATTTCAGTGGGCTTACTCCTAAGTAAGGATAGGATTGCAATCAGGAAGAGTAATCCACACACACCCCTACACCAAACTGGAAGGGGAAACAGGCAGAGGTGTCCCTCCATCCAGCATTTCCAGCTAAACTGGTTGCCTGCTAAGCATCCAGGTGCACAGGCCACTGGTGGAATCCCCAACAGTGATAGCCAGTGGGTGCAGAGGTGGGGGGGGGGGCTGGGACATAAGTAGACTGGAACCCACTGGATCTTGAGCCAGTTTCACAGCCATCCCACTCTAGTTGCTAGCTCCATGCTAGTGCAGCAGTCAGCAATACGATTGCTTTGCCCCTCATTTTCTGCCCTAGATGCTGTGAGCAGAAGATGCTGGGGTGGTGACCTCACTGCTCCATTCAGCACCACAGGCTGGCCAGTGGAGGCAGGATTAGGATGACAGCCTACATATCTTTGCAAAATGAAAGATTTTTCCCTGATCTTGAATGGCAACGTGTTTCCTGCATGTGGATTTCTAAATCTCAAGAGGTCATTTAATGGGGTCGACTGAGCAAGGTTTAAAACAATTAGGGTTATTATTATTTTTCCCACATTTTTCATTTTAAATAGCACTTACTGAATTTTGAGAGTCTGGGTAATACACACACACAAAAATGAAGAAAACTGGCCAGCCAAACGGAACAGGTTGACATTATTGGCAATATCTTTCATGAAGCATTTTAAAATGTTAGCAGTGCAGTTCTTTAAAACACACACACACAAATAAGTTTGACAAGCATCTTTAAAGACCTCAAACAGATCAACAATTAGTTTTGAATGCTTGTGTTTAATCAAAATCCAGGAGCCTGGGCCACCACCACCCTACTTCATAGAAGATCTTATTGAGCTAGATTGCACTTACTCAACAAGTGATGTGAGACTCCCCATTTAACAGAATGTTTTCAGAGCTTATTCTACCCTGATGCTTTTGCCAAAACTGGGATTACTATATTTTGTTGCTGGCACGGTGATGCTCCAGAGGCAGATCTGTTGCATATGCATTGGGGATGCAGCATAATTAATCCATAATGGACTGAAGTAGCAAGACGTATCAACTTGGTTTTGGTCATTGTTTGGGTCTGACAGCAGTATATCTAATGTCGGGCTATTTTCCAAATATCAGGGCCCTCAGTAAATATTAGAAAGCTTGGATTCCTGGAACTGCCTTGATTGCATAGTGGATTGCTTTAAGAGCTTGGCAAGCTAAATTTCTGCTGAGCCACAAATGGGAGTTATTGGAAATATCAGCTTTAGCAGCCAATGAAAAATGTTCATATAAGAAAGCAGGTGTTTGAGCTGATGTCTTTTCTGCAGTGCTTAATTTTTAGGGTTAGCAATGATGCTCTATTGGAATCCTTTCTCTCCTTTTACTTTCTGTTTTATACAAAACATTCCTCTTTCTTTTTTTCAGAATGTGGTAAGAATGAACACTGGGTAAAATGAAAATACTTCTTGTATTATTTAATGACAGTATGAATATGATATGTGTATTTATCTGGAGTTCATTATTCATTGTGTAAACTGCATCAAAAACCAAGAAAAAGACAAACTTGAAAAAACAACAACACCAATGTATCTCTTTTAATTTTGATTTATATTGAGACAGATCTAATCTGGGCTGGGACTCAAACAGCCAAGTGTCATACAGAATTAAAGGAAACTTGACACAACCAAATGTTTTGAAAATAATTGTGACAGCTAATTCTGCTATTTATACTAAACATTCTTTTTAAAGGCTACAATCCTGCTTGATTATATAGAGAGCAAGGATGCTGCTTTTAGTTTTTCCTGCTGGCAGTCATGTATTTTAAAGATTAATTTCTTCAGGTTTTCAGGATTGTGGGAAATGAAGGTGGCTGCGCAATAAATTCAATGATAAGTACATAAAGCTGCATTACTGGAATCCAATGCAGTCAACACCATCTGTTCCAAGGCTTACCTGGATTGTCATGCCAATTCAGCAAGCAAGAGCCACACATAACTGACATGGATGTGTAGCCTCCTCAATGTGTAGTTGAATATCCTGCTGAAATGGTTGGATTCATCTTTCAATGAGGTTACATGTCAACCACCAGGTGCCACTACTATTTACCTACCTTCTTACTTAATTTATAGGCCACTTTATAACAAACATTTCTCAGGGCTGCTTGCAACTAGATGTTGTATGCTTGCTGCCCATGACTGTAAGTGGCTCAGGGCCTGTTTGCTCATGTTCTGGGTTCAGTGCTTATAGCATACCATCCAGAACGTTCCCTCTTCCCACCTTGGTAGACAAGTGAGGGCTTTTGTGGGCTCATCAACTCACACTTCTGAATTGCTGAAGCAGCATTCCCCATCTCTGAAATAAACGCTGCTTTAACAAGCCTCCCATGTGAATGGTAAATATCTTTGAATCAAGCATGTCAGTTTTTAAATTGTTTATTCTCTTATCAGTCCCATGAACATATGCTTTATGGAGCATTCATTGCTGCGGCTATTTGCCAGTTTTGTATTATTGTCAATGGATATAATATTCATCATCAGTTTGTGTGCTGCAAAGAGTGAAATCATTATTCACCAACATTTACTTATGACAATCTAATCCTTCTGAGCCTGACCATACAATGACACAGCTGGCATTCTCCCAGCTTAAACAATGGGTGGAAAGGCACATCAATGGAACCTCGGAGAAGCTATCTCGAAAGAAAGAAAATAGCAAGAATAACACAACTGAGGGGGAAATTGGAGTAAAACAAAGATATGCTAGATGCTGAGAAGTATCCTGATAAGGGTTGCTAACTCTCCCATAATAATAATAGTACTACTGTTTATTTCAGTAACACATTCATTAAAGTGTATGCAAATTTTTAACTTCCCAATGCCTAACAGAGGCAGAACTGAAATTTTGCCCCTGCTATCACAAGCAACAACCCATGCAGATTTGTTTAAAATCAGACTGCTCAGAGCTTTCTCATGAGCAACATATAGAAATTAGAAAAGCAACAAGGAGAATTATGCACAGAAATGCTTAAGGCAGAAATGAGGATCAGGGAGAGGAATCAGGAATTGGACAAGGCACCTACTGATAGCTATACAAATTTCTTTTAAAAAAACAAAAAACATTCTGTGACACCTGGTTTTCTGCATATTCATGCAGCCCTTAAGAAAAAGTGCAAGGCTCCCAATAGCAATACTCCACAATTTCAATAACATTTATTTTGGACAGTATATGTTCCTTTCCTCAAGCAGGACAGTGAATATATTTTTCTTTTCTTTTCAATAAAAAGGAGCCTGAACACTCTTTATTTTCTATAGCTTACTTTTGCAAGAGACATTAGTGCTCTGCTTCTTTTCCATATCAAAGCTACATGCCTTAAAGCAAGGCTCCCACTCACCTTCATTATGTTCATAAAGCTATCAAGCATTGAAGCAGGATCAGCTAGTGCCACAATAAAAAGTAAGGAAGATGTCACACTTGCTGCTCTGTTTAAATAGCTCTATACATAGTGCAACCTAACTTTTCATTAAAGGGTTTGTACTGTCTGCTAGAACACATCCTGCTAAGGTACAAGTGGCAAAGGAACACAACAATGGTCTGTATGGAATAAGGTTGGTGGAGGTGAATCAGGCTTTGTTGTTGAAGCGTCAGGGAAGAGGGTTTGTAATCCTTCCACAGGGCTTTCAGTGTGGTTTTCCATAGAGTAAGAGGGTGCTAACTTTGGCAAGGTAAGGGAGGGCAGGATAAGGCAGCAGTAATCCCTTGGGACGCGGGTGGTGCTGTGGTCTAAACCAGATCCCAGGGCTTGCCGATCAGAAGGTCAGCGGTTCGAATCCCTGTGATGGGGTGAGCTCCCGTTGCTCGGTCCCAGCTCCTGCCAACCTAGCAGTTCGAAAGCACGTCAAAGTACAAGTAGATAAATAGGTACCACTCCAGCGGAAAGGTAAATGACATTTCTGTTCACGGCTCTGGTTCGCCAGAAATGGCTTAGTCATGCTGGCCACATGACCCATAAGCTGTACGCCGGCTCCCTTGGCCAATAAAGCGAGATGAGACCACAACCCCAGAGTAGTCTGCGACTCGACCTAATGGTCAGGGGTCCCTTTACTTTTAATCCCTTGAGATCCAGCAATCCCCTTTTCTGAATATAACCGTTATCCTTTCCCCACGCACACCTATCTCTCTGTTAGCTTAAGAGGCCCTTCATCAAAGGCTCTTTCCTAGGAGCCCCTGCTTTTGGAGGCTCGGTGGATGACAACCGTTGAGATGGTTTTTAGGTTGTGGCTTCTCATTTGTGAATTGGTATCCCAGGTAATTCACTTAGCACCGACCCTTAATTTTTTTAAGGCTTTTATAAACTGCAGTTGGGTTGTTTTAGTCTGTCCCTGCTGCCTGTTGGTGCCATTTGTTTTATCTTGTTTTTAATTGACTAGTGGTGGTTCTACCTTTCTATAATTTGAAGGGATTGTAATGCTGTCATGAGAATAATGTTTACAGGAAGTGTGGGGTATAGGTTGTCTATATTTCTTTGCCAACTGGATCAGGACTTTCTACCGGTTCTATATTTTATAATGCCAGTGATGATTCTTGAAGCCAGTGCCCCCCTACACCATGTATTTCCTACTGGGTATAGCACTGCATATGAGCAGAAATGTTTTCCAACACCTAATCATGTTCCAAGAAAATGCTGATGAAAATTCCAAAATACTTCAGTTCCTATTCAATGTGTAAAGTATCAGATTTCCTTGATCTAGGCTGCACAGATTATTATGACCTGACCAGTGCTGGCAAAAACAATCTAACCTTTACCCCAAGACTTCTATATCCATGTTACTCTTAAAAAACATGAAATCATATTTAGCACTCAACATCAACCTGACCTTTGAACACATCAGTATTTCTTGGAAAATTATTATGGGCAGGATGCCTACCACAGTAAACAATATTAGCTGCTCCAACCCATTGTTGACTCATGCTGGGTTCTGGCTTATCAAAATAAGAGGTTAGAAACCAGCAGGGACCAGAGATCTTCTGACAAACTCCACAGGATATGAAGAACAATGTAAATGCTCCAGCCCTGGCAGATATATTTCTACATTACTGTTCCAGAGATAACAGCTAAGGTGAATCATTTCCCACCACCTACAGTACCAAATGATTTCAAATTCTGAAGGGACCATATTTATTTCATTGGTAGCTAGCAATTTACTTACCCGAAGATCATTATATTTATGTGTCTGTGAAATCCTCACAATAATTATACATTTGAGCTGTCTCAGAAGTGCTATATATATTCTCATTAGTCATGTACTTCCAAGGATATTATCATTTTTCCTCCAACAACCTTTGCGATACAAGTGGAAAGGACTCTACTGCACATGAATCTGGATTCTTATAGGCTTTAAAAAAAGCTTCTAGTTTAATCAAACAGCAGGGTAGCTCATATTCACATGCAAATGCTGGAAACAGTGTTGGGATAAAAGAACTTGATTTTTTTTCTAAATGACTTCACTGGTTGCATTTATTTAAAAACAAGTCACACTGTGTAATATGAGGGAGAGAATGTGAAGAAAGTTTTCATTCCGTAATACTTTCAAAAGAGGTTATAGGAATAATTTGGATAAGGTTAAACTGATTGGCTGGGATCCATAAAGCCCTGTGCACAAATGAAAAGCACTTCCATGCATGCATAGTCTGTTTTTTTGTGAGTAGCTAATTTCCCATTCTAGTTGTAACCTCTTGTGCTGCATCATAACCCACTCTGGGGACCTCCTCAAGTTTCGGGTGGGGAGGGGAGCGCCATGAGACTGAAGCATATCTAGGTGCTTACCTTGCACCCTTCTGGTGGCCGTTTTTGGAGGGGGGGTGGTATAATCGATGTTATTCCTAGTTTTTTGAACTGCACTCCACTTTGACTATGTCTTGGAAGTAGAGCAACATGGCACAGAAGAATTGTGGCCACATTACCTCATGGGCGATTGCACAGTGCTGGCCTCCTGCTGGCCATAAAAACGGGCTTGTAATGGCAGAAGTGTTCATTTTCAATCACATTACTGAGACTTTGTTCCATTACTTATAGTTGTGCATAAAATGTTACAATAGAATACACACTTACATGGGAGTAAGTCCCTTTGAACTCAAGGTAGCTTATTTCTGAGTAAACATGTGTAAGATTGCCCTGAGTGGCAAACACCAAACAATTTTAAACTAGTTGTGTTGAGCTCAGATTTAGACTGCTTGTGCAGTGGTGCATAAAATATGAACATTAAAAGTCATAGTGACTGCTGAGAGGAAAGGAACACAGCAATGTTAGATTCTGGGAAAAATCCATCAGTGTGGTTTATTTGCATACTGGAATCAGAAGGGGATTGATTTTGCATGCTTATTGATTTGGGTGTTTTTTGATTAATTATGAGTCTAGGACATATTCAGAGAGTGGACTGAGATTTGGCATCCCTTTAAAATCGAAGAAGTTTGAATTTATAGGCATTTCAGTTATGCAAATAAGGGGATATACACATGCATTTTATTAGACTTTAGTTGTATCAAAGCCCCAAGAACATTGTGCTGTATACTCAGGATAATTTGGGGGCTATGCTTAATACAAAAATGCTGCATAACAATTACTTTCTTCTTCATTATGAATGATTTCCACTATATCACCTTGGACACGAGAACAAGCTTGAATTCCCACCGCATGTAATTTATTATTACTGCTGTAGATATTGTTTTGTGTTAGAGTGCATAAAGTATTTCTAGAAATATATTGCAAAAAATCTACAGGGGAGGAAATGGCAAAATAAAACTGCTTCAGAAGTTATTGCGTTTTTATAATGGATCAGCACATTATTCCCATAGTAAAGCACTTTAAGAAAATAGGCTGGACGTTTTCATCAGAAAAAGCTTTTTTGCAAGCACATTATATACAGACCTTGTGCTGATGACATGGTACACATATTTAACATAAATTACATACGTGAGATATTCAAGAATTTAGAGAATAAACTCTGGTGGCTTAAGATTATTATTTTTTAAAATAAAAAACCATTTAAACTAGCCTGGAAGTTGCACCATTTGGCTTCCAAGCCTTTCCCCTAATTCCAGATATGTGAGAGTTTATTATGACTCAACATGAGGAAAAGGGGCTCTGCACATGCTTAGAACCATTTTCCTTTTTAGAGATGAGCTATAGCTGAAAACAGAACCCATGTTGCCCTGGCTCAAATTAAAACAAAGGTAAATAAACCTAGAATTACAGTGCAATCTAATGCATATCTACACTTAGAAGTCCTACTGTGTTTGTGGATTTACTCCCGAATATGTGTGCATAGGGTTGCTTAGCCCATGTAGTAAACAGAGAGAAGTCTCTTCTGCCATTTTTCTTTACAGACCGAGTTCTAAACAATTTCAGCTTGAAGACTGTGAAACTGGAACCCAGCTCCATTTCCCACACCACTTTTTCAGAACTATGACTAAATCATTCCCTCTGCTTCCATATGAAAACAAACTCAGATTATTGGAATGGTCATATTGTTACACAAATTATGGGGCAACCTCATCATCAGGGTGCAGAAATATTTTGTGTTGGTTGAAAAAGTGATGGACATAGAGTTTGATTTCAAATAGTTACCTCTGCATGCCACATCTCGAGTCAAGAGGGGCAACAGGTAAGTCATGAGCAGTAGCCTAATTCCACTGGTGAGTTCCCTTAGAAAAATGCTTGGGGATCATTGTATATCAACTCAGTATTATTAGTATGATTAATTATAACAGCAATGATGGTGCAATGCCAACTCAATAAGCTCTCCTTTTAGAAATTAACATGGGTGTTTCATTTCCCACCATGCTAATATAGGTGGTTCTCCTGCTACTCCTTGGTAAGTTCCAACATTACCATTCAACATGCTGAACTTGTTGGATCCCACAAGACCAAAACTCAGTTTACTAAATGTACAAAGGGGTTTACCATTATGTATACATTTATATGATAAACAGGAACCCACAATTACTCTTTAAATATATTAGAATTGGAAAATGTTTAAGAAATCTAGATTATGGAGAAGTAGATAGAGTTAACAAAGCTAGACTCTTTTCTTGCTGTTGCAAAACATGAATTTTGCTTTATTCACTTGTAACTCTAAACCCCAGATAAACATTACAAATGTAGCAAGAATGCATTTCTTCCTTCTGTAGGAGGACCAAGATTGCCCTCCTGAGTGTGCCAAACAGCATGGGGTACTTCACATATTATGTGATTGGCGTGCACTTTACTTTGGAATCTGCTTGGGGATGAAATTGTTGGCTAATGCTGTGGAAATTTTGATTCTGCAATAGACAGGCTGCTTTTATCTGCCTTGAAACAAGAAATCACTTTCTTTTAATGATGCCGCGCTCTTGGCTTTGCCACTGTTTTAATGATGTCATTAATTGTTTTTTGTTTCAAAATGTTGTGCAACAGCACCCCAAGCATCTCGATAGGGGGCCCCTTTACAAATAAAACCATCATCATCATTATTTCAGTAGCTACTGAGGAAATGTACTAAATTATTTTGGAAAACTTCCACAATAACTTATCTTGACATGAAATTTGCACTGTGTATTGATGGAGGGAATTTTTATATGGATTGGGAAGAAGCTAATGTTGTACTGTTTTCAGTATACGTATTGTGCTCCACCTTTACAAAATAAAGTAAGGGCAAAATGTATCAACTGGCATTTAGTTTATAAAGAGATATGCATGTGATGCCAACATAATGGACTCGTCATGCTTGTGTACCTGCTTGCTATTTTGACATTTTATGGCTTCTGTTGCATGCCATGGTAGGATTTTTGGCTAAAGGTGTGAAATCCTTAACCTTGAGTGTGACCAGGATGCTTGCATGCACAGCAATGATTTTCATATAGTAATATACAACCCACAAATCATTTATGGAACCTTGAGGGTGAGTAACACCCAGTAGGTGTTGGCAGCTATGCTGCAGAACCAGCTAATGTGAAACTGCCAGGCCAATATTTTCAAAAAATAAATGACACCATGGAGATGTGGTAGATATATTATAAACTGTTACAGTGCCATGATATTTTGCAGTATGGCATCCATGTAGAGAGAGCTCTTGTGTTCCAGAATAAATAATATTGCCACAAAATAAGTGGCATCAGGCCAATCTTAGGATGAGTTGTCATCCTGAATACAGAAAAATATACATTTCATTCGTAGGACTCCTCAGTTAAAACATCTGAAAACTCCCAACTACGCAAAGTATCCTTTACAACTTCGCATGTAAGCAAATGGGGAAGGAGTATAGCAAGAGTTACACTGATATGCCTCTCACTTTCCTCAAAGCTCTAAACAGCTTTAAAGATGATTGATCAGATGCTATCTTTACCAACACATCTCATCCTGGCAGGGACATGACAGAGGCATGGGCAACATCCCATGTATCCACACAGGTTGTTAAACCGATTGCCAGATGGAGGTAGAGATAGCTCAAGCCTCCAGAGACACAGTGAAAAATCTTGATGTTTTAGAGCGAAAACTAAAGTTATTTTATATTCAAGGCAAACATAAAATGTGTTTCCCTTTTCCAAATACACTGATCCTTTTTTAAAAAACAACACCCAGCTGTATAAATGCAACCACTCATCCAATTCCTGTTGCTTTAATGCCACTTAGCTTCTTAAAATAATTTCAGATCCGGGGGGGGGGGGGGGAGTAGAATGATAAAGGTGGTGTTTGCTAATCTTTAAAAGCCTATTGTAAATCCACACTGGAATGTGGTTTAGTAGCGTCTTCACATGGAAAATTTATTCTGTTGAATGTTCAGCAGGTAAAAGTTGCTGAGGCTCAGAGAGAGAGCTTCTCTCAGGCCTGACAGGAGCTGAAATATTAGGACTGGCATGGCCTTTTGAAAACCACAGATAATCGTTTGCAGCTGAAGAATTTAAAGCAAAGGACCTATCTGCATGGCTTTTGGGAAATCGCCCCAGAATGGACCGCTTGGTATTTGGATACTCGACAAATGAAGTCTGATAAATGGTATGCTTGTCAGTACTGCTTGGAATGGGTTCATGGGCCAAAAAAAGGTAGCTTTCTGAATGGTGTTGGCATGTCTCGCGTTGAAATTTCCTTAGTCCTAGTCCCTAAAAGAGATGAAAGAAAACACATATACTTCAGGTTTTTCTCACTGTTTAAGGTAGCTAACAATATACCCTAATTACAGAACCATCACAGAATGTTTTATTAACATATTTGGGAGCGGATCTTGATAACTGCAGATAAACAATTAATTTCTAAAGATATCATTCTCATCTGATATACAGGAGAAGTGAATACACGTCAACAAACTTAAGCACAGTTGTGTACATCATCGAATAACACATCAGGGAACCAAGGCTAATTTTCCATAGTGAAAAAAGATGTAGAGTTGCCTCACTCAGTGTGGAGTAGACACAAGTATACACTGTGGGTGGAGTTAAACTAACTTTTATGCAGAGTAAACCTACTGAAATGAATAGACCAAACTTAGTCATACTCATTAATTGTGATGAGTTTACTCTAAGTAGGCCTAGCATTGAACTCCACCCTACATTTTAATGCTGACCTGCTTCTACAGCAATGTGTGAGGCAGCCCTTACTGACACCATTGAGTCTGACATTTTGATCAAGGTTAGGCTGGACAGCAAGCATTTATTTCCATTCTTCTGACTAAGGACAATTTTTGTGCACTTCGAAGAGCTATGTTAAGGGCAAGCAATCTGTCTTAAATCTTGCAATGAGACAAGATATAACTTTAGCAGAGAAATAAACATAAATAAACAAGCAAACCCTTTAAAATTTATCACACTTTAGCATTGCATCAGACTGCTCTCTGGAGGAAGTGATGGGACCAATAAACTGAAGCTGAATCCCCAAAAGACAGGTGTCTTGTGGGTAGGTTGTCCTTAAAGCCAGGAATTTGGTAGATGGCCTGTTATGGCCAGAGCTGCATTCCTTCTGATGGAACTTGTGCACAATATGTGGGTGTTCTTGGCCTCATATTTGTTAGTGGAAGCTAGTGTCTGGCTGATCTACTCTCTAAGGCCATTCCTGGACAGATAGCTCAGCCACAGTGACCTGGTAACTTCCAGAATACTTAATGTGCTCTACCTGGAGCTGTCTGTGAAAATGATTTGTGAACTGTAGCTGGTACAGAATCCTGTGACAATAGTATTGACTCGCTTGTTTAGTTGTACTCTTATAAAGCCCATTCTGAAGAACCTATATTGGCTGCCTGTCTTATACTGAGCCAAAGTTCTGAAGCCACTTAATAAAGCTCTAAATTACTTAGGACCTAGGTTCATCTCCCTGTAAATTGCACCTAGCCATTAAGATTTGCTGGGGGTGGCTACTTGTCAAACCATCTTTGAGTGAAGGTCATACCTCTACAACTAATGAAAAGGCCTTCCCAGTGGTACCTACCAAACTATGAAATGTCCTATATCTGGAAAGCTAGATGGTGCTACTACTGGTTGTAGGTACCAGCTAAAAACTTTTTAGCCCAGCTTCTAATTAAGTAGGATCTTGATGCATTAGACAAATTATTTTTTTAGTAAAGAGCAGCAGAGGTTATTCTGATTGATTTTATGTTGCTTTAATGGTTTTGTTTACATTGCTATGTCTTATCTATGTATTTTTATCTGTTTGTCATCAGTTCTGCCTTTCACTCTTTTTTACATCAATTCTACTATCATTTGGAAGTGGGATACTACAAAAGGGAGAATGAATCAGGTCGCTTGGAAAAGAGACAGCAACTCTTAAAAGAAAGAACCCCTTGCCCCAAGCAAAAGACACAATACTTACAGAATCCAAGTACTCTCCGACATTCAATAAACAATGTCTATTATCATGGATTGAAAATGGAAATGTGTTTACTGGTTTCTAAAAATAGAAACAAGAAAAATATAGTAATTATTACGCCTGTGCAGTATTGCTGTAGCTTTCATATTCAACAGAACCCAAGATTACATTCATGTAAACATGCCTATATGTTATGTGTTTCTTTGTAGGTAGTCTGTTAGAAAAGAATACAGATTGATTACATTATACACTAAATTTATAAGATAATTTAATCTCTCCTAGTCATCTAAACACTTACATAAGTACCCAAACTTTTGAATTAGATCAGTTTTATTTATAGAGGCACAAATTTTTAGACAAATACCAAGATTTCTTTTATTGCTGAGTCTACAGCTAATAAAAGCTGGACTTCAAAAGGAAACTCGTAATTGAATCAACTTGAGATTTATGAGCTCAGTGCCACCCACTGAGAAGATGCTATATATTATATGCTATATATTATATCAAATTACCGACTATATATTGAAAATGGCTAAGTCTCAAATATAGCAAGCACAAGTACACATGTTAAATTTTATTACAGTTAGTTTCCAAGTTCTGGCATCTCATATTAAGCGACAGCCAGGAAAGCTAGTCTCTAAAGATTTTCTGTGATCTAGTGAAGTGAAAGCCAACTGCCTCCTGCAGACTCAACAAAATGCAAATAAAGAACAAAACAGTTTTAAGAGTCTTAATTCAGAACTATAAAGTTAGAGGGAACCAAATAGCCAAGTAGTGCAGCACCCTGCTACAAAATCCTTAATTTGGGGGAGGAAAAGAACAAACGAGACAATTTATCCAGCTCACAGCCTCTCCCATAATTTATCACGAGATGAAAGTTTGCACTTTTATGTTTCAAAATAACTTTTAAAATTGCTGTTTCTAGCTGTTTGCTATTTCTTGCTAGCAGGACCCCCCAAAAGTAAGTTTTGCCTTCTTAAAAAAAAATGTATCTCCAAAACCTACTTATTCAATGTACTATACTATACAAGATACTATGCAATGTATCTCCAAAACCTACTTATTCCCATTCCATTTCTTTCCCACTGAGATTGACTGGACTGTGAGCTTGCTGTTGTAGTATATATGTATCTTGTAGTATGTGTATGTAGTCCTCTCCCTTGCAAAATGTACACTTCCATGACACAGACATTGGTACAGAGTTGGTGCATTGATGCCTGTGTGGAATCACTGATAGTTCTGTGTGAGACTTGGTTTTTCCTAGGAGGCTTGTTGCCTATGTGCTCCCCATGTTCTATGGTCCTGTTCTATAGAACTGACTGCTATGATTAGGTTAGAACTCTCTCCTTCCCTCTGTGGTCCTGGCAAAAGGGATGTAGCAAATTAAGCTAGTGCCATCAGTGTTTGGAAAGCTACAGAATTCAAACTGTAGTCTGCAGGAAATATTGTAGCATGAAAAATCAATTATTGCTCTTCTATCCATTGCAATCCATGGACTTTCAGCATAGGCATGGGAGCAAGGCAGCAAGCAAGAAAGATGACTGACAACTAGATTACTGACCAGCAGGGAAGTTCTCCAGTGCTACTGGAAAGATTAATACATAAGAGAACCAAGTGTTGAACAGCAGCCTGTCTAGATGATTGATAAGGAACAAACCCTTACAGTTGTTCCACAAACAGCTTACAGGCAGCAACTGAGGGTTTTTGTTGTAAGCAGCATTCGAAACTCCCATTGTTGTAGGCGCATTTTGTTACTGGGAATTGAATTAGTGTGAGCAATTTCTGAGCTCTGGGTGCAGTACTGCACCTAAGATTTC
Organism: Podarcis liolepis; assembly: GCF_965112155.1. Taxonomy (NCBI): domain Eukaryota; kingdom Metazoa; phylum Chordata; class Lepidosauria; order Squamata; family Lacertidae; genus Podarcis; species Podarcis liolepis. The sequence continues at coordinate 46,870,287 of NC_139556.1, read as the reverse complement.
AGATTACAGCTGCCACTGCTGGCACTGGGGGCACTAGAGAAGAAATTCCTGCCAGCTCGACTTCCAAGATCACTTCAGCATCAGGCAGTGGCGTAGCGTGGGGGTGCAGGGGGGGCCGGCCGCTCCGGGCGCAACATCTGGGGGTTAAGGTTAGGGGGTGCAAATCCACGGGTTAGGGGGTGCAAATCCACGGGCTAGGGGGCGCAAATTACTTGCCTTGCCCCGGGTGCTGACAACCCACGCTACGCCACTGGCATCAGGCAAGCTGATAGGTTTTGCCTCTCACCTGGCCTTACAGAAAGGCAGCATTTTGTGAGACCTTCATAAGGATATTGGGGGGGGGGCACCAGGGAAGCATGGCTATGTTTTTTTCTGTGTTCAGATGAGGACTAGACCATGTGAAAAATGAACATAAGATTTTTGGCTGCAGTTCATTCACTTTCAGATTTGTATTCTTGTTATGAAAAAGCACACCTAGACATTCCGTTGTGGTGCCCACAACCTAGGTTTAAGGTACCATTTAGCTCCTAGTTTCTAACACTGCTAGTAAGACTGGCGTACTAACAAGGTCTTGATTCTAAGCATATCTTAACAATGAATTCCTGCACTGTTTAGCTTGAGCTTTCACCTTTATTCATTCCCATTTCTGTTCTTGAGATCCCAGAGAAGACTGTGAAGGGTCCAGAGCCAGGTGGTAAATTTAATTGGGATGCATCAGGTCCCCTGATTTTGCAGATTTCCTGAACTAGTGTTTTCCTTCAGGGAAGTGTTGAGGTTTCCTACAGGAGGCCCTGACCCCTCTGGTATGTGCTGCATCTAATGAGGTTTCACTTGATTGTGGCATTGGAGGTACCCTGATCTTGACCTATGGAAGCTGAACTGGGCATTGCATTGTCAGCTCTTCCTGGATGATTCGTGTATGGGATTTTGTTTTTACATGTGAAGGTGTGTGGACCATCAACATGCAGTGACTTGTGCCTTCTGTGCCCATCTAATGTGGCTATGGTTGGTGCACAATAGTAGCATTTCGGGGGGGGCCTATGGTAATTTCTGGGGGCCCTGTGGCAATGGCTTCTGGTGCTGCCATGTTATCTCTTGCTTATTCAGATATTATTTTGTTTTTTACTTTACTGCTGGGAGAGCAACAAAACTGCAAAGGCAGCATGTTGGCTTTGCTGTAGGGTCAGTCTAATAACAATTCTTAAAATTTTCTAAGAAGTCAATAGCATTCCAACATTATATTTTGATTGTTTCAACTGCAAAAATGTTTGCTTATAATTGCAAATATTGTGCACACAAAAAATTATTTATCTGAATATTGCCGGCTTCACCTATTTCAGCCTGCCAGATTGACAGAATTCCAGAAATAAAGAGTTTCTGTTTTCTAACATGCATTGGAAAGCAAAGATCAGATAACACATTTAACTGAGAAAGCTTTTTTTCAGGCCCCACCTGACACTTCTCAGCATATTCTCTATTTTAGACCATGAGTCTGGTTTTACAATTTTCAAAGAAGGATCTAGGTAAACCGGAAAAAATTAACAAGATCTCAAGATCTGCTCTGCCAGCCTAGATATCTAACCTAATACCACTGTAATTGATGACCAGAATTAACTGATAGATGTCAAAAATTTCAGAGATCCTTTTTTTTTTTTTTTAAGATCCACCGAGTGCAGTTATATCCATGAACATTTCTAGGCCCGCTAACACATAACTAAAGGACTTATTTAAAATGTACTATGGGAAATACCAGGATTCAAAGAGCTACTTTAGGCATCCCCAAGGACTTGGGTATACCCTGGGGAATTTTTGACTTTTGCTTTTTCTTTGAACAGATCCCCATGTTATATCACAAACGGCTTTTGAAAGTCTCCTCAGTTTTAAAAGCTGCTTGCTATGCAGGCTGTTTTATTTTGTTTTGGGGAAAATACAAGTATAAATGCCCCTTGGGTACATGGAACTAGTTCCACCTTTGGACCCCAGTTTATGTATGTAGTAAATGAATTCACTTAATCTTAATGATTGAATAATTCAGCTATACTTGAAACCATTTGCAAGACTGCAACAAAAGTAAGAACAATGTGATACAACTAAGGAAATGCTGTAGTGCTCCCTCTAAGCAAGTTAATTAATCTCACAGCTAGAGTGGTGCCTCACAGGGAGAGATTAGACAGTCAGCTGTTGCCCACAGTTAGCTTCCAGTTTCTTTAAAACTGGAGAAAAGCCTTCTCCAGCAGTTATTCAAAAATTGTTCAAGTAAAGTCAAGTCTCTCACACTGTGTTTTTGTGACATCATATACCACCTAATGGCAATCTGCTCATTCTGACATGTCTATTTTAGTTCATCATAAAAGGATCATACATACTTCTCAGAATATTCCTAAACAGTGGAAAAAACAAACAAACAACATAAATAAATAGATGTCACACTAATTAAAGCCAGATCAGAACATAATAGACCAATGGCTTAATAGCCTCTTTTAATCAGTGGCCAAAATGACAGATGGTTTAGGAATATAAATCCCCCTCCACCCTCAGACACAGATCTTTAGCCTTTTGCTCTATTCCGGTTTCTAAAACATGGTTGCTATTACCGTGAGCTCAGCAAACACCAGACTAAGAAAGAATCCAATTAAACTTAACATGTAGTAGGTTGGAAACAAAACAAAAAACAGTTTTTTTATTCTCAAAGAGAACTATCCTGTGAAAGGTTGCATTACTTGGGTTTGATGTTCAGCAAGAGCATATTCCATTCAAGTTTTACTTCAGTTGAACAAGTTCCCTTCAAGTTGCTAATTTTTCCCTTTTGAAGGATACCACTGTTGATTACAAAGTGTGCAGCTGCTTGAACTGTAGGAAATAAAACCAAAACCTCTGGGATGTACCCTCATAGCTTCACTAAATCACTCTACTGGGAAGGAAACAGTGATATTTAACCCCATCCTTAAAATACGTTTGAAAAACACAGAAGGCATGCCTCCTAAATTAATATTACATATAGAAATAATGAGACTCATTTCGTATGTATTTTCTTGTGCATTCAGAAAAGAGTTAGCCAGCTTAATAAAATAGAATGGTACAGCCATGTATTCTTATGCTTAAAAACTTGGACTGCTGAAAGTTAGTTGTGAAATCCATCTATTTCCCTTCCTCTACATTATACAATCTACAACAAGAATGAACAGAGAGAGGGAAATTGGTCACATAACTAAAGAACCATCTTTTCCCACATGAACCCGCTGATATTTGAGGTTCTGCTTTGGGTCCTGAGCAGAGGGATTGCTAGTCATGAGCACACCCTACTCTAGCTCCTCTTGGCTCAGCCTAGTTAGCTAGGGCTTAGAATGGTTGTGAGGGAAGTTGTAAACATGGTAGCCATTGTAGCTGTAGTGCCCAAACAGCCTTCAGACCCATGAGGAGAGAAGCCCCTTTGATCTTTCAGGCTTTGGTGATGGGATTGGAAAGCTCTCTGCACACTCTGCCTCATACTCCTTGGCTTTCCCCTCAATCTCGCTGAATTCTGAATTTCTTCAGATTCAAACCCTTCTGCAAAATCTTGATATACCTAATGTTCTCAGAGGTGGGTATCTGTATCTATAATCCAAATTGTCTTAAATACACCAATCTCTCTCTCTCTCTCTCTCTCTCTCTCTCTGCATCTCAACATGGTAGGTAGTGATGGAAGACAGGCATTTTTTTTTTCTTTTAAGCCCCAGGTGAAAACCCAGGACTCGCTGGGGACTTTTAAGCCTCTTCGCCTGCAATACTTTCCAGGAAGAAATGCTCTATTGAATTGAATATATATTGCAATAAATGGGACTTACTTCAGAGTAGATGTGTCTAAAATTGTGTTATATGTTTATGCTGGTATTTTATTATTCTCTGCCTCAACTTCTAATCTGTAGATGTTTTATTGCATGTTATTCTATTGCTTTCATTGTTTTATTCTGTAAGGCACTGTGAGAGTTTAAGCAGAAGATCAGCTAATAAATAGTATACATGCATGCATACACACATTCAGAATGCAAGGCAATCTGCGCAGCTCATATTTAAGGAAGCCCATATTTATGTGCTTTTTCCTTCATCAAATGACATTATTTCCTGGTCCATTTGTTTGCAATTATAGGTGGTTGCTTTTTTTAAAAAAAGGAAATTAATAATATTTGAAAAATAGTTTATCCTGTCTGCCATCTGTGTCTTGCAATTTGCTGCAATTATTCAAATAATTTGTAAATGTTTTTAATTATATGCAGTTAAATAAGAAAGATACCCTTTAACTGTCTAATTCTTGATATTTGTTCAGTAATCTGAACAATTTTTATATTCATGTAAAGCATACAAAATGGATATACTGGAAAGCAATCATAGGTCAAGAGGTTCATTGGTTTTTGTGCAGTATGACTGTTATTGTTTTTTTTTAATTATTCCAGATCTACAAACAAAGTTGTTTTATCAATAGTGCTTTCTCTCTATTTTTCTTTTCTGTTCTGTTGGAAGGAGTGATACATCTCTCCATTTAGTTTTTATGAAATCATTAACAACAACAACAAAATGAGGATGACATGGGGACGACAGGTGTACAGCACCACAAAAAGGCACCTGCATCTAGCATTGAATGCACCTTATAATATACACCCTGAGAGGAGAACATGCATTGAAATAGATAGCTTATGGAGCTCTCGGGATTTAGCTCTGCTAACAGCATCAGGGTTGCCTCTCTCTGGAGGTCTATATGGAGCAGTGGATTTGACTGTCTATTTGCATGTTTAATCTGTGCCTCTACCAACTTTTAACATCTATATTTGTACATGAACTCAAATATTACAAAACTCCATAAGCCTCCAGTGATTTCTTTTCAAAGGAAACAGAACCCACATAAGCACTGTGCCCTAGAACTTCCACTGCTCAGGAAAGTTGAGGTGGACATAACATCATGGTCATGAAAATTATATCAGTGATTGCCCAGTTCAGATGCTATTTTTATTCACATGAACCTATGCCTGAGAAAATACAGACCAGTTCCCATGACAAAAAATATTGCCTGTACCATCTCTAAAATATTCATATATTTAAGCAAGATGTTTTAATTTATAATAGATGATTTTATTAATATATATTTTTTTCTTTACATCCAGACTGTCATGCCAGTATGATACATTAGAAGCTAGATTCTGATGGGCTTATATAACGTACTGAATAAGGGCTACTTAGAGCAGGGATGGAAGACTTGTGGCCCTCTAGCGCAGGCATAGGCAAACTCGGCCCTCCAGATGTTTTTGGGACTACAACTCCCATCATCCCTGACCACTGGTCCTGTTGGCTAGGGATGATGGGAGTTGTAGTCCCAAAACATCATCTGGAGGGCCAAGTTTGCCTATGCCTGCTCTAGCTGTTGTTAAGACTCCCAACTCCCATCAGCCCCAAGCAGATGGCCAAAGGTCAGGGATGTTGAAAAATTTAGTCCAACAATATCTGGAGGGCCACAGGTTCCTCATCGTTAAGTCTTAAGGACATAAAAAACAAAATTAAGATGGCCCTATATGAAATAAGTCATTTTATTACATTTTACTATCAACATGTATAATACTATAGCATATAAACTGGACAAAACTACATTCGTGCAGTCAAAAGTGAAATTGTAAATTAAAACTTCTGTAATACTGTACAGTGTGCAATTAATAACATTCAACATATGCCCAGAATATTACAGGATTAATAATATGGGTAGAAAGTTACGTTTACAGTTTTTAAAACTGAAGCTAATTTAGTTTTTTACCTAATAAATAATCAGTCTAGCAAGTAGTCACAAACATTCATACATCAAATTGACACTCATGAATGCAAGAATGTTTACTGACCTTCTCCCGAACTTTGTACATCTGTGGCAATCTATTGTTGATTTGATTAGTAGCTTCTAAATTTAGTATCTGTTTTTGCATAGAGGCTGTAAGCGATTCAGGAAATATTTGCAGTTTTCCAGACTGTGCAAACTGTGAAACATAAAAAAGAAACAAAAATATAAAGAAAACATAAAAACATAACAAAATATAAAAAGTAGAAGCAAGTTTGTATTATTTGTATTGCAGCAACACCTAGAGGCTCCATTAAGAAGCAAGAATCCCACTCTACTTTCACTTAACAAACCAAATATCAAATGCAAAATAAAATATAATTTCTGTTTTCAAAGCTTGGGTAGGTAATTTAAATATATGGATGAAAGCAGTAGAATGCACATAAATTTCATAATAAATGGCAAGCCTATTCAATTGGCAGGGCTGCAATTCTGGTCCACTCTAGTGGAAGAGTGACCTTAAGTAGGAACAGGGTTTTTCAATGTTATTGCAGTGTTCACATGTTTCAGGAGAGATCCTGACAGTCATGTCATAAACCTGCTCTGAATATTATTAACCGCTTCAGGATGAACTGAAGAATCGATACGAGAGCTGTGAACACTTCCTTGTACTGTCACTTCAGTTTAGAACTTCAAAATATTTTCCCAAAGGGTAGCCATGTTAATAACTTGCAGCAACAACAAAAAAATCAAAGACTCTTATGGCACCTTAAAGACTAACGAATTTATTATGGTAGAAGTTGTCATGGACTATAGCACACTTCAGATGCTGTTATGCTTCTGCCCATTATATGACTGCCAGCAGTGACAAAGGTAATGAGGTGTTTTCTCAGCAAATGGGGAAAAAAGAGCAGCATACTAACTGGGCAGTAAAATTTTCGAGAAGGCAAATATTTAGACAAGTAAACCTGGGTGTTAGCGGGGGAAGAGAAATAATAGAAATGCACCCAAAAGGGGGCGGGGGGGGAGAGAATTGCTTTGTGTATGGTGTTATTATTAGGGGAAAGGGTGCACCTTTGATAAAATTATTGTAGAAAATACAGCTGTAGAAACCAGTCTAAGAAATTCTTGACTTTCATGATGACAACAAATCCAAAGCAACCGCCAACACTTGATTTCTTACAGGATTTGTCCACACTTCCATTTATCCTGTATTGTTATTACCTGTCCCTTATTTAAAGGAATGGTTCCTTATATTGGTGAAGCTAAGGCTGGACTTTGGGGCCCCAAAGTCTAGGGCCCCACAGTCCAGGAGGCTCTGAATGACAATCCAGAGAATGGCAGAATGATGAGGATAATGGCAAACAGGCCCCACATCAACCCCTGGGTGAGCATGTGGGTATCAGGGCACAGCAAAGCCGATACTCATAGCTGCAGGTGGCGCCCCATCCAGTCAGAGGTAGCCAGTTATATGCATGGTTACATATTCTCATTTCATTACAATGGTACCTCAGGTTACATACAGTGGTGCCCCGCAAGACGAATGCCTCGCAAGACAAAAATCCCGCTAGACGAAAGGGTTTTCCGTTTTTCGATGCGCTTCGCAAGACGAATTTCCCTATGGGCTTGCTTCGCAAAACGAAAAAGTCTTGCGAGTCTTGCGATTTTTTTTGCTCCCCCCCCTTTTCTAAGCCGCTAAGCCGCTAATAGCCGCTAAGCCTTTAATAGCCGCTAAACCGCTAATAGCGCTAATCCGCTAGTAGGGTTGCTTCGCAAGACGAAAAAACCGCTAGACGAAGAGACTCGCGGAATGGATTATTTTCGTCTTGCGAGGCACCACTGTACGCTTCAGGTTACATACGCTTTAGGTTACAGACTCCGCTAACCCAAAAATAGTGCTACAGGTAGAACTTTGCTTCAGGATGAGAACACAAATTGTGCTCCAGCAGCGTGGCGGCAGCGGGAGGCCCCGTTAGCTAAAGTGGTGCTTCAGGTTAAGAACAGTTTCAGGTTTTGAACGGACCTCCAGAACGAATTAAGTACTTAACCCGAGGTACCACTGTACTTTTACTTTAACGTTATAGTATCCCTTTCTGCAACAAAAGGGTGCTTGTTTCCAAGAAAGTGTGTTCAGCATCAGAGCAAATTGAATTTATATACTGCCCTATACCCAGAAGTCTCAGGGCTGTTCAAAGAACTGTCAGCCAAGCTGGTGCTACAAAGCGAGTTCAAAATGCAAAACTGCACAAGTTCATAGTATCATTGGGGTTTTTTTAGATCAGGGTTTGCACAAGAATTTTGCTCTAACTTAACAGGAATGTAGACGTCCGTGGATTAGCGTATTTGTTTGAAAATAAATTTTGTGTGCTTAAATTTCACACCTTTAAGTAATACACATGGCCTTATAAAACCACCACACACACCCCGCCCCCCAAGACCTATAGGTGAAGGTCTAAGTACTTAGTTGCACTACTCCATCCTTGTTTCGTAGTGGAATTTAGCACTAAGACGAAGTAAGCAACAGGCTGCAACCTGAGACGTTGGGCTATGCCTTTCTCTCCCTTCCCTTCACACACAAACACCCGCCGCCGACCGGTGAGAGAAAGGGAGCAGCCAACGCCGGCAGAGCTGATCAGAGGCTCCTTCTCTAAGGGCTTCGCCTTACCCAGGCGCCATCCCGCGCGGTGCTGGGGTTGGCCCGCCTCCCCTTGGGCATGGCCTCCCCACGACCCAGCGCGCCCCGAGTCCTGCTGTAGTCTGGCGGGGTTCAGCTCCGCAAGGGAGCCGGAAGGGAGAGCGGCCCCTCCAGGAGGCTGAGGCGGCTGTCGTTGCCATGGTCACTACTGTCTAGCTCACGTCTTCTGCGCCCGGGACTCCGTCCATCACCCACCGACACTACAAGCGGCCGGGTGGAGAAGCGCCCTCCGTAGCTCGCCCAGCAATGAATGAAAAAGGCGGAGAAAACCCTCATTATTTCAAGAAAGGCTAGCGCCTCTTCTCTCTGTTAGTTTCCCGGCTTTTAAGAGGCAGCACTGACTTCGACTAGGCACACGGGAAGTTGAAACACGCGGCAGCAGATTTATAATTTATTGCCACACCGACGCGGGTGGATTTAGCGGAGGGGTGGGTGAGAGCCCGGGGGAAGGCTCTCCTTCATTCATCTTAATAGGGGAGCGGGCGAACCTCGCATTCAATGCATTAGCCACATCTTTAAGCATCTCTTTACACAGTTGAATGCAAAGCACCACGAGGGCTAACCGCACGCATATGAATTGCAGTTTGTTGACAGATGGACTGGGGAGTAGACCCAACTGCTGTGAAAGTTTTCACGCATGCAATCCTGCTTTGCATGTGAAATATCCATGTTTAGAGCTCATTGAAACCACAGAGAAGTGCAGCTAGCCCAGCCCTTTACTCAGAAGCATAATGATTGGACCCTCACTTCATTTGTAAGGGAAGGACCTGTGGTAGATCACCTGCTTTGCAGCGCTCGGAGACAGTAAACCCTGGAGACTGTGTGCAGACAGTACAAAGCTGGGAAGACCAATGGCCTACCCTTCTGATACTCCTAACTAGCCACTGTTTGGAGTGACCTGGGATATTACATGTTTGGGGGTGAGTGGTTGAGAATCCACCATGCACTCTGCCTCAACACAAGGGGGCACTTCTTCCATTCGCCCCATTTCACAGAAGAACCCCCTAACGAGAAATGATATAGAGAGCGGGCATTAATTATTTCCACTTAAAATTTGAACACACACAAGCTCTGTGGGCAGAAGACACAGGTGGAATCAACCTCCCTGCTTTTCAACCCATAGTGGCTTTTACAGTTTCCACTCTAAATCTTCATTTCCCAGGATTCATAGGAGTGTCTTGGGTTTGAGTTCTTGAAAAAATCACAAAGAAGTAACCACTGTCAATTGGCGAGGCTCCAATTTTGAGTCTACTACAATTGAGCTTTTGGCTCCGCCTCCACGTCTTAACCAATCCTCTCTCTCCGAACCAGACTGAGAGTTGAACCGCTCCCTAAGAGATCTCGCGAGAGTTCTCCTGTCTTTCACGCGAGCCTGCCCTCTGTTGTTTAGTGAGTAGCCTAGCGAGGAAACGAAGTTAGCGCAGCGACGGAAGAGAGGGGGCGGAGCCTAGGTGTGCGTGGTAGCGTCGAGCTCTTTCCGGTTTTCTTCCTAGGTCGCCGGAATCTCCTCTCAGGGAAGCCAGTGAACTTCCGGTTGTCACCGCGGTCGCCGCTGCCGGAGGAGCGAAGCGAATGGGGGACCCCCGGGGAGCAGGGGCCGAGTCGGGCCTAGCGGGGAAAAGCGACCCGGGGGCACCCGCGCCTGGCCCGGCGTCGCTGAAGGGGGAGCGAGAAGAGCCGAATCAGGTACCCTCACTCCGCGTAGGCGGCTGTTGACCTTTACGCGCGCGCGCGCGCTCCCACACAGCGCACCCTCCCTGGCCTCTGGGCTTTCGGTGTCTCCCCGCCATAGTCACTTACCCACGTTGCCAAATTAACGTGGAACCCGCGTGTCGGACCCTCCCCCCCCCCCACGTCGCCGTCTTAAAGGAAAGGAGAGGGGGCAATGCGTGAATGAGCGCCCGGTTTCTCCTCACACGCTTCGAGTTCAAGGTTGGGACCCTCCTGGGAGAGAGAGAGAGAGTTGAAGTCAGAGTTCACTTTCAGCTGTGCGTCCAAATAAGCGAAGTGACGAATTTCTAATGTCGTCTCTCCCTGCCACCCCTGTCGTGCCCCCCCCCCCTTTCTCTGTCATGGTTCTCCTTGTACCGTTTTTGTGTTCACTTCTGGCAACTGCTAAGTGGGTAAGAGTAGGAAGGGGGATGCTGTGCAAGGACCGATACCGAAAGGTCAAAAGAATACACAGCGATTGTGTAACAAAACTATTTCTTTTAAAGACGGAGCTATTTTTGTTCTGTAGCCCTGTGAGTGTACTAAATGGCATTCCTGAAATGGCTTTAGGTGCGTCTTGGTGGTTGTCCCTGCTTTGCTCATTGTAATCTTGCACTGTGGTTAGTAGACACACGGCACAGTGGCCATAGCATTATGTCATAGCTGTCAACCTTCCCTTTTTTTGCGGGAAATTCCCTTATTCCAGCGCCGCTTCCCGCTGGTTCCCGTTGCTATCCCGGATTGTTAGATATCCCGTAGACTGTCCCCGGGACAGGTGAGGCTGCTGATCCCTTATGTTCAAATCTGAAAGTTGACAGCTATGCACTATGTGGGGCACCTCATGTTGGGGAGCCCTAGATGGTTTTGCCATGTTTGTCCTCTCCCCACCCCTGAAAGGTCTTACTTCCTTAGGGAAGTTTGGTGCCATACAGGCCCATAGCAGCTGGAGGTGCAGGGCAGCCTTGCCAAGGAGTTAGGCTCATGGGTTAACTTCTTTATTGAAGGTTGTGACTCGCATCACTTAGCTGAACAATACGATTGGAATACCTACGTAGCATTTCTTCACCACTGTACAGTGGTGAATGCATGAAATCTTTCTGAGGTTGCACAAATAACAACCACTCTCTTCATTACTGGTTTGATGAGGACCTTTCTACTTTGTATTTTGTGGGGGATCTTTTTACAAAAGAAGGAAGTGCTGTGAAATGGAGACACTAAATTATTATGTGTTGGGGTGTCATTGCCTTAGTTCAGCACTCACCAGACAAGGGTTAAAGGCATTCCTACAGGGGAAGAGTTTTCTCTGAACCTTGGAGTGAGAGTGATTTGTGTGGGTTTCTCATAGACTTTGAATGGCTGCAGTGGGTCACTCTTGTTCCACCCACATACTATAAATTACTGCCTCTTTAGGTGCAGAGTACACAAGAAAGGAGATCATGAGAAAATTTGGTGTGCACCATTTCTCAAATGTAGTTGTAGGAAAACATGATACATTCATACAAAGCTGCATCTAAACCATGGGTAGGCAAACTAAGGCCTGGGGGCAAGATCTGGCCCAATCACCTTCTAAATCTGCCCCGTGGACAGTCCGGGAATCAGCATGTTTTTACATGAGTAGAATGTGTGTTTTTATTTAAAATGCATCTCTGGGTTATTTGTGGGGCATAGGAATATGTTCATTCCCAACCCCCAAATATAGCCCCCCCACAAGGTCTGAGGGACATTGGACCAGCCCCCTGCTGAAAAAGTTTGCTGACCCCTGATCTAAACTTTAAAAAACAAGCCATTATAAATATAGTTGGCAGATTGTCTGGGCAGAGTTTGGGCGTGCAGGACTTTTTATTGAATGGAAAAATATAATACAAGCAGGATGTAATAATACCTGTAATTGTACTCTGATCTCCTTATTCTAACCAAACTATTTATTGTTTGTGCAAATTAGGGTTCTGTGCTGTTTCTTGGGGGCAATGAAGTGAAGAGCAGTGCTGTGGTGAAGTATTCATCTGCTCCACCACAAGCAGCATTTGCCCGCCTTCAAGAGAAGACTGATCTGAAACTTCCGCCAGCGAATTGGTTACGCGAAAGTGCCAAACTGGGACCAGCAGGGGCAACTATTCTTGGTAATAGCAAGAAGGGCAAGCCGTTTTCAAGGTAAATATTGGAAATATTATTTCTCCCCACTCAACCTATAGAAAAGTTGCCCAAGTTTGATTAAAAGCAAATAATGAAATACTACTTAAAGAAATGTGACAAGTTAGTCAGAATACTTAACTATTAAAAAAAATAACATACATACTTTCATAAAATCAAAAGGTTACAAAAATATCAAACATTTTAATTTTCTTTTTTTAAAAAAAATGAAGCTAGTTAGGTAGTATTTGTGTATCCTATTTCCTATCAACTATTTGGCAAGGGGAGCTTTTCTTTTCATTTACGAAAGAGTCTGTGAATACAGCAGATGCTTTTGCTTACAGAATTATGGAGAAGCTATTTTTACTGCTTCCTGTGGCATCACACATTGTTCCAGAAAGTCCTCAGGTCCTCTGACCCAAGTGATTTTGGCAAAAATATCATTTTACCCTTTCATGAGTTGAGTTCCACTCAAGGATATCTGGATCCTTGATCTAAGAGAGAGAGAAATCTTGCTATGTAATAGATTTGTAATGATGATTTGACATATACCTATAAATATATTTATTTATTTATACAGTACTTTAACTAATACAATTCTGCTTCAATAGAATGTAATTCTAGTTACTTTTAATGTTACACTTTATATTTTTTATTTTTAAAAATAGCTTTGGCATGGCGTACGATTTTATTGACTCAATTGGAAATGATGTGGATGTTGTATCTGATTCTGAGGTATGTATACATTGCAAACAAAGACTTAACTCAAAGTTGTTATTAATGAAATTAAGTTTTTTAAAGCTCTTACCCTTGGAAAAGAGAGCCTTTTGATGAATAGTCATAATGAACTAGGTTGTGATTTTGATAATTATATGCTTTACTTTTATTCAACAATTTTACCTGCATTAATGTATCATGTATCAGCAATCTCACAATGTGTTGACAGCATGAAAGGTGTACTTCTGTCAGTATTGAGATTTTATATTGCTTTTTAGAAGAATAGTGGCTTAGTGCATGGCATCTAATTTAAGAATGTGTAAGTGTCATCTATTATATAATGGGTGGGATACAAAAGTGCCATTCTGTTCATTCAAGGGGCTTGCATCAAGCAGAGCTTCTGTAAATAGAAGTGTACGTGTTGGTGATGTTTGTGATTCCTCCTCCTGTCTGCATTCTCCCATATCACTTTCAACACTTCTGGTATGTGTATATGGACAGGGAGCTACAAAGCAGAGCAGCCGAAATTCTGATCCACTTCAAAGTATAAATTAAGAATAAACTGTTTGCACAATTAAAGTTTTTATAAACTGCTGAAGAGCAGGGATGGGCATCATATAGTAATAATTGTTTTAAGCAGTTTGTGTCATCATTTCTGAAATTAGAACTCTCCCTCATGGAGCTGTCACAGGCTCCTTGAATTTTCTCATATATTTACACATTATAATGGTACCGTTAGTGGCTAAAATATTAATTAAATCCTACTTTTAGTATTATTGACTTTTGTAAAGGTACCACTGAAAGATCAAATAAGAGTTGAAAGTATCCAGTTGCTGTTGTGCCAGTTCAGATATCTATATTACACAAGTAAGAGAGGCTGTAACTTTACTTTGAGTATCCATGACTGCTGCTTCACATAAGAAATTCCCTTTTACCAGGTGAGGATTAAAAGATTACAAGCAGGAGGATTAGAAACTCTCCTTTCCCCACCCATCAAAAGTTGATGCATCACTTTTTCAACTCTGACATTAACTCACCCCAAACCATGATTTGACCTTTCTCATATTCAGGCAAGCTATGTTTCATGGCTGCTTTTTTGCTTCATTTTTAATTTGATCAGCACTCCAGTCTCTAGGTACAGCAAGGACACATAACTGTCATCTGTCAACTCAGACATCCTGTCAAACCATAGTTAATTGGAGTATATTTGGATAGGGCGGGTGGGACAGAGAAAAGTAAGTTCTGTTGCATGAGCAGAAGTCCACTCATTGGACATTGGAGGTCTTCTACTGTCTGATTCTGGTTTGCCAAGCAGAGCAGCCCAACTTTTCATACCAGGTGGGCCGCTAGAGTACTCTGACATAGAGCCCGCAGGCCACACACTACCTTGTTGTGCATGGATGAGCATATTGCAAGGGCAGATTTGACACCCCACCCCCAGGCTGTGTGTGTGTGTGTGTGTGTGTGTGAGAGAGAGAGAGAGAGAGAGAGAGAGAGAGAGAGAGAAATGTTGCTGAGGGTTGCCAAGAAAAACCTTGAGGGCCGCCAAAAAGGCATGTGGCCCTTCAGCCACACATTGAACCACCCTGAGATACAGTGGTACCTTGGTTCTCGAACTTAATCCACTCTGAGAGTCCGTTCGACTCCCGAAACCATTCAAAAACCAAGGCACGGCTTCTGATTGGCTGCAGTAACTTCCTGCACTCAAACGGAAGCCATATCAGAAGTTCAGTTTCCGAAAAACGTTTGCAAAACCGAAACACTTCCAGGTTTGCGACATTCAGGAGACAATTTGTTTGGGAGCCAAGCCGTTCGAGTATCAAGGTACCACTGTATAGGATGTGGTAACTGTGGTCTAAAGTTGATGCTTTTATTAAATGTATTACTGTCATTTTGACCCATGTAGAAAATGTACTTTACTGTTTGAAAATGAACGGAAAGGTTTGTCTATCTTTCACTCTGCAGAATATTAAAAAGCTTCTTAAGATACCATACAGCAAATCTCATGTCAGTATGGCAGTGCATCGGATTGGGAGGACTCTCTTACTAGATGATCTAGATATTCAAGAGCTCTTTATGAGATCATCACAGGTGATAAACTTTGTCGTAGTTATTTCTTTGGCCATGTAGTGGTTCTATTTCTTGTTTAATGTTTCCTTTTCCCTCAAGGACATTATAGGAATTATGGATGTGTAGCTATCTGCATAGCAATACAATAGCTATTCTGGAGAGTTTGATACACGGGTGTCAAACACAAGGCCCACGGGCCGAATCCAGCCCGCCAGACCTCGTCATGTAGTCCGTGCAGCCGCCGCCGGCTGCCAGCCTTCACCTTTTATTCTCGTTTTTTTTTTTTGACACAAGAAAGCCGCCTCTTCAGCGCATGCGCGGCAGCCTATAAGCCAGAGAACGTCTGCCCTCTTGCGGCACCGGCCGTTCTACACAGGAAACGTCCACTTTACACATAGTCCTACAGATACAACCGGCCCTTTGAGGGTGACCAAACTGCTGATGCGGCCCCCAATGAATTTGAGTTTGACACCCCTGGTTTGATACATATTGGATTATGACCCAGAAAATGTCCATCAGTGCTTGATCTTCATAGAGCCACGTTGTTTTACATTTAGTACTGTTTCTTAAAATGGAATGCAAGTATCGTGTTCTTTGAAATATACACTAAAACAATTATTTAAGAACTTAGATGTTGAAGTTGTAAAAATGTAACTCTTTAAAATAGATATGAAATGCTTTATTTTATACAATATCCTATTCATTGAATATCTTTAGTCAGGTAACTAAAACACTTTACAATATTAATTGTATGCTTTGTTATTTATATTACTTAGACTGGAGATTGGACATGGTTAAAGGAATTCTACCAGAGATTAATAGATCAGAAGTGGCAACGAAAGAAGAAGAGCAAAGAACACTGGTACCAGAAAGCTATACTTTCCAAATTTTTATACTACAGGTATCTTTTGTAATTTTTCCCCATAAACTCTGTGCTGTTTTATCAAAATTAATTGATCTGCTTTGTGTTTTTCCTGGTATGTGTCTACGCCTGAAGTAAAAACAAGTTTTTCAAAACTTGTGCCACAAGTCTTTTTGCTACAGAAGACTAATATGGCTGGCCCTTTGGAATTTAGCAACCAGTTCATTGTTCTTGAACATTAGCTGAAATGCAGACAAAAGCAAGTGCAAATTGATCTTCTTGACTCATTCCTCGCGGTTTGCCACTAGAGACCATTCCCCATCCTCAAGGGGGGCTTCATTTTTGTCTTTCACAATGTATATTTTATTGTTGTAGGCTGCTGTGGATTTCTTTTTTTGGGGGGGGAGCAGAATATAAACATTTAAAAGAATATTGGAGAAGTGCAAGGGCCTGCTGCAAAAGGGAGAGCTTAAAACGCCCATGAATGTGCAGCTGTTTGAAACTGCGTGGTAAAAAATGGGGGGCTTTAAAATGTGGGGTTTGAACATGATTTATTTTTAATTCCATTTTTTCCCTAAGGGACCACTATAAGAGCTAAGGGAATTAAATGATCTTGAGTTAGGGCTGAGCAGTGAGATGGCCAGGTTTGCTGCTGATGCCACATTATTCAGGATGGTAAAGACCAAAAGGGGATTGTAAGGAGCTCCAAAGGATATCAATAGGCATCAAGAGGAAAATGTGTTCATTGTCAGTGAGTGTAAAGTGATATATATTTGGGTAACCTCCGTCCCCAATTCACATATACCCTGAAGGGGTCTGAGCTAGCAGCAGTTGTGGTAGAAAGCTCAGTAAAAAGATTGAATCACATGTGACAACTATGAAAATAGCAAAGTCCATATTGTTGGTGGTGGTTAATTTATATACTGCTTAATTACCAAGGTGGCTTCCATGCAGTTTACAGAATAAAATCAATTATAAAAAAAGGTATGCACATAATTTAAACACAAGATAAAACAATTTTATCACAACATTAAAATGAACGTCACAAGTAAAATGTGCAGAAAAACAGCACAGCAATTAAATCTGTTAAAACAGCAATTAAAAAAAGGAGGGTCAGGTCAGGAAATGTTTAGTATAAATAAGGAAAGGTTGTAGGAAACAGATCAGGATCTTTAGTGTTGGCCATTATTTTAATAACACATAAAAGAAATCAAATAAGAAACTCAATATTTGACATCTCTTAGCTTTTTTTCAGAATTTTTTGCACTGAAAAGATACACTACTATATTTGGGCTTACCTGTATCATGAATCATTGCATTATACTACAGTTGTTTTCTTTTATTTCCTTTTTTGTAAAATTTAAATTTAAGAAAATACTACATAGGGGGGAAAACAAATACTGTGCTGGCAGACACATTGGGTGGCCAAAAGCCCCAATGTTGCTATTATCTGCTTCTGGAAATCAAAATAGATGATAGCAAATAATAAGATGCGAAAAGAGTCCCAGATGTGTTTGATTTTGATATCATATTTATAGTAACAATAAACAAATACTCAATGTTAAATGGTACGGGTTGAGAAGTTTCTGATTAAAATTATAATGTCTGTTTTGTTAGCATCAATGGTGATGGAGCTGCTCAGCCTGTTCCTCCTGAAGAGCAACATCAGGAAGAAACAACTGAAGATCAAACTGCCGAAGCAGGAAGGGTTTCTTGGCCAGCCCCTTTTGAAATGCCTTCCTCACTTTCTGAAGATGCAAGTGCTTCTAATCAGGTTAATTTGGCAGGTGCCTTACTTAGAAAAGCAGTCTTGATGCTTCATAGGCGTGCTTGTAAAGATGGTGGCAATATACTAAACGGAAGAGTAAAAAATTATTTTGCAGTGCCCAAATACTGTAAAATAGTTTCCCATGAAATCTTAGTTTACTTTACATAAACAGTTACTATTCGGAAGGGGTCAGGTGGTACGAAACTGAGAGCGAATATTTAGAGTGCAATCTTGCATATACAGTTTACCAGGGTTCAGCATTGCTGTGCACCTATGGAGGCTTTATTGCGAGCCCGTGACTCTACTGTCTTAGCTGCCACTGCTGCCTGCTCCTGCCTTTGTGGTAATTGTGTTTGGGCCTAACTTCTGTCCTCTGCTCCCATCAATGTATGTATTGCCCATGGTGGTGACAGTGGCTCCTCCACTTCTTCCCCCTGTACATCTTCCTGAGCAGTAGAGGGTAAGCAGTAGTAGTAGCTGCTGCTGCCACCATTAGTTCATCTGCCACTGAATGAGTCGTGTTGGCTGTTAGAAGCAGAAGCAGCTATCACTTGAGAGGGAGCATGGATGGCTGCTGCTAGTCACTATTGCTGGTTACGTGTTTGCCAAAGTAAGCTAGTGATTTCCTACTGTCTTCCTCTGTTGATGGTAATGGTTCCTCCTTGCAGGAGATATTTTCACCCTCCACTTTGGTGGCAAGCAACAGTTGTAGCTGCCTGCCTCTGTCCATGGGGAGAGGGAACACAACAAACCCTGGTGCTAGTCCTGAATGCACACATAGTTGTGGGAAAGTCCTGTTGAAGTCACTGTGACGTACTTCTCAGTTAGCATGCTTTGGATTGTACTGCTTATGCTTTGGTTCGAATGCGTTTCAGTACAGATGACAAAGCTTGTTGATCAGTTTTCTCACATCGAAAAAAAGTTGTGAGAGAAGATTTGAGAACGATGGACTCTGCTTTCTGTTGTGGTGCAGTTGGAGTTGATGCTTGTTGCTTTTTTGTTTGTTTGTTTATTTGGCAGAACTGGCTCAAACTAGATTTTGAGTAATACTTCTACCAGAGCTATATGAGAGTTTTATACAACTTTTTCCTTTTGCCAGAAGCAAATGTAATTTGCAGGCACAGGAACTTCTTCAGAATGGATTGAGCTTGCCAAACTGCAGGTCTGGGAGCTTCTGTGGGAGAGATAAAAGAAATTCCTCCATAACTCTTATTAGGGAAATACCTTTATCAAGCCCACTAAAAGTGTAAGATCCATATTAGTTTCATGGTTGTTGTTGTTTTTTGGAGGGGGAGAGCAGTTGTTTGTTTGTTTGTTATCTTTAAATAATTGAAAGCTGGCTAAGTGTTGTGTGTACCCTTTAGAAAACTTTGCATCTTCAAACTAGCCAGAAGTCTTTCCAGTACTTGTTTGTGTTGGGAGGGCACATCCTCCCAAATGTATTTACAGGATCAAGCTGTCCTTATGCTGTCTGCTGAATAGCTCTGGAGGATTTCCCCCCTCAAGCAGAGTAGCGTATGATTTAAAGAAAAAAAGTTAAATGAAGCTTTAATCTTTTTTTTAAAAAAAAAAATCAACCACTTCTCTTCTTTAACAAATAAAAAATTAAAAATTCAGAAATCTTCAGTGCTCTACAGGCAGCATTTTCTTGCAAAGCTCATTGTCCTAGAGGAGAAAATCATAGAGAAATAGGAAGGCATAGAAATATAACAAACAGAAATACTGAGTGGTTTTGTGGGGGCCCTGATCTGATTTGTAAGTGGTGGTCTGACTTGGGGAGGGGTAAAATCACTCCAATTCACTTCAATAATTTGCTCCAGCGCAGGGTGGTTGCCCAATGAACAAAACCTTTGACAGTTTGATCATCTGCTACATACGTTACTTAAACCAAGCTTACTTACTCTCAGCAGTAGAATCACTTATATCCTTGTGCTTTTCACAGGGAAGTGTGCCTCTTGAACCCTCATATGTAGTGGGGGATGTGTCCTCAGTCCCCAAAGAACAAAACCTATCTACTTTGTTCAGTGACGGGGGAAACAGTCAGGTATGGTTTTATGTGGCATCTGATCTAAAAAGTACAATCCCCTTACTCAGTTTGATCTACAGGGTAGCTGAGAGAGAAATTTCACTTGTACCAATTGTTTTGTGACATCTGTGATCTTGATCTTTATTGTGAATGACCAGCGTAGTCATTATGTGCTGTACTTAATTTTCTTTCCTTGAAATTTGCTTTATTGCATATATGCAGGCTGTGTTGTATTTTTCTTTGTGTAAAGAGAATGGTTTCAAATGCTTCACTATTTCCTCTGCACATTTAAAGGGTCTTAAAAATGACTTTGTTCGGAACATCTTGTGGACATTTGAAGATATTCACATGTTGGTTGGATCAAATATGCCTATATTTGGAGGAGGAAGATACCCAGCTGTGAGCTTGCGTCTCAGGTGAATTACTAAACACTTAAAATCAGGGCAACATATCTATAAAGCAGGCTAATTTTGCTGTTTGGTTCATTCTGTGTGTCTAGCATGATGATTAATCGTGGTTTTGTGAGCTGGGATACTGTTTATACTATGGGGTACCTATCACCACCATTCCGTCTCTGGCAATCGTTCTGATTCTGAGTTCCCACTAACTTGAGGGCCAGAGTCTACTCAGAGTGGCCATACTCAGAGTAGACCCATTGATTTCAGTGGGCCTACTTTGAGTATGGCTATAGCCCCATACATTTAATCTTTATTTGACTTGAGAAGTTATCAGAGTTATTTTGAAACCTTTAAACAAACCTTCATCTGTAAAGTGTTATAAAGACTTTATAAGGCCACAGTCCTATGCATGCTTACCTGGAAATACAATATTTTAATTAATCTCACATTTGCAATCTGTCTTGAGATTTTGAGAGAGACTAGGGTGGAAATCAAAATATTGCCTGTTTAAAAAGCCTTGATAGATTTATTTCCTGTATTTGATGACACTCCCTGCTCCTGTTGTTTTGTATTCTTTCCCATGTATTTTCCCCAAATATTTATTATTATTATTTATTCAGTTTATATACTACTCTTTATCCAAAGATCCCAGGTTGGTGTACAACATTAAAAACATAATTTACACATCTTCATAATAAAGACATAATACATGACATAATAATACACAGTATAATTTAAAAAATACTCATAATAGCATTCCCCCAGATTTAACAGGCCATAGATTATTTAATGGCCAAAGGCCTGGGTAAAGAGGAATGTTTTGCCTGGCTCCTAAAGACATGTAATGATGGCGCCAGGCAAGCCTCTCTGGGGAGAGCATTCCACAGACGAGGAGCCCCCACAGAAAAGGCCTGTTCTTGCATTATCACCCTCTAGATCTCTTATGGAGCATTCACATGAAGAAGCGCTCCAGATGATGATTGCAGGGTCTGAGTCAGTTCATATGAGGCAGTCCAGCACTTTGAATTGGGCCTGGAAACTGATGGGCAGCCAGTGCAGTCAGGCCAGGAATGGTGTTAATATGCTCAAACCATCTTGCCCTGACTGCCGAATTCTGCACCAGCTGAAGTTTCCCACCCGTCTTCAGAGGCAGCTCAATATAGAACACATTGCAAATAATGTAACCTAGAAGTTACCAGAGCATAGGCAACAAAAGCTAGGCTATCCCTGTCCAGATAGGGGTGTAGCTGGGCCACCAGCCAAAGCTGACAGAAGGCACTCTGTGCCAAGGCCACCTGGGCCCCAAGTGACAACAATGGATCCAGAGCACTCCCAAGCTATGTATCTGCTCCTTAAGAAGGAGCATAACCCCATCAAGAACAGGCAGTCTCCCATCTATCCAGTCTAGGGAACCACCCAGTAACAGTGCCTCTACCTTATTTGGATTAAGCCTCAGTTTATTGGCTCTCATCCAGTCCATAACTTAGGCAAGACACCAGTCCAGACATCAGCTGTCACACCTGTAGTTCTTAAAGGAGAAATAGAGCTGTGTGCCACATAGGGTGTGTGTGTAAACATGTAATCACAGTTCTTTCTTCTGCACAATTGGACTGTGGTGGCTTATGCTTTTCTCACTTCTGGCCTCTATACCTCACCTGGAGACTACTCTTTCTCCCTACAGGTGATTCCCTAACTTACTGGTTCTTAAAGTGTTGCCTTAGAAATGCTTCTCATAAACTTTTTTTATTCACAGTCTCAAGCTTTTAACACAGTGCTGTAGCAAATACCAGAAAGTAAAAAAGCAGTTCTTGTTTAAAAACCATGTGTTTTGTGCCTTTCTCAGCCTTTGTATGTACCCTACTGACTAAAATGTATTACAGATACTCTATGAATTTTGGACCTAACTGAAGGGGAACAAAGTTTCTATTTGTAGATTTTAATGAGTCTGGTTCATTTTACTGAAATAACACTACATATATTTCTGTTTGTAGGGATAACAATAAACCAATTAATGTGCTAACTGGCATTGACTATTGGCTGGACAATTTGATCTGCAATGTGCCAGAACTTGTGATGTGTTTCCATGTAAATGGAATTGTTCAGGTAAGCTTTGAGTTCTGTTGCTCTGATTACTGTATTTGTTCTTGGTCAGTAAAATATGATTGCACAATTGTTAAGTCACAGTTTTCAAGCAGGTTTTTTTTCACTTAGATGGCAACCGGTTTAGGGCATCATTGCATTGGTGTATTGAAAAGGAATATTTTGTTGATACAACTTCATAAGCCCATTCAGACTTGGCAAGAGATTTTAGTGGGCATGTTAATAATGAAATTCTTAAACCACAACAAAAATACGAAAGGTGCATTGGGTTAGTGTGTATGACTGTTAACCAGAAGGTTGGTGGTTCAAACCCACCCAGATAGGGTTGTGGGCCAGATTACTGCACTGCAGGGGGTTGGACTAGATGACCCTCAGGGGAATGTTCCAACTCTACAGTTTTCTGATTCTAAGAATGCATGGAAGGCAAGGACTTCCTTGTAGCATAAACAATGCTTCTAATGGGTTTTTTGTTTGTTTTAGAAATACGAAATGATTAAGACAGAGGATATACCCAACTTGGAAAACTCAAATTTCTCTACCAAAGTAATAAAAGATATTGCTCAAAATATTTTATCATTTCTGAAAGCTAACTGTACCAAAGAAGGGCATACTTATTGGCTGTTTAAAGGTGAGCATTTTTCCATTTTTTTTAAAGGTAACTTGCAGAATTACCATGATTTAGGGTAGGGAAGATTCCTAGGTTCACAGACAATTGCACAATATATGGTGTCAGTATTTTTGCCTCTTTCCTGAGGGTCTCTGCTGGGCACCTGGCAATGTAGATGGTGCTCCCTCCCTCCCTTCTTTCTTTCTTTCCTCCCTCCCTCCCCATAGCATGTGGTGGCAGCATGCTGTGTACACAGAGTAGGGTACTCCTGCCACAGACCTATGCTCTGTTAGACTAGGGGCAGCAACTTGGGCTGCTCTGGTAGCTCAGGAAAAGAGCAACATCTTATTACAGTGGTACTTCTGGTTACGAACTTAATACGTTCCGGAGGTCTGTTCTTAACCTGGAACCTTCTTAACCTGAGATACCGCTTTAGCTAATGGGGCCTCCCGCTGCTGCCGCGCCACCACCACACAATTTCTGTTCTCATCCTGAGGTAAAGTTCTTAACCTGATGTACTACTTCCGGGTTAGCGAAGTCTGTAACCCAAAGTGTTTGTAACCCAAGGTGTTTGTAACCCGAGGTACCACTGTACATGCACAATGTATCAACAGACAGGAACAGAAGGTAGCTCCCTCTTGTTTTTGTGCTTCCTTCATTCCTACATTTGTGATGCTAGGAGGGAGGGGCTTGGAAGCTAAGCAAGGAATAAGGAGTCTAAACTGAGATCACTCTAGCTATTCTGTCTCGTGTTGTTCTTTCCTTGTTTGATCAAGTGCGACCAAAAATTCTAGTTTTCCCTTATTTTATTGTGGGACCCATACTTTTTCAAGCATACACTTATGGGGGGGAAAAAATTCTTTCAGCAAGTGGAAGTGATATCGTAAAGCTGTATGACCTGACCACTCTCTGTGAAGAGACAGAAGATAAATACCAAAACCCCTTCACGATGCCAGTGGCAATTCTTCTTTACAAGTAAGTTTGCCTTGTATGGTTAGTACTATAAACACAGGAAAAGGTCTGAATGATACTGTTCAGCTTGAGGATTACAACCCAAATCTATGCAATCTGTAGAACACATGCTAGGCTTGTAGCCCCACTGCAGGAAGTCAAGAAAGCTAGCATTTCTCTGCTTCCGTACTGGCGTACTTTGCCGTTGTAGCAGGATGGTGGCAGAAGTCACTATGGGGATGCTAAGGAGAACTGCATGATATTGATAGAGAACTATTATGAAGCTGTCCTGAGAGAGAAAAAGTGAAGTGGGGCTGAAAGTGGTTTCTTAACTTCACTGTAAGGCCAGCCAGAGCAATTCAGTGTCCCTCCATGCTGATGAAAATTTGTCCCAGGAAAATTTTCAGAGTGTTGGGATCAGAGTGATTTTTTACCCTCCTGCAAATGTCAGGGTAAAGCTGATCTTAAAGGGGTACAAAATATATAAGCCTCATTTTCTACTCATCTGTTGTATTCCACAATTCTTTAACACTAGAGGGTAAGTTCTGGTTTCGTGTTTCTCTTAGCATTATTAAATTTGAGGATTTTTAATATAAGGGTGGTGTTCATGATGATGAAGTTCTTAACCTTTCAATATATTTAAATGCATTCCTTCGAGGGGTTTTGAGTTGGAAGGACAGAAGCAGAAAGTGCAAGAAAAAAGTATTTGATTGGACCAATGTCAAGTAAGGTCATTATAGCCTCCAGATATTACCATTTCTGTATAGTTATATCCAGAACCAGATGCAGTATTTAATTGTATGATGTAGCCTTTGTTGCAACTAAGGCAAAATTGATTTTTTTCTGGGAATGTGCTTTGAAATAATCTTTAATACAACACACCATATATGAAACTAGCTAATTTGGAAATAATAAATACAAAATTGATAACCGTTGTTTCAGTAGATGTTGCACGGTCAGTATGAGAGAGCCTTTATAGTTTGCTTTCTGTTCATTTTACGTTCTCTTAGAGTTGCTTGCAATATGATGTTGAAGAAAAACCAAAACAGGAAGCATTATGGTACTATCAGAACATTACTCCTTAACTGTGTGAAGTTGTTGGACAAGGGTAGACATCCTCAGGTAAGAATTGTATTCTGAGGCAAATATTCCTGATACCAGTGACACCTAAAGGGAAAACACTTCATGGAGAGAGAGAGGTCACAACTAACCCCATCAGAATAGTTAAATGAATTACGTATTAATCATTTTATTCCAATGTACAAGTATAGGCTCCATATGCCCTAAGCAAAGCATCTGGAAAAATCATTATATTCACTCCTCTCTCTTGCTCTATTCAGTTTCAGGAGAAATCCCAAACCATGTGCATTTAGCATTATGTGAATGATCAGAAGCAAACCTTGGGCTCAAGCACTCCTGTTTTAGGTAGTTCAGTAGGGTGTGTATTTGGGTATGGGTGACGATCTAGGGGAGGGGTGAGTTGAATGGCCAAGAGAGAAGGGAAATTTGGCTTCTTATAAACATGGTGGTTTGCCTTCTGTTGGAGCAGAAAACTGGGTCATCAAAAAAGTGGCTTAATCTCTGCCTTGTACTCAGTTTCTTAAAAAGTCATGTCCATCTCATTCAGTATTGCCTATATTGCTTGCCAGTGACTCTCCAACAGGGGAGCCCTAAGTGCAGATGCCAACGACTGAATCTGGGAACTGGTGTTTCTCTCCCCAAAAGGCCTGGTTGTTCTTTATTCCCCTCCCACACTCCAGCCAAAACTGATAGTTCCATTTTTTTCTTCCTTTCCTAGCCCCTCAGGCTTCATTTTTTTCTTCCTCACATTATATACCTTCCCTTAACTTTTAAAGGCATAAAACTTTTAAAGGCATAAAAATGTTGGTCTCTATAACTTTGAGAAACCACTTGTATTGATCTTTCCCCTTTTCTGAATCAAGATTATTGCTTCAGCAAACTACATGCTCTCAGAACTGTTCCAGCTTGATGAGCCAAAAAAAGAAGAGGGTGGTGAGTTCCCCTTAAATGGTAATTCTGATGAAAGCTACAGTGAGGAGGAAGAGGAAATGCCTGATAGTGATGAAAATGGTTCCTATAGTACCAGTTCAGATCCTCCTGATGACAACAAAGCAGTTGCTGTAATAAAATCAGTTGGAGAACTGTCTGTACCTGAAAAATACAAATCTACTCATCAAATACGTGTAAGTGTTAACTGGCTCAATTGAGATTGAGATTATATTTTGTAATAAGACATAATCGTGTTAATTAGCATACCTTTGCCAGGGAGGTAAAGCCTTCCCTCAAATGCCAGCTATCACCACAATACAAAAAAGGCATAGAGGAAGGCGTAGGACATTTTCACCGTATATATGTATTTGTCTTCCATAGAATAATGTGTGGAAAGTGAATAATTTTTCTTAATAGTTTATTTCTGAAGATCCGGGGTTTTCTGAGTGATGTTTTTGAGGAAAATAGCCAGGGTCAAACTAGGGCAGTAGGTCTTGGGAAAATAGATGTGGCTGCAGTATGGGGCTCATTTAAATGTTTTAGTCAGTCGTCATTAGCTTAGCTTCATTATATCATAATAAGAATATTGAAAGCCTGAGTCCATAGCCCTTGTTAAAGATTTAACTTTATTGAGAACATAATCATTGATTATTCCTCTAATGGCTTCTGATGAGAGGAATTTCTGTTGAATTCTTCTGATTCAATGGAGTGTTTTCTTTTGTCTTTTCTGTGCAGCCTAGTTGTGCATTTCCAGTTTGCCACGACACTGAAGAAAGGTGCAGACTAGTGCTCAACTATGTTCTTGAAGTAAGTTTTGTTTTACTAATTGTTTTAATGCATTGTATCCTAACATCCTTTGAAAGTGCAAATAATAACTAAAAGTCTTTTTATTTTTGTTTAAAACAGGGCTTAAAATCTGTGGACAGCAGCATCAAGAAGGAAAGTGATCTTCCTGCTGCAGATCCCAGCACTCCCATTCCATTAAAGTATGAAGATGAATCAACAAGTGTTGGACCTGAGTGTCTTGAAAAGCAGATGGCCTTGTTTTTAGACAAAAGTAAGTGTGTCTCACTCCCTTTTCTCAAATTTAGTAGAATGGTTAAAAAAAAAAGCTTTTTGATATAGATATATAAGTTCCTATAATTAACCTTTACCAGTTCATATTCTAAATTTTAATTCAAAGATCCCTAAGAATGAATTGCTTTATTTTTTAATTATAGTGGGCTCATTTCGGGAAGTTAAACATTCTAGTCAGTCAGGAATGATCCCTGGATCTTGGCAGTACAAAATGAAGCTTCAGCTGATCTTGAAATCCTCAAAGGCTTACTATGTTCTCTCTGATGCTGCTGTGAGTCTTCAGAAATATGGGAGAGCATTACGGTACATAAAACTAGCTTTACAGTGCCATGGTAA
The DNA here is from genome assembly GCF_965112155.1 of Podarcis liolepis. Taxonomy (NCBI): domain Eukaryota; kingdom Metazoa; phylum Chordata; class Lepidosauria; order Squamata; family Lacertidae; genus Podarcis; species Podarcis liolepis. The sequence continues at coordinate 46,843,039 of NC_139556.1, read as the reverse complement.
GTCGGAATATTTTTATTGTAGGTTCTAGATATAAAATGGCAATTGGTTATAATACTCAGCCTATGTCTGCACTCTACATTCATGAACAAGAAGGAGCTGCTATGGACTTCCATGTTTCCCTCCTCTCCTCCTCCTGTAGCTGGGAAAAGAACTTTGGTGGAGTTTAGATTCACCATCCATGACGCATGACTTGTTACATACAGACAAAATATTGTGTATTAAACACTGGTTAGTTACAGAAGTCAGCTATATAATCCACGGTTTGTAGTTGACGTATTTAGAAACTGACCAGAGTTTGTTTTAGATGGTCAGACCTAATAAGGCCTACAGACTGGAGATTTCCCAGCACTGTTTTAAAGCCTTCTTTAAAAGCAATATGGATGGAAGACAAAAAAGTAGGGATAAGTGAGAAAAAAATCTAAATTTCAGATAGAAATAATTGAAGGCAAAACCAAGTTATTATCCAAAATGTATGATATATTATTGGAATGGGACACTAAAGATGAAGAAATAAAGGAGGTTATGACAAAATGGGCAATGGACTTGGGGTACAATATAGAATATGAAAAGTGGTCGAAATTATGGAGTTGTGGAATGAAATTCACGGCATGCGTCACGCTTAGAGAAAATTTAGAAAAGATGATGTATAGGTGGTACAAAATGTACAAAAGAAAATGTATAGGTGGTACAAATGTACAAAACAGGAAATAAGGCCTGCTGGAAGTGTAAAATTAAAGAAGGCAATTTCTACCATATGTGTGGTGGACTTGAGAGGAAATGAAGAAATTTTGGGATCTGATTTATAACGAGTTAAAAAAAAAATTTAAATACACTTTCCCTAAAAGACCAGAGGCCTTCCTATTAGGAATAATTGGGGATGAAATTAAAAAAGAAGATAAAACACTATTCCAATATTCGACAGTAGCGGCTAGAATATTAATTGCACAAAATTGGAAAAGTCCAAATACCCCAACGGTCAGAGATTGGCAAACAAAATTATTTGAATATGTTGAATTAGCAAAAATGACGCAAAAAATTAGAAACCAAAAAAATACAAAGTTTATTAGCGATTGGAATAAATTTATGGTATATATTGAAGGAAACTATAGAAACTTAAAAACTACAGCAGGTCTGATATAAATCTTATGATGCGCAAACCATTAACAACTCTTAGCTGCAGAAAAAAGAAAGAATTTTTATCAAGAAGCCCGAAATCGGGAGGGAAGGAGGTCAATAGGTGTGTAGAGGAAAGATCTAAATATCTAAAGATATAAAGATTCAAGGAGTAAGACAAGGAACTGTAACGGAAATTGATGTTATTTTTGTGTTATGTATGGATATATTCTTTTTTTTACTTTTCTTTTTTCTGTAACTGTTGTTTTGTTTTTTCTTTTGGTTATTTAAGTGAAATTCAATAAAAAGAAATTTTAAAAAGCCTTTTTTAAAAGCACACTTCCAGCACATTCCCTCACACTCCGGTATTTTGAATTCATATGTCCTTAGAGAAATTGCAGGGAACATGTGATGCATTTTACCACATTGAATAAAAAGCTGAAAAGAAGAGGTGATATAGCCCCAGAACCTGGGTGTGTAATGTTGCTCTAGCCCAGGGGTAGTCAACTTTTTTATACCTACTGCCCACTAATGCATCTTTCTTGATGGTAAAATTTCCTTAACTCCCACCAGTGCTCGATGGAAGGAGGATTCAGCTTGTGCCGTAGAACCCCCTACCGCCCACCTAGAATCCTGAAACACCCACTAGTGGGTGGTAAGGACCAGGTTGACAACCCCTGCTCTAGCCAATGTACAGTTGCCATTATCATAATATTTGAGAACACAGCTGTGCTTGGTACTGGCAATCTAAGTTGACAAGTTTGAACTTGTATAAATAAGCATGCATACATTAATGCTTCCAGAAGATGAGGAGGAGGAGGATTTATGGAATTTATATACCATCCTATATCTGGAGGTCTCAGGGGAGTTCACAGAAAAGATTGTACATGTGCACAGTTTCTTTGTGTGGCTTCATATCAAAAAGGCATCCTGTTCACTGGCTTCCTTTCTTACTTCCCTCCAACTAGATACATATTGCTGCCTCTGCACCAACATGCTTTCTGAAGTACTCCTGTTTCTTTGTCAGAGTTTAACTCTTTGTGGTGATATCCAACTAATGCTGGCCCAGAATGCAAACAACAGAGCTGCATATCTTGAAGAGTATAACTATCAAACAAAAGAAGATCAGGAAATACTACATAGTCTTCACAGAGAATCCAGTTGCCAAGGTAATGATTTAGCGTCTGAATTACAGTGTATTCAGCTAATTGGTTCTTTATTTACTCCTGATGTTTATACACCATATTTCACTGTACAGGATTACAAAGTGGTCTACAACAATCTGTAAAGCAATACATAAAATAATGCTATGTTTAAAACCAAAGGCTACAGGTGGAACCAAAAAGGTAAAGGTAAAAGCATAAGGGGCATCAACGCAGTTGTAAGGTTGGGTTGTATATATTTGTAGCATAGCTTTTGGAAGGTCCTGTTCAAAATAGGAGAGAGGTATTTGCAGGTGGAGTCAACATTCTTGGTCAAGATGCTGCTGATCCCATCCTTTCTTCTCCCCTTGCTCTGTCTTCTTAAAAGACATGACAAATGCCCTGGACCAAAATAATATTTGCATAAACTTTAAAATGTATCACACTTGGCAGAGGATGGAGACCCTTGTTGGTTTCATCCATTGGCAGCAGTTTTTGCTGAAGGTCTGTAAGTTACCATGGCATCTAAATGCAGACAGTGGTGATAAGACTATACGAGACAAATATAGACAGTGCTGAAGTCCCTGTGGAATGATAGTTTTCACTCTCTGGATGTCCCCTGCTTAAACTACTGAGTACAGGTGTTGGCTTCGCAGCTGCAGGGTTCAGACAATTGCTCCACTCCTTTGAGGAATGGGGGTTAAGGGGCCAGGTGAGCTAGTCCTGCCCTTGTCACCATGCCCCATTTTCTGCATGTAAAGAAGTGGGTAGCAATCCTCTGTACAAGGGCAGTGCTTAACTGTGTGGCCCCACAACTGAACACCTACTCACCCAGAATAGGGCATAGAGAGAATTTTCTTATTTCTAACCATATAGCAATGTTCCAGACAGTACTCAAAATGAAAACGGCCACCGAAAGGTTTTTTTCGCATTCATAAAATTAAATCAATATAAAGTATTTTTATAACAAAACCATTCATTTTGCAGAGCTTTTAAAAGCTGTAAAGTTCTTTATACACAGATATAATCTCTTGAGTGGCTGTTGTCAATTGTTTCGAATACACTTTTATGGTTCTTTAGAAATAGCGATATAGCAAAAATTTACAGTGGTGTGTTAATTTTCTCTTCTAGTATTTTCTTGGGCTACTGACTTGTCTACAGATTTGGAATGCCAGCTTTCAATTAGCTGCAAATGCTATGAGGCAGCTAATGAAATTTTGCTTTTTAGTAATTTAAAAGGGCAGAATCCAGAACAATATACACAAGTGCTGAAGAGAATGGGTAACATCCGAAATGAAATTGGAGTATTTTACATGAACCAAGCTGCTGCTTTACAGAGTGAAAGAGGGGGCAAGTATATTTATCTCTTTCTATTTAACTACACACACACACACACACACACACACAGAGAGAGAGAGAGAGAGAGAGAGAGAGAGTTTTCTACTGGTGTTTTAATTTTTGTTAGATGTAGGATTTTTAATGATCTGAAAGAAGACTAGAATTGGAAGATACGGTGAAGATCATGGTTTATTGTGCAGTACAAAGTAAATTCAGTTTTTGGAAACTGCCCTATATATCCTAAAGTTAATTGAAACAAAAGCCCTGCAGTGGAGATGGAACCACTTCCATCACAAGGGACTGGTACAGACTTAACATAACCATTGCCAACCACAGCAAAATGATTGGGAACAGGGGATTGAATCTCCTCCCCCTCCTCCCCTGACACTTTCCTTGAATGCCAAGCTGTGTTCAAATCTAGCTTAATACAGAACTTGCATTAGTGGTAATCATTACTAATGTTTAGGTTACTCATAGTAATTTATTTAAAAACTGACAAATTTGAACTTTTTTGCTGTGGGGTGGGGTAAACAGATGCAGTGTGTGGCCCTGCAGCCTTGTGCCATCCCTTCATAGGTAAGGGACAGGCTGCATTACATCTGCTCTGGCCTGTACAATTGCTTGGCACTAACACTTGGAATTAATTGAAGATAAGGATTTGAAACATTTTTTCTCTCTAAATTAGTGCTGACATATAAGCTAGAGGCCTAGATTTTGTTTTGTTTTTTTCCAGTCTGTATGCCATAAATATGACCAATAGTGTTTTCAGGTCTATTGTGCAGAAAAGGTAGAAGAGAATATGTACCAAAGGGAAGATTCTTTTAGAAAATCATATAGGCTAAATGTTTCTTTATAACCAGGCCTTTGGCTGATTAAGCATTCTGTAGGCGTTTTGGTGTGTTTGTGGGAAGTGGGGTTATTGGTTTGCTTTTGTTTTATTATGTATTTTGTATTCTCATTTTGTATTTGTATGCTGTGAACCTTTGGATAAAGGTCAGTATACAAATTTAATAAAGAAGAAGATTTAAAATTGGTTTCCCTGTTGAACACTAGTTTCTTCAACAGGATTTTGCTAAATTTGAATATAATTATTTATAGTGGGGGGGACTAAGATCACTTTGTTTTTCAATGTTTTTCAATGCTGGAGTAGTTGGTGAAATATTCTCTTTGGAGACATCTTCCCTTTCTGGAGGTAATTGTCCTTATGGGTTCTATAAAATTACATTTAGGTCCTTTAATGTAGCACTTTTTGAGCCACTATAAATAAGATAATACAGTTCTCGCTGGCAGCCATCTTGGAAGCCATATTTCTGAGAAGAAAGACTGTACTTAAATTTCAGAATGGCATTAAAATAGCTAATCCATGGAAGTACACATACTACTGATTTCTTAAAATGTACCTCTTTCTCTTTCTGCTGTTCTAGAGAACAAAACTGTATCTGCAGCAGAACAGCAACTTTGGAAGAAAAGCTTCTCTTGTTTCGAAAAAGGGATTCAAAACTTTGAATCCATTGATGATGCAACCAATGCTGCTCTTCTCTTGTGTAATATGGGAAGATTAATGCGGATTTGTGCTCATGCTCACTGTGCTGCTGCAGTAGACTTCAAAAGAGAATTTTCCCATGAAGAGGCTCTTTATTATAATAAGGTAACAACCACCCCAATCATCTTAAGCTGATTGCAATTCCTAGATAGAAGAGTAGGTCTCTACTGTGATTAGTGGATGCTCAGACATACAGAAATCCTATGTTGCCTTTTTGAAATGAATATTTATTGAGTATTTCTGTCTTGGATTTAGATTATATGTCTATGTAAGTTTAGTTCCAAAAATATAAGAAATTTTTACAGTGGTACCTCAGGTTAAGTACTTAATTTGTTCTGGAGGTCCGTTCTTAACCTGAAACTGTTCTTTTTTTATATATATATAAAATTTTTTATTGGTTTTACAGATTTTTTAAACACAAACAAACACATAAAAAGACATACAAACACGTATAATTTCATAGCATTTTTTCATAAACTTCTTTTCCGGGACTCCCCCGTACCCCCCCTTTCTGCATCCCAATGACCAAAGTATTTTTTAGCAACTTCTAAATATACTTTAACCTGAAACTGTTCTTAACCTGAAGCACCACTTTAGCTGATGGGGCCTCCTGCTGCTGCCACGCCGCCGGAGCACGATTTCTGTTCTCATCCTGAAGCAAAGTTCTTAAAGTACTATTTCTGGGTTAGCGGAGTCTGTAACCTGAAGTGTATGTAACCTGAAGCGTATGTAACCCGAGGTACCACTGTACTAGAATAGGGATGAAATAAGCTTTTAAATATCTTCACTCTGAAGATCCATTTCATATTCCTTTTCCACTGGCTCATTTCTACAAGTTACTGCTTGTCTAATCGGTCTACTCATGAGAATAATGTGATGTCAGTTAAGGATCTTACAGAACTCTCAGTGGCAGCTCAGTTGTAATGAGAGGCGGCTATTGTGTTCATGCCCTGCTTTCCTAAGGCATCCATGAGAATGCATTGTTGGACTAGATGAGACTTTGGGGTCTAATCCAGCAAGGCTCGCACATTCTTAGCTTTTTTGGTTGTGCTTTTTTGCATGCCCTGTAGCCTTCCTCATGAAAGATGCAGCTAAAACATCTGTGGGTACTCTTATCTGATGTTACTTAATACTTATTTGAGTAATCTGCTAGTGTAAATAGGCAAGTAAATATTCTGAACCGACATGGTCTCACCAAGTTAATCAAAACTTTCTTGTTTAGAATCAAACCCTTGATACTGAGGGGAACAATAGAGACCATGGTTAGTGGACATGTACTTCTCACAGAGTTGTTCAGCCTGTTTCTACTTTTATAAAAGGTACAGCATTGGGGGGACGAGTATAGGAGGTTCAGATTGCAATTGAGTTCATTGGATAATGTATGGAGAATATTTAAATTAGCAGTGAAAATGTTCACTTATCAGTGTACATGCTGCCAGAGGGGCTAAAATACTAAAGTGATAATTATGTTTAATAATAGGTCATATGCTGTTCAATTATTGCAGACACCCTGTATTCAGAATCAATAAGTATTCAGTACCTACTATGCGTCTTGACGTAAATATTAGTAATGAATACAAGCCTGCCAACAACTTATTTTACTATGCAATGATTGAATTCTGTAGGCTGTTGACTACTATCTGAAGGCCTTGAGGTCCCTGGGTGAAAGGGAAGTTCATCCTGCTGTTTGGGATTCTGTCAACTGGGAGCTGTCTACCACCTACTTTACTATGGCAACTCTGCTGCAAGATTATGCTCCCTTATCCAGAAAGGCTCAAGAACAGGTAACTGTGTGTGTGTGTGTGTGTGTGTGTGTGTGTGTGTGTGTGTGTGTTAAGAACTAACCATTCCTGTAGCAGTTAAAATAGAAAAAAGGAAGAATGACTCAGATTCATGTTGAATACAGTGGTACCTCGGGTTAAATACTTAATTCGTTCTGGAGGTCTGTTCTTAACCTGAAACTGTTCTTAACCTGAAGCACCACTTTAGCTAATGGGGCCTCCTGCTCCCGGAGCACGATTTCTGTTCTCATCCTGAAGCAAAGTTCTGAACCCAAGGTACTATTTCTCAGTTAGCGGAGTCTGTAACCTGAAGTGTATGTAACCCAAGGTACCACTGCATAGCATTTGAACCATCAATAGAAAAATTAGGTGTTCATGATGATGATTGCTGCAAGAATGGTTTCTTTCTTAGCTATATAGGCTTTTTACTTACCTTGAGCAAATACTATTGCATGCATCCCTGTCCTTTCTGAAGCCCACACTCTGGTAGCAGCCATATGTATCTATGATGACAGATCAATGGTAGATTGTGGCATCCTGCATAGTGTTGTACAAATGTTAATTATTCTTTGATGATCTCTCGTAGCCGAGTAAGATTGTCTACCATGAATTTGGTCTTAACAGTGTGTCCGTGACTGTAGAGGCCAATTCTGGATCCACGCGTCCTTCCACAGTGGAGACATAGGTTCCCAGACAGGAGTTGATCACTGCGAAGATTTGCCTTCCTCTTAGCATGTTTTTCCCTTTCGTCCTGAGTTTGTGCTTCTTCAAAGTCCATGATGCCTTTGGTAAAGGCTATTCTCCAATTGGAGCACTCGCAGGCCAGTGTTTCCCAATTATCTGTGCTTATACTGCATTTTTAAAGATTTGCCTTGAGAGCATCTTTAAACTTCTTTTGTTGTCTACCGGCATTTTGTTTTCCATTCTTAAGTTGGGAATGGAGTAGTTGCTTTGGAAAATGATAATCAGGCATCTGAACAGCATGATCAGTCCAGTGAAGTTAATGTTGAAGAATCATTGTTTCTACACTGGTGATCTTTGCTTCTTCCAGTACACTGACATTAGTTCACCTGTCTTCCCTGTATAAATGTTATGGGCGTAGGAGCAGTATTTCTTAATTTTTCTTATTCATGAAAATAAATAATGCCAAATACTCTATTTTGAGAAATTCATGTATTGCAAGGTATTACAAATTACAAATTTTGAAAGCTTTTTCTTTGTGTGTTAGATAGAAAAAGAAGTTAGCGAGTCAATGATGAAATCCTTGAAATATTGTGATGTTGACACAGTGTCTGCACGGCAGCCCCTTTGCCAGTACCGGGCAGCTACAGTTCATCACAGGCTGGCTTCCATGTATCACAGCTGTTTGAGAAACCAGGTATTTGTCCAAAGAGAACCTATAATAATGTGCCTCTGATGGTGCACACTTAATATATATTGGTTAGTAGATATCTCTCATGTAAACAGAGGGGCATAGTGTTTTATTTTTTAAGCATAGGTTTGTTACATTTTTTAAAGTGTGAATTTCTGACTTGTTGATTTATGATTGATTTATGGCCACATCAATGTCTGCATGACAATATTGGTTTTTCTAGTAGTTGGTAAACTTCTTTTATTCTCAGAATTTATGCTAGCCTTGATACATCAGCAGTAGCCTCATTGTGTGGTACTCTGGCAGGAAGATGTTACTACATCCAGTAGGTTTCTAAGCATATCTAATAGCATGTATATTTTTATAAAAAGAATCTTGTAAAATAGTCAAAAGGAGAAATTGATTTCATATGCTTCCTGCTAAATATGTATTTTCTGTAAATATTTAAGCAGTTATGTAGTGAGCATTGTTAAAGGGGGGATATGCTTTACCATAATACATAAAACTATGCTTTTTATTCACCTGAACAAATTTTAAACAATATTTTTTTGTTAAAGGTTGGTGATGAACATCAGCGGAAACAGCATAGAGTACTAGTAGATCTTCATTACAGTAAAGCTGTGAAGTTTTTTCACCTCCTGAAGGATGTGCCATGTGAGCTTCTTCGCGTACAGCTGGAAAGAGTAGCATTTGCAGAATTTCAGATGGCAAGTAAGTTGAACAGTTGCTCTATTCTGAATAAATATTATCCAAACTTTTTTTTCAAAAATAACTAATGAACAGCAGTTCCCTGGGATGAAACAGAATTTGCTAATTGGTTCACTGGACTTGTCTTAAACTCAAAATATTATTAGACAAAGAATTTGGTAATTGACAAGTACTTAGTATATTAATATCATTCTTATCTACTTCTAGGTCAAAATAGCAGTGCTGGAAAACTAAAGACTTTGTCTGGGGCTTTGGATATAATGATAAAGACCCAGTCTGTGTTTCAGCTCATCAGAAAGGAACTTGTTGTTGAATTTGAACAGGTAAACTACTTGTGGTGCCCCGCAAGACGAATGCCTCGCAAGACGGAAAACTCGCTAGACGAAAGGGTTTTGTGGTTTTTGAGCTGCTTCGCAAGACAAATTTCCCTATGGGCTTGCTTCGCAAGACGAAAACGTTTTGCAAGTTTGTTTCCTTTTTCTTAACACCGTTAATACAGTTGTGACTTGACTTCGAGGAGCAACTCATAGAACACGGTGTGGTAGCCTTTTTTGAGGTTTTTGTTGATTTTTGAAGCTTTTCCAAAACTTTTCCGACACCGTGCTTCGCAAGACAAAAAATTCGCTAGACGAAAAAACTCGCGGAACGAATTAATTTCGTCTTGCGAGGCACCACTGTATTATTATTATTTAGATGTTTGTGGTTCTGTCATGTTACATGATTATTTACACTGGTTTAGAATTGAGTAAAATATATGTGTTTGAATGGTTGTGTTATACTTAATGTCTGTATTTTTAAATACCCCCCAGCAGCTTTTTTAAAATTTCCCTATAATTACATAATTACATACGTGTGCTGATACATAACTCTTTGTTTGTTTGTTTGTTTGAGTAAATCTGTATACTACTTTTCAAAACCAAAGATGCTCCCCAAAGCAGCTCACAGTGGTTTTTTTGTCCTTTCTGTTTAGAGACTTGAGGATAACAAAAGCAATGTGGAAAGTGTGCCTGCTGAAGACTCATCCACTAGCCTCAATAAGGAGGAAATTGTAAAACTCCTTGGTATATTTGAGTCTCGATTGTCTTTCCTCCTTCTTCAGTCCATCAAACTGCTTACATCAACTAAAAGGAAAGTTGGGTAAGTCAGTATATGGTACTATTTATCTTAACTCCTTTGCTTTGCATGAATTGTTTTTTATTGCGCTTTGGATCCAAACTATATCATTTACAGAAAGAGAGTAGCAATAGCATTGTTCTGCAGAGTTCACTCAGTGCTATAGCAGATGAGGTTTGTAGTAGTACTACATAAACAGAGCCATTTGGGGATTTAGTTTTTTGTGCATTTCTTGCACAACCCTGTAGAATGATGTGTAAAAGATTCGTTCCTTGAAGAGCATATTGACATCTAGCCAAGAACTTTGTTTTGCCTTTTAAGCCTATTGTGTATTGCAGGGCTGTCCAACTTCCAAGAGACTGCAATCTATTCCCACTATAAAAAAACTGCCAGCGATCTACCCAATGGATTGACCAAAGTTGTTTTTTAGGGAGCCAAAGCTGTTGAGCTCCGCCCCCCTTTGCTACATTAGTGAGGGTCCAAAGGCAGACCAGGAGCTAACTCAGACATTCCACAATCATCTAGTATATCGTGATTGACGTGTAGGACACGCCTGGTGTATTGTATTAATTTTATGTTTGGCGTATTTGGGAAAATGTTTTGTGTATCGGCCTTTCGTGATGATACCATGTATTCAGTTGGGAATAGAGAAGAATTGGCATTGATGTTTCTGTAGGAAAGGCATTACCATTGCTTATGGTGCCTACAAGGATCAAGCAATCTCTGTTTACCTGCACTTACAATAAGCCTGCAGCTCAGGAGGAGGAGGGAGGAAAAGAGAGTAAATAAAACACATGCTGTTGCTGTGAGGTAAAGCTCACTCTGTATGTAAGCCCTGGTAGATAGTACAAAATATCTGTTGTTTTTCCCAGCTTTAAGATTATATTATGTTCATAGAGCTAGGCAAAAAGAAAATTGGGTTTTGATTTTTATTTGTGCAAGGAAATTGCAAGAGTAACTTGGAGTGCCAGTCACTTACAAATCTATCCACATGGAATTGTTAACTTAGAAAGCTCTGAAGTTGTGTTGGCATGTGTGCTAAATATAGTATAGCAACTACAGTATTCCAAGTGTAAAGAAGCTTCATGGGGCAAGATGATCAATACACGATAGGACAGAGTAATAGCAGAGTGTTTGCTGTGCTTCTCTTTTTTCAGTTTTTGTATTAGAATTCTGAGTCTCCACAAGGTGGCAGTATAAATACAGAAGGCCAAAACGTAGGGGGTTTTCCCCCCCAGAATAACTCATTTACTATATAATATGTTAGCACTTGTAATTGTTCATGGTGTAGTATATTGTGCAGATTTGGAAAGGCTAATAATGTCATGGAAAAATATTTAGATTTTTGTGTATTCTACTCTTTGAATTACTAGTAATTCTCTTTAGCTTTTTCTAAAGCATGGGCACATCAATCCCAGCTACATCATTTTTAAATCTTAATTTTTCAAGCTTCCCAAAAATGACAGCAGAAGGGTGCTGTAGCCATTTCATTGTAGCTGGAGCCGCATCAGAATTGTACTTCTGCCATATCCGTGCTCAGTTTTCTCAACCTCATAATGTTGTCATTTATTATTACCATGTATTTATTTATAGACAAAAATGGTTTCATGGTGATTGCAGGAGTATAAAACAAGTAGAAAGCAACATAATTATAATTAAAACAAAAGAAACAAAACCCAGTGATCCAGTATTAAACCTCCCTCCCTCCCTCCCTCCCTCCCTCTCTCTCTCTCTCACACACACACAAATATACAACAACAGCATGATCACTAGCACAATTTTCAACAGGGTCACACCCGTTTTTTCCTGGCAAAGCTTGTCATGCAGGGCAACCAAGCCAGTTTTAGTGCAGAACTCATGTCTAAACCCTGATTGAAATAGAGCCGGACAATTAAGTCTCATCCAAAAGTAGCCACAGAGAATACTGCTCAAAGGATAGGTTTTGCCTGCATGTTATAATTATCCTTTATTAACTGACATTTTATCATCTTCAGTCTCCTTAGTGGGTATGATGTCATATTCCTGCCTTTTTATAAATACAAATGAGTTTTTAGATCTTACTCTATTTTAGTTTTATGTTTGTTTATGCTTACTTCTTGTAAAAAAAGAACTAATTAAAGTTCAATAAGTAATGATAAATGATGCTGTTGTATAGTACCCCTATATATCAACAAGAGCAAGGGCCACTGTAGTAATATTACGGCTGCCAGGGACTGCTGCTCCCGGGGACTATGGTTGGATCTGAGTGTATGGTCACCACTTGTGGTTATGTGTCGGACGCGGGTGGCATTGTGGTCTAAACCACCGAGCCTCTTGGGCTTGCCGATTGGAAGGTCAGTGGTTCGAATCCATGCAACGGGGTGAGCTCCTGTTGCGCAGTCCCAGCTCCTGCCAACCTAGCAGTTCGAAAGCATGCCAGTGCGTAAATAAATACCGCTCTGGTGGGAAGGTAAACAGCGTTTCCATGCGCTGCTCTGGTTTCAGTGTTCCATTGCGCCAGAGGCAGCTTAGTCATGCTGGCCACATGACCTGGAACAACTGTCTGCAGACAAACGCTGCCTCAGCCTGAAAGTAAGATGAAGCGCTGCAACCCCAGAGTCGCCTTTGAGAGGACTTAACCGTCCAGGGGTCCTTTACCTTTTACCTATGTGTCGGTGCTGGGATATTACCAGCTAGTAATACTGTGGCCTCGTAAGCTTGAGTTGTTAGGCATTTTGTAGGGGAATCAGCTTAATATTGAATGTGGTGATCCAGTTCACACATGCACACTGTTACTCAGGAGTTACTGATTTGCAGCTGAATGTATGAACAGACACTGTTTAAAGCATAATTCTAAAGTGCTGTGTGTGATTGTATGCTCCTCCACAGTTGAATCAAAAAGTCACGATGTGATCATTACAGCTTGTTTTTAGTCAGTTGATAAAAGAGAGGCATCCCTAATAGAAAAGAGGACACAAAGGGAAGTAGAACAGAATTGCTATAAAGGACAAAGCACATTGGTATATATAGTCACTGTGCCATGTTGAATGTGTGCTCAGAAAGTTAAATTGGCTTAGAGAGCTAAGGTCACTTTCAACTCCATTGTGAGGCTTCTAATGGACCCTTTGAGTTAATAATTCTGTAGTGAAAGATCAGGGGTGTAAAGAGGTAAGCCTCGTCAGACATTTGATTGTGTTTTCTCCCCTGCTGCTAAATGTTTGGAACACCTGAAGCTTTTAACTATGAGAATGTAACTGCAGACAAATTGGGGTGGGGGGAGAGTGGTATCTCCAGAATGGGGTGTTTAGCTAGGAGGCTTAGATATTGGGAACTACTAACCAGCTTTATGTATCATTTGGAATGCATATGCATCATCAGTGGAATATCAATGCATAAACCATCTATAATAGAGCAATGCATGGATAAAATAGCTGCTCTCTCAATTATAAAATAACTTTGCTGTTTGGCAATGAAACAGTTTTAAAAGACTTATTAAAATAAATACTTAGTTCTGGATATTCTAATAGAATTCATTGGAATTTTAAATTTACTAACTGGTTTGTCTGCATAATAAATAAAGCTGTCAATTCTATTTGCCAAATGTTAGGAATTTAATTGCTTCTTGCTTTCTTGGATCAAAGTATTTCCAGTGGCAATGCTTTCTCTGTATAGTTCTGGATAATGCCAGCTGTGGCAGTTGTTCATTTTTGAGCACATTTTATTAGTGTCTAAAAAGAGATGGAGAACTTGCACTAACAAAAGCAAAAGATCTAAGCTTATTCAACACACCTGAGTTCCTCTGACAATTAGCATTGTGATGAAGCATGATGAAAGAGAAAGGTTTTTCTAAAAAGTATTAATGTAGAGGTACACAGAGGCTGGTGCATACAATGAGCTATTGTGGTGAACCCAAGTAATTGAAAAATAAGTTGCCATTAAAGGAGAATGTAATAAATGGAAAGATTCAACCGTGACAAAAGTGAGATTCCATTAGCACTCGGAAAGTGTAAGTGTTGCACACTTTTGAGTTGCACTGATGAGAACATGAAAAACAGGATAAATGGTATTTGCTCCAGGTGGAAGGAGGATGAATTGTGGTCCTGCTGTCTCCCAAGGGTTACTGCTCAGCTAAATTCCCCTCTATTTGCTCACAGTACAGGATCTTCCCTTGCACTTAAACCTATTTTCCTATGATAGAGGTAAGGGAAAGAATATGCTAATAGGCCCCTTGTGTCCGCATGATTAAGGAGGATGTGGTAGTGGTAAAAGTCTAAGTGGATAGGTTTTGATCCAACATACTGCAAGCAGAGTTCTGCCACCCCAAAGAAAGCTGCTCCTGGGGTAAAGGATGTGACACAAGAGGCTTCATTTGGCAGGGCGAATATGTGTAAATCAGGGGATCTTCTCTTTGCACAAATAAACGTGCATCTCACACACATTATTGCTCTGTTGGAGCCAAGCCATTATCTGCAGACTTTGTTTATGCATCAAGTACTAGATTAACCTAGTTCCCCCCTTTCTTCCAGAGGTAACAGTGAAGAAGAAGAAATTCTTAAGACCAATAAGAATGTTTATTCACTTCTCTTGCGATCAGCAGCAAATAAAAACCTGACTCTGCTAGAAAGAACGGAAGTTGTTTTAAGCTTATTGGAAAAGCTGACTCAGGGTAATGAAGGCAATAATCTGGGAATTCAGTGACCCACCTTAATGCTTGTACATGTTGCAACCATTGAATCAGTGCCTTGCTCAAAAAGGGATTTGTGGTTCTCTTCCATAGATTGCCTGCTTTATTTATATTGTTCCATATTTATAAGTTTGTACAGTTGGAAAATAAAACTATTGTTACCCTTTGAATGCTGTTATGAATTAGCATATATTTTTGTTTTTACACTTCTGGTTTTGTTTTGAAATGCTCAAAGAGAAATGTACAGTTAGTTTATTTAATCTGAACTGTAATGGGCTTTGTATTGTTGCAAAGCAGAATGGTTTTGCTAACACTCTACTCTGTTTCACCAGGGGTGGGGAACATGGGCCCCTACAGCTGTTGTTGGACTCCCAACCCTCAGCATTTGTGACCACTGGCTGCATTGGCTGGGCCTGATGGGAACTGGAGTCCTGTCACATCTCAAAGGCCACAGATTCCCCACCCTTGTGTTACAGCAAAAGTCCCCTTTGCTGTTACTTTCCACTATGCATTCTCTGCTAAGCAAAACGTCCGTGAAAGGCACATGCCAGCAGTATTAATTAAAACCATAACATTACAATTACAGATTCCTCCAAAAATGTGCCTTTTGCACTCCAATGCAAACACTTTAAATAGACATTACTCTGAGAAATGAAATGGGCTTGTTTGTACCTCACTGTCACTTTTTCAGAAATGTGAATAAACAGTTGTATATTGAAGAAATTTTATTAAAAATTTATCCCAGTGGTCAGCATTTCATTTCTGTTGTCTCATTTTCCTCCCAGAAAACCTCAAAGGTATCAGTGCATACAAAGGTTGCTGTGTTGGTTCTTTTGTTTGTTCTTTTGTAGAGGTTTGTAACACCATCAGGGAACACAAGTTTCTTTTAAAAAGGAATATTGTTGCATTGCACAATAATCTCATTCCGCAAATGGCTACCATTTTGCCTAACCAAATATTCCGAGTAACTTGAAAGATTGCTCATTCTTGCTTTTCCACAGAATCACTTTCTGTTGCCTGCTGTGTCTTCTCTTGTGTATGACCGACAGGCTATATTATCTTGTATTATTTATTAGGCGTCATATGCAATGTTCAAAATTGTGACCCTATGGTGTCTTTGCATGTTCTAATTCGGCTCAGATACTCACTGCATGATATGACTGAGCTACCAACCAATAGTTCTCTCATCTTATTCTGAGTCATTTTGACTCATTGGCTTGGATCCAAACTTTTATTTTGCTCTTGGGGTTTGGGGAACCCTTGAGCGGTGTGGAGAGCTGCAGGCAGCCAAGGGAACATGGTTTCTTCTATAAAGGCTACACTATGTTGGTTATTAGCAACCTGATTCTGTAAGCATTTTCTACATAGTAGCTATATAGATATTTCAGTGAATTATATTTTTTTAAATTTGCAGCTCCAAAAAGATGTATAGTCCTTATCTGGACCACCTGGAGTGCATTTTAAGCATCACTTCCTTTGGCAGTTTGATACGGAGTTGTTTCCAGCTGCAGAGAACATTTTGTGCAATGGGACAGTTCTCTTCCTTTCTTTTGTCCCCCATATACCCATGGGATATGCTGTGGGCTAAATTGTCTGGGCCTGCAGTGGGAGGGCATAATTGTCCCAAAGCAGGTAGGGAAATCTTGCACAAGATTCTTCTGCCCAATACCTGGTGATTCACCTCCATCCTGTTCTGGATAACACAGCCCACAATGTTTGGTAGGTCCTGCTGAGTATCTAGAGAGACTTTTTGTGGGGGGTTGGGGTGGGGAGAAGGAAAGGGAGATCAAATGAGCTACCTTAACTTGTGCTTGTGCAATGTTCAATACATCTCATGAGCACAAGAACTTTGCTACAGGTAAGCTTGGAGAACACTTGTGGATTTTCCTCTAATAATTGGAATTTACCTTTTTTAAAAAGATGTTAAATGAAAGGCCACTTCATAAGTAGTACCAATAGATTGTATTACCACCAATGTAAATAATGTGAGATAACCAGCTTTGTATAACCAATATGCTTAAGTCTAATTAATGCATGAAGGGGTTAAAACCAGAGTAAGCTCTCCTGCCATGCTTCTTGAAACTTGGGAGGGACTAGCTTATCAAGCCTTTGTTCCATCACTCTACCCAAGATGCTCAGGATGTAAAGAGATCCAAGCTGGTTGTTCCAAGCTCAGATTTCATGGCTCTAACTTTCTTGAGTTCATATATCAATAATTTAGGAACTTTCGCCAATGTAACTAAACCAAGTTTTACTGTCTGCAACCTTTTCTGACTGCTGTATGGAAAAGCACACGAACCTGACCCGTGGGGAGTTTGTAAGTAAACCATTTTTAACTTAACCAAATGTGTGTCTTTTCTATGCTAAGGGAAGAGGGAAGTTTTGAAACTCGCAAGGATATATTTTAAAGGTCTAGCAGCCTGTATTTCCACACTTTAATATTCTGCATATGTGGCGATTTTAAAACCTCTGCTGGGGTTTTTGCCCCAAACCTGGATGTTAGCATTCAGGAATTCTCTTTCCTATATGCCTATTTTATTTTTTGCCGCCAACAAATAAAAGTACTTTACAATTCTGTTGGTGGCGTCTTGCCTACATTATCATCTTAATGAGAGTGATATTTTTGATATTCAGCATTTTATGTCAAGCAGAGTAATAGTGATTGTTTATATGTATGAAATATCTTCCAACTATTATAGATAACTTTATTATTTTGGCTATTGTCTAGAAAGAGATTCTGCTGGAGTTTTTAGAGTGAATTAAGCAACTGCCACATAGCTACTGGATGTTTTGTTGCATGCTGACATTTTCCTTTTATGAGGAAGCCAACTGTTTGGTTTAACTTGTGCTATCTACATAACAACCATCGCCTATATCATTTTGTGCTTCACCTATTTAAAGGTTAAAGAGAACCAAAGTAAACCTACATACCGTATTAACCATTTCCAGTCAGCTGGATCCAGGTGGTGTTTAGAGTAACAATGGCATATATACGTAACTTGTTCAATAAGCCATTTTAACTTGCAAAAGATGCTGATAAATATTGTAGCTCATTTTCCCCCAGGCCTTATATTTGACCAATTTGCAGGGAATCTGTCTTGCAAAACACTTTACCCCCCCACTCTGAATGTAGTACTTTAAAAGTTTGCATTGCTTCCTAAAAATAGTGTTTAGAAAAGTTGAATGAAGGCAAAACTGTCCAGAACAGAGATAGGTTTTCCAAATGCTAGGCAAACAGCTTGCTGTAAAACTGAGTTTCTTGCTAAGGGGGAAATTGGCAGGTCTGCATCTCTTCTTTCCTACTCCCTACTGTAGATTTAAGGCTGCAGCTTATTGCTTTGGGGCTCCCATGTGAAGAGGAGCTAAGGATTTTTTGACATTATATTTTTATATATATATAAAAAATCAAACACTTTAACAATTGGGCAGATAACAGGGATTGAATTCATTCTACCTAGCCTGACTCTAGCAGTCTGGATCATAGAGTTATGCTGACCACTGACTGCAAAACAGTTGAATTGCTTTAGTGCCTATAAACTCTGTCCCTTATGTTTTATAAGCAGCAATTCTCTCCCCTCTAGTCTCAGTTAATGCACTTTGGCATCAGAGAGAAATTACACAGCAGGAACTGTCATTACCCAAGCCAGAGTACTAAATAACCGGTGTAATGTACCTTTTCTTTTGCTCTGTACTGGGGTAGTCAGGCATCATGCCTTCTGTCTAAGCAAATTAGGAGGTGATACTGATGTGTAGGCTCGATGCTCTTCTATGGCCTCATTCTGTGTTGTAAGACAGCATTTGTTTCTCCTTTATATTCTAAGCATTATTTATTAAGAGCCATTATGTGAGCTAGCCTAAATGAATCAGTGCATTTTCTTTTAACTTTTCTTTCTGTTAGATGAGCCCTGTTAAATCTCTTTTAATTAGTAATGATGGCTCTACATTTTGCTATCCAGCATATAGGCAACAATCCCAGAGGCATAATAAAATCCACAATATTCAAGTACACAGATTATCTAGTACTGTTGCCTTTGGTAGAGAGCTGATCATGTTAGACAGGACAAGGTTTTAGAATGCTGTAGCAGCCTTCTACTAATAACATTTCACCATGAACCACAGACAAAATGTTGTAGTTCCAACACAGAACTGAACAATAAATGGCTGCAAAGTAGATGGAGGTCCCTTTCCCTTTCTTCAGGCATCTGAAGTGGCTTTGAAAGGGACATCCATGCTTTCATTCTTTTCCATCTACATGAATATGTTAGTAAGGCAGTAAATGGAGTAGTTTGTTACAACTCCCTTCCCCAGTGGTGGTGCAGCAGTTGTCCCAAGTTCTCCCTATGATTTATGAAAACAAAAATACCCTAGTTGCATCAGACCAGAGGTCCACCTGTACTTTGCACAGTACAGTTTACAAACATGGCTTAGAGTTGATAATCCTCTCTTGCTATATTATCCTACATCTGTGGCAAATTTGGAGGCAATTTTGTGCAAAATATTATTCCACAGTGGTGGCTGATGCTCATTGGGATTGCTAGGGAAGAATGAAGGCAGGTGAAGCCAAAGCCAACTAATTCTAGTCTTGTCTCCATCTTCTGTTCTGAATTCCACAATAGCAACATGAGAATCAAGAGGAGGGGACAGTCACCGCCATCCAGTGGACTGCTTGTTATGGAGGAAGGCAGACAGGTTGGTATGGCAGTGCGCCATTTGCCCCAGTGAACAAGATTCCACTGCTATTCTGTATCGCCATCATGACCAAGAACCAGCGAGAGATATTGTCCATGATTCTGAACTGGTCTAAGTACAACAGAAAATAAAATGGAGAGAGAAATGCAAAGTTTACAGGGAAGGTTTCCCTGCTACCTGTCTTAACATTTTGACAGGTCACACAGCAGGACTTTGTAGGTTGATCTGAATGCCTGGCAGTCTCATAGGGGTGTAGTTGGTCCTTCAGATAACATGATCTCAGAACTCTGAGGGCTTTAAAAGTTCAAAACTGAAACTTTAAATGGACCTGGAAACGAAACTGGCAGGAAGTACAGAATTGGCTCCCACAAGCATTATTGCTGCTGCATTCTGTACCAATGAAATTTTCTTAACTGAAAGGTAACCACACGTGGAGAGCATCATTCTAATTCAGTGTGGATGTAATCAGTGCATGAGTCACTATGGCAAGGTCTCATTTCACCAGATAGATTCCGGCCAAACTCAAGCTGTGGCCCCTATTGCAAAATAAATTTAACTGGATGACCAGTTCTAGCATTGCAAGTGAGGAAAGGAAAAACCTCTATTAACTTCTTTTACAGCAGCAGAACCTCTGAAGACTACTGTTCTTGGCAATCCTGAGATCACTTTAGGAAATTAATGTTTTTAACAATTCTAGACTTTTGAATTGTTTGTTTTTAAATTGTGGAAGGGTTTGCCACCCTGGCCTTCTTCAATAAAACATACAAACGGTCTGAGTTCACAAGGTTAGGTGCCTATGTTTTCAAGGTATAACCAGAACATCAATAATATTTTGTAACTTGTTTATTGGAATTGTGACTTGGAAATCATTCTTTCCCTCTTTCCATGGATGATGCAAAACATGATTTAAACAGGAGCACACAATGTGCTTGTATAAACAGAGATATATCAGAAGTGACTAATTTGAAATGAACATATTCACAGCCTACGAGCAAATGTCCCATTTATATGATATTATTCACAGTAGCAGAGAACGTACAATTACGAAAATATGCATAAGGTGTAAAGTACATAGGAGGCAACCAATACCCTACCCCAAGTGTATGGTGGAGTGTCTCTGGAAATCTGCTTTTAGTCAATGGGCAGATTTCATGTAAAGTGTCCAATCAGCACAAGGGTTTTCAATCATGCAATTGAGCTTTCTCTTTTCTCTTCCCTCTGCCCCCCCCCCACCTGAAATTGGCTCAGGGGAGTCAGAAGAATTCCCAGAACAGCACATAGGGGATTAATCTGTCTGGCAGGTTGCAATGCTTGCACTGACCATAACCCGACATTGAAATCTACCCTGGATTTCTGAAGGGAACTTAGGTGCAATGAAAATTGCATTTGGATTATAGCAACATTGCTTACATTAAATATGAGACTTAATTAGAAGGCAACAGAACACCTAATGCTTCATTATTACTATTTCTAAAACTTAAACAAAAAATAGAAGCTCACATTTATCAGGGTAAGATTAGACAAGGCATTAACTGTGCTAGACAGCTACTATTACTGTCCATTTTAATTTGTATTTAGCACCACTGTTAATACAGTATAAAGGCATACATTAAGCGTCTTACAGGCCAGAGCTGAATGTGACTTCTAATCCCAATGAATGTTACACCCACTGACAATAAGTTTTCATTTTAGAGATGTCATTTCTGCAAAATAGCATAATATCAAATACACATAGCCTTAAAATCCGTCAGTTCTACAGCTGGAGACTCCTTTTAATACAAGCAGTGAGATCCTCTGGAGTTGGGCTACTGGCAATGCAGCTCACTGAGACGCCTTGAGCAGTTATAGCTTCAGCTGTTGTTGGACCTATAGCAGCAAACTGAAATGACACTTGAGTTAACACAATAGAGACCGATACAGTATTGACTTCAGCTCTTGCTATGTCAGCCAGCTGCCTGATAACATTTCCCCCCGTAGATCAACATTCTAGCCTTTCAGAAATGTATTCCAAACTCATGTATGTATGTGGCTTTGGATCAAGGGCTAAAATGCATCCCTTTTCATTGGTCTTCAAGTTGTAATAAAGATCTATTGAACTTATTTTTTCATACCAATGAAGTTTGGACTAATAAATGTCAACCTACCCTCTTTAACTTATGTCTGGTACCAATAGCCAGCATTGAAATTACATACCAAGCAAGTTCGCGCTACTAATTCAAAATTCAAGTAGGGCAGGAAATTAAGCCCCATCTTAATATTTGCTGTGTTCATGCTCAAACTAGAGAATGGCTTTGCTCACATGTCGTATTACCCATCTGTAATGGTTTAGTGTGAACATGCTGGTCTCTCCTGTTTTGCTCCTCCTTGTTGGACCCACTTGGTTTAGCATTACATCCAGACCAGATATCATGGTTTGTCCTGCTCAAAGTGTAAACCATTACTAGATTGGGATTGTGGTGCAGCTGGACAACTCTTTGCACCCTGCCCCCACTATTTATCCCAGGGTGAAAGCAGTTATTGATGCCAATAACGTTTTCAGGATGGTGACTTTCATCAGAACTGCAACCTGGGTGAAAAATATGATCTCCTTCCCTCTTTGTGTTGTGGCTTCAATACAAATCTCCACCCCCACCCGGGTGGTAAAATATAAACACAAGCGAATATGCAATCAATGTCACAAGTGGTTGATAATTCATATTCTGCAAATAGTGAAGTGAAGAAATAAATCAAGTGAAATGGTGTTGGCTTCCAATGGCGTGCATGCCTTTGCTTCTTCTTTTCCCTGCAGTTATTCCATAATGGTTGTATATCAAACTCTCATTACTGTTTGGTTGCTAACACAATGAAACATCCATAGATTAATGTGATTCTGAGTCAGTAAATAAGTTCTGTATCCCTCGACACTATAGGAAAAACATGTCTCCCAATTCATAAAGTGTCTTTCTACAAAGGATATTAAGGCAATTGACAGTGAACAGTTGCCACCCACAGCACAAAGTTAAGAGACAGAAAAGCTTAGAACAAAATGATAATCAGGAATCCAAGACCCTTGAATTAGAATTCTGTTTGAACCAAATGCAATATTGCCTCTCCAACAGATTTGTACCTTAATTTGGGGAAAGAGATCACCAGCCAACTCCTGAATCTGCTTCATACAATATTTGACACCAGATGGACTGAAAAACGTGATACTAGCAGGAATACCCTGTGGTAAAATAAAAGACAAGGAGAGCTGATATTTCTTCCTGGTTGAATCTCTTGATGTATGCTCCACAAATGACCATGCAGAGTTAAGCATTCAGTTGTGTGTAAGACAACTGCTGTGGCATAAAAAATATACGTGAGCTAGAGAACTAATCTCAACAATGGCATTAGAGGAAGATCTCTCCTAAAAGTATTCAGCATGGAAAAAACAGCATCCCTTCAAAATTCCTACTTCCCACTGAGGGGCACGGGCGGAGATGGTGCAAATGAACAACCTGTGTTAATCCTTTACATTCAACAGTGTGAATTCCCTTAGAACAATAAATGCTTTACTGCAGAAAGGGGGGGAAAAGATTTTTCTACAAAAATAAAAAGTTTTAGGAAGTACAAGAAGAAGCCAGTAAGATATAACCTCAAGTCCACCTAATTGGCAGCAGCCCCATTTACTTTAGTAAAGGTAAAGGGACCCCTGACCATTAGGTCCAGTCGTGGCCGACTTTGGGGTTGTGGTGCTCATCTCGCTTTACTGGCCGAGGGAGCCGGCGTGCAGCTTCCGGGTCATGTGGCCAGCATGACCACTTTACTTTAGTAGGACCCTTCTAATTCTAGATCGCTGCGATAACCCCTAAAAAACCCCCATGAAGCTGGGAACAAAACACACAAGTTAGCTGGAAGGTGAGATTATTTCATTTCTTTCTGTGAGTGTATCTAAAATAGGTTGAACATCTCAATTGCAGGAGGAAAAAAGATATATGTCTATACCATTAGTGTGGTAAGAAATGTTCAAGGATTATATAACATAGAACCATCAATAGGTTTAAGAGCTATTGTGTTTCATATCACAAAAATGTCTGGGGACCACTTCCATTTTTATCAAACAAATGCATTATATCTAAGATGACTAAAAGCACAGCCAGAGGAATTCTGCCTCCACAGCTAGAGGAGGGGGCTGGAGAAATTGCTTAAGCAGCTTGCTGGTTGTCCTCGGCAATAGTAACTTAACAGACAACCAAGAGAACGTAATAAAATTTATCATAATGTAGATAAATGCTCACTTGGGAAGTGAGATACCTGTTGTGAGAAATAATTCCTCAAGGAGTCTTGAAGATTAAGATGTTGAGTAGTTTGGTAAACAGTAAGACCCTCTAGTGCAATGCCTGCAACAAAAACAGTGAAATATATTAGTGATTAAGCTTATCGGTTTCAGTTAAATCAAAACACAAACATTTAAACTGATGTCACACTAAGCATTAATACTAACATGGATGGGTATCTAGCAGATGCTGCCCCAAATCTATAAAAAAACCCACCTCTTTGTTTTGAAAACAAAATTATTTAGGGGAAAAATATTTTAAGGGTTTATTGTCATTTACAATAAACATGCAAAGACTTGCTAATCAAAGCATATGAGATAAACTGAACAAAAATCCCACACAACACTATGTACCAGTGTGGTGTAGTGGTTAGAAGCGGTGGACTCGTAATCTGGTGAACCGGGTTCGCTTCCCCGCTCCTCCACATGCAGCTGCTGGGTGACCTTGGGCTAGTCACACTTCTCTGAAGTCTCTCAGCCCCACTCACCTCACAGAGTGTTTGTTGTGGGGGAGGAAGGGAAAGGAGATTGTTAGCCGCTTTGAGACTCCTTAGGGTAGTGATAAAGCGGGATATCAAATCCAAGCTCCTCCTCCTCTTCTACCTGAATATTTTTCAAGGGCTAAAAAATGCAGGCACTGTAACTGAATATGCTATGCCAAAATAGCATGCTGAGTCATCACCACCAACCCCAGGAACCATCTTAATTGATTATTTAAATGGCAGTGACCTGCCTTGTTGTGCTTCCCAGAGAAATGGGTGAGGATGACTTATTGTATATGGGGATGATGTATAGGTTCACTTACGCACCACTCTTCTGACTTCAACAAAGGCAAACATTGGGCACACACTGAGACTTTGCAGGCTGCATTAGGATGAACTTGCCCCTTGGACTGATCCAGGTTGTCACAGAAAGAGCATCAACATAAACTACCCAGTAGCACCACTGAGATGGCAATGTTTGATGGAGTCCACAAGTATGCAAAGCCGGTTATTGGTCTGATAATCGGCACTGTCTCTCATGCACTCTGTGTTTCTCAAACTGAAGGACCAAACTTCAAAAATACTTTAAACGATTTAAATCAAACCTTTCCCGCTGAGCATTGTTGGAAGTGTTTCCCTTTTGAGAGCCCCGCAAGGAAAAAACAGAGGCAATGAATTGGGTGACTCCCCTGTTTGAAAAAATAAAATAAAAATATATTTAATTCATGAGGTCATTTTAAGCACAAAGTCCCCTAAATAATACTTTTTAACCATCACACTACAAACACACAGTGAAAAGTATGAGATGTGTTACTTGCACTCTTAAGACTACTGAAAATAAAGTTCAAGGCACATAGGTGTTTCACATACAGCAGAAGCTCTTTAGCATGTTTTTTTTACATAAAAAAAACAGGTTTCCATTGCCAATGCATGGATATTTTGGCTAAAGAGTTCTGGCAAAAAGATAAATTGCCTTGCTATGCTCCATTTCTTTGCTATTCAACAGAGAGCTACCAAGCACAATGCTTCCAATCATCTTAATAAGTTTTCTCCCTCCCCTTCAGTCACTTGGCATTCCTCATACTTGTTTAGCTATTTAAAGACTCATTTCAGCTGAATAAATTTGCCGTCTGACATTCCACACAAAGGAAAGGTCAAGGCTGTCACAAGAAGGAACAGGGTGGTTTGAAAAGATGTTCCAGATACAAGTTGTCTTATTGGGGATATCTAACACACCCATTTTCTGGTCTTTAAAATGGACATTCACTTTTTTGAACCCCTACAAGTTCTCTTAGGGGAACCATCACACAAATGTCCTCAGACAGACCTTCTTCTTGGAAAACAGTCATCCTTGTATACATTCATACAACATATTCCTACTAATATGTTTTTGTAAATCAATTTATGGAATTCACTGTTGAAAGATGTGCTGGTAGTCATTAGCTTAGCTGGTTCTAGAAATGGATTAAGACACATTCATGGAAAGGAAGTCTATTAGTTGGCCACAAAAACTATACCTCTGAATATCAGATGCTGGGGACAAAGAGAAGAGGGCTGTTGCCCTCATATCCTGCTTCCCAGAAGAGTCTGTATGGCCCTGTTGGAAATTCAGTTCTAGACTACATGCAGCAGGGCTCTTATACAGTTGTACCTCGGATATTGAACAGAATCCGTTCTGGAAGTCTGTTTGACTTCTGAAACATTTGAATTCCAAAATGTGGCTTCTGTTTGGCTGCAAGAAGCTCCTGCAGCCAATCAGAAGCCCCGTTGGATGTTCAGCTTCCAAAAGAACGTTTGAATATCGGAACACTCACTTCTGGTTTTCAATCATTCAAGCTGACTGTATTCTTATAATGGTCTGGTGTTTTCAAGAGGCTCATAGTTCACACTCCATTACCCAACCACAAGCAGAGAGATTATCCTGGAGTAGAGGAGGAGTGTGGTCTTTTGCCTAATGTGTACAGCTTGCTTCTTCAGAACTGGTTTAGGAAACGCCAGGCAGAAATCACATGGCTCCTACTGAAACCTCATCTCTATTTTACTCATTCTTCTTAAAGGCACTGTTGTGCCCCCACCCCCCAGCACTAGATAGATAATATAGATTTGTGTATATATTTCTGTTGCGTGCTTGCACATTCAGGATTGGTGCATACACGTATTAAGAAAACATGTGTTGCACTTCTGAGCCAAGCTAGGAATGCCTGGAAGGTTTGCCCACGAAATTGGATGATCTGGATGGGAGAAAGTGGAGGGGTAAAACAATTTAAAATTCTCTGGTCCTACTACTTCCAGTGGATTTGCTTTTTTGCAAATTATTTTTAAACTGGATAAAAGAAAACATGGTTTGGGGTGTTTATTTTAAATGCTACAAGTACATCCTTGCCTCTTAGTCTTAAGCTCCCGAGTTTCCTCCAGGGTGAAGAAAACAGGCTCATTCCAGTAAAATCAAGCTGAGGGACCTTATTAGGAGTCTGCACAGATTTATCAGAATAACCTAATTGCAAACTGAAGTTTTATTAGGCACCACAGATATGTTAGTAATAAATTACAGGAAGCAACAAAGGACTTGAGACAGAATACAGAGCGTTATTTTGAGAGATAAAAGCAAAATATGTTAATATCAATCCTACCAAGGCTTGTGTCGGTTAATTGAAATGCCAATGTGATATCTGAAAAGTAATGCTAATCTTTTTTAACTTGTGTTTACAAAAAAGAAGAAGAAAAAGAATAACAGCCTGATAGCTCTGGCCAATGTAAGAGGCACCAGCCCCGGCAGTATCTCCTTCTGCTATAACAAATTATGCAGAGACATTAAATTCTAAAAGACCTTAAGATCTGTCTTGAGGAAAAAGACTAACACTACCTATTTAATTAAGGAGCCAGTTGATATATTTGCCCAAGCAACTCAGCCAAAGTCAGCTCTGAAGACAAGGAATCTTGAATAACAATGCAACTATTTTCACACAGGTCCTACAGGATTCTGGACTTTTCATTGTCAACCAGGATAGAAAAATATGCATTCTGTATAGAGCATAACACGCTCCCCCTTTTTTAAAGAAAATGTGTATGACAATAGAAAATGATAAAACAATAACCCAATTGTTGAAAAATGTTATTCTGCTTACGAGAACAAATGTATTCAGCTAGTTTTTCAGCATTCCCAGAGCTCTCTCCTTGTGATGTGAGACCTATTTCAGCCACTGAAAGAGAAAAATGATTCCTTAGGATGAGCTGGAAGTTCTACTGAGTCAGTGAGGACATTTGTATTTTAAAAAATACTTTGTAACATAAATCAATGTTTAAAATGCGCTTTATAGCGATACATGCAAGTGAGAATTATAATTTGCTATCCAACGACGTGATCGACTGCATGGAAAGCAATGCAACAGTGCAGCCACGTAACAAAACAGGATTTGTCTTTGTTGCTCAGATTCTGATAACTGGAACACTGCACCAAGGAGTGCACCAAATACCTTTTTGATCCATAGCAGCTGAAGGAATGCAACATGGACAAAGGTATAGCAGCAGTGCTTTGCTTCCACTTCTATTCAAGATGCTCCTACATGGGTAGGGGTTCCCCTGCCCTTCTCTAAAAATTGCCTGTTAAATATGAATGTTTGCTAGTGTGTTGTAGGACTGGAATTAGAGAAACGGGTTCAAACTGCCATAAAGAGCAAGCTATAAATGTGTTAAATGACAGCTTGCCCTTGAATCCTCCTATCTCTCATTGTAGTAGTAAGGACACAAGTATTTTGTGTGTGTAAAGAGAAAGTAGGAGTTTGTGGCGGAATTAGGAGAGGGATCTGTCTGGAAACCTGGGTTCAGAGTGAAAGGATTTAAATGTAAAAACCCAGCACCCTGTGTTGTGCCAGGAAGCATACTTGCTGCTCATGCAATCAATTGAGCATTGGAATAACAAGCTCTCTCAATCTCACAGCAGAAATAAGGTGCACTGCAGCATTTTGCAGGAGCTGCACTTTCCAAAACAGTCTTATTCAAACCACATTACAGCCATGAATCATAGCACAGCACAGCATATATACTCTCTGTTTCCACCTTCTGACCTGCACTGCTAAACCTGGAATTATGCAAAACTGATGGACCTTTATAAAAGAGAATGAGCTGAGTGCCACCAGAGGTTGGTAACACCACACTAAATTCTCGGGTGGTCCATCCTGGAGGTTTCACACAGATATTAAGTGAAATCAAAAGCAGATAAAATGTCCAGAAGAACCAATGGGGCTGCACTTTCCCTGAAGGTCCCTAGACTGACCAAAACCAGAGCAATATCTGTTTTTATGCTCGAGTCAGACTGTCCCAGCAGGACTCAAAAATGTCATGGAAACTCTCTTCACTTAAGAGTGTGCTCAATTACTTTCTCAAAGAATGGAAAATTTGAAACTGGACAATAATTTTTAAAAATATTCTGGGTCAGGGGAAAAAACAAAACAACAGCTGTTTCTTTTAAAGAAGATGACATTCTGTCTACTTCAAGAAGGTCTTTAATCCTGAGAAAAAGAGACCAGTTTCTTCCAGCACCCAAGGCTGTGATCCAAGATCCAAC
Source organism: Podarcis liolepis (assembly GCF_965112155.1). Classification (NCBI taxonomy): domain Eukaryota; kingdom Metazoa; phylum Chordata; class Lepidosauria; order Squamata; family Lacertidae; genus Podarcis; species Podarcis liolepis. The sequence goes on along the minus strand of NC_139556.1, from coordinate 46,814,234 downwards.
TAACTGGGAGTAAGCCCAATGGGGGTTACACCCAAACAGCCATGTGCCAGGCACCCTGTCCCATTCTCAAGCAAACCTAATCAGAAGTGATCCAATATATTTTCACAAGATGGTAAAGTTCAGTCTGTAAGTTCAGTTTCCATTGGCTAGAACCAATGGATCTACTGCCCCTTATGGCAAGCAGTCCAAAAGAGCTCCCAAGGGTATGATGTCCTCCCAGACTTACTCACACCACCCACTGGTTTAAAGGACCTTCTATAGCTGCTCTTGCTCATGATTGCTTGCTCCCTGCTCCAAGCCCAGAAACCTGTGCCGCCTGCCTTGACAACAACCTAGGCTGCTTATGGCTCGGCATCCTGGCATGAGTTTAGATTCGGTCCATTTTCATTTCCTGGTCAGATGGCATACAAGCAACTTCTAAGATTTTTGCTGGCTGACAAATACTTTGACCATTAAGGAGTAAATAGTAGGGAACTAGAAATAAGCATCAGTACCTTTTGCAAAGTATGGCGTATAGCTTTTTATTAATATTTTTATAGGCCTTTTAAAAATGTGGCTTACCTAGTTCAGCTGTAGCTTTTCCCACCACATAAATGGATTTGGTATTCCACTTTTCTCTCAGAGAATTTTTCCAAACTGTGAAACGTTAAAATTGTGTGTAAGCATTTTGCAATACAGTATAAATACAAAAATGCTGATTTGGACATGCCCCACCAAAGAACGTTTATTTGAAAAATGTGAGGGCTCAGCAAAATATTAATAACTATTACTACAGTATAAATGTCAGTGACTATGCAAAGCAAACAAAAATGTGTTTTTGTTCAGTACTCCAATATGCTTCAAAAATTTGGATGAATAGACGCTTCTTTCAGTTACTTGTCTGAAGCTGCTTTCTTAATCCATATATTTAGAGTGCTTCCAGATGGGTGTTCATTGTGGGATGGGTGCTGCTCATGGACTCAAGTTTTCTCACAGAGTCTGCATGACGCTGCTGGCATCAAAATACTGACATTAACACAGCACTGCTCAAAAGAAAAGGAAGCCAGGGCATGTAATAAGTTCCTAAGCAATGCATTGAATTAATACCACCACTCATAGGTAACTGCATTATCCCAGTACAAAAGGATGTGGTAGAAAGCTTCTGAAAATATCTGATCCAGTGACTCACTAGGATTGCAATCCTAACTCCACTTAACTGGGGCAAGTCCCAGTGAATTCCGTAAGTCTTCCTTTTGAATAGACATGGTTAGGATTCTGCTGTAGGATGATAAACACTGCCCCCCGCCCCTCCTAAGAATGACGGAGAATTCTAATAGCCCTTCAACTGTTTATACACTCAAGGGCTTTTTTTTTTTTTTGGTGGGGGATGCATTTTAAGGCATATACAGTGGTTCCGGAGCCCCGTTTGCATCCTGAAGAGAATGCAACCCGCATCTGCACAGGCCGCGATTCGCCACGGCTGCGCATGTGCGTGACATCATTTTTAGCATCTGCGCATGCGCGAAACCCGGAAGTAACGCATTCTGTTACTTCCGGGTCGCCGCAGAGTGCAACCCGAAAACGCTCAACCCGAAGCTACTTTAACCCGAGGTATGACTGTATCTCGAGAGAAAACAGTAAAGTAATTCACCACATTTAATGGTATTGTCTAAATTCCCACTTACCTTTTTTTTTAGTATTATCATCCAGACATAATCTGAAGGCTTCTACAGCTCTTGGGCTGGTAAAAATTAGTCCAGAATACTGTTGAGGGTGAAAAACCTATTCATCAACAAAAATTGAGAAAAATAAATGTAAGTTAACGATGAGAAATCAAACACAATAAAAAGTCTTCCATCTGCTGCTTTTTAAAGCAAAGGCTCCTGGTGTCCTTAATAGCATTTTCACCAAATTACTAACTCCTGCATTAACAATACTGTCAAGTCTTTTTATTTGTTTGTTTGTGTTTTCTATGGTCTTGAGTTCAACAGCAGCCTATCATTTTACAATATACCGTATTTTTCGCCCTATAGGGCGCACCGGCCCATAGGGCGCACTTATTTTTTTGGGGGGGGGGAATAAAGAAAAAATATATATTCCCTCCCCCCGCAAGCTCCCAGAGCAATGGCGAGGTTGCGCTCAACCTCGCTATCGCTCCCGGAGCTTGCGGGGCTGGGGGCGGGGGAAGCCCGAGCTTCCCCCGACCCCAGCCCCCAGAACTGGTCCGGGAGCGATGGCGAGGTTGCGCTCAACCTCACCATCGCTCCCGGAGCTTGCTGCTATCCGAAGCCCGGGGAGCGCGGCGCTGTAGCCCACTGTGCACCCCGGGCTTAGGGCAGCTATCCGCAAGCCTGCGGCGCCCGGTGGGAACTTCCCAGACTTCGGGCTGCAAGCACCTATCTGCAAGCCTGTGGAGCCTGCGGGAGTTCTCACTGGGCTCCGGCAGGCTTGCGGATAGCTTCCTGAAGCCTGGAGAGCGAGAGGGGTCGGTGTGCACCAAGCCCTCTTGCTCTCCAGGCTTCAGCGAAAGCCTGCATTCACCCCATAGGACGCACACACATTTCCCCTTCATTTTTGTAGGGGGAAAAGTGTGCCCTATAGGGCGAAAAATACGGTAACTTTGACGTGTTGGTGGCATGACCTACAGCTGACTTCAGGTCAGTAAGAAAACAATTGCTTGGTGGGACTTCAGAATCCAAGACTCTGAAGTTGTCACTGAGTGTCCACAGCCTACTGTAAAGTTACCCTAGGATAGCAATAGATGTTATTGTGTGATTCATTGCCTAAAGGGAACTGTACCTTGAATAACTGATGAGTGAATTTTTGATATCACTGTTTGTATGCCTGCCTAAACATTCTTTTATAAGGAGGAAATCATGTGTGTTTAAGTTGGGCAGCCTCAAGAACTCTAAATTTTGAGAATCCTTGTCGACAATAATAGACTCATTGCTTTCCCCACAACTAATGGGGCAGGAAAAATTATCGTGGAACATCATAATAACTGTTCAACTTTCTCTCGGCAGAATCAGTGAGGTATAGAACAACAAACTACCGCTAAAAATCTGATGCTCTGCTCTGCTGAACTGAGGCAACAGCTTACAAGATTAGAAGAATGGATCTCAGGACCCGCAGATCAATACAAAAATTAGGTTCTAGCCTTAGCCTTTGTACACAAGCAAGGCCACATTTTACCAGATGAAACTTGACCCCATAAAACATCCATGGCATGCTGTAATAAATGGAGTTCTGGTGAAGCTTCCACCAGCTTCCCAGGGGTCTTGGTTTCCCCTACAAAGCTTAAAGGATGCCATAGCGATACTCAGCCAGAATATGTAAATCAGGGATCACCAACATGGTGCCCTGCAGGTGTTGCTGGATTCCAACTTTCATCAAGCCCAGCCCTCATGGCCAATGATCAGGGATTATGGAAGCTGTGGCCCAGCAACATCTAGAGGCCAGTAAGTTGGCTACACCTTATATAAACCCTCAATGTAATTATGTGTCCAAGTCAATTACTGTGATCTAAAAAAATAGCCCTAAACATGTAACTAGGGCTTTCCTATTGTAACCTAAGGAAAGGAAAGGAGCTCTGTGCACTCTCAGAACTTCACTGGCCATAGCCGGCAAAGCAAACTCCAGGGACATTCAAGACTATGGACTGTAGCTCACTGTCTTGGAAATGTGAAAAAGCTTAGTCTGAAACAGAAATATTACTTAAGCTTAAAAATACCATTTATATATAATTCAGTTACATAGTTTAGATACTGATATGGCTTTAGTCTAAGCCTTCAGCAAGCGCCTACAATTCCAAATCCCATTATAAAGCATATTTGTTTGTATACGTGTGTGTGTGTGTGTGTGTGTGTACAGAAAGAAAGCGAGAGAGAAATCTCAAGATTTATGTTTCTTTTAAGCATCCCTTTAGAGTACTATTTATATAATGCAAGTGTAATTACAGAAATAGCACCATCCGGACACTAGCTCAAGGGAACTATACCTGTGATCAACTGTGGCTCATAATTCTAGCTGTGGGCATAATCAGACTCAAAGCTGGCTCATTTACTGATTGGTATTTTTTCTACATCCCAGTAGCTTTGTTTTTGCAGCTGAAGGGTTTGGCAAGAGATATGCGAAACGAAAGATTGCGCTAATAACCTGCCCCAGAGTAACCTCCAAGAAAATAAAATGCTTTTCATGCATTTACAGTGTGCTAGGAAAGACACACTAGCTTCTGTTCCTCTATTTAAATGGAGGTTAGCAGCTCTTTCCTTAGCTGCAGAAGCACGTGCTCAGCTAGTAATGAGGTTTAATTACTCAAATTTATAAACGAGTAATTAATAAAAAACATTTTCCTTTAATCCTGTGGCAGAAACAAGTGTCTTTGTCAAAATGGTAGCATCAAAGCAGGATCATCCACAGCTCGACTCATTGCTGTTTTGTCATCACATTACTTAGTATTTAAAGCTCTGTTTCAGTGACTGACAGGCTCTATAAGACCATTCAGTTCACAAGCTCATAAACATACTGAAAAAGTTATTCACTTAAGTCACTTAGATACCTAAAAAAGAAAGGATTTTTTTTTAAAAAAAATAATTCTCCTATATTTTGGTTTAGGTTGTCAGGGCACTAAATTCACCTTTGAGATTTAGGATGCAGCTTTAAACATATGTAAGTAGGAAGCAACCCTTGGGGCAATGAATGGGACCAACTTCCAATGAAGTATTCTTTGGAATGGAGTATAAAATGGTAAAAGAAATAGGGCTCTTACAGTTCCAAAATGCATGTGTTGTTAACTGAGCGTCACATCTAAAACCTCCAAACTGGTAAACAAAAATCATAATCAAAGAGTATATCATTTCTTGCCAAACTTCCCCAAGCAAAACAAAACATGAATGGCAAGGACTTTAGATAAATTCAGTATGCATGCAGTATTTGTACGTGAACACATTTTTCAGCATTGTTAGATAGTTGTCTTTGCAGGAGTATCAATTCTCATGGAGGTCAAGCCAAATAGTAAGGTTTATCCTTTCCTCCACCACGGAATATAATTACCAGACTGGTCTCTCCGCTGATACCAGATGCCCCTATGGCCAGAAGCAACTGAGGTTCAAATAGGGCAGAGACCCCTTCTAGTCAACATAATGCTATATACCATGGCAACCTACATTCCTAATACAACAAATGGGTTCTTAAAAATTAGATGCTTTTTTTTTTTTTTTTTGCCGAACAGGCTATTAACAGGAAGAGAATGTTAAGACTTACCCTTTCAGAGAAAGCTTGGAGAGATGTAAATTCAAATGCTAAAACTGGGATTAAAGTTGCTTCAAGCCCGTGCAAACCCAGTTCCTATGAATGAAAGGACATACAATTTTGGGATAAAATAAGGATTGACACATTAAAATTATTCTTAACATTTAAATCAGCAAGTTAACTTAGGCTGGGAGTAAATGTCACGGAAAACAATTAGATTTACTTCTGAGTAGACATGTATAGGATTGTACTGTTGTTTAGTGGTAACAGCATAACTTAGAACAAATCATGATTAGGTAAAAAAGCAAACTTGTGTTTTTATTTAAAAGCCAGCTGCATTGGACCAAGTGCCTTAAGTTACTGAAAAAACGCCCCTGCATGCATAATATGTTCATAATTACAAGGCTTATGCTAGAGGACATGCAACAGCCGCCCTACGGTGTAAAGCAGTTGTCCTTCAAAACAGGCCTACATTTGGTTATATGTAGACTAAATAGCTTTGCTGTCCTTGAAATCATGCAGCCCACTTTAAGAATAATTATGGAACTTCATATCTGCATGATTCCCTTATGTACTTCGTGCACCGATCTGTGTGTAACATGGATAAAAAACCAGATTATTGTTGCATGTTTCCTAGCGACTAGAAGTGGTATTTTAATGTACTCTTCATACAAGTGAAATGAAACCCCAAATAAATAAATAAATAAATAAATCACAGAGCTGTTGGCTTGGTTTACACCTAATGCTAAACCATGGTTTAGAATCATGAGGAGCAGCTGCAGCAAGACTTGAGCTTGCACATGCCTTCGTTCCCCTTCCCTGACATGGCTGTAAGCTTCAACAATACATTCAACATTACATTCAGCAATCAGAAATGTGTTTTTCCTTGTGAAGCCCTATCTTGCTTCAGAAGATGCAGACATTTTTAGCAAGGCCACTTCACATCTCAAGGTATTGTGGAGGTATATGGGAGACAGCTATATTTTACACCAACATATGCTTCCTTAGAATCCAAACTATATGTTAACTACCGAAGTTGCATAGATCAGTTTGAAACAATGCTATACATCATCTATTTTCAGGAAACAATTCCTACCAGACAGAGTAACATGACCAGTTTTTTCCCCTGTAGCAGAGAAGCTTGAATATATGAAATCTGAGAATATAGTACACTTGAAGGGTGTATTATTAACCTTCTGGGTTACTAACTTTAAGCATTCCCCTCCAGCCTACAGCTAGCTTAAATTGCAAACGACTCTTTCCAGAGACGTAGCGGGAAGAGAGGACATCTATCTGGCATGCTGCCCAATCTGGCAATAGCTATACTTTTTATGACAATGCAGTTGTACCCTATTTATGATCTGTGGACCAGTTGTTGTCTGTGGCTATCTGAACAGGTCCATTAACCTAAAATGCAGAACTCAGAGTTAAGTTGAATGACAATTCAGATACAAATATCTAAATTTAATCTCTTTCGAAAGGTTACTTACTTTTATATATGGATCTGGTCCGTTTTCACTTTCTTTAGGCTCTTTCAGCAACAGAACTTTCATTGTTTACTGGAGAATACAAAAACACATCACAAAATCGTATCTAAATTGGATCTAGAGGATTCTTCTCTGTACAATGTCTGCATTAGTTGAATATCACAGGAAACAGGACAATTAACAACTGCACTGAAGGGCCGTTGGTTGCACAGTGAGTAAGCAGCTAATGTGCATTCTCTGGGCAGGAACATCTACCCTGATAAGGCGAACAAAATGCATGTTGCTTTCAAATGATATGGCAAGGAAAGTAAGAGTGATAAGAAAGAAAAGGCATTCATTTTGCTTTTAACTCTACTACATACTAGTGCTAAAATGACAAACCTTCTTAAAAGTCTGCCAGACCAGTAGGACTGCAAAAATCCATGTAATTGTTGAGAGAATTATTTTCCAGTACAACTATCATTTAAAATATTTGCACATGCACTACCTAGAAAGGCTACCCTGAATTATTTTGTTGCCCTGCAGAAAACGGGTAGGGCTGCACCTGCCATGATTTCCGACTACATTCCTGTTTAAATATCAGCCTCCCCACAATGCACTGCAGAATTTCCAAATCTGCAGAGGTACAGCAAGGGACACCACTCTTTTGCTTTAAATGTATTCTGAAGAGAGCGGGAAAGAACCTGCCAAATCCATATCCAATGAAGGTTCTCTCACATTTTCTTCACAAATGTAAATGTGGCACAGGCTGCAAACCACCAGGCACACTAGCTCAGGTTCAAACTACAAAAGCAATGTATCCAGGTGTGCCAATTTTATTTGTACAGGTCACCGACCCAATTCAAACTGCACGCAGAATTTACATTGGAGATTGCATGCTTGATAGTATCCACATATAAAAACTTATTGTACATGGAAAGCTTAAGACACATCAGGACAAAGTTAGTTGAGGCTACAGACTTCTCTTTGACATGTGACCTTTCAGTAAGATGATTTTTACATGCATGCATTTTTAAACCAGCAACCCCTCTGTATTCTGAGGTAGTACACTAAGGGAACAACTCTAAGGCTAGATCTGCTGGAATGTGCAGGGTTAGGATCCAGCAGATCTCCAGCTGAGCTGGGAGGTTCTTGGCTCAGCTGGGCTATGCCTGCATAAGTCCCCAGCTCAGCCAAAGATACACTGCGCTAAGTCCTTCATCCCAGCTTAGCAGTTACCCAACTGGTTGAGCCCAGTGGAATTTCAGCCTGTGTAAACCCAGAGGGTGGGACTTAGGCTGGATCCTAAGCCCAGCACGGTCACATAACTTGGAAACACTAAGTTAAGCTGACAAAAAGGATGATGTAACTAAAGCTCTATTTTAAAGTTTCGTTTACCCTCTGCCAGGCTTTAGTCAAGCCCAGCCAGCAGTAGCCCCACACCTGATCAGAGTTTGGATCTGGTACTACGCCAGCGTAACTAAAACTGGCTTCTCATTCTTAGGACTGCTTCCTAGCACAGGTGTGTCTGCTCGTTTGAATTGGTTCCCAGAGCATCTAGGTGCAACTGCACTAAAGGGTCACAAATAGGCCAAGCTCCACCACTAGGCTAACTGTGGAATACATGTGAATGTTGCGTTATGCGTATTTAAGATAATTGGTAGGAACTAAACCCTACATAAAGTCAATCAATTATGAGGCAAAGTGGTCCATTAAATTGTACTCAAGTCTCTCACCATCGTGTATCTTACTTCACCACTGGGAAACAAAAATAAGTATCAGTGCAAGTTTTCCAAATATTTTGTACATCAGCATTTCAGGTATTTATCATTTCAGAAGCTAAATATATTTCAAAATAGACAAATTAAATGGAAACATCCCATGAGCTCAGAGATAAATTAATTCAAACCTAAATGTTATTTTCACATTGATCCCAGAGAGTGCAATGTATAGAAGACAACTGATAAAAGGATGCATGCTTTTGAGTTGGAAGAGGGATCTTTTGCCAGGATAAAAGCATTCTGAGAACAAATATTAAGCTGCAACATAAATCATTTCTTGAAAAACAAAACACCCAGCTTTGAAACCTGTAAATATGCTGGTTGTTGACCAAAGTCAGCCAGTTTAATGGGACTCTGAAAACAACTTCTGGATTTAAAACCAAAACTCTATTCAAATCCACAGGCAAGGCTGGAAAAATCTCCTAAAAATGTAATGTGAGTGCCCATTTTCAGGGGACACAACTCAAGGGCAGAATGGATATATACAGTGGTACCTCGGGTTAAGAACTTAATTTGTTCTGGAGGTCCGTTCTTAACCTGAAACTGTTCTTAACCTGAAGTACCACTTTAGCTAATGGGGCCTCCTGCTGGCGCCGCGCAATTTCTGTTCTCATCCTGAAGCAAAGTTCTTAACCCAAGGTACTATTTCTGGGTTAGCGGAGTCTGTAACCTGAAGCGTCTGTAACCCGAGGTACCGCTGCACTGGATTTCCAGCACAGAGGCAGATTTAGGGAAGTGCAAATGGTTCGCCCACAATGAACACAGAGCCAAGAAGCCGTCACAGGGGGCACCAGAACAATGATGAACAACAGAAGGTGAGAGGCAGGGGAGGGGTGATGAATTTTGGTCATCACACAGGGCACTGCTGAAATTTGGAAGCCCAAAGTCCGCCACTGCCCAGCATCTGAAAAGGCCTTGGGCCCAAAGGCTGGGAAACACATTGGTCCAAGACATTAGAGAGCTGCTACCAGTTAGAACAGGCAGGACTAAGGCTAGATAAATTGTTAGTCAGGCTCCATATGACAGCTCAACGCCAAATTTAATTATACAGCTCTGGTGCCTCCTTACATAATGGTGATTGTCAGGAATCTATCCCCCATATTGTAGCTATACTGTATCTTAAAAATTTGGTGTGTGGTTAGCAAAATCTGATGTCAAATTAACTAAACATTCACTTCCTGGAAATCAATATGTACTCTGTTTTGAACTTTTGTCAGTTTCAATATTTTGAAGGTATGCTTACTTATCCAATTCAGCCTTATGCTTACTTTTCATACAGTACACCTGAGATGGCAGGCATGTAATGGAGAAGTACACTTTGACCCACATATTGCCCATAGGGGCTACATCCGCAGGCAAGCATAACATTCATTTTGGCCTCCAACCATCAACGAGAAGCCTCTGGAAATAGCTGGTTGTCTTTTCTTTTTAAATACTGACAGGCTTAATTGGAAAAAAACCACACCAATTACAAGGTGACACAGACTGCATCATATATAGTGATGACCTCATACTCCAAGGCTCTCCTGTAGGTGAGATAGTCCTGGAAATAGTTCGGACTCTACATCATTTGAATGCATTTTTCTTAGCAATTGTGTATCAGAGTGACTTATCACTGCAAGTCTAGGCATTATGCCATCCCAACAGATGTACATGAATATAGGCACCCAGGAAAGAGAATGTGCATGCCCAATGAGCTAGCTCTCAGCCAAAATGGCTAAAAACAGCTGTCACTTGCTGAGTTTGTGTACCAAAGGCTACAGGAGTGCACCATCATCTTAAACTCTCTCGCCGCCGCTCCCCCCGCCGCCCAATTACAGCAATATCTTGTTTTTCAGTCAATTGAGAATTATATAAGGAGATCCTGCTGGATCAGACAAAAGGCAGACAACCAAATCCGTATGTGAAGTCCACAAGAAAGACCTCATTGAAACAGCATTGTCCTCTCCTGCCTTCCAGCAACTGGCATTCAGAAGCATACAGCTTCCAGCAGTGGAGGCAGGACACAACTCTCAAGGTTAGTTGTCACTGATAGCCTTCTCCATGTTTTTGTGTTTAATACTCCCTTAAATCCATCCATATTTCAAGCACTTGTAAATGAAAATTTATTTTGCATTGTTGCATCCATCACTGATCTCTCTCTTTTTTTTTAATGCTATGTAAGGCAAGCTGCACTACAAAATATGAGTGTTAAATCAAAGACTCGTGTAACTACAGAGCATAGGATAAGTGGCACAAACACATCTTTAGGCAGGCTTGCAAAAAACTCCTCTCTGAAATGCTGGAGAGCGGCTGTCTGTCAATCTTCTTCTGCGCCACCATTGGCTAAGGTCATGATACACACTAGTATGTACATATGCAAGTACATAGTACATTCCGATGCAAGTTGACCACTGGAAGCCAAAATTTCTGCATCAACTTACGTATAAAGCAGTTTCATCCATTATCTACCACCAGTAAATTCTACAGTGGGGTTGGCTAGCCTTTTCTGGCCAGGGACCACATGCCAGCAATGAATGTGGCAAAAGCAACAAGCCACTGACAAAATAAATTGCACATGGAAGACTAAAAACATTGGAAGACAAGTTTAAAAATCTTTCAAATGGGTACATGAACTCATTTATTTATTGAGGAAAGCAAAGGGCACAGTGTCGTCATTTCTAAACTGCCTCATGTGTACAGCTGTCAACCAAACCGAAGGGAGATATCTGGACCGTGGAAGTTCTGCTTAGAAAGAACAGTTATTAACAGCCAAGCCCCATGCAGCAGCCAAGCCCCATGGAGCAATATTTCCACCATGAGTCCATGCGCAAGGACCCTGAATGGCTGTGGCTAGCATCTTGTCTGGATCTGGGGCTTTTAAGCATGTAAAGCAGCATAGTATGTGGCAATTTTTATTTCAAAAATAAAACTGGTACGGCAGAGCAAGGACATAGTACCTTCAGTTACTGCACAGCAGGGCCGATGAAATTCTTTCCTGGGGCACTATTTGCCATTTGTCTACATGCCAAACAAATAAGCCTCTCTCAAAGAGAAATAAGCCAAGCAGAGGAAGAGGAAGGTTACATTAGCATGGATGGCCAAGCTGCCACTTTTATTTCGTCCTTTTGTTATAAAAGGACGAAATAAATAAGTCCTTTTGTTATGACCAACCAAAATGTCACAAAATAGTGAGCAAGCTTTCAAGTTCACCAGAACTCTTCATCGGGCTGGATGTTAAGCAAAGTGCTGGGAGGCGGGGCAAGAAGAGAATATGTATGTGAGAAATTAATAATAATAATGATGATGATGATGATGATGATGATGATGATGATAAGTTCGCTTGTAACCAAAAGCATATCTTCCTTGATCAAACATCGTGTTATCGTATAAGCCAAACGGACTGCGGACCTAAGTTGCTCCTTGACTATTAATCAAAAGGAAAGAGGGGAAAGCACTCTACACACGGCCAGAAACACTCGTTTCAGTTACATATTTACCCCAGCGCTCAGCCCTGGCACTGGGAGCAATGTGTTGCTTCTTCCCAGGCAGGGCTTGTCCCCTGAAACTGCTGCCTTGGTGCCCAAACCTCCACCGCTGGCGACCCCCGACGTCCCCAGGGGTACTCCTTTTCCGAGGAAGGGGCGGAGGGCTTATCCTGTTCACGACCCTCGCAGCCGCAGTGTCCCACTTTCCTCGCAGGCCACTCCAGGCGGCTCCGGGGCCCCCCGCCCACCTGTGCGCGCTCGCGCTGACAAGCGCGGCCTTCCTTCCCGGCTTCCGTGGCCGCGCGGACTTCCTTCCCGCCTCGCGGGCGCAGGCGCACAAAGGAGGGGGGGGAGAGCTCGGCAGCATGGCCTCTCGGGCTAAGCGGAGGCGAGCGGCAGGGCCGCCTGAGTGCCGGGAGGAGGAAGGCGGCGGCGACACGGAGGACGACTCCTCGGAGGAGCCGGGCAGCGAGGAAGACAGTGACGACGACGACGAGGAGGAAGAGCTTAACCAGGTAAAAGAGCGGCCGGGGTTCGTTCCTCTTCCGGCGCGGTGGCTTTGGGAGCAGCTTCTGCCGCCGCGAAGGCCCCTCTGCGCCTCAGGGTCGTCGGTTGGGACCCATGGCGTCGGCGGTGTTTCTGCCATGCGTCTCTCGCAACGGTCCCCACCTCCAGGAGTGGGGGGAGACGACCACCGGCGACTCTCCGACCTGTCTGTGGGGCTCTTTATAGCCCCCACCTGCCTCATCCGTCGAGGGGGGTGGAAACCAAAGGTTCCTCGTCCCTGTTGTAGAGGCAAGGTGGGCTGCATGGGAGGGCAGGGCTCAGTGCTGTGTTTTTTTAAGGGCCAGGGCTCATCCTAAGACCATATGAAGTAACTTCAGAGAGTGATTGATTGATTGATTGATTGGCGGTTCTCTGAGTATGCGCTAGGTTCCCAGCTGAAAGTGCAGGTCAGCTTTTGCCACTAAGAGTGCAAGAATAGGTTGGTATTAAAGCAGTTGACAGATGATGACGATTACTATTTTTTTTATACGCCACTTTTTTCGTGGTTGGGACTCCAGGCAGCCTCCAGATAAAAACAAGAACCACTAAAATCATAGGAAAAAAGCAGTCAGTTCTGAAAAGCCTGTTGGGACAAGAAACTTAAGATTGCTTCGGGGCATATTAACACCAGCACAAAGTCTTAAGTAGGCTTAGCAGGTCACTCTTGAGAGTAGTGCAACTAGCACACTGACACTGTTACGCTATTTCTTTCATGGGACAAGCAGAAGTAGGGGGATCTGCTTCAGGGGCTGTCTTTGAGTGCCTGCCAGTAAGATTGGTTAGGTTACCTTAAAAAACAGACAGGATCTTCTCCATGGTGGCCTCCAAACTGGAACTCTGTTCCAGTTGACATATGCCTTGTCGCTTTATTACATACATTTAAGTTGGCCTTGAAAAACTTTTCAATGCTGCATTTAACTGAGTCCATAGATACAGTAGTGCCTCGCAAGACGAAATTAATTCGTTCTGCGAGGTTTTTCGCCTTGCGAATTTTTCGTCTTGCGAAGCACGGTTTCCTGGGTATTAACGGTTTTAAGAAAAAGGAAACAAACTTGCAAGATGTTTTCGTCTTGCGAAGCAAGCCCATAGGGACATTCGTCTTGCGAAGCAAATCAAAAAACGAAAAACTCTTTCGTCTTGCGAGTTTTTCGTCTTGCAAGGCATTCATCTTGTGAGGTACCACTGTACCTATATGTTCAGAGGAGCATGCTAAATGTAAATTACAGTGGTACCTCTAGTTATGAACTTAATTTGTTCCAGAGGTCCGTTCTTAACCTGAAACTGTTCTTAACTAGAGGTGTGCTTTTGCACATGGGGCCTTTTGCTGCCACTGCGTCGCCGGCACATGATTTCTATTCTCATCCTGGGGCAAAGTTCTCAACTTGAGGTAACTCTTCCAGGTTAGCGGAGTTTGAACCCGGAAGCGTTTGTAACCTGAGACATTTATAACTCGAGGTACCACTGTATACACATTTCTAGTGTTACTTTGTGAGGATGTAGCCTTAAAAATGGCTTTAAAAATAAATAAAGACAGTTTGTTTCACAAGGAGAGCAGATGTTACTGATCATTGTCCACCCTCCCCAGGCCTCATTTAGAGTAATGTAATAGATACTACAGATTGCCACTTGTACATGGTAAGCATCTGTATCAGGTAAATCTTTAGTACTTCTAAGATTGGATGTTTCCAGTTACCCCCGCCACCCTCTTAACTTTTTTTGAGGACAATATTTCATTACAAACACCTGTGTGATTGTCTTTTGTGCTTATTTACAGGAAGTAAATATTGAATTTGAAGCTCATTCAATATCTGATAATGATAAGAATGGAATAAAAAAATTACTGCAACAGGTATGTATGTTTCATCTGGTGACATTTGTAGCTTTTTATGTGAAAATGTAATGAAGAGAAAGAGCACAAATGCCATGAAGAAATGATAATGCGAATTAGTATGTGACTTGAGTTCAAGAGTCCCTAAACTATTGCATAACTTACATAGGTTGTTCTGTTGCATTCTGAAGCATCTTCACACTCTAATCGTTTGCAGTATCTATATCCCAGTTTTACAATATTTCAGGGTCAAACTGAACATTTATCTTAAAAGCATGTTTGAATTCTGGGGGATGCTGAAGGAGGGGGTTAACTCTTTTCTCCCACACTGCTCTATTTACCCTTGAAGCTGCTCTGCTTGTTTGTGAGCAGGTGGAAGTGGTTCAGATCAGGGACCCTGCTATTGCATTCAGTAAAGAAAAAGACATGGAGAATCCCAAGCGCGGGGTTCAAAAATGGCTTGAACATGCACTCCATTGTGTCTCAAGACAGACAGATGCTAACAAGTTTGAACCTCACTGTATAGCTGGAAACTTCATTTTTTCTGATTCCTAAATTGATTTCAACCCCCACGCACTTCAGAACTGAAGATCATGCCACAATTCTGATACAATAAATTCATATGACAGCAGGGCTAGTCTTCTCTAACCTGGTGTCCTCTGGATGCTTTGGAATAAAGTTCTCATAATCCCTGATCGTTGGCCATTGTGGCTCAGGTTGACTGGCGTTGTACCCTATAACGTGGAGAGCACAAGGTTACTGAAGGCTGATATAAAAAGTTACATTGTGGCACTGAAAATATATGAACAGGAAAAGAATATGAATACGCTCACTGAGAAGAGGGGCTTACAACACAATCCTATTTGACTGCTCAGAAGTAAGTTCCATTGATTCAAATGGTACTTATTCCCAGATAAATGTGTGTAGGATCGGATGCCTAAATAGGGTGAACCTAAATGAATTGTACTAAAATCAATTTGTTTTGGTTCTAGAATGCTAGCCTAATGTTAGTTTTCATGGAAATTCAGTCTATGGCTGTTTCTAGCCTTCAGGGATAGAACACTAAAAGTTGTGGCTGGCAAATCTGAGTCCACAAAGCAATATGAATCTTAATAAGTGATCCAGAAAGTGTTTTCTTACTAAAACTCTGCACCACTCTTTCCCTTCCAGCTGTTTCTAAAGGCTCCTGTTAGTACAGCTGATCTGACTGATATATTGATACAACAAAATCACATTGGGAGTGTTATTAAGGTAAGAGATCTAAACCCATCTTTATGACATTTTATGGAATAAATCTGTTGATGGTTAACAAGATATATTTATCCTTGGTTAATATGACATTTGGGGCTGAAACATACATGCTTCATTCAGGGGGCATCTGTCTACAGCACACATGGTCCAGGAGTAAATAATGCATATCAACAATAATTTAAGCAAGCAACAAAATCACTTTCTGCTTACTGCTATGGTAGCAGTACTTTTGATCCAGCACTAGGATCATGATACAGTGGTACCTCTGGTTACGTCCTTAATTCATTCCAGAGGTCCGTTCTTAACCTGAAACTGTTCTTAACCTGTGAAACACCACTTTAGCTAATGGGGCCTCCCGCTGCTGTTGCGCTGCCGCCGCACGATTTCTGTTCTCATCCTGAAGCAAAGTTCTTAACCCGAGGTACTATTTCTGGGTTAGCGGAGTCTGTAACCTGAAGCGTATGTAACCCGAAGTACCACTGTAGTTGATAAACAAAAGTAAGGGATAAAAACACATATCTCTAGGGGGCAAAAATCTACTTTGCATCTTTTTCCTAATTATACCTGCCCGTCCTCATCCTGTATAAGTTGCAGTAGACCACAAACAGCATCTAATCTTGGCAAAATAAAAACAAAAGAATTTGAATGCAGGGCATTAAATAAAGAGAAATTATTCTTGCACTTATATTTTTAATGGGCTACTGGTCATACCTCCACCATTGATGGGACCCAGAGCAGAGCCTACCCTACAGATTGCGACCTTACTTTTAATACTGAAAATATGAACTTTTGGAAATACCTACTCTGGCCACACTTTGGGCATGGAGTAGTTGTTATTTGTTGTTGGTCATGCCCAATAAGTGCTCGCAACAGTCACAGAAAAATGCACTGCATATGTTACTTATAACACTGCCGGTTATGCTAGTTTCCATTGTCCCCTGGTAAACCGTCACCAAAAAACAAAACAAAACCATTGGCCAGAAGTTGTGGCACAACGGTCTACAATACTGCTGCCAAGTCTCTGAAACAGTCCTAAAATCAATGGACTTAAATCAGGACATTTCACCTTGGGAACTGACTTGCCATCAGTTTTTACTCTCAGCGACCTTCGGTTTATGTTTCTGCGTCCACTTATTTTGAGAAGGTAGCCCACTGCTCTGCTTGTCTGCTTGTGCTACCATATGGTCATGCAGAGGGGTGGAATACAGAATAGCTGGAATGTCAGTGATCAGCTGGGAAATTCTAGCAAGATTCTGGTATGATTGGAAGTCTCTGATCTTTGATAGTTAAAGAATCTAGATTCAGTTTTATCATTTCAGATAGACATTTATCTAGCTGCTGGAACTATGGAGCAAATAGGTCACAGTGTTGAGGTGGATATACAGTGGTGCCCCGCAAGACGAATGCCTCGCAAGACGAAAAACTCGCTAGACGAAAGAGTTTTCCGTTTTTTGAGTCGTTCCGCAAGACGAATTTCCCTATGGGCTTGCTTCACAAGACGAAACGTCTTGCGAGTTCTTGCGAGTTTGTTTCCTTTTTCTTAAAGCCGCTAAGCCGTTAATAGCCACTAAGCCGCTAATAGCCGTGCTTCGCAAGACGAAAAAACCGCAAGACGAAGAGACTCGCGGAATGGATTAATTTCGTCTTGCGAGGCACCACTGTAATGGCACAGTTCTAATAGAAAAGTTATTTATTAAAATTTGTTCTTTTAAAAACGTGCCACAAGGATGACATACAGCCCAATTCTATTTACAGATGGGTAGCCGTGTTGGTCTGCCATAGTCAAAATAAAGAAGGAATTTTTTTATTTAGCCCAATTCTATGTATGCCTACTCTGAAGTAAGCCGCTTTGTGTTTAATAAGCTTTTTTTCTTATATATATTGACATTCTCTTCTTGACTGTTAGTAGACTATGATGTTTGCAGAAAGACTTAATAGAGAACATGCATTCGGTTGTATTTTCTCCTTTGTTTTCTGTTTAATAGCAAGCAGAACTTTTAGAGGAAAGTGATGATGATGATGATCCTGATGAGGTTTTTGGCTTCATAAGCCTGCTGAACTTAACTGAAAGGAAGGTCAGTAATACTAATTTGTATTTAACTATGATGCTAATCTGACTGTCAACTAAATTTGAATATTTTGGCACCTCAGTGTTATCCATCCTTTTCCCTTTTTTATTTCATATAGTCATGTTTTCTTTCTGTCTGGCATCAGAATGAACACAATCAATACAAATAGAAACATCTCCTGGAAATGATTAAACATCACACCCTTTCCAAGAAAAGGGAGTGAAGGAAGCCTTCATTGAGAACATTTCTTGTTCAGTATAGTTGCACACAATTCATTGGGGTCAGCAATACCGCACAATATTAAGTACAAAAACCTACACAGGTGGGATGTGGGATCTAATTGTGGCCACATTTTTAAACATAATTTGTAATTAGCATATATATAGCATAATTAAAACTGTTCCACAAGTATAACGGTCCAATACTCATAAGCTTTGAATTATCTGTAACAATAATATATCTTAGAACTTGAAACTACAGTATAGTACAATAAGCCTGCAACATACTTTGGGTTACGTTCCAGGCATTTGTGCACAAAGGTAAACTCCCGGAACAGCCCACATGTGACCAGCTTTACCTTACTGGGCTGTGGGAAGGTTGTTGAAGGCTTCTGGAAGCTTGTAGGAGGCATCCAAGAGATCTTGTGGTAGCCTTACAGAGC
Source organism: Podarcis liolepis (assembly GCF_965112155.1). Lineage (NCBI taxonomy): Eukaryota > Metazoa > Chordata > Lepidosauria > Squamata > Lacertidae > Podarcis > Podarcis liolepis. The sequence goes on along the minus strand of NC_139556.1, from coordinate 46,795,936 downwards.
CTTGCGCGATGTTTCCAAGGTCTGGTAAGCATGGTGGAGGGCTTTAAAACTCTTTCTTCACTAGAAAACCTGACGTGGAAAGTGCCTTGTTTTGCTGGGCTCTAGGAACGTCGTGCAAGATCTTATGGGCTCTTTACAAGATCTCGCAGGATCTTAAACAGCCCCTTTCAACTGCCCCCCCCCAGCTCTCCATTAATTAATTTATTTTCCCACTGCCCACACAAAACTGGAATTGCATAAGTAAATCATGTGTAAGTTGTGGGCCTGCTGTACATAATTCTCAAGCACCCTGTGCACAATCACCACATTTCACAGCTGCATGAATTGGATAGGTAAAACGGTTCAACTAAAACAAATAATTGTTATAACTTTCTGTCATCATTTTGATTGCAGACATGACACATTTTTCCTTCTCTTGTTGCCAAGCAGTTCTGAGGCTGCTTTTCTTAAAGTTCCAGGCAAGGTAGCTCTGTGTATCAAAACTCAACTCAGGGTTTGATAAGTTGTAGACTTGGGTCCTGGAGTGCTGGTGCCAGTATGGGTTGTTGAACTTAGGGTAGGCAATGTGTGCCTGGAAAAACCACCATTGGCTACCATTTGATCATTCATTTGTATGTGGTCACAGATGTCAACAGTACCTTTGGTTTCATTTAATAAATCAATAAATATAATGAACGATCTCAGGCAGGGAATTCTGGTCTGAGATTGTTGCACTATTATACATTGACAAAATAATAAGAATTTTCCTTTCTTCCTTTGATACATAATTTACAAGTGTCAGATCTTCTTGAAAAAACAAAAACACTGCTGTTGACCCTTTTGGATTCATGAGCCAGGAACTCTGGGGGAATTTAAGGCTTGTTTCTTTTTCTTCTATTTGTTGATAGGAGCCGGGGGTTTTTAGCTAATCTCCCAAGCAGCAACACAATAGTGAAATTATCGGTTGCTATATTCTATCTAGCAGGCTATAAATGTGTTAATTTTTCAACAACCACCTACCTATGTTTTGAGCTGCTGAGACAAAGCAGCCATAATTTTATGCCATATTTTGTGGGTTTGGATGATATATATTGCCTTGTTGGGTGTCTTCCTCTGAACAGCCCCAATTGTTCATTAATTGTAACATTCTTATACAGCACAAAGCAATGTGAGAGTGGCTTGATGAACATTTCACAGGTCGTGTGTAATGGGCAAGCGTCCTTCACATAAATACTTCAACATTAAAGCCCATCGCCACATCTTTTGATTCTTTTGAAGGAGGCCAGTGACATTGCGTCCTGGAAGTTTTGCAGCAACCCTCAACAATGCATTTTGCAAAGATCTTTCTGTAAACAGAGAAATGTGATCATCCAAAGCTTCTTAATTAAGAGTTGCCATTAAGTCTAGCCATCTGCTGAAGTGAAGGTGTACGTTGCTTGCAAAAATGTGCAGATGCAGTTGAGGTTGCATTGACCAAGTTAGTAAGTTTTGTATAAACAAAACAGGTTTATAAACAGGTTTTAAAACTTGTGGGGGTACTGTCAATGACCCCTAAAACCATTTGTAGTAATGTTAAGGAAAGTGAGTAATTTTTCTGGTATGAAAATTATGGAAATGTTATTTCATCTTCTGTGCTCTCTTCCTGCATGAATGAAAAGAATAACGCAAGTCTAGGTGTCTGTTGAAATGGCAGGTGAAAACTTTTGGAGGGATCAGTCTGACGTGACACTTCATGTGTCTGACTGTGTGACTTTCTAGGTTATTTAAATATTGAAATGATAATATATATATTTTTAAAAAATAATTTATGCAACTTTAAGAATCCTTTGAAGGATGTAAATTTGCAGGGTGTAAATATGTATATTAATCTAACGAAGTGGAACATATGCAAATAGCAAAAGTGAAAAGAATAAAAATTGACAAAAATAATCCCAGTGGTTGACTTTAATTTGGCTTTGCAATAAGACCTGCATGAGCCATTACACTCTTTTAGAACATCACCAATGGTGCTATCAGGCAATAGCAAACTAAGTCATACTTGGAATAGATTCACTGAAATAAATGGATTTAACACTGGATATCACCTAATATCTGTTCAGTCTCTTTCTGGATGAGTGCAGTCATACTTAAGAGCTGTGGAAATAATTGTTTAATTGAAGATTATTTCTGTAAGGAAAGATCATGTTGGTACTAGAATGGTGTTACTCAATAAACATTTAAAAACTCAGTAGGATCCAGTTGTAGTTTCCTGTTGTTTGCATTGCTTGAACAAAACTATAACCCAATGTTTTAATGCATTGATTTATCACTTTCATTTGCTTTATTAGGCCATTTATGCTGAGTACTTCATATAATTTTATAAAGTATTCTTTTAGTCATGTGGCTGGCTCTGTGGCCCTAAGCAAGAGTGGAATGCTAATGCTTGGTTACCGTTTTTGTCATCCTTTCCGAATTAAAACTCCCCTACATGCATTCGTTTGAGCGTTGATTAAATAATCTAAAAAGAAATTCCTACAAATCATTAAAAGTCACAGCAAGAAATTTCCCAGAGTCCTGTAAAACAATGCCCAGAAGCTCTCTTTTCAAGTTGCCTTATGTAAATAATTATTCTGTAATGCAAAGAAAATCTATCCTTTGATTCCTAGGGTACCGAATGTGCTGAACAAATTAAAGAGCTGGTTTTAAGCCAGTGTGAGAAGAACTGTGAACAGAGTATGGTTGAACAGCTGGATAAGCTCCTAAGTGACACCACCAAGCCTGTGGGCTTCCTACTAAGTGAAAGATTCATTAATGTACCTCCCCAGATCGCTCTGCCCATGCACCAGCAACTGCAGTAAGAGCTTTTCCAAAACCATTTTTGAACAGAATTTTTTTTATTATCCTCGAATGACCTCTGAAATCTTATTTAAATGGAAATGTGTAGAGTGGGGGGAAAAAGGTCCCCCGAGAAGCAGAAACCAACATTTTTAGTATTGATCTCTTAAAGTGGCCTTTGGTGCAAACATTCAATATTTCACATATTGTGTATAGGTGAGTTTTACTCATATGTGAAAGCACTTTGTAAGGGATGAAAAAAGCCACTTAGAATTACTCTGCAATATATTGGATCCAGACAAATGTGTTCTGTGAATTGTTTTGAGAGTTGTGCTGTCGCTTGGAGAACACTCACTAAAAACAGCTACATTCTAACCATTTATCTTTTATTATAGTGGTTTCTATTCCTGGCAGATTGGTTACAGAAATTTGTTTAAATTTCTGAACTTTTGACTAAACACTGGATATTTATTTTAAGAATTAAGGCTGATAAGTGAGATGCATAACCAGAGATCAGTAAGCAGTTTTAGCAAAGCTGATGCCAAGAATTCAGAGAAGACTCTTTAGTTGTTTGAAACGATTTTAAATAGTTCTGGCAGTAGAATAATTTGCGCTTTCCCCCTGGTTTCATGACCTTGTTTGTTTTGTTGTTACATCAGTTTCCTGATTCAGAGATCACAGAACACTGGATTTAAGGAATATTAAATATTCATAAAAACTGGGAGCAAGGAGTGTAGAACGGACATATTCCTGGTCCAGTAAGCTATGGTTTATAGAACTGGAAGTGCCCACAGCTTTGGTTCGTGTAGGGAGAGCTTCACCACAGTTTGGGCCATATACTAAATTAAACCTTGCTTAGTAGAGTTGTTGCAAACCTCTCTCCAGGCGTTTGTGGTCTAGCTAAGCCAGAATTTGACTTAGCATGTTGGGTGAACTAGGCCAGTGTTTTGCCCAGTAACCACCAGCTTTTCTTCTGGAACATTAGGTAATCTTCCTTAATGCCCTTACATGTAAAAAGAGAGTGGAACAGAAATATTTAATTTCACAATTATTCCCCTAAGCAGATTATGAATTCTCCTGGGGGACCATAGGTCTGCAGGGCTCATGAAGGAAAAGTCTTCAGTTTCAACGAAGCAGCTTTTTTGCTGTGGAGTGAGATGAAGTGAGGCAGTGGGAAGAAGAGGAAGGAAAAAAAGATGCATAATCCTAAAGTTTCTTTTTATATTCTAACAACAGGAGGAGCATTTGTTGCTCAGAATGTTTTCACTCACCTCTTAAGGGATGGTGGAACAGTGTGTTTATGCACACTTCTGAGGATTGTGTTGGCACATGAGAAAGCACTGTTGTGGCAAAGCAGGCATCTTTATTTGAGGGTTGGGCTGAAAATATGTGACTCTCTTGAGTGAGGTCTGGACACAATAGAAATGTTTTCCGATTGATCTTTCCTGCAGTTGTGCATAGGTTTGGCTGAGGCATGAATAATTTTTTGGTGTAAATATGTGTTTATTTCTAGGAAAGAACTAATTGAAGCTCAAAAAACAAACAAACCTTGTGGAAAATGCTACTTCTATCTTCTAATTAGCAAAACTTTTACTAATAAGAAGAGTAATATCAGAAAAAAGGGAAGCAGCAGCCACCAGAAAGAACTGATGTTTTCAAATGCTGAGGAAGAATTCTTTTATGAGGTGAGACTTTGTTGTTGTTGCTCAACTTTTTTGGTGTATTTTGATGTATACCGGGGGAACCAAAAAGATTTGAGGCTGTTTTTCTTTCTAGCATGTAGCAGCTATTGAACGTGGTCAAGGCAAATTGTTCAGCATAGATAATGCCCACAGTGGTGGAAAGGGGGCAGGGAAAACGAAGACGAAAGATCTCCATTGTTCTTGCACCCCAGTTCATGCATCTTGATTCAATGGAGTCAGCTCCAGGTTCACTTGCCACCACTACTACTACAGCAGCAGCAGCTTTGCTCGGAATGGCCTGCATTGAAGCTGTCCTTGAGGCTGAATGGGGAATGAATTTGGTTTTGCCAACCCTAGTCACGAGAGCTTGTGTCTGGCTAGTAGAAGTATAGCTTGGGTGCTGCAATCTGCTGTCAGGGATACTTCTGTGTGCAGATCTTGTCTGTGTTGATTTGAGGGGTGGCAGCTAGTGGGCTTTTTTTTTTTTTTTTTTTTTTGCAATGCTTCCCTGCCCCATCCTCTCCCTACCCTTTTAAACTTCCTCATTATTTGCATGCAGTGTCCCACTTGACTTAATACAGGGAGTAGTGTTTTTCATTAATTGCCTGATGATCTGCCAGATTTCAGATAATATACTTTTAGCCCCGGAAGCACTTGTAGACACATTCAATAGTTCAATCTATTGTTTATACAAAGATACTCTTTTCTCCCCAGGCATATCCCAGATTAGCCTAGCCTAGCACTGCAGTTATATTCAAGCAGACCAGACATAATAAGTTCATGGCCATATTGTACATTGCTGTAAACTGCTTTGAGCGTGATGTAAATGGAAAGGCAGTCTATACATAAAAGATAAAGAGAATTGCAATGCCTGATTTAAAAAAATAATAATAATTAGTCCTGCTTGTAGAGAGATTTGAAGATGCAGTTTTCTTTGTATGTTCCAGTTTTCAGGGGTTGCCACCATATCTGTACATTTATATATTGATTTTTCATGTTTTTAAACTTCTCATGACATTGTATCAGTCCTTGCCACAATACTTTCTGAAAACTAAAATGTGGTTTAGAACACTTTAAAACTGACATCATGAATAGATAATATAATTTACATACATCCTATTTATTTGCATGATCAGGTAGGCATACCATGTGCTTTTAAAACAGAATATGGGAATTATCTGAAAAATAAAGAGTTGTCCAAGGCTACATCTTAACATGATGCTATTTTCCCTTGGTTCAGCCTACTGGTTCCTTATATGTTTCCAGAGTCTCCTTTAGGGTGTGCAGTGACCTTTTTCAGCATTTGTCTCTGCATACTATGTAGAAGCATTCAAGCAAGTCTAAATTTGGTATGCAAGTTTATGAAACATTGCACACCAAGTTCCATAACAGGACATCGAATCTTCGGTTACCACTGTGTCTTATTAAAATGACTTTACCTGGCCTTCCTTTGTAGACAGTCTAAGTTATATAAGTATTCTTAATTCTTTTTTAAAAGGAAGCAGAAATACGGCAATTCAAATGCTTTCAACGAGTTTGCTTATTTTGTTTTAGAAATCGCTTCTGAAGTTCAGTTACTCAGTAGAAGAGGAAAGCGACTCATGTTTGGGAGGCAGATGGTCTTTTGAAGATGTACCCATGAAACCTTTACGAACTGTGATGGTAATCCCTGCTGACAGGATGAATGCCATCATGGATAAACTCAAAGAATATCTTTCTGTCTGAACCATTCTCTGAGCTAACGGTTTTGTGAAGTCACCCTGTAAAAGTTATTCGACTTTACAGTGGTGTCTAGAAATTTTCCATACCAATTCTGCATTATTTCAGGATCTCCTTTATATTCTCATAAAGTACATCACCTACACAACTTGTTCTTATTGGCAGAGAATTGCCATTTTGAAACATCCGTGATTACAAGTGCAATAAAAAACCCCTCAAAACAGTAATCATTTAATAATTGTTGAACACTTTTCTAACTAACTGTAGGTTGTTTCCATGTTGCCAAAGATAATAACAAAAAACTCCTGCGATTTTGTTCTGTTTTAAAATCATTTCTCATGTCATATAAAAGCTGGTGTTGGGAATATATTGTACATAGAGGTTATATACTTCAACACAGTTTGGGATAGCAAACTTATTGAATAATGCATCGCTGTTCGGCAGGTGTTTCAGGATATTTTTTATATTCTTTATCTTTGCTGTTTGTTTTTTCTTCCTTGCCTGTTGTTGAAATGGGTGATAAATGATTGATTTCTTCCTGCAGAATAGCCTTGCTCTCACTGGCAGGCAGATTACTAAAATAGTATTGAGGTGCCAGCTCCACAAATCTGTTAAGAAACAGAATAAACAAGTGAGGGTATATTTTTTTTAAGAAGGCAATTTTTCAATATTTTCTATGACTGTTTTATGACTCATGCAGCAAATGCTTACAGGCAGGAACATTTTGATGCATTAAATATAGAGCTGCATAGCTGGAATCGGTTCCAAATTATATATTCCAGGTAAAGTGTACATATAAGATTATACAGTTTCTTTACAAATTAATATGTTCCGTTTGTCCTTGGAGTGGTAGTAGTTGGTTTCCAGGTGTTGCAAACTGCAATCAAAATATAACATAGTCCTGGATATGAGTATACTCTTTGCAAATTCTACCTGAAGCTTCAATGCATAACCTATTTAAATTTAGGGAAGCTGTAGAAGGGCACAATTTTTATCTATTTTAGTAGTTTGGGGAAAAGGAATGGTTTCCTGCTACTATGTGCATTATAGCATTTCAAATAAATTCAGTCATCACTAGCCACACATGTGCGGAATTATTAGTTGTTCATTAGTGCTCCTGATTCAATGTATAACATGAATTTTGTTTAACTTTGATTTCACATCTGTGTATTGGTTCTGTGTGCCAGGACACTGAGGAATAGATATGCTCAGAGTTAACTTGTCCATTAATTTCATACTAGTCTTAACCCATATTCTTCAGTCTATCTTACTAAAAGGGGGATTGCATTGTATCAATTTGAACTTACTACCTGCTTGAGCAGATGCATCAGACCAAGTCGTGATATAGGACTGAAATAGCTGAAGGCTAAACATTTCATTTTTAAATTTCTAATTAAAACTTTACTCCCTTATCCATGGTTCAGTAAGTGAAATGCTTTTAACCAAAATGTACTTATTTATTTAATAGAAAGCACTTCTGAAGTTCATCCATGCTGAGCTGCAAGCTCAAAACATCTGCACAGAAACAAATTCTCAGTATGAAGTCAATGAGAACATGTGACTATAGCCTGCACTTTGTTTCCTCTTGTAAGGCCCTTTTAAAAAACAGTTATTTATCTATGCCACCAAGCAAACAGTGAAGTTAAAATGATTTGCTCAATGGCTATTTCTGGACAACTAATGTGGAGCTTGTCAGGTAGTACTTCATTACTGGGATTTTGCTTGAATGGGAGACTAGGAGCATAGCTTGGACTGATGGGCCCAAAATGAGCAAATCCATTCTGCATTGATTCTGCATTTATTTGGATCATAGGATCATGCTAGCCCTGCAGATAAAATCAGTTGTGAAATGGTGAGATTTAAAAACTTTAAAACATTTCACTTCCTTGCCTCCCTTAATATACTTTCAGAATGCTGACAGATCTATTATACACTTCCATGAGATTGTCAGTTGGATTTCTATATTTCAGTGTGAAAGTATCCTAATGATATTTGAAATACCTCCCATAAAATAACTTTCAGCATGAGTCATACTATTTCCACCAAATCAAAATTATGGAACAGGTAGCTACCAAATATCCAAACTCTGCAGAAATGTTAGAGCACACACTTTGTATGCAGAAAATCCCACATGAAATACAGGGCATCTCTAGGTAGGACTAAGAAAGACACTTGTATGGAACACAGTCTGCACTGACAACACTGACCTAGATGGACTAATAGTCTGACTCAATATAAGGCAGTTCCCTGTGGTCATAACCCGCTTAAAATAAGAAAAGTGCTAGGAGACCTTTCAACACTGACAGTATTGATGTGGGTGGTGGGATGCCAGCTTAAACACACACACACACACACACACACACACACACACACACACAAATGTATGTTACTGCTGGAAGCTAAAGGCAGAGATCACCCACCTCTCCTGTCTCCAGTTTTCCCAGGAAGCAAGATGTGAGATGTTGGGTTGTGCTCTTAAATGGAAGTTGTATGCTACAAACATGAATGAAAACCTAAATTCCAACTTCCTCTTACTCACAGATCAGGTGATATCGCTGAGATGATTTTTAGAGAGTTGTTTTCAGCAATACTGAATTCATGGAACACAACCCACTCTGGGATCCTTGCAGTGTTGTAGTATATTGACAGAGGGTGAAGCTGGGCTACTTGCCTGTGTGACAACATTAAATAGTTTCCAGCACCATCAACATCACGAGCTATCTAGAATGTGAAAAGTCAAGAAATGACATGTAATTTACCTGGACTTAAGCCTACTGCAGTGTATTAACTGCATTCAGTTATCCATTAAATACCAAAATATGATCCAATAATGGTTCTTTTGTAGTCAAATGACTACACAAATTAATTTTACAGCTTTAAATGAATTGTAAGAGGACTGAAGAGTAAGCCATAGAATTAAAACAAATTGGGGGATAGGAATCAAAGGGGCAGAGCATTATTATGTCAATACAAATGAAAGCAAAGTATTTTGATTAAATTAAGCTTTTCCGTAACATTAATAAACCTAAATGAAACTATCCATTTGGTTTCCTTACTTGCATAAAGTAACCAGACAAGAGTGCTTTCTTTATCCTCAGTACATTTTCTTTCAATCCAAAAGCAGGTGCTGAAATTGGGAGTTCAATTCGTTTCATAATGTCATCCAATTCAGCTCTGATAGCTTCCGCCATTCTTAGTGCAGAGCAGTTCAGAAAATACTCTTGACACCACTTTTCAGTACTATGGTCTGCGAGGGGAAAAAAGGTAAAATTGTGTTTGTTTTTGCTAGAGAATCCAGTTCCATTACACTCAAAGGGACTTATTCCCAAATAAATTTGTACAGGACTGCAGCTTTCATCCTGAAAAGAGGTTATTCTGTCATGCCAGATGTAATTATGAAGATTTTACCTGGCAGAATAACCCTTTTTTCAGGATAAAGACTACAGTCATATACACACTTATCTAGGGATAAGTCCCAGTGAACTTAATGGAACTGACTTCTAAGTATGCATTTTTTACATTAGACTATTTAATTTACTATTTTAAAATTGGAATCCATTGCTAGCCCTCTTCAGGCATTCCATAGGAAGGGAAGTATGAAGCAAAAGGAGCCACTGGAAAGGGTGAGCTCTCTCCCCATGGTCCTCATTGTCCTCCATGAGTTGAAGACTCAGGGTTCTTAAAATATGCAAGAGCCTCCACAAAAAGAGAAGAAGGCTCCCTGCTTCAGTCACCCTCCCAAACAATGCCAGTGGCAGAGCTCGCACAGTCATTCCCATGGATTTGCCCCCCTTGTATTTGCTTAATGCTGAATATGAATGCCTGAAGAGGGCTCCCGCTGCCTATCCTCATTGCTCACATTGCCTCTTTCCCTGTTCCTTTTGCTGTTTTTATGATTAAATAAAATAGTCTGTTAGCTTATAGGTCCTCTATAGGTGAAAGCTGGAATAATTGTTCAGAAGCATTTCAGGATGAATTTTTAAAGTGTAATTAGAATATTTGACACACACTTACACAGGCCTGTGGAGCTTGTCCTAGCTTCCTTGTAAGCCCTGTAGACATTGATAAGGGTAAAATGATCTCCAGCAGGATGCAAGAATTTTTGCCAGCAAGCGACTGCAATCTCTTCTGTTCCCTGTGGTGGGTTTAAAAAGCAACTAGGAGCTTGTGTTCAAAAGGAAAGAGAGAGAAATGAAAACAAGGTGATACGGTGAAATAAAGCTTACTATATGCACAATGTATGCTGTGTAATAATTTTTCCATTATAATGTTGCCCTCACTCTTTGGTCCTTCAAGCAAAACCTATGGTTCACTCTCATCCTTTCCATTTTGACTGCCACAGTGGGTCTGAAAATACCCCTGAAAGAGTGGCAGTGTTTTCAACTAAAGTAATGGCACCAAAACCATTTTTTCCTCCAGGCTTACATTCTGGGGAGAAATGCTGAGTTGGTGATGTCTGGATATTCCCCCCATAATACATAGCTTTGACCTCATGTTGTCGATAGGAGCACACATGATGGAATGTTTCCCCATGGAAACATTCCTGCAAGCAAAACTTGATGAACCAGGCTTCTCTGACATGCAAGTCTTCTATGTATTTTTTAGGGAGAAGAGGGAGTTGAGAATTCCATTGTGGGATCTCCCAGTTAATGTGGTACATTCAAGAGAAGTGCTCATCACTTCACTGAATATTTGCGACAACCGGACCCAAGTGTTGCTACATTTGCGACAACTAGACCTAATGTGTTGCTACAATTCTAGAAAACAGTGGGATTTATTTGTAATTAAATACAGTATGTGTAGAATGAGACAGAAAAGCTATAAATACATAACAATGGGAGTATTGGCACAACATTGCTTGGTGTGTTAACCTTTTTTGCTACATCATTACACTAAGACCAGTGTTTTACTATATTGCAGAGCAAGCCTCTATAGGCCTGTATAATTTTATTCTCATTAAATATTGTGTGGAAGAAGTGACATAACCCACCCTGAACATCTGTGCAAAACAAAAAATAACTTGAATCCTTTTTAAATTTACATTTCATTAATTGTGAGTACTGCGATTTTTCTGGCTCTGATCTTTAATCAATTTAATAAGCAGATTAATTAAGGAAACCTCTGCTTGATTAATTGATAAGGAGCAAATTTAACTGATGAGGTGATGAGTTAAGGGCATACCTCTTGTCTTTTTTCAAATTTATTCTGATTTAGGTGTGTTAGCAAAATACAGGATGAAATTATTAATGAAGCAGTAACTTTTTAATTAAACTGTAAGGTCTTTCACTGTTGCAAAGGGGCACTACTGAGGTTTTTGTAATATTTTAATTTTCTCATTTAGTTGGTTAAAAGGCAAACTATGAATCAACTAATCATCCTATAAATGGTTGATGGCAGTAGTTCTATATAATTACACTGGGCCTGAGCAGTAGCCACAAACGCTTCAGAAAATACCTGTTACCATGGCAGCAATGGTGAGCATTTCTTCCACACAGTCAAATTCACACGAAGCTAAAATAGCCTTTGACAGCTGTGGATCGACAGGAAACTCTGACATTATTATTCCAAATTCTGAAAGGTTTCCATCATTGTCCAGCGCAGCCAAATAATCCAGATCTTCCAGAGCTTGCATGAGACTTTCAGGAGCTGGGATGGGGAGAAATGCTTAGTTACACTGGTTGTTACATTCTGTCACTGTTCAGTGAAATGCCTATACAGACAGAATTAAACTACTGTAAGTATTTGATTATCACAAGGTTACAGGACTTTTTGCCTAATTTCTCTCTCAGGTAAATTGGTGCAGCAGTTGCCAACTTTTTTGGGTCCAGGGGCACATTTGGAATTTTGAGGCAGTGCCAAGTCAGAAAATTGCCGCCAGGGGTGTGGCCTAGAACAAAATGGCTGCCACCCCCCCCCCAAAAGAGCAAAAAAAGAGAGAGAGGAATATGAAATGGTTCAAAAATGGAAAAATCTATTTTTATTTTTTGCTTTATAACGAAAAAGTTTCTCCTTTTCCAGAAACTCTTAAAACTGTTCTCCCCTGTACTCAGCAATGTGGGAACAAACAGGAATAAAAAGTGATCATATGGATAATGATGCTTCTGCACTAGGTCCCACTAGGTGATCAAAAAGGTACACGCGCACGCGCACACACACACACACACACACACACCGCCCTTGCTGACAGTTCTGGCTATCTCGGCCTCATCACTGGAACAAAGAGCAAGCCTTCCCCAGAAGCACCGGAAGCCTTTCCAGAGGTTTGCAAATAAAAACCTGGTTCCACAGCAGAGCTTCAATGTGTTCCCGGGGGGAGGGGGGTGCTGACACATACAGGTTTTGTGTGCAGTATTGCTTCTAGACTGAGGGCGATGGAGCTGACAGATATATTGACTGGGATAGTTGTCCTCCTGTGGCCTGACATTTTCCTTGGAAGTGAAAAAAAGGCTAGAAGGTGCTTTCCTGCAATCTGCTATTTGGAATGCCAGTAAATATTATTGTTGTTGTTGGTGTTATGGTTGTTGTTGTTGTTGTTAATAATAATACCCCACCCATCTGGCTGGGTTTCCCTAGCCATTCTAGGCAGCTCCCAACAGAATATTAAAAACATGATAAAACATCAAACATTAAAAACTTCCCTAAACAGGGTTGCCTTCTAAAAGTCAGATAGTTGTTCATTTCCTTGACATCTGCTTATAGCTGTCCACTGGCCTAGAATGCTACCCAATTCATTATGATTGGAATGGCAGCTCTTGTTTTTGTAGGGTTCTGGGGCAAACAGGTTATCTTGCCACATTTGCCTGGGGACAAACCTATGCATGAGGGACAGCCTAGGGAGTTTCACACCTAATCTGTGCTACCTGTGGTGGTGTGGATTCCTCCTAGCAGCACACAAGTGCCGTGTGTGTGTGTGTGTGTGTGTGTGTGTGTGTGTGTGTGGCAGAGTGCATGGAATGGGGTAAGAAACAATCTCATGGCATCCCCGCCATTGCCACATACTGGTTGGTGCACACATACATTGCTAACATTGGAGGAAAGCATTAAATCCCTTCTAGTTATACCAAGGTAAGGTATAGCATAATGACAGCCATCACAGTTGGGCCACTGGGCTTCTCTGAAAGGCTGCAATCTTCTGCAAAATTCCTGTGCACAATTACTTAGCAATAAGCCCATTTAATTCAGCTGGACTAAATTTTAATGCAGCAGATGGGTAACTCTAGATGTTGCTGGACTACCGCTCTTATCCTCCTTGCTCATTGGCCATGCTGGTTGGGGCTGATGGGAGTTGGAGTCCTGCAACATTAGGGCCGCAGGTTCCTCATCCCTGATTTAATGCATAGGAGTGGGCTGCATGCCAAACAACTTGAATTTTTGACCATCTTACAATACTCAGCAAAGATACCATGTGTTTGCCTAGAGATCTGATTTAATATTATTAGAATTCAGATCCCTGCCTGCACATCATGGAGAAGAGAGAACATTTATTAGCCAGCCTGTAAGGTTTAATGCGATAAAAGATGAGTCCTTGAGAAAGTCAAAGCATCGAAGAAGAAAACAGGTTGGATATTTAAGGGGGGGAAAGTTGGAGAGTTTTATCACTGAGCCATGAAATGAAAAGTAACAGCTGATGAATGGGAGAAACCAAGAGTCGGTGACAGAAAAATAGGGATGCAAGATTTAAAAGGGGGGGCGGGGCGACATGAATGGCTACTGAGCCTTTGAAGTAATTACCAGGGAATCATGGTAAACTAATTTCTATAAATCAATAAAGCAGTTTGTATTGTGAGCTGAATATATGGCTATTGTCCTTGGAAGCATCTGGCTCCGCAGCCAATTCTATTCTCTGGGGAGCCTTACTGTTTTGCATTTTTATATCTCCAAGTTGGTTGCTCTGAGACTGGGAAACAGGAATGACTCTAGGCTTTTGCTTCAGCATTATAATAAAAAAAGTGCTTCATTTTTTATTATATTGGAAAGGACAAGTTAATAAATGCAGATTATACAGGTGAAGGAACAGTAATAAAATAAAAGAAAACCTTGAATAGGGTTTTCAGATATTAGTCTGCATTTGCAGGCACAAATGCAGCCAATAAAAAAGTCATTGTAAAAATGGCAAAGGTTCATTTGAGAATTCTTTATGGTATTGTTCAGGTTTAAATAAAGCTCATCATAAATAAGAGAAACAAAAGCAACTCCTGTGTTTAATTCTGAAAGCCTTTCTTAATAAAGGACAGGGACATGTAGCGCTTTACAAAATAGGCTTTAACAACATACAATGTCATTTTTATTACGTCTGGTCTGACCAGGTCAATGTTACTGGGAGCCAAGAGGCAAGCTCCACCTAGGGCTTTGTGAATCAAGGGCTGCCACAGTCACAGTGCACTGAAAAGGAATCAGCTATATAAAAATGTTCAACTACATTTGTTCCCTCCATTATATAAAAACAAAATAGAGCTGCTTTTCACATATACCTTTGCCTACTTAAACTGGTTAGATTTTTAATAAATTTTAAAAGGGATAATTACTATGCAAAGCAGAATGTAAATTTTACAGGTGAAATTTGTAAAAGAAACTAGCAAACAGCTAACCATCATTATCTGAAGTTCTATTCAGACAGAAATAGGCATTGCAAGAGACATCATGCTGATTCTCCTATTACTGATCATGTGTTGTCCTGTACAAGACACTAGTATGAAAAGAGAAAAAGGCACAGAGAAGCAGCAACTTTGAACCACTTGAGTGCTATATTCAGTGTTATTCACTGTATTATAAAATTCCACGTTCCCATTTAAACAAGTTTAATTCCACAGATGTCATAGGAAAAAACCACAACTTTATCTTATGTCCAAGTAGTTCAATCACTAAAAAAAAGGAAGGATGGCATCATCAGTAATACTTTCTTCAGCTATGAAAGGTAGGCCAATACAATTATCCCCACGATGCAAATAGGAAGCTTATGCTCAAAGTGATTTCTTATGGCCACCTTAAAGAGATAATATGGAAAGGCCAACATTTTTAAGGAGAGGAAAATGGTTTAGCTGTCCAGACCCAAATCTATCTTGGTAGAAGTGTGCTAGTGCTACAGCAGAGAATTGTATTTGCTTACTTTTAAACATAGGAGGAAGGAGGAAGATTTGTCTGATAATGTGCCTTTTGGTCTTTCCAGGGTCTTTCCCATAGCATCTGGACAAAGCAATTCTCAATTTCACATCTGAATGCTGAGGACATTGGTGCTTAACCTCAGAGGGATAACAAACATACTATACAGCTTTGCAAATGTCTGCATTTTTCTATACCTTGCCATGAAGAAAGAACAGCTTTAATCATAGTCCTCAGAAACAGGTGTGCTTTTACTGTGCCAGCCCAATGGGCTGTAGCTTGGGACACACTTTGACTTGTGGACATTAAACAAAGAGAAGGTTCACTGGCTGGCAAATGGCAAGCTGTAAAATTATTGTTTTGGCTTAGCTAATCTACTCAGCAAGCTAATGTTGCGGGATAGTTGAGTTGGGAGCACCCATCCAAGACTACTGCCACCAGGTACTACTTTTCTAATCTATTGCATGTATGGAGAACTTCTATAATGTAATGTAATCCAACACTTGGTAAATCTCACTTCTTTGAATTACCACGCTGTGCTACTCTGTATTTATTATCAATGGTATTCAACCTTACCTTGAAATAAAGCAAAACTGTACTTTATGCTGAGAGATTGACTATTCAAAGATTGCTCTTGAGTTTCATGGCCAAGAGGGGATTCTAATTTAGGTTCTGATTATGCAAATGCAACTCTCCAACCTGTTCTTAGCAAGTTGATGTGCATTACTATTTAAACAGAGAACACACACACCTAAAGCTGCCTCAGGACAGTTTCAAATGGGGCCATTGGATATTGTTCAGATTCACTCATATGACTCATCATCAGGCATAAGTCAAGAGATCAGAAAGTGGATAATTGGTTCACAATCAATGATTTTGCCCTCCAGATGTTGCTGGACTCCATCTCTCACCATCCCGGCCATGCTCACTAGGGTTGATGGGAAGTGCAGTCCAACAACATCTGGACAGCATGATGTTAGTTAACCCCAATCTATTTTAAATATATTTTGTCCCACTCTTCACCTATAAAGGCTCTCTGAACATATTACATATAACAAAAAAAAAAGAAAAAGAAAAAAGACTATGATAAAGTCAAAAGGAAATGGCTAGGTTAAAAGATGTAACAGGGCCCCAGTCTAGTAAAACAAATTGCTTGAAGTGGGGTGTCATCCCACCCCTTTTCACGTGGGCCTATAATCACCCCATGTCTTTCAGCTGATTGAGACTGGCCTAAACATTATACTTTCTTTCCTACCCCAAACTTTGAAAGCATCCCACTTCCTTCAAATTTGCAGGGGGGAAAGGAAGTGGGGTGGGGTACTGCCCACATCTAAAGGCTTCCCCATTCATTTAAATGGAATAAGATTCTAAAAAGGCATCAAATCATTTTTGGCACACAAAATCCACTATTGCCAAGTACACAATACATGGACAAAAAGCTGAATGATGCACACACCATTCATAAATGAAGCGATTTTTGTCATGGGGATAAGTCCCTAGGTACAAGTACCATATGGAGGGAATGTACCTGAGAAATCAAAATAGATCTAATGCAGTACCACTAAGTGATTAAAAAATAGTACCGAAATAATCAATCATCCTGAGAGTGAATCAATTCTCTGCAATGTAAAGATGAAGTATACTTGGAAGGCATAATGGCAACTCTAATGTATTTCTAAAATGGCATTGCAGAGAAGTCTGCCAGAGAATCATCTTAAGCAATTATCACCCTGAAAAATTCAGTCTCTTACTGAACCGCATTTCAGGCAATGTACTTCAGAACCTCCATCTAGTCCAGTTTCTGCTTCCCACAGCAGTAAACTATATAACGCTTGGAATCACACAAGAAGAGCCTGAAGGCACTAGCCATCTTCTGCTATTTATTTATGTCTATATTACAATCATATCCCCTCTCTCCAAGAAAGAGTTCAGGATGGTGTACATGTTTCTCCCCAAGTTTTTACCTCACAACAACCCTGTGGGGTAGACTATGTTGATCTAATAGGTTGCATAATGGCTTTATGGCTGAATGGGAGTTTGATCCTGGGTCTCCCCAAACCTACTATTATTATTTTTTAACATTCCAATTACTACAGTATGCTGTTACTTCCTAGCAATTGGTACTCAGTGGATGACCGCTTCTGAACGTGGAAGTTCAATATAACCACAGTGATTAATATTCCCTATCCACCAAATTGTCCAATCCCCCTTTAAACACTTCTAACTAGTAAATATCACCACATATTGTGGCAGTGGATTCTGTAAATTAATTACATGTATGAAGAAACAAGTTATCTTTCCTGAGTCTACAGCCCAGAATTTCATTTGATGATCCCAAGTTCTACTATTATGAGGGAGGAACATGCATAATTTTATAAACCGGTATTGTGTCCCCAGTTAGCAATCTCTTTCTAAAGCCCTCAAATGCTTTAGCTTTCCTTGTAGGGAAGATGCTCCAATCACGATAGTTTTTCTGGACCTTTTCCAGAGCTACAATATCCTTTCTGAGATGACCCAATCAAAACTGTACATAGCATTCAAAATGTGGAGGGACTTCCTTCTGAAGCCATTCCTAATGCAACAAAACAAGTATAGCTCATTCTTAGTTAGAAAGGAAATTGGCTAAGGACTGTCAAGGGAGGCTCCTCACATATTTGGATGGCAGTTAAGAGTTCTATATTTTCAATAAAAACATAATGGATTGTGAGGTTGAGTGTTCATCTCCACAGCTGATACTATCCAGGTTGACCTTGCTTTATTCTTGCTTCCACTTTAAACTGAAAATACAAAACCCACCTTTAAATTTCCTAGTCAGTACTGAAAGCAGACACAAAGCTTGCTGTGCAGCATACCAAAGGAGATGCCTAGAATGACAATGTTGAGAGGCAACACTATATAGGGGAAACAATAACCAATGTTTCTCACTTCCTTTTGAAAGCACATTGCCTCTCTGTTCAGGAAGGAAAGTGTTACCTTCCCATATTTTTTCATGTTTTTTTAAAAGGTTTTTTTTTTAAGGTCAAAACAAGAGTGATAAATGCAATAAATCTCGAAATACAAAAGAAGTACTTGTTAAAGATCTGTAAAAGCTGTTTTATTTAAATGAATTGCTCCATCTTGCTGAAAGTCAGGCTTTATCTTTTGTAGAAGTGAAGATTACATTATAGTTTAATGTGGCATTTCCATTAAATAAAAAATTGGCTTGAATTGCAGGTTATCTTTAGTAATTGCTAAACACAGAGCACTTGCTAAAGGATAAAGCTAAAACCAGGAATTTCACTAGAAACAAGACCTGTTTACAAGCAGATACTGGTAATATTTTATCACTGCAATTGTTAGCGCTGGCATTTGCATGCTTTCTGCTTCCCTCCCCAACAACGTTCCTTTCTGTATCATATCTATTAGATTGTGATCAGGGATTGTCTTTCTTTTAATCTCTGTTCAGTGCCTAGAACATCTTAGACACTGTAAATTAATACTAATACTATACACATGGCTTCTGTTTCTGATGGCCACCGTGTCTTTATTGTAACATCAAGTTTTACCTTAAGAGTTAGATCACGGTAGTTATCAAGCTGCCACCCTAAGCACAGTATTAGCAGAGCTTGGGTTATAATCTTATTTATTCTAATGGTGTAACTGACAACCACTGTGGCCACATAATCTGTGCTATACGAAGCTCATGCTATCTTATATTATCTATCCATGTCTTTAGTTATTTAGGGGAATGCTAAAGGTAATGAGGCAGGTGCTAGGTAGCTATGTATGTACAGGCAGATCCTGCTACCTGAACACAATGTGTTCCATGGAAATCGTTTGTTAGGCGAGTGTTCATGTATCGAGTCGACAATACCCATTTGTTAATATAAGAAATTTTCTAATGCGTTCCTGAAAAAATACCCCCCAAATACTCAACTTTCATTCTGGAACACGTACAGCAGATAAAACTAAACAGGTTGTGTGCAAACACACCATATGAATAGACCTTAGTTACAGTTTATGGTTAGCAAGGAGAGAGTTGAACCATGAGCCCTGGTTCAGACAGAAGACTAAGGCTAAGAAAATGGATAACAATTTGGTATTACCTGGCCTATCCATGAAATCACAGTGGCCTAGGCCTGCAATATCCATTCTTTTCAGAAAAAGAACCATGCTGGTCAAGTTGGATTCCTGAATTTTGGCCGGTGGTAGCAGCTTCACTTCATTATCTGTAAATTCTTCAGGGTAGAGGCAGAAACATTTACCTGCCAGGAAATTCAACAACAACCTTGCTTCAACACATTCTCTTGTGATAAACATGGTTGTTTAAAGCTGACAATGATTCCCCCCCCCCTTACCTGAAGACATGCCCAGAATTTGCCTACGCATCTCAGCTTGGCTTTTGCTAATGGGCTGTATCACAACAGCATCTGTTCTGATTCGAGGACTGTATACCTTGCAAATCAAGAGAGACATGACTTTGTTGAAAAAAAAGAAAGATTGAGCAAGATTGCAATGGATTTGCATTGAGTTTTTGCTTAGAAGGTTTTTCTTGCTGTGTTTCATGAAATGCTTGGCTGCAAATTCATTTCCTTTCCACAATATTTATTATTGTTTCACTTGTCTTGAAATGAAAAAGTGAAAGCAGTTTGATAAATTGACTGAAACACCACTTGTTCCTGTCAGGATCGTTGTAGTTTTGCTGTCATATCTTGGAGAAATTCTCTTCAATAAAACACACCAATCCACTGAGGATGCAGTGTCTGCACACACAGTACTCCCATAGACTCAAAATAGCTCGTTCTCCCCCTTTTCCTATGTCTATGTGAATATAGGTAAAGGGAAAGGACCCCTGCATGGTTAAGCCCAGTCAAAGGTGACTATGGGGTTGCACGCTCATCTCACTTTCAGGCCAAGAGAGCTGGCATTTGTCCACAGACAGCTTTCTGGGTCATGTGGCCAGCATGACTAAACCGCTTCTGGTGCAACAGAACAGCGTGACGGAAACCAGAGCACACAGAAATGCCATTTACCTTCCCGCCACAGCAGTACCTATTTATCTACTTGCACTGGCATGCTTTCAAACTGCTAGGTTGGCAGGAGCTGGGACAGAGAAACAGGAGCTCACCACGTCACAGGGATTCGAACCGGTGACCTTCTGATCGGCAAGCTCAAGAAACTCAGTGGTTTAGACCACAGCGCCACCTGCATCATACAGACACAGGCAGCACTGGGAGATAAGGGATGCATAACAGGTCCATGAGTTCCTCCTGTATTCCTGTCCAGTTCCACACCCACCACTGCTTGATACACTTGACTCATATTCCATGATAATCACAGAAAGCAGGTGCAATAACCCCAAATGTGGGGAAAGTGAATTGCAATTCTGCTTAGAACTTACAGTGGAATGTGATGGGATAAACATGGAGAAAATATACAATATCCCTGATACTGTGGGGAAAGTCAATTGCATTCTGGGAGCCAGTGTGGTGTAGTGGTTAAGAGCGGTAGACTCCTAATCTGGGGAACCGGGTTCGCGTCTCCGCTCCTCCACATGCAGCTGCTGGGTGACCTTGGGCCAGTCACACTTCCTTGAAGTCTCTCAGCCCCACTCACCTCACAGAGTGTTTGTTGTGGGGGAGGAAGGGAAAGGAGAATGTTAGCCGCTTTGAGACTCCTTAAAGGGAGTGAAAGGCGGGATATCAAATCCAAACTCTTCTTCTTCTTCTTCTCTTCAATTGTAGTTTACAGTGAAAAAGCAATGATTTATCAGTGCTAGCAGCCACCCATCTGGAAGCAGCAATGGTTCAGGCTTAGGAGCTCTGATGTGCAGCAAGATCCCACGCCTGGAACAGTTCCCCATTCATTTCAGTGAATGGAGAATGGAATCTGCAAAAACATTCCTTAGCTCTTTTCATGTCAGTGTTTTGTTTTGTTTTGTTTTAAACACAGCAGAGCACACGTGGAATTCTGTATTGGCTGAATGGGTATTTTAAGAAAGGACATCCCTTCACACATGTATATTTGTATGGACTGACGTTTCTCAAAAATACGTAAAACCAAGAAGCTTGAAAATCAGTGAAAATACAATTTGGCCTCTGCACTGAAAACCTGTTTTAATTAAAAATGTTGATTGAGCTGACTTCCAATGCTGCAGCACAGAGTCTGAGGGTGTGGAAGGAACTATGGGGGTGGGGGAAGGGGACAAGAGGCAGGTGAATCCCTGTTGTACATGGGGGGAGGGAATAGAAAATTATGCCAGCCTTTTAAACAAGTACATATCAAGAGCCACACCATAATGAACTATGCAGTTATGTGAAACCTCACCTTTGAGACATGTGTTGCCCCATTGGTAATTTATTAAATATTATTTTACTTACCTTTCTTTTCTCTATCCCAACATCTATAACAAAGGCCACAGTTTTAATCCAAACCAAAGATCCCCCAAAGCTTGTAGTTAGCAACACTCTTCTCCTGTAATTTTTGCAAGGCCCTTCTTCATTTGGCTTGAGGATCCTCTCTCTTTCACTGGGGTAGAGAAGAACAGGGACCAATTCACCAAGTTCAGGATTTAAATTAGGCCCTTCTTGTTGAATAATCTTGTAGGCTTTTCCAATTTCCTAGAAGCAGAGAAGACATCTTTCATGAAAATTAAACAGGCTCACTGTGCCAATTCTGAATCTATTCTCTCTTTTTAATGGATTTTATTTCTATGTTAAGCTCTAATGGCAAAAATATAACAGTCATAATGCTGATTAAATTGAGGAAATTGTAACAGAAGCATACATAGAAACATCATATACGGTAATGCGGCAATTCTGTTTCTTGAGGAATTTATTTCAGCCCAAGAAGGAATCTCTATCTTGCTAACTTTGGAAATTACTATTATGTTCTTAGTCTAGTTAGAATTTAAAGTATCAAAAGTGCTATAAACCATATATGAAAGTGACTAATTTTTCTTTATCGCTATTAAAATAATTGAACATATAGGAGAATTGCAAATTTGCTTTATAGCATTCTCCCCAGTGGCAGATGAACTCTCTGGGGATAATAAAAATCAATAAAATGCTAAAGAAACCATTAATTGAAAAATTAAGTTTGAGAATATAAAGGCATAAAAGTGTAAGAATTCAACAGCTCTAAAGTATTTGTTAAATTATGTCGTTCTTCTTCTTTCACATTATAAAAAAGATTGCTTGCAAAAGATATGGAAAAGAGTATAATGCAATTTAAAATGCATTTCTCTCTCTCCAAAGGCTTAAAGTATTTCTTTTGCATACTACTGTTCCCTCCCCCAAGTCTTTTAACGTCAAAGTAATACATACAGGACCAAAACGCTTTGCCTACATGATTATTCACCTTGATTTCTTAGTAGCAGTTTTGATCCCAGAAAATCTCAAGACCCACTATTATAGGATATGCTATCTAGGGCTCCGTCTGCACTATACATTGAAAACAGTTTTAGACCTCTTTAAACCATAATGGCTTCTCCCAAAGAGTCCCGGGAGCTGTACTTTGTTAAGGGTGCTGGGAGTTGTTAAGGTAAAGGGACCCCTGACCATTAGGTCCACTCGTGACCGACTCTGGGGTTGCGGTGCTCATCTCGCTTTATTGGCCGAGGGAGCCAGCGTACAGCTTCTGGGTCATGTGGCCAGCATGACAAAGCCGCTTCTGGCGAACCAGAGCAGCGCACGGAAACGCCGTTTACCTTCCCGCCAGAGCGGTACCTATTTATCTACTTGCACTTTGATGCACTTTCGAACTGCTAGGTTGGCAGAAGCAGGGACCGAGCAACGGGAGCTCACCCCGTCGTGGGGATTCGAACTGCCAACCTTCTGATCAGCAAGTCCTAGGCTCTGTGGTTTAACCCACAGCACCACCCGCGTCCCGCTGGAAGTTTTAGGAGACCCCTATTCTCCTTACAGCGGTACAATTCTCATAGCTCCCTGGGAAGAAAGATTGACTGTTAAATCGCTTTGAGAATTGTAGCTCTGTGAGAGGAATAAGCCACAACCTAGATAGCAGCCTTGGTAAAGTGAGTTGATGCTAGATCTTCCTAAAAGTAGCTTGCTACAGTTACCTTACAGCATAATTATTGGCATGCCTACTCTGAAGTAAACCCTACTTAGTTCAATGGGACTTTCTCCCAAGTAAGTATATATAGAACTGTAGACTTAGTGCAACATGAATACTTTTTAAAAATTGGCCTAATTACAGAAGGTTTTAAAGGAGGTACGGAAATTGCTTATCCTAACATGGAAGCCCAAGTATGCAAATATTTTCTGTGATACATTAAATGATTTACTTACTTGTTCACAGGCCAGAAAGATCACAATATCACCTCTCTCTTTAGAGTTATGAATCTCAAAAAGCAGTCTTAAAGCAGAAGAGAAATTATCTTTCTGAATGCAACAGGTATACACAACCTCCACCTGGTATCTGCTCTTCACTCTTATGAGAGATGTATTGCCATAATATGTCTGTAGTTTGGTGCACATTTGAGTAGATGTAATTACAATTAGCTTCAGCTCGGGTCTTAATATCACTACATCTTTAAGGAGTCCAAGCAATACATCTGTTGGGAGAGTTCTTTCATGCACATCATCCAAAATGATGATTCCATAATTGCTCAGAAAGGGATTGGACATCATTTCTCTTTGTAGCATGTCATCTGTACTGTATCTGTAACCATGCAAAGAAAGAAACATCATTATTCAAAATTGGTGATGACATAAGCTGAAGGAGACAGCATGCGTTCTTCAGGCTATGCATAATCTGCCCAGGTTTTTCCTTCAAAATGAAAATATCAACAAAATTGCACTAAAGTGGTGGGGTCGGAGAAATCATGGCAGATTAGAATAGCCTGTCAGGCTTATGTTGTCATACCTGCAAGAAGAAGAGTAGAAGAGTTTGGATCTGATATCCCGCTTTATCACTACCCAAACGAGTCTCAAAGCAGCTAACATTCTCCATTTCCCTTCCTCCCCCACAACAAACACTCTGTAAGGTGAGTGGGGCTGAGAGACTTTAGAGAAGTGTGACTAGCCCAAGGTCACCCAGCAGCTGCATGTGGAGGAGGCAATAATTCAGCATATATTTGGTATGAGAAAGACACAGCAATCCCATGTGTGTTTCCTCAAAAGGAAGTCCCAGTGTGTTCAACAGGGATAACTCACAGGTAACTTAGTTGGTCTTTAAGGTGCTACTAGAAGGAATTTTTTTATTTTAACTCACAGGTAAGTAAACATAGGATTGCAGCCTAAATTCCACTGACTACAGTAGGTTTTAACATGCCAGACTGTGAGCACAGAGTTCATTTATGCTCAGAAAAAGTAAAAAACAGCTTGTCAGAATAGGAAGTCAAGTACTAAGATGGGTCCCAAAAATATACACCTCAAGTGTCAAAAGCTAGGGTAAAGCTGTATGCCATACATGTACACATATATGTGTGCATCACATGCACAGAAACATGATGCATCTCTTATAGGGTAGGGTTTAGGCCATCTGACAGCCAAATATTACATTCACAACAATGTTCCTAAATGCAGTAGTTTGTTTTTTCACATTTCCACATCTAAGTTGGTTAATTAAAGGGATCCACAGAGACATCAATAGCACATGTATTTGTAAGGTGGGGAACAATAACCCTGTCCCTGACTCCTTTTGACCTCAGTATCTGGTTCAATGCAACCCATTCACTTTATCACATAGAACTACTGAAGATTATAGTCTTGCCACATAATCTTCATAGAACTGTATCAGGCTCTGTTTCTTGACTAGTGTTTGATGCTAGAGCATAATGGAATTACACATTTGTATGTAGGTTATATAGAGTACCTGTACATATTAGAGGGACTGAATATGAATGCACAAACCTCAGGATCGTTTCACTATTACAGCAGCTCTCACATGGGACCACATAACCCACTTCATGACCGATATTGACGTCCATCTCATCAGCTACTTGCAATGCCAGCCATACTGCTGTGTGTTTATGTGTCTGTGTGCACACAATTGTTCCGTGTTGAAAATGAGTGGAAAGAGAATATTCAGCACACCACTGGGGCACCTTTAATATTAAAAAAGTTAGAGAGGAATGAATCCATCTATGAAATGAATACACAAGCTTATTTGATTACATGTGCTGTCTCAAGTGAACATCTGCTGTTTGCTTGCTAGCTGTCTGCCTACTAGCAACTGAACAGTTCAATAAATGGAAATTATTTTCCTGGATAAATGTCAAGACCCCGAGTCAGTTAAGTGGTCAAACATAAAGTGAAAGACAGTTCTGGGAATTTCTTGTTCTGAACTAGATTAGCCTGAGTATATTAGAGAAGTGACAGGAATGGCCTCTGGAGAGAAAAGGACACCAACCCTATCATACTTGAGCATTTTGGTTCCTTGCTTGGTTTAACAGTGTGAGGGACATTTCTGATCAGGGTCAGGGGGGCCAAATCCCTGTCTGTTTTTCCTTCTGGGCTTACAGCCCTGGCTCTGCTCAGTCACTTTAGCACAAAATGACCATCTGTCAGAAAGAAGTCAACAGCTGATGTTAATGTTTATTTGAAGCAGAAGGATTGTTTGTATTTACTGCCATAACTCTGGAATTTGTAGAGGAAATCCATGGGGGTTGTACATCTGTAGAGAATGAAAGTGTCTTGGAGTAATCCACATGGCCATAAAACAGGGGAACAAAAGATATTCTTTCCTCTTGAAAGGAAAATTCATAAAGAGTCAGTTTATGCACCATCATGTGCAATTGTATAAATGATTGAATTAGATGTTAGGGGAGGGCAGTATCTCTGGTGGGGACACGTTGTGTTTTTTCTGGGGAAGTTCGTCCATCTTTGGTCCCCAAACCTGCACTCAGCTCTCACCTGTGGCTCATAGAAGCAGTCAACATGTGACAATGGTGACATCCTGGGAAACAGCTGCAACTGGCCAGCTAAACCAGGTAAGGGTAGCCGATGGGTCTTAAACCCTCAGTGAGTTAAGGACTTGTCTATGCCCTGCATTTGAAGATGAGGCCAATAGCAGGTACAATGGTCAAGAAGACTTTTCTTCATGTGCTGTTAAGGGAAATGAGGGGGAAATGGGGCTCACCAGCCTGGGAAGGTAGCCTATCTTGGGGAAGGAGAAAACCTCCTAAACCTCTGTTGCCTTGTGGTTATACAATTAATGAGAAAGGCTTCGGGAGTAAGCCCCTGAGGTGTGTGATTCCTCAGCTGGAGTAGGCTCAGAACAGGTGAGGGTCAAGTGCCTCATCAAGCCCAGATGCTGCAATCAGCATGCAAAGTACAAAAGGGAAGCAGAGCTGAGGTGCTGTGTCTGCTCAACTTCCCATGTTGGTTGGACCACTGCTTGGATGAATGGCCCCGGGTGCTCTTCAGGACTATGCTTGTGTGGGATTGACCTCCAGGTGCCCTGACCCTAGATCAGAGACAGGAACCAGGCTGGACTTTGGACCTGTTGGCCTGCCAGACTGTGTGCCAGCATATGCTGTGGGATTGTGCACTCCAGCGGGACTTGCCACCAGGTACCCCATTATTCAGGACACTCTGGTTTTTGTATAACCAGAATGTGGCCTATATTGCAAAGCTAAGAATCACATCCATTTCTCTGCTCACTGTTGCCTCTGGTCTCCAGTAAAGTTTCCCATGAAGGAATGTGGCCCTCATGCTGGAAAGGTAGCTCACTCCTGTTTTATAGACAGTATGGCAAGGTATAAGTCTGCTGGAATATAAATGTCTTTTTCACTAACTAGCAGAAAGAGGTCCATTTGAGCCTTGGGTGTGTGGGAGATATTCCATAATAGTGGAGTCACTGAGATGGCCCTATATGTCTCATACATTAATCGCAGAAATGAATGTTCTTAACTTTTTGAAATGCTTGTGGTGATGAAAGTTCAAAGTCCTTGTGCCAGTGGAGGAGGCTGGCAGATGCCCTTGGGGAAACAGATTGCCTTTTCTTGTCTTAGTGAATTGATTTCAATGTAGCTCATATGGAAGTAACTACTGATTGATTATGCTGGTCTTATACATGTTAAAAAAATTCATGGAATTTAGAGTTAAAATTCTAAACATTCACTATATCTCTGTCTATATATCTAATCATATTTTAATCTGTTTAAGTACAATGTTTTAACTTTTGTATGTTTTGAAGTATGGCTTTGATATTTTTTCTTGCTTTTATTTTATCTTTTTGTAAAGATAAAATAAGGTTATTAACAAACAAGCAGTGTATAAATTTTATGAAATACAACATTTATCAGTTAATTTGTCCTCTGTTTCTAAAACCATATCACATTTTAATTCCTGTCTTTTCAACCACCTACAATGAAATGTTGGATAATATAATCAAATAGGCAATAAGTGCATTCTGTCAAACTATATGGTGAAATGAACTTCATGTACTGATCTTTTGAACTTTGTTTTAAAATGGCAATCTCTCGTATACTACATGCCAAACAAGTATTGAAACTCAACAGTCGAGAAAGATCTCCTCCTGCATGAACAAATCTTTAACTGTGCAGTACAAAACTGGATCATGGGTCCTGTTTTTTAAGGACCTCAGTCCTGAAGCCCTAGTAAAACCATTCCTGTCACCACCACTCCCAAGCCTACTGCAATTAATCTGGTGCAGGTGAGATTTTGATTGGCCTAATACATTTGACAATATTGGAGTACTACAGGACAATCACTGAAAGCAGGCAACAGTTTTACATTCTAGGATGTTCAATAAGTGGTAACATACAGGATCACATGCCTAAAAACTTAGTTCAGTGTTCTGTCCATTACAAGATCTATTTTAAAAATATGAATGTTGCATATAATTAATTCATATCATACTGCAAGTCCTTTGTTACAAACACTCACCTGGGAGCTCTTACCAGTTTTGGCATCTCCTGAAACAATCACAATCTGATGATGATGCAGACTTTCCATGAAAGCATATTTCACTTGCCAGACTGGAAGTTCCTCTCTTTCTTTGAGAAGTTTGTAGTAACGGGAAGAGAACGGCAATCCATCAAAAGGATTCATCTCTAAATCTGCTGCATATCTCTCCATCCTTTCCTCTTCCATCTCCTCCCCATCAGAAGAGTCAAATAATTCTGAAAAGCACTGCTTCTCAGAATAAGAAACAAAGTAGTCCATAGCTCTCCTTCATGTATTATTCCCAGCAATGAGTATCAGAACATCAATGAAAACCTTTTACATTAATAAATCACCGAAGTCACCCAGTTCAGAAACAGTATATTCCAAAAGTTCAGTTCAAAAGTGCCACAAAGTTTATATCCCAAGGGTTTGTTTTCTCTTTCCCTTCTTTATTTCTTTGCCACCTCTGTGGGCCTTGAGGTTGATTCATCAGAAAGTTTATTTGAGAGACGTCTAAAAACTAAAACACCTACATTTAAAATGCTTCACTCCTGGAGATACAGTTCTGCAGAAACCAATCACTTCCTGCATATCGAATTGATGTATTTTTCCTCCAGATCAGACCAATTAGTAAGAAGTTGGTTTGCTTTCTTGCAGTGTATTCTGCAGCTTCTCTCTTGCTGGTCTGGTGATTAAGGATTCTGCTGAGTTACTGCTTTGTCACACGTGTCTCCATCCTGATTCATTGTGAATAGAAGCCTACAGGATGAGATTATTGTGTCTGATTGTGAAAAGGGTCACATGGTTGCTTAATCCCATTACAATAGATTTTACCACAGGATGTGCAGTGCAAAACTGGGGGAAGCAGGCAGCTCTGCGCAGCAACCATATAAATGTATACAGTGGTACCTTGGGTTACATATGCTTCAGGTTACATACGCTTCAGGTTACAGACTCCTCTAACCCAGAAATAGTACCTCAGGTTAAGAACTTTGCTTCAGGATGAGAACAGAAATAGTGCGGCAGCAGCGGGAAGCCCCATTAGCTAAAGTGGTGCTTCAGGTTAAGAACGGACCTCTGGAACGAATTAAGTACGTAACCAGAGGTACCACTGTAATTAGAAACGTGTTTTAAATTTAGGCCAAACATTTGAAACACTGTAGTAAAATCTGAAGTGTTCTAGAATTTAGAAAACAGTATGGGAGAATGAGACATTATTGTTTAAATCACATAAAGGATAGATGAAGGGGCAGTCCTAGACAAAGTGCACTGGGATGAGCAGATATTTGGTTTAGCTGGCTGATTCCCAGCTCAGCCAGTGTTAAATTTCCAATCCAGCTCAGCTGAAGTTATGCTGGTGTAATTGCCTCATCCTAGCACAGCTGGCTCTGGCTGAGCTAAAGTGGTTGCAAAAGGGACTTAGGCTGGATCCTAAACCCATTCAGCTCCAGTGGCCTGACAATCTAGCATAGCACACTATTTGAAAGGCCTATTTCCCCTCTGCCAGGCTAAGGCAGAACAGCAGCAGCCTTGCTGCTGAACAGGGTTTGAATCTGCTGTAACTACACTGGCTTCATTTACACCCGCATGCTTCTTTTGCATAGGATTGCTCTTGCTCCTGAAAACATTTTCAAATAAGAATTTTTTATTTTTTTTAAATCCAGCAGGGCTTTCTAGTGACTCTAATCTAAGTGACTCTTAATCTGAGTCGTGCATTCGAGTCGTACCCAATTTCTGCATTACACCTGACATGGCCCCTTCCTGCTACTTCCTCAGCTCATTCTCAAAATTCAGGGTGGCGGAGGACAGAGTGGCGATGGGCCGCTCCTTGCCGCCTTTCCTCCCTCCCTCCGCTCTCTCTCTCGCCGCTCTTGGTTTCGACCGGGGGATCCCTAGGCCTAGTTTGGTCTCCGGGCCAGGCCGTTGGCGTTGCTATGGCAACGGGACTCTGGGCGCGGCCCAGCCGGCGGGAGGAATCTCAACCGGCCGCTGCTCATGGAGGCCGGCGGAGGTGAGGAGAAAAGTAGCGGAGCGGACGGGAAGGCTGAGAAGGAAGGGAAGAGGGGTGAGAGGACCTCGTCGAAGACGGAGAGGGCAGGGGGTGGGGGTGAGGGATGAGGAGGGAGACATTTGTTTCAGCCACGACTCAACAGCGTTTGAAACAATATTAAAAATAAAAAATGCCTCTGAGCATGCACAGGATGCATTCCCCCCCTTCCCCCTCAGACATGAAACATGTCTTCTGATTTTTCATTACCACTTGGCTCCGAGGCCGCCTCCTTAAACGGAGCACTTGCCGTAGGATTTGATCCCACGGGGAGGAGGTAGAATAGGGTGGTTGTTGTTTTTTTGGTAAGGTTCCCCGCACTAGCAATACCTGCAGAGAAAGTCAAGGATGCAGATTTTTCTCAGCATATGGAGAGTCAGTGAAAAGGGAAGCTTAACTTGTTGGGTTTCTGCCTGTTGGTGGATTCCCGGCTGATCCTGGTAGATCGCGGGATCCTCACTCATCGTGCACAAAAAGTTACGGGGGGAGGAAACTAAAAAACTCTGTGCAATCCTCCCCCCAAAAAGCTCAACAACTCTGGGCAATCCACCCACCCCACGCACGCTCCTCCTGCCTCCAATGACAATGGTAGATCACTGCCAGTTTTGTTTTTTTTAATACTGGGAGTAGATGGCAGTCTCTTGGGAGTTGGATATGCCACTATAGCTGTTAAAAGCGCAGGGAGGAGGTGGCAAACCATCTCTGGGTTGTTAATCCTATGGGAGTTAGTTGGAGTCCTGGATCCTGGGTGCCCTTACTTTAGTAGTTGCCAAATTACCACACACACACACGCCTGCTGCCTTTAAGGGATACACTAGTTGCATGTCTGAAATGGGATACCTGTAAGATAGTTTCTGTGTTTGTAGGGAAGGGGGCCTTTTTTTTTAGGTAATAGAAAATTGGTATCCATAAAAAGGAGGGAAGCCTGGGGTTGTGAGCTGTAGGAGTGAGAATAGGAGCAGCAGGGATGATGATTTCGAATCAATGAAGATTAGGAGTGTGAGCCTCAGAGTGTGTATGTCGCTTGGAATAGGAGGTATCAATGGAAGAAAATGCTGGAAAGTAGGAAAATGGGGACTCTGAGGAATGGGTAGCATGATTTTGCACAGCAAGGACTGAATGGGAATAGTGCTGTGAAATTCTGTAGGTCAGGCACTAGAGAAAACCTGGAAATATTTTTCCATAGCTGGTAGGAAATTATACCAACATTATATTGTAAACCACTAGATTTCATCCTGTTATTTAAGCTGCAACACAGTTTTACTGTATTTATCAGTTGTTCATGGAAGACACAAGACCTCATTATGAAACAATGATACCTTGAAGGATCACTAGCAGAAATAGTCAGTTGCATCATTCAAGAAAACGAGCTTAATTTATCAACATTCAGAATGTGCATTTAAAACCCATTGACTAATTTCTGAACAAAAATATCCTTCATTTGCTGGATTTACTGCCTCCATCAGCAAACAGAACTTTTCATACAAGCATACTAAACCTTGCACAATAGGGGCAAGGGGAAATAAAAAAAGTCCTTGATCCCAAAGTAGTGGTCGTTTAGACCAGAGGTGGGGAAACCTTTTTCATATAAAGTTTCATACCCGTAGTGGGCAGGGTCAAGGCCAGTAGTGAATGGGGGACATTCCATTTGTTTTAGACGCTAGGTATGATGAAAGCTTATCAACACCATATCAGAGCAAGCAAAATTTAACTGGGTACATCTGCATCACCCCAAATTCAGTCACTGGTTATTTCTATTTACAGTGGTACCTCGGGTTATATATGCTTCAGGTTACATACGCTTCAGGTTACAGACTCCGCTAAGCCAGAAATAGTACCTCGGGTTAAGAACTTTGTTCAGGATGAGAACAGAAATTGCGCAGTGGCGGCGTGGCGGCAGCAGGAGGCCCCATTAGCTAAAGTGGTGCTTCAGGTTAAGAACGGACCTCTGGAATGAATTACCGTATTTTTCGCCCCATAGGACGCACCGGCCCATAGGACGCACCTAGTTTTTTTGGGGGGAAATAAAGGAAAAAAATTATTTCCCCCCCCAGGTGCGGGGCTAGGGCGGGGGAAGCCCGAGCTTCCCCCGACCCCAGCCCCCAGAACAGGCTGCTATCTGCAAGCCATGGGAGAGCTGCACGAAGTCGCACAGCTCTCCCACGGCTAGCGGAGGACTGCGCGAAACCCAAAGCTTGGGGCGTGCTGAGCTCAGCGCGCCCCAAGCTTCTGGGTGCCGGCAAGCTCATTCTGCTCATTCTGCTGAGTAGGGTCCACAACTTCCACCCCAAAGACTTGCACTTATGGCAGGGTATAAAGCAACCCCCACCTCATCTCAGAAGTTGGAGGCACATTGATCAGGGTTTGATAATCCCCTGTTCAGGAGGCAGCAAATACACTTAAACTACCAGCTTATTAACACATAACTTTGCGTCACAAATTAAAGTTGGTTAACTGCAAATTAAAGTGGCTATCTGTGTGGCTAGTTCTTTACCCACCAGCTTATAGGGGTATTGGGCTACTTCACTGTTGTACGAACACTGGAAAGGCACAGTAGCTCTAGTAAGACATAAAATAAAATAGGCACATGTATTTCATGTTGGAATCTTGCCTTTCATAACAATGGAATATCTGTGTCAGTTTTTGATTGAGATTTATTCATGTCAGAACCTTTAGATCTTGTTTCCTAAGCTACTCATCACATTTACATCAAAAGGTTTAAGTTAAGTGTTCTGTTCTACATAAGAATGTGTGTGTGTGTGTGTGTGTATTTGCTGCTAATGGAAAGGTTTGTTCGGTAAATGAGGTGTCTCTTGTTAAGAGCGTATGTACTTCTGTGAGGAGGAAAAGGCCAGCAAGCTTGTTATCAGGTTTTATTGCAGCTCTCCCAAGAAAAAAAATGTTCCTTTTCCTGCTGTTAGATTTCTTTGGTGTCAGACAAATATTATATATGTCTTATCGGCTTAATGAGAAAAGCTGTAAGAGAATATAAAACTTAAAAATAAAATAAAATCTGAATTGTGCCCAAGGTATTTAGTCATCACTTCTGATCTGATCATTTATTTATGTAGTAACTTTATTAGCATAATGAAATAAAATTTTAAAATAGATATTTAAAAGCCAGCATGCCATTAGTTGTTTAAATTAATTAAACCTGGATATTTTTAGTAATCTACGAAGTTTTTTGTTTGTTTTTTATGAAGGTCTGAATGCATCCACCTTTCCTATATGCAGCAGTGTGGCAGAGCTCTGCCATTCATATCACCTCTTTCCTGTTGAGTTGCTGCAGCATACCAGGACCAAGAGAAGAGAGAGAGAGAGAGTGTGTTGCAAGGTTGTGTGATGGAAATGTGCCAGCAGAAGCATGGACACATTTGCCACACCCCTCTGTTCCATTTTGCTGTAGTGACTCAGCCAGACAGAGGTCAGGTGAATGGTGCAACCCCAGCACACTATCCACTGCTGCCTGTGTGACATGCATGTGGAACAGTCCTCTGGATGTTGCTGGACTATATCCCCCATCAGCCCCAGCCAGCATGGCAATAGTCAAGGCTGAATGGGAATTGTAGTTAAACAATTTTGGAGGGCCAAAGCTTTCCCAATTCCGCTACATGGAATATAGAGCTTTCCAGTATTTTTTCTGTGGGAACTGGAGTACAGTGGTACCTCGGGTTAAGAACTTAATTCGTTCTGGAGGTCTGGTCTTAACCTGAAACTGTTCTTAACCTGAGGTACCACTTTAGCTAATGGAGCCTCCCGCTGCCGCCGCGCCGCCACTGCACAATTTCTGTTCTCATCCTGAAGCAAAGTTCTTAACTCGAGGTACTATTTCTGGGTTAGCGGAGTCTGTAACCTGAAGCGTCTGTAACCCGAGGTACTACTGTAAAATGAATAGTTGTGGAAATGCAGTCTCACATATCTCTGTTATACTGTATCTAATCCCCCCGCCCCTGAACTGTCCATGATAGGCGATACAATTCTATTTTGAGGAACCTATTTTATATGTGCTCCATCCTGTAATTGGTTAATTAAATAATCATCCTGAATTATAACCATGACTGTCCTAAGGGCTTGGGGTGGTTACAGTAATTATTTGTTACAGTATGTACTTAGTAGGCCACTACACGCAATATAGGAAAGATGTGTTCACAATATAATAATTTATTAGATTAATATAACTGTCCATCAATAAAAAAATCCCAAATGGCTTACAACAAAATATCAAAAACAGAGAGGAATTCAATAACCTAATGTGATTGTTCCGTCAGCAGAACAGTGCCATTTATGCTTGCCAGACAGAAAGATCTCCCCCCTTCTCCCCCCATGTGCTGCTTTGAGGGTTCTCTTGAAACCCGCCCCCCCCAGCTGATTTGAGGGTGGGCATGATTGGACATGGGACGCGGGTGGCACTGTGGTCTAAACCACTGAGCCTAGGGCTTGCCAATCAGAAGGTCGGCGGTTTGAATCCCTGCAATGGGGTGAGCTCCTGTTGCTCCGTCCCTGCTCCTGCCCACCTAGCAGTTCAAATCATGTCAAGTGCAAGTAGATAAATAGGTACCACTCCGGCAGGAAGGTAAACAACATTTCTGTGCGCTGCTCTGGTTTGCCAGAAGCGGCTTAGTCATGCTGGCACATGACCCAGAAGCTGTCTGTGGACAAACGCCGACTCCCTCAGCCTATAGAGCGAGATGAGCGCATAACCCCAGAGTCATCCGCGACTGGACCTAACGGTCAGGAGTACCTTTACCTATGAGGGGACACATTAGGGGGATGAAAGGCCCGTTGTGCTAGTGTGATTTGTGCTGACTCCTGTTTGCACAATTACTTAGTTGAATCCAGCCCAAAGTATAGTGAAAAATATTTTTGCATAGAAGCAGCATAAAAGGTATAACCCTAATTAAAAACTGCTTAAAAGAGGAAGTAAAGAACATTATTTTTACTTTGTGCTGCAAAACTAAAGATGGTTCCAGATGAGCCACTCTCAGGAGGTTCTATAGTCGAGGTGCCAATGCTAGAAATACCTTCATCGTAACCATATGCTTTCCTTCAGTTACCGGGTGCACTCTGGTCAGGGTCTTAATATAAGATCTTAAGGTTTAAGCAGGCAGAAGGTGGTGATCTTAAGCCACTTAGGAGGTTAAAACCCACAATTTAAATTGCTCCTGGAAATAGAGCCAATACAACTGGTAAAACTTCTAGTATCAATTAGTAATCTTGGGGCTCTATTTTGAAACAACTGCAATTTCTGGACTGCTTTCAATGGAAGCCCCTTGTATACTGCATTGCAGTAGTCTAAGCAGGCTGTTACATTCATCGCTTATCTGCCCCTTCACTAATCTCCCCTTCAAATATTATGTATTTTTTTATAAGTTGCTATTTAAGGTATTTATATACACTGTGTGTGTGTGTGTGTGTGTGTGTGTGTGTTATTGACTATGCCATGGGACACATAGGAATCATTATCATCATTCATTATCTCATTCATGAATTCCTTCCTATGAGACATCCCAGAGTAATTTACAATGTAATAGAACAATGGCATATATAAAAACAGCAATATCATTTGCATATATAAAAGCATACATATAAATCAGAATAACACCACTTATATTAAATTAATTTGAATCCAATACAGATGCTAAGTCTCCACTTAGCAGGTTGTCTTCAAATGGGAAAGAAAGGACAATAGAGAAGGCACTGCTAAACATGTTGCTAACACATATTTTTTCATATTATGTGAAGTAGCTCTAAATTAGTGGAAAAGGAGGAATCAAACAAGGAAAACTAAGCAGAATCTGGCATATATAAATACATTTAAGCATCCTAATTATGGCTTCTATAACAATTCCTAATTGACTTCCTGCTAGAAAAGGATAGTGACAGGAGCCAGACTGTCGCTGCCAGTTTTTCTTTTTAAAGTATGCGTGCATATGATAGAGTTGTATAAATTATCTTGTCAGCTACTCAGCACTATTACTGAACCGTTCCATAAAGTGCTGCTGTTGCTACCTGAACTGAACAGTTTTGCACACTACTGAAAGTCATCCACATCCTATGAGTATCCACCCCACCTTCTTGCCAATCAGAAAAGAGTTTTTCTGCTGTGTTTTTTAAAGCAGTAATAGTCTTTTTTAAAATTAATTTGGTTTTTCAGATTAAAGTTTTACAATCACATATCCAACATACAACTTAAAGACAAGATTCCAAAGAATGTCCTGGACTTCCCTCCTCCCCTTTGTGGGTCCTATTAATCATTTTCAATTCCAAGGTGCCTCGGTCCCTTCAGCCCCCCCAATAAAATATTTGAGGGGGCCGGGCCCCCCAAAGTTAATAGGCATTGCCATTCAAATAGGGGTGTGTGCCGTGTCTTGTGATGGATTATGTGGGGCAGGGCTTACTCCCCCACCCCAATATTTTACTCAGGTTGGCAGCCCTGAGCAGTGCCCTCTGTGATGCCAAAATTCAGTGCCCCCCCTGTACCTCTCCTTCCATTCTACATCATAGTTGTGGCACTCCTAAGGCTCTGCAGCCAGTATGGCCGAACCGGTTACGCTCCCCTAAATCCTTCTCTGATTTGATCTGTATTGGAAAGTAGAAGGGACAGAACACATCTAAGCTAGGGATGGGAAATATTTTTCAGCCTGTGCTTTCCTCATGAGGAACCTTCTGAGAGCCACAAGCCAACAATGGGCAGTCCAGAGGCAGAACTGTGCAGAAGAGTGGATATGACTCTTGCCTCACAAATGTCAGAGGTTACCAGACATGCACATATTTCCACCCAGGCAAGCTGGAATCAAGGACACATTCCAGTCCGGAGTGGGTGGAGCAGGGTTGGTGAGGGATGGGGCCTGGTGAAGAGGGCTGGATAGAGATGCCTGGAGGGCCACATTTGGTCCTTAGGCCTGAGGCTCCCAAGGGCTGATGAAAGTCATCTGTAGAAGCTGCCATGTAGAAGATGTACGCTTGCTGTTTTGTTACTTTTGACATTCCATGTGTTTTTGCCTCATCATTTTTCTTTCTCCCAAAGCAAGTGTTGTTTAGAGAACAAAGACTTTCGATCAAAGTGATTCTGCTTAAGTGATTGGTTTCAATAATTAAGCAGATTTTTAAAAATGTAATCAATTCTATTTAATTTTTCATTATTCATGAGTTTCAGATGTCTTCAGAGAATTTAAACTCCCAAATTGACTTTGTAGCAAGAGATTATAAGGTTGACCAATTTGGAACTTTGTCTGGGTGATAGAGGCAGTATCGGTAATTAGATAGATGAACCTGATCTTTCCCTATTCACTATAAAAGGATAGTGGAGTGAGCTGTGCCATCGCTGTCTTTTTTCTTTCTTGTCATTTTAAGGATATGCCACTGAGCTATATGAATATTTGTACCGTATGAAAATTATGTAGCAGCTTTCACTGCAAAAATAATTAGGACAAAAGCTTATGATTTCCTGATGAGCTTGTTCTTTGTTTTAAAGTCCTAGTTTTAGCTAGTGTATTGACAATGAATTTAACTTTCCAAATGCAAGACAATCAATAGGACAATCTCATAACTCACAATGTTTCTGTTTCCTGTCTATGATGTCATAAAGCTCCATGTTGGTCATAGCAATGAAATGAATATCAAACAAGCTGTTTCTGGTTGAGCTGAAGGTCAAGCCACTGTTAATCTGGTTTCAAATATTTTGTGTGTTTTTAAATAGTCCAGCTGCTCTTTTGGGCAACATAATGATAGATTTTATGCAAATATTTTGCATTTTGGCATAATCTTTTCAGACAATTAATAAACTTACAATATAATAAAGCAATTATTTCCACATTTAACCAAAACAAGAAGTAAAGAATATAGGTTTTGATATTTTCTCCAACAAAGGTTATTGTTGGAGAACAAGTATGACTGGCACAAATTCATTTGGAGATGCTTTTGTCATCTTTGGAATGTTTATAGCAGGACAAGCTGTGTGAACTGAATGTTTGCCTGCTACAAACCTGTTAAAGTCATGGGGCCTCTGTCTGTTAAATGTGTCAAGCAGAATGATCAGCACTTGGTTTATTGGAAATAGAACTCATATACTCCTATAACTTTTCATTAAGTGAAATGTAATATAATATTGTAGGTAATCTTAGCTATCTTAGAATGAATTACCTGAATTATTCCAATATATACCTTATCCTGAACTTAATGGAACACAGTGTAGTGTGTCTTAATACCTTTATGAGAAAAGGAAAGTGCACAGAGCATAGGATTAGTGATGGTGTGAATTTGGAATATGAACTCGCCTAGTTTGGAAAGCCAAAACCCATTACAAACCAGACCCAGGCCTTTCAAGGATCAGCTGGTAATGAAATTCATCCTTGCTACCTGCTGGCTCCCATCGCCAGTATTTTAATCCACTTTCAAAGCAAAAAGGTTATTCTTGGAAAGGGGAGTAACTGATGGTAGGGAGGGCTCACTAGAGACAGTACTGGTCATTCTGACACTCAGGATTGTATTTTTTTGCCCAAGGCATTGGAATTTGTAAGTTCTTTTGCTTGCTTCACTGAATTTTGGGGAGAGTAAATAACAAATTCCCAGCTTGTTATTTCCTGCTGGGGAACATGGGATCTTAGTTTCCTTGGCTGCTCTGGAGTTCTAAATTCCCATGCTCCCCAAAAGCATATGATGCTCCCAAGCATGCTGTGGAGTGTTATTTCCAGGCTGGCAAGGGCTTTCCTGTTTCTAGCTTTCTTTCCCTGTCACTGGCTGTCTCCTACTCCTTCTCAAAAGTAAGCATATTTGGAGAGAAGGGTGAGGGGAACTGGCAAGTTTCTAGTTTTCTCAAAAATAAAAGAAGATTGAGATTTGTGTGCATAGGGTTATTGATTTCAAGGGATTTTCACCCATCATTGCATATGATAGTTTAAACTTGGATACAACATTTTGCATGTCAAAAAAATCCTTCTGTAATCATCAACTATCTTTACAGTATGCATCCTTCCCTGTACAGTGGTACCTCAGGTTACATACGCTTCAGGTTAAAGACTCCGCTAACCCAGAAATAGTGCTTCAGGTTAAGAACTTTGCTTCAGGATGAGAACAGAAATTGGGCTCCGGTGGCACGGCAGCAGCAGGAGGCCCCATTAGCTAAAGTGGTGCTTCAGGTTAAGAACAGTTTCAGGTTAAGTACGGACCTCCGGAACGAATTAAGTACTTAACCCGAGGTACCACTGTATTGAATGTTAAACTGAGAAGCTGATGTATTGCTTCAAGTTAGCATCAGTTGTTTGAGAAAATGGTAGAATCGTAGAACTGTAGAGTTTGAAGGGGTCCTGATGTTCATCTAGTCCAACCCACGGCAAACTAGGAATCTCAACACATAGTCCCCAAGCTGATTTCAAACCATACCAGATCCTGCTTAGCTTTGCAAATGTGCTAGCGGTTTTTATTGCTACATCTCTTGGAGGTAATGCCAGTTGTGTTTAGGCTCTGAATTATATCAGTGTTTGATGAATAGCCACATTCCGCCCCCCCCACCCCCTGTTTACTATGGACCAGATGGGCAAAATTCCATCTTACTATAGGAGTAACATACTTGAATGTCTTTATAATGGATGCCTGTTGCCTCTAGTTATAGTATCTTCTTTGCTTTCATTCTGAGGGATGGTCCACTTATGGCTACAACAGAATAGGTGTTTAGTGACAAACTATCCCCAAGTCTAAGGGTTTACATTATGTCTATTGACTAATTATTTTTTCTTTTTTAAAGGAACATAATTTTAAGCACCGAGAAAGTAATATTTCCACTATACAATACTTGCTAAAATGGTCACTAAGGACAGGCTGACAGAAATATGGAATGCTTTATGAAATTTGTTTGTCATCCTTGTGCTGGGGCCACGCTAATCTGTGTATTTTTCCAATTTTTCTATAGATTACTTGCATTTATAAAATGTAAGACATGTTTGATTGGTTGCTTAACTAATACACTTGTTTAAAAGATGTGAACCTGCAGATACTGAAAAAAAGTCATTGTTCCTTGTGTGTGACCAAAGGGTGGTTATGCAGGATGGGGCCTTCTTGGTAGTGGTGCTGAGACTTTAGAATTCCCTCCCTGGGGAGATGCACCTTGCTGCTTTTTTGATGGCATACAGATTCCAAGTTAAAACTATCATGTTTAAAAGCCATTTATGAGAAAGTTATTTAAAAATTAAGTTGTATGTTGCTGCTGTTTTGTATTTGCTATGTGGACTTACTGTCACCTGTTATAATTTAATTTCTTGGAGGTTATTGCTTACTTATTCTCAACTATCTTGTGGATATTTTGTGATCAAAAGGAAAGATATAAATATTTCACAAAAAACAAACAAATGCTTAGGCTGTGCAAACTTTTGTCACAGCAGCTGAAGTCCATAGCTACAATGCAAAATTGTTTTACAGTTCTGTTTATTGTATTGCTGCAAAGTGGGGGGAAGGTACGAAAGAATAAATAACGCAGCGATTGTCCTACAGTGCTTATGCAGTCCTAGCCATATTCCTGTTTGAATCAAGATAAGTGTCAGACATGTGAAATGATGTAATTCATTTGTAGGAAGACATTCCATCTCAAAACCACGCCCTCCAGTTGTAGTTGTACGCCATGTGAGCCACCACAATATTCACCTTAGTTGGGACTTGGAAGAACAACGAAAAGGTCCTCAGGAACAATGGTTAAAATTTTCAGTTGAAGAAGAGGACACAAAGTTGCATAAATATGGTCTAATTTATACGTAAGTGAAGTTGTGCTGCCCCCACCCCGACAAAATAATTTGAAAGCTTGGATAACAAAGCTGACATACTTAACATAAATCAGTGGTTCTGAAAATGGTCTTTGTGGTTGTAGGTGTAACAAGAGTTTGTCAATACTTCCATGCACTGCAGACTCTTCCCCTAAATCTGTACATCTCAGTGAAGCAAGTACCACTCAAATGACTTGAAAGGGGAAGGTTCTATAATCATGGAATCAAATCATTAATGGGTCTGACTTGTTGCTGTTGGATCCCGAGTGTGGACCACATGACCCTTCTTCATCGAGTAGTTCTCTTGTTGCTTTTTGTGGCTAAAGCATAACTCCTTCACTATTTTACCCTTGTTTCTTTTCTTCTAACGTTATGATTTAATTTGTAAAAAGTTTTCTTAATTGTTGAAAAAGTCAGTACATTAAACGATAAAATTGATCTTCCTCTTGATTTTCGGGGGGGAGGGAGTTTTATTATCAGTTACATTGAGCATTTGGAGAGGTGGTTTATGTGTTGTAAAAGTAAAATAAATAAATTGACTGCAGTGCTACATAAGCTACCAGTGGTCCCCTGACTGCTCTGATGTTTGCTCTGAGACATCATACGTTCTGTTGTCATCAGAAAATTTCTATGTAGAGTTTGTCACTAGGTGGCAGAATTAGACTGTTTGAATACTACCTATTTCATCATATGTCAAGCTACATATCTTATACTATAAACAGTGCTTTAAAATTTAAAGCGTTCTGAGCGTTCTAGGAAACAATCTCTTTACAATGTCAGACAGCTTAGAAGGATTTTTGCTTTTTAGTTAAAGCAGTAGCACATGGCAAAGTAATGGTAATACTGATAGACATTTTTTGGTATTCCAAATATTATACGAAGACATTAAATTAAAATATTCAAACCTGAACTTTTGCCCTTGAAAAATGTGCTGGGAGTATATATTTGACGACATTTATGTAGATGTTCTAGTTCTTGTTTTTGAAGACCTGAAGTCCTTGGGTGATATCCAGCGTAAGTCATACTCAGAGTAGACCAGTTGAAATGGTAGATTTCACAGAGTCTACTCTGAGTATGACAGATATTGGCTATCACCCTTTCTTTTCTTTTGGGTTTTAAAGTATGTACAGCTTAGGTATTCATGTAGGCTTGAGAAAACTTTGGATTTGTATGTGCAGTTAGGGCAAATGAATTTGCAGATGGATTCACAGTGACACAACAATAATGTGGATTTAAAAAGAACAATTTTGGCACATATTTCCCATCTAAGCAGATGGTTTTTTTTCCCAGTGACCTTCATACGTTCACAGTTACAGGTGTTTGGGAGTCAGTTTTTAGTACCATTTGTATTTTTAATTTAATTTTAGAGTTAGTCTTGTATAAACAAAACATTTGAAAATGATTTAAAAAAAATTTTTT
Source organism: Podarcis liolepis (assembly GCF_965112155.1). Taxonomy (NCBI): domain Eukaryota; kingdom Metazoa; phylum Chordata; class Lepidosauria; order Squamata; family Lacertidae; genus Podarcis; species Podarcis liolepis. Next base: position 46,753,572 of record NC_139556.1, on the reverse strand, counting down.
TTGGGGGGGGGAACATTACTCTGTTTTAGGGGATATGCTCAACAGCATGTGGTGGAAGGTCTTGAACCTAGAACAACTTACAGATTTCGACTTAAAGTGACAGATCCTTCAGGGGAGTCCGCTTACAGTACACCTGTTTGTGTAACCACAACAAGTAAGTTGGCAATTCATTGTTAATTCTAAGTATGCACAATATAAATTTGATTTCTACCCAATGAAAATAGCTATTAAATGGAAAGCAGAAGTTTATTAAGTAAATCTAACATGCAGCACTGCTCTCAATTAAGCGTTTTTATGCAGTATCTTATTTGGGATACATTTTAAACCTTTTGCATTTGCTATTTCTCACTGTTATCTAAAGTGGGGGGAAACCCTTATCTTAAAATGTTTGCTTGCTTTTTTGATGTTTTCTCGCTATTCAGCCCTTAGCTGCCCAAATTAGAAAACAGGACAAGAAACCTCATCAGTTTCATAAAGTCCCCATGCTCTTTAATGAACTGAGCTAGGCATCCAGACAGTATTGATTATTTAGGAATTCAATCTGCAAAAATATTCTCTGTGGTGATCCCACAATGAATCACTACATCTGGGTGGCTAGCTAAAATCCAGCCATTAGGAACAACATGTACCACTTTGTGTCCTTTTGAAGATACATATCTAGTAAGAAGCGTGCTTCTTGGCAACAGAACTGCTTGTCCTGGGAGTTAAGAATGGAGTGTTGTATATTCCAGTCCCCAAGAAATCCATGCACCTCTCCACACTCCCTGAGTTGGGAGTAAATTATCCTGTTGAAATCAATAGACTTCTGTATTGTATCAAATAGGTTCACAGCCAAAAGCTTGCAAGTGATTCACTGATTTCCCATTGTGCTCTAGCCCATGGTGAGCTATCCTATAACATTTTAGTGAAAGTATGGCTGAATCCCTTTGCCATTGCTTCCTGTGTAACCACCAGAAGCCCATTAGACTTTAGCATCTTAATATAACATGCTCACATTTGTCCAAAGGCCGCCATTCCTGAATTGAAACCTTGTTCTGAAAGCAGTGTGAGTTTTCGGGGGGGGGGCGGGGCGGGAAATAATCCTATGAAAATTAGGGTAAACATTACAGTTTGCATTGGAAAAAAATCTGATACCTAGAGAGTGATCTAATTGAGCATGCTTATTTTACTTACATTCAGTTAACAAAGCAAAACACTTTGAATGTACAAAGCTTGCCAAATATTGTATCAGCAATTGGCACCCATTCGTTGTTACTAATGCGTTTATGAAATGGAAAATTTTCCTCAGGAAAAGAAAGCATTGGAAAGAATTCTGCCCATCATTATCTAGAAATATGTTACGTGTTTGGCATGTTCATAGTTCATTTTAATATTGCACTTCACATAATGTTTGCTTTCCAAATAGCATAATGGATTTGGATAAAAATCTGAATTGTAAAACCAGGATTTTCCTATACAATGTACAGCTTTATTATATGTAAATATTCAAATCCATTCATATTCATATTTCATAGCTTCGTTGTTTTAATGTGCATATTAGGAATATGCACATTAAAACAAAATGTCTCTTTTGGTTTAGCATTTGCATTCAGCTGGAAAAAGCCTTCATAAATCAGAATGCAAGTACTTTGAAAAAGGGTGTGATGCTGCTTCTTTTTTTCCTCAGGTAAAATACAAGAAAGTCCTGTTTAAATGAGGCGTGCAATTTTAATCAATTGGTCCCTAAAATAGAAAGACAAACAGCTGCTGCCTGTTAATTGGAGAATGTCTTCACCAATGAGTTCATCATTTATTCAGTTTCCAATAGAGCCTTCAGTTCCATAAATAAAATTCTTATAGCCACATTAGAATACATTGCTCTGTTCATCTGCAACCCAGTACCATTTTATGAAGGATTTATTTCAGAAGACAAAAGCATGACCTTCACCTATCCAGATTCCTTTTGTTTATCCAGTAATCACATTTATTGTGTGGACACAATTTTAATGAGTAACTATGTCAACCTTAAGCTTCTTGTCTGAAAGTTTTATGTACTGCATATATATTTTAATATAACTTCAAAGAGAGAATGATTGTACATTTTAAATTGTTTCTCTTAGCTTTTGGTTCTTTTAATTATTTGCTCCTACACACCCAAATAATTGTTTTTGAGAACTGTCATAGAGGTAAACTATGGTCAATATGGGAGCAGCATGTCCTTAATAGAAAAGGTCTCCTCAAGACGTAATAAAGGGCTATAAACATAAATTGAAATAAAAGCATACACCTGTTTTGTCCAAATGCATTATTCATATAACAACCCCAATATGATTATCCACTCCATATTGCAGATGGTGGGGAAGGCATTAGAACTAATGGGTTACCTAAGCCCTAAAGCTACCTCAGGAGTTTGTGATTGAGGTGAGATTTGAAGCAGGGATTTCCTCACTAACACCTTTTGCTACTCTCCCCCCCTTTTTTTGCAATGCAGAGACTCAACAGTGTGCACAATATTTTAGATGTTGTCATTATTCATGAGTGTTTATTTGAGAGATGGTGCCCAGGTTTTAAAAATAAATAAACAATCATCTGGGTTTTTTGTGTTGTGTTTTTTTTTAAAAAAAAGATTTCAAAGTCACCTTTGAAAGATTTCATCTTTCTGCTAAACAGTGATAAAAGGTCTATTGTTTAATTTAGGAACCTGGGAGGTGTCCAGATGCTGTTCTGAAAAATGTGAAAGCTAGTTATTTGACAGCATTTTAATAGCTGACAGATTACCAGCAAAACAATTTTTTATCCATCCTGCTTTCATGCATTGTTTTCTTCAGGTGAACCAATGAGTGGAGACCATCTCCATCGTGCTGTTAGCAGAAATGATGTAGATCAAGTCCTTACTATTCTTAAAGGAAGGTGAGAAACGATTCACCTTTTAAAATCTTCATATCTATGTAATAATGAGTGAAAGATAATGACAATTGCATGACAAATTGTGCTCTGTCTTAAAGTGTCATTTTTCCTGTCACCTAAATATTAATGTTAAGCTTATATGTTAAGCTCAACGTGATAGATTTCTAATTCCAATTTAAGCTGTTACAGAAGTGGGTGCTAATATGTGTGTGTGTCTGTGTGTGTCTGTGTATAGATATATATAGATGTGCGCGCGCGCACACACACACACACACACACTATAACATTGACCCCTGTGTGTAAGTAGAAGGCAGGCATTCTGTATAACTGACAGTTCCCTTTCCTAGTGACAGCACTAGTGAGAGCCAATGTGGTGTAGTGGTTAAGAGTGGTAGTCTCATAATCTGGGGAACCGGGTTCACGTCTCTGCTCCGCTGGGTGACCTTGGGCTAGTCACACTTCTCTGAAGTCTCTCAGCCCCACTCACCTCACAGAGTGTGTGTTGTGGGGGAGGAAGGGAAAGGAGAATGTTAGCTGCTTTGAGACTCCTTCGGGTAGTGATAAAGCGGGATATCAAATCCAAACTCTTCTACTCTATCAGAAAATGCCACTGCAAAAGGTCCTCAATCCTTGGGAATGATTTTTCCGGGGAATTTAGAGGTTGATATAAGAAATGGGAGCATAAAAATACCCTTTCATGGGGAAAAAACCATACTGTGCTTCTTGGATCTAAGCCATATAATTCTTTTAAGTTATGAAAGGCAGCAATGATCCATGAAGTTGTGTGCTGAGGAGCACTAATCAAGGCAGACTTGGTGCTCTTGTTTTTGGGCACTACAAGGTGAGCAGCAAAGACATGAAGATTACTATATGAGCATTGTTCAGCTGCTGACTGGCCAGTGCATGGTGTAAAATGTGGGCCATGATGTCAGTGGCCCAGTCTACTTGCTTGTCAGCAGGTCATAACTGCAGGGTGCTGACCTAGTAGGTTCATAGCTTCCTGCCATCTTGCAGTGCCTATAAGTAAGAACACTGTGCCCCCACCTCCTCCATTGGGACACAGTGGTGGCAACTTTAATGGATCCTTACCACTGATGAATAGGCAGAATATGCACCTACGTACGTTGAGAAACATATTGGAGAAGAACTGTAGTGATGGAAATGTTTGAAATGATAACGAGTCTACTTTTTTCTTTTTTGAAAAGGCAAGTGGTGGTAGATACACTCAATAAACTAGGATTTACAGCGTTGATGGTTGCTTCACAAAAAGGATATACTAGGTAGTATTGTAATATTTCTTTTACCTTTCTTGTATGAGACTCTGTACAGATCAGAATAGTCAGTTACAGTTCTCATTATTTTTGTGGTTTGGGGTGTGTGTGATATGAAGTTGCCATTATCTGCTTGAAATTCAGGGATAGCTGATTGATGACCCATTGTAATATCTAATCGCAAACCAATTTTATCTGGCCCTCCACTAACTACCTAATCCCTCCCCCAGCAAAAAAATTAAGTAACAAGATTCCCCACTTCAAACTCCTCTCGCTCTCTTTCATATTGTATGCATTATATGTATTTATGCATATTATATGTACTGCTATGCCTGGGCATATATGATTCATTACTGTGAATGTTTGACTAGACAGCAACAATTTTATTATGGGGTATTGTAATCACTGACAGAACAGTAGCCTTCAAAACTGCAGAAGGTGGCCACCTCTCCTTTCAGATGTATTAATTTTGGGGGCCCCCCTCCAATTCATTCCTTAAATACTATTTTATAGCTACAGGCCTGAAACTGATAATTTATTTAGTGTTCAGAGTATGTTCTTTCACATTCATCCTCATAACACCACAGTGCAATGAATAATTATTCTTTGTTTTGTAGACTGAGAGCTAAGACTGAAGAACAGTGACTTGCTCTTGCTCAAAATTACCTAGTTAATTATAAACAAAGTTTGGCTTGAAACCAGAATTTTGTACAGTACTCTAGTCAATGGATCACATCAACTTTATATTCTAGACTGGGATAATGTGCTGCAGCAGTTGCTGTTGATTATAGTTGTATTGACTTACAAGGCAAGCTGTTAGTTGGTAAATAATTTCAGTGTGGCATATGAATTTGCACATGGTTTGAAGACAGTGGTCAGTTTGCCACATAACAATTTCTTACTATAGCAGCCATCAAAATTGGTACCCTAACTGAATATTCTTTATATGTCCTGGCAAGCTGCTAGTTGCTGAAAAATAATATAATGCAAATGTTTTCTATCTAGACTTGCACAGATTTTGGTAGAAAATGGAGCAGATGTGAACCGGAAGAATGCCAGTGGGAAAGACAGGTAATAAATGCAGTACATTGCCTCATCAGATAACCTGGCGGATGTTGATATTGTGGACTTAAAAAGTATATTTAATGTAAACCTGTGTCCATGGGGAGGAAATGTCACTGGGATACTGTCTGCATCAGTAATAATGCCTTAGCTAATGCTGATCTGAAATGGAACTCTTAATTTTGCAGCTTTTGTTCCCTGACTGTTGTTGATACTTTGAGGCCTGGGCAACACAATGCTGCCATTCTCCCACCACCTGTTGGCAATGGCAGCAGTACATACATAGCTTAGCCCAGGCATCCCTAACCTTCGGCCCTCCAGATGTTTTGGACTACAATTCCCATCATCCCTGACCGCTGGTCCTGTTAGTTAGGGATCATGGGAATTATAGGCCAAAACATCTGGAGGGCCACAGGTTGGGGATGCCAGGCTTAGCCTAACATTCTGTATCGGAGCTTGACATCATTTCTCTACTACATGGTCCTTGATGGTGATGGGAAACACAACATGACATGGATGGAGGAGCAGTAAAATGTGGAACAGCATGGGTGCAACATTTGTGTACAGCAACAAAAAAAAAGCAGATTAAAATTATTATTTTGTGGGGAGGGATTGGTTTTAGAGCCCATAAACCCTCAAATTTGGCCCATGTGTGGCACTTCAATTTTCCTTGGAATGAATGATAGCCATTAATTTAAATGGCAGAAAGTAAAGCTATACATTCAGAGGCACAAATGGACTAGGCTGAGGCTGATAACTGAAATGAGAAGCAGGTTTCTCTCTTCTCAGGTGTTGCAGATTGCAGCCCATTTATAATGGGAGTGATGGTTGTGACAGCCTCTCCTGACACTACTCTGATTTGGGTTCTGTTTCTTGGTTGGTTGGTTTTTTTACAATCAAACGGTATATAAATGTTTACGAAATAAATATGAAAATAAATTATGAAATTGGTTATAACAGTGTATGACATAGTAAAAACTGCTTATGTATATATAGCATGAGATATATTTGCATTTGCATTATTTTGTGGAATGTACTTTTGCTATTGTATGAAGCTTGTTAAAATTTGCTTTAGTTGATTGTTTCTTTAAATACCACTTTTGTATGCAAAGGGCCATTGTGCTCTTTCCCAAATATTCAGTCTGTTTAGTGCATGCAACACTCTTACTGTCCAGGAAGGACTTTAAAGTAGTAAAGTAAGCCAATAGATACATATAATTTAGGACAACCAGTCAAATTAGCAAGTGAACCATGTTCATCAGCCAGCAGAATGAACTTCTGCTCAATGGGACTTCCTTTTTCTCTCCTTCAAACAAATGCAGATAGAAGCCCTGTTTTAGACCTTCCGCTTTCAGCCCGAGAAGGTCAGGGACTCAGCAAGCAGGGATGGGGTTATAGGGAGTATGGTTGGCATATACACCCTATCCAGGCAGAATGTCCAGCCAGGGCTAGTTACTCATTTTATGGCCCAAATCAATAATAGTGTCTGTTGGGTTTCCCCAAGTGTTTAATAAACAACAAGGGTGTTCCGCTCTGTTTTTTTAAAAATAATTTCTGACAGAATTAGTTTGATAAATAAAGTTATTTTACTATCTCCTCAAGACACGTCCTTATCAGAGCCTTTCCTGGACCACCTCTAGCCTCAACTCACTGCTGATCAGTTGACATATCACCTACTAATTACTAACTTTTCATTTGCCCGCACTTTGTCTTTCATATCTGTTTTGGCAGTCTAATGTCGATCCTAAACTATTCAGGCAGTTTCTGGGACTGGCATTTGGTGTGGATTGTACTATGTTGAGAGTACCATGTTGAAAGTATCAGCAGTATATATAAAAGAATCTTCCTGAACACAAAAGTATGGTGATTTTCTAAAAGTAAATTTGTCCAAAGACCTCCAAAAAGATGTCAGCATATAAGCAGCAGCAAGAAATAAGATACAATAACCCATAGAATAACAATACAATTTTTTAATAACTTGGTCTATGAGCCGGTTAATTTCTAGTATTACTTAGATATCTACACAAAATCATGCAAGTTTTCTTCCCAATGATATTTTAAGTTAATCTGAAAGGCCTGCTTTTAAAGGTGTTTCATAAGTGGTACTAGATGTCCCTGGTAATGCTGGCTGATGTTCTGTGGTTGGGAAATCGTAAATCTTACACTGAAGTCAATATGTTGTGTCTTCAGTTGATGTCTAGGATTTTGTTCTCTATGGAAATATTAAAATGAAGTAATGTCTCAAAAGATTCAACAGAATCCTCAGTGATACACACTGAACTGCAGATGTTAGCAGTTACTAGGAAAATGTTCTTTTGGTTTTTTCTTTGGCTATTTTTGCTAACCCCAGTTATACATTTCACAAAAGCCCTTATTTTATATATATAAAGGCTTCTTTTACAATTATCAGCCCATTTTGTCCATCTGGACAATTGGATATTGTGTTTTGGTATTGTACTACCATTTCCTTTTAGCACTGTGAACAAGTTCTTCTAATAGCTTGTTTACATATACTTTATGTAGGCTTCAGATTTACTAGTAATATAATAGTGATTATATCAGTGGTCATATAACATAGCAATATACAGTCATAAAATGGTGTTTAACAGAAAATTAACCAACTTAGAAGAGTATTTAGACTAAGGTGTGGCTCACATAAACAATACTTAATTTTCTATAAACTGCAAAATAACAATGTTTTATGTGTTAATAAGTAGTGTTTTTTGTTTCTTAGTTTAATGATAGCTTGTTATGCTGGTCACCTGGACATTGCTAAGTATCTCAGATCCCAGGGAGCTTCTTGGTTATCCAGAGATCTTGGGGGATGTACAGCTATGCACTGGGCTGCTGACGGAGGACATGTTGATGTTATTGAGTGGATGGTCAAGGATGGTTGTCAGGTATGGTGTTCATCTACATACTTTGAAGCAGTTTATCAGATGTGTACATGCCACTGTATATAGGTGTGCTGTTTAATCATTATGGAATGCTGCACCAGTTGTTGCCGTAATTTCAAGGTTATGAAGAAATTGCATTACCTGCTTTAAAAAGCTTGTATATAACTTTAATAGTCATTGGTTACTGTATTTGAAACTAATCTTGTTTACGTAAGAGGATACTTGGTGGAATAGATTCAAATGACCAAATAAATACATTCTAGGTTTGAAAAAAAGTACAAATTTTGGTTGAATCCAGTGTGTACCTGAGTGAAAGACACTTGTGCAATGTGACTTTCCCATCCTGTCCTCCCCACTGTGATCTTCTGTGCTCCCCACAAAGCTATCCACTCTGACAAGCTGCTTCTATACTATTTTTTAACATTTCCACTGTATTCCTCTGTGCCACATCCTTTCCTAAGGATTTTCCAGCCCTCAGGAGAGGCATTTGAAAGGCCCAGAGGACTGCAATGGAGAATGGAGGTCCTTGAGCTTGTTTGGAGGTTCTAGCAGGGGAGCGCAGCTATCGTATACCCTTGACCGAAGAACGGTACACTCCTATCTGGGATGGTTGTCCTCTTCCACCAAGTGCGCAGCTTCAGGAGGGACGCACATGGAGCGGTGAGGGAGGAAGGGGACACCCGCCTAGACAGCCAGATCAGCTGAATCAACCCTGGCAATCAATGGGGTGATAGATGTTGCAGCCAGATCGCCCTCACATCAAACATACTCTATCTATTTTCCAAAGTTTGGTGAATTCTGATCGTGTGACCCATTTGTTCTCGGTAGATAAAGGCAAACTTTCCCCTGTTGTCGGAGTCACCAACAAGATGATCCCTGAAATAATTTTTTAAAACCAGGAAAAAGAAGTTCAGTTGAATATATACATTATTGGATTGTATCCAGTACTGTTTTTCATGGGCAGGGTGGGCTTCTTTTTATACAATAGGACTCTACCTCCCTATCTCTACACCCCTGCAGCTTCCTGTACACCCTGAAAATCTGCTCTGGAGTGTTGGGAACCCTCTGGGACAGAATTTTAGGGTATTGGGGAACTGCAGTCGAGTAAAGTGAGTGGAAGTCTGCTTGTACAATACTTGATTCCACCCAGTGTATTGGAAGAACTAATAAATTAGGAATTATAATACAAAATGAACATCAAATATTATGTTAGAGTCAATTTGAAAAACACAAACACACAAATTATAAGTGCAACACCTGCAAATGTAACAGGGAAATAAATGTAAATTGTAAGTTAAAAATATGGAATGAATGGGCATTATCTTGACCAATAATGCTACCACTGCTGTTGCTATTACTACACTTTTATCAGCAGCATGCTGTGCACTCTGCAGATAACAGTAATGACACCCTCCTTGCCAAGAAGTGTTCAATCAAAATAAAATGGAGAGGATGAAACTGAAAAGCAAAGCTGTATTAAGGCCAGTGAGTCTGTAAAATAAGACTGAATTTGGTTACCTGGCGGAAGAAGGCCATGACAATGTCAAGTGGTCTAGGAATGATTTTATGGAAGGAATAGATTTTGAAGTGGGAGCATGAATTGGGCTGATAGATAGAAAGGGCTAAGGAGGCTGCTCCAGGCATCAAGAACTGCACAGCATGAGAAATAAATTGCTGGAACAAGCAGGAAAGAGTGATGCTGAAGATAGGTAATAAGCTCAGCAAGTATTCAACAGAACAGAAATCTTGTCAATTTTCATTGAATTCATGTTTCAAGTATCAGAAGAACATCCTTTCTTTGACAGGTTGATCCTAAAGACACAGGCTTGGAGTGGACTCCGCTGATGAGACTATGTGCAATAACAGGAAAAGCAGATGTGGCCACAACTTTACTAGACGCTGGAGCTGATGTGAATGTAAAAGATAAGGATGGCAAGACACCTCTCATGGTATGCTCTGCTGCTAAGCAGTGTGCTGGTATATTTTGGAATACACTGTGCAACCTCATAGAAAAGTGCTGTGTGAAAAGCAACTCCAAATCCAGAGTTCTCCTTTTTGTACACTTTCCCCCAATATTTTTGTAGTGCACTAGAGTTTATATACACTATACGTGGTGGTTTTTGTGGTGCAAGTCTCCAATTAAAAAAACCCAACTGTGTAAAAAGCATATGTTAGTGAAAAGTGTGCACAAAAATATGTATTTATGAGAAAAATGCACAAAAATGCTTTATGTTAAGGAAAATTGCTGGCAAATGTGTATATTAGGATAAATGCACCAAAACGTACACAAATTTTCAGACAGATGCAGAAATGAGGTGAACTGAAGACTGGAAAAAATAAGAAACTGAAATCAACAGGTTCATCCACTCCTGCCACCAATACAATGTGGGGCTGCGCTAGACTTGCTGCAAGTGATCTGCACAACAGTCCATGGAACTGCACTAATATATACATACTCAAACTTTTGTCTGCTCTTAGAAAGGTGTTTTGAACTTACTTGTATACTATAGAATGAGGCAGTTAGATGCTTTGCTCTCAAAGATCTGTAATGTATGAAACTGAGTTATTAATCCTGCCTGTTCCCTTCAACAAGGTTGTGTTGGTATAATTTGGGTTTGGGTGTGAAGCTTGTTTACCTGGTTGTCTGTTTACCTGAGAACTACCTGCTCATTCCACCAGTTTTCTTCTGCAATGTGAAACATTTTGATAAGGTGGTGTGTCAAGAGGTCTACTTAAGAAAGGCTTCTAGGTACTAGTGCTCCATACTATTCCCCGCCCCATGGAATATATTTACTGTTATGGAAAGCCTTTCTTGCACAGATGACAAGTCCTTTTTCATTCACTACTAATTTTGCCCACAGAATGCAGTGGCTGTGCTAGAAGCCTTTTTACCTGTATTGGGATGACAGGAGGATTTTCAAAGTAACACTTCACTTCCCCTTTGATTTCTCTTATTAAGGCACTTTATCTCACAATCTCTTTTCTAGTTTGGTGCATGAAATGAAGTACGTATGAGCAAATTCAAATGTTTCTTTAATAGGATGAGCCCTCTTATTCCTTCATACTTGGAAATTCATCTTTCTGAAGTACTGCATTTGTATTTGTAGATTCTATAAAGATCAAAATGCTCTGTTAACATTTTCATTCCAGTCAGCACACAGAGAGAGCGAGCAAGTACTTCTCTACCTTTACAAACAGGTGTTTGGGATGATATTTTAATGATCTGTAGAAGCAGGTGTATTATTGCCAAGCTCTAAAGGCTAATATTCAGATCCTTCATGTAAAGGCAGACTTGAATGCTGCAGTAGAAGATGGAGATCGTCAGAACTCCAGGAGAGCCTAGAGAAGTTCAACATAGTGAAGCAATGCACAAATGACTTGTAGCAAATCACTCGACTATCACTGCTCCTATATGCAAAATTCTGGTCAGGATTATATAGCTTAAGGTCACCACATACACTGTTTTACTATTTATGTAAGGCATCTATATACCACTTAATAATTAGCATTGCTAAGCAGTGGGCATAAACCTAAACTAGACGGAGAATATAATGATAAAAATTCATCGTAAAACTGAACACAACCCCTATGGGTTGCATTCAGCTAAATCCTACTCAGTCAGCCCTTTGAAATTAAGATAGTCGTGTCTATTAACTTAGGTGGATCTACCTTGAGTGGGACTTGCATTTAATACCACCTCTGATATTCAGTGGTGTAAACGTAATTTGTTTCATTTGTACACTACTATAAATGTGTTGTGCAAAATACACTTGGGGTGCTATGACTGATGGCAGCTTCTTGTTAAGTGCACAGATTCACCCCCATGCAATGGTTTGTAAGGCCCTTAGATCTTGAGTTCCGGCTGCTAGGCCATGTTTAAACTTCTTTTGAAAGCTATTTAAAAAGTTTGGCATACTTGTAGTTGGTTGATGATAACATTGTCAAGAGAATATTTAAATATAGTCAACAAAATTAAAAATAAAGCACAGACCCTAGCTGTCAGGAGTATAGACCAACCCAGTCCTCTGTTAATGTTCTAGCTGCTTATTCTAAAATACACACAGCTATGTGGCTGTCAGATACGTTTGCGTGTATCTCAGTACCAGAAATGAAGATGCATTTGTTACATTCCTTCTAAAAGTGATACCATGCCAGTTCCTCATAGAAGTGGTAGTAGCTTTGACATTTACTTCTCATCAGTTGGAGGTTGCTCAAACAGTAACTTTCAGAGTTGGAACACAACAGTGTTTGGAGTTTATTTCCAAATTTGGGATGGTGTTCTAATATTGAGTAATCCTTGCATTGTGTTAGTAGGTAATCTGTGTTGGCTTTCATTGAAGAAAAAGGTACCAATTTTTCTTTTCTCCAAAATATTTCCAATAAGAGAACAAGTTTATTTTATGCAAACACCCAACTATATATAATTTCCCCCTAATCTTATTTCCAGGTGGCAGCATTAAATAACCATGAAGAATTGGTAGCATTACTTCTAGAAAGAGGAGCAGATCCTGATGTTAAAAATGAGGTAATAGCAGTAAGAGTAGCTTTTTCAGCACTTGTTTTACACACACATCCAATAACTGTTTAAAATAACAAAACTAACTTTTTTGGGGGGGGGGGATTTTTTTTCAGTTTGGCAAAGGTGCCCTGGAAATGGCTAGAGGCATGAACAGACAGGTATGGATATCTTTTACTTGAACTCATCTCCTGATTTCTATTCCTTAAGCATTTTATCCTCATTTGCTATTTTCCTTCTCTTTTTTAGAGTGTGGTTTCAATAATAGAAGAAAGGAAAAGACAATTAAGTAATGTGAACGTGGATTCTTCCCCATCCTCTGCTACAATTGTGTGAAGCAGACAATTTGAAGCCTAATCTTACCTACGAAGGAGGTCAGGCCACAAGGACTAAATCCTAGTTGTTTTCCTTTTTCCTAATTAGCTGTTACACACTCTTGGGTGCCTTGATTAAAATGCTAACTTTGCTTCTCCAGCATTTTTCTCTGGCGTTTAAATTCATCTACATTTTAGCAGCATTATTTTCTCATTATGGTCAGTTTTTGCAGTGATCCTATTTTTTGCTCTTCTGTCCTCTTGTTCTCATGCTAGCAGCTGTTCCTGTTTCATGCCCTTGAGTAGTAGCAGTCACTGACGTTAAGGGCAAAACAAGAACATGCCATAAATTATCATGTAGTTTGCTGAAGAATGCATGGCTTCTCAATAAATAAATAGGTGGCATAGTAATAATAATAATAATAATAATAATAATAATAAATAACAAATTTTTATTTATACCCCGCCCTCCCCAGCCACAGCAGGGCTCAGGGCAGCTAACAAGCAATAATAAAAACAAGTTGAACGAATACAACTTAAAATACAACATTAAAATATTGAAACATTAAAATATTAAAATGCAGCTTCATCACAGGAGGAGAAAGGAAAAAGAAAAAAGAAAGAGGGGGAGGGAATCAAATTGGCTCCAAGGCAAAGGCCAGGCGGAACAACTCTGTCTTACAGGCCCTGCAGAAAGAAATCAGATCCTGCAGGGCCCTGGTCTCATGAGGCAGAGCGTTCCACCAGGCCGGAGCCAGTGTTGAAAAGGCCCTGCCCTGGCTCTGGTTGAAGCTAATCTAACTGCCTTAGGGCCCGGGACCACTAGGGTGTTGCTATTTATGGACCTTGAGGCTCTCTGTGGGACATACCGGGAGAGGCGGTCCCGTAGGTACGAGGGTCCTTGGCCGTGATGTAGTAGGCCAAATGGCCAGGGCGGGGGAATGGAGAACAGGATTGGGAGCACAACATTGGAGGTGGGGCTTAGCGCTTTGTCTCTGCCATGGCCCCAGTGGGAGTTGCGTGCATGCGCGTACTCTCTCTCTCTGTCTCATGATTCACAATGGGGAAAATCTCCCGTTATGACCAATGGTAGCTTTACTCCCAACAATATGATGATCCCATTTTGACACCCCCCCCCAACAGTTATATATTAAAAAACAAAAATCCCAAGGATGCCTGGGCATACTATGTAATAAAATAATTACGTCTAGCTTGGCTCCAATGCTAAATTCTTTGGCTGTCCTTGTGCAGTGTAACTGGTTTTTGTAGAGGAGAAAGTAGGTAACAAGATAATTGGGAGAGGGCCAAATGAGCCACTGTCCATGGAGTGGCATTCTGCCACAGTGACCCTGAATTCCTAAGGCTTGTGCTGCCACACTAAAGGAATGACTCCTTGCAAATGCAGAATGGATTTTATGCAATACTTGGAAAAGTGTGAGTTCAAAGTGATGGAATAAATGCCATTAAGGACTTTATATGCCAATAGTATATTGAACTTGGTCTGGTAAGAAATTGGTATTTGTCCAAGTTCCTTGGCCACCTCATAGATGCACAGCAAGCTGCTCATTAAAATCAGATTCTCTCAGAGTAATTGTACATGCAAATACTGCAGTTTTTGTTCGGAACATAAACACACATGAAAGAATTCAGAATGTTAGTTGGTGAGGATAGTGAAACAAGCTGGTTCAAATGGCTCAGTTGGTTAGAGCATAGTGCTGATAACACCAAGGCTGCAGATTTGATCCCCATATGGGAAAGCTGCATATTCCTGCATATTCTTGCATTGCATGGGGTTGGACTAGATGGTCCTCAGGGTCCCTTCCAACTCTACAATTCTATGATTCTAAATGGCAAAAAGCTGAACAGAATAACAGAAAATCCATTCTAGAAACACTGTATTTTGTAAGTTAGAGTCTAATCTTTCTGAGCAGCACAAGAATTATGATGACATCAGAACCATCAACATAGCTTTTTTAATATTAAAATAAAATAATAATAATAATAATAATAATAATAATAATATTGACTCTGTACTTGCTTGCAGTAAGTACACAAGTTGGAGGAAATCAACTTTTTTGGGAGATGTGTGTGTATAGGATTGCAGTCTTAATAGCACATTCAGGAGAATCTTATGAGATTATTATTTTAAATGTTCCCCGTTCTTTGCAGACAAAATAAATTGTCCCATACCTGGTCAACAAAGTATTCAAAGTTTTATTTCCTCAATAAATTATTCCATTTTCAAAACCTTTTAATAATTGCAGAAAACACAAATCAGTACATAACTAAGGATGTATTTACTGTTTATTTAATACAGAATACTTAATAGGGAATAGATTGTCCTGCTATTGAAACATGTTTGTAGGCTCTTAACATGTTACTGCAATAATCATTACAAAAAAGTGTATAAAAGTAAGGCAAACTGTTACACAGTGCATTATGTAGAAAGTTTTAGCAAACTGACATTTAACTGAAAGCATTATAAAGGTATGGTTCATAAAAATTAATGGCTTATGTCACTCTAATATTCATATATAGTGTGCTAAATGGATTACAATTAACAGTCTTATCACCACAGTCTTAAAAACATCACATGGAAGAAAGTCCCACTGAATGCAGCTAATGGAACTTAACTTCCATGAAAATGTATCAAGGATCAGGTTATCAGCAGTTAAAATATCAGTTGCTACTCTTAATGCAAAGAGTGATAGCACCTTTTGTTCAGAGTCAGTCCTGATGGCAATTCACATTGCATTTTATATGCCTGCTTCATGCTAAAAGAGATACCTAAATGTAAACTATAACAGAAGAATAAAAGGACTGAAATGTCTTTGCTTCCCAGGATGATACAGGAAATTGTAATCGTAATACAGGAAACTTGCATTATCTTGAGTAATAAAGACTATGTATTACATTGGTACAGTTACCCTGTGATGATAATTGCATGTGATTACAACATAGAAGGGATATTCAAATAAGATTTATTTAAGGGTTGTATACCCCACGCTTTAACAGGTTCCCAGGCTGGCTTACCAGGTAAGTTCAATTTGGTGTTTTTCCCCATTAATGCATTAACAAATTTATTATTTTATTATATATCAGGAAATGTAAATCAGATTGTATAATTCCAAGAACATTTTTGTTACATTAAAAAACCTACTATAAACGGCAATAGTTAAAAATGCAAAAATATGTCATATGTGCCTGATTAAACCTGCAACATAACTAATTTTGCACCTTGATTCACTCTGAGTGTGCAATGAGAGCTTATTTAGAAGCTAAACTAACTTGAGGAAGAAGCATATCTGATGGTTTAAGGTGGGGTGGTTAACCTGTGGGCTTCCAGTTCTTGATGGACTACAACTCCCACCATCCTTGACCATGCTGACTTGGGCTAATGTAGTTCAACAGTATCTGCAGGGCCACAGGTCAGCTAGCCCTGATTTAGGGGCTCTTGACTCATATTTATTTCTTGTTCAAATTAATTATGTAAATATTCAACGGATCTGGAAGCACATGGAGTTCTCAGTTTTATGTAAGCAAAATTATGAACAAGGAGGGATGTGGAAGAGAACTTGGGATTTTCTGTTAATTTAAACAACAGTATTGATACAGTAATATTTAATTACAGTACTTAACATTTATCTAGCATTCAAAACACTCAGTGTAGTTTGGGTAATTCCTATAGGGCTGTTCCTCACATTGAGGGCTTAAGTTGATTAGAAGTGCCTTGCCTAAGGCTGCCTAAGAAGATTGTGACTGAGGTGATGTTTGATTTGGAGCTCAGGGATTATGCAATGACAGGTCAGAATCAACAGCTTCTGAAACAACTTTGGACATCTCTGTTCGGAGTAATGTAAGCAAGACCCTACCAGTGAGACAAAGATCAGGACTGAGGAGAGAATTAGTTATCATTATACTAAGAAATATACAAAGGTTTCAATGAACTGAAAGAGGCTCTGGTCTGTTTCAACACTTGCTCAAAATCTGTTCTGTCGTGTCTTGTAATGGTTCAAAGTAGTTTAGTTGTGGTAAACCACAACTAAAACTATTGGCCATAATCTAGCACTGAGAGCATGCAGCTGGCCTGTGTTGGGGGTGGGGAAGTCTTTCCCTTCCCCTGGCTCATCCAGAATTGCAAATAAGCAAGCTGCAGTAAAGCAGCAAGTGTTATGAAACACTTAGCAGATGTCTTTAGGTAATACCTAGGATCTGACTGATCACGGTGCAGGAAAGTAATGTATATCTTGGTAAGACTGGCTAGTGAACTTTTCCTTTTGCCAATTTACTATAATGACTTTTGCTTATTTGCTTGAGTCAGCTGCTGCTCTTTTGCTCTATGGTTCGCCTGCTCTGTTTATGGCATACCCTAGTCTTAGGACAGGGAGTTAAAGTAGAAAAGGCATCTAGGTTCGTCCAAGACAATATTTTGTGATTGCTCTGTGAGAACAATGTCTAATATCTGAGAATTCACAAAATCATTCTAAACTAAACTATGCTACTCAAAAAATCAACAGATTCTTTTCATCATTGAATCATTCCTGGGTTTAATTATTTGTTTATCTGCCATGTCATCCATGTTTACAAGTTGTGGTTACCGATGCTTATATGAACCGAAACTGTGCAGCAATGATCACTTTCCTCCCTCTACCACAAGAGACACACAGAGAGAATACTATTCGACTTTGCAGGGAAAATCATAACTTCTTGGTTGGCAAGTCAGTCACTGCAGCAGACTTTACTTTGTAGGAGAATAATCAACTTTCCTTTGAGACATAATTGTTTTTACCTATTTTTTTCTGGATTGCTACCTGATTTTGTTAGGAGGACTACAATGCATGCAAATCAAGTGGCCTAAGGTTTCATAATACAGGTAAATCGAGAGGCAGCCCTAGCAAAGTGACTGAGCACATGCTCTATATACAAAATGTTCCTGGTTCAGTTGAAATTATCTGGAAGAAGGGCTGGGAAAGTTCCTGAAGTAATTGTTGCCAGTCAGAACAAGCAGTCCTGGGCCCAATGGTATGACTAGGTATAAGCAGCTCTTTATGTCGTTATATGACACATAAATCTCAGCTTACTGAAATCTACTGTGCATGTTAAAGTCGAGAGAGAATATTGTGTTTGCCATTGAAGTGTGCTTCCCCAATCCAGTAATTTTCTCCAAATCACGTCAGAAGCTCCCTGACATGAAATGGTTTTCCTTTCAGCTGAATGTGCCAGCCCATAGGGACAAAAGAAATGTGCACAGTACTAACATTGACAGTGATATGAGAGCTTTTTCTGTGCATTGAATTTCATTTGGATTTGTATCAGGGTGATGGCTTGTAGACCAGAGAAATTTAAATCTGTTTAACATTATAATGTTAAATATATTTTTATCAAAATAAATTCCATGCCTTAAAAAGAATGTAGGTTCATGTGTGCACAGTAATATTAGTGACTAAGCCATCACAGATTAATCACCACAGATAGGAAAATTCTATTACACAATATCAATTCTGTTACAGAATATCAAGTGAAATACCTTTCATCAGAGACAATTCTTACATTTGGCTGAGAGTGAAGAACTGGTAAGTGATGATACATCCAAACATGTATGTGTGAATCAGCCTTAACATGTATGAGATAAACAATTTAACTCCACTGAAACGCAGTGGGCCTTCAGGGCTGCATTGACTGCCTTTCGTTTCACTGGAATGAAAGCATACATGACCTTATCTAATAACGCAAAATTGTTTGAAAGGTGCAGCTGCTGCTTTAAAATGCTTAATTAATTAATCAGATCTCTGATCCACTCTTTACCAGTATGTCTTAGGGCAGGTTACCACTTTAACAGACTGTGTGTTGCTTCTCCTTGCTGACTCCACAACAAGAGGTTCCCCTTGCTCACATCACAGTAAGAGGTTTAAAAGCATTTCCTAGTGTGGGAAGCTGATAGATGCAAAAACAGCCCGAGAAAGCAACCTGCCATGAAATTCAGGAGAAACCTAGTGTTTGCTGAAGGCTAATAAACATAAGTATTTGCATTCAGCTTTGAAGTAATCTTGCCTATTTAAAAGGTATGTTACAATCCTTTGTGGAAATATTATGACTGTTTTGTATTATGTGCTGACTAGCATATTGTATCTTTAGTCCTGACATATACTATTTATATGGCCTCACCTATCTCTCTCTGGTTAAAAAGATACTTATGCATGACTAGTTTTACCATGATGGGGATGCACATTAAAATGCAAATTGCACTGAAGATTTGCAGTGTAAATATATGAGAGCAACAGTCAGTTACAAATTCTGCTGCATGTTTTGATGCTCTTTACCCAGTAAATGATAAACATAGGGAAGAAATAGGGAAGAGCACCTACAGATCCATATGGTGATATGCATTTAAAGCCTACCAATCTGATTTCCATTTTGCACATGCAGTGGTACATAGTGTGAACTGAGCTAGGCAGAGGAGGATCATGTTCCTCATGTGAAACCACCTGCCTTTTGTAAAGCACAGAGTGTTCATTGATTGAACAGTTCAGTTCTTAAATAGTATTGCTTTAGCTCTTTCATGATCAGGAATAGAAAAAAATAATGTAGTGATTAAAAAGGGAATTTACAAACCCCAACATCTTTTTACGGCAATCACGCCCAAGGATTTGATTCCTGCTAAATAAAATAAAATGCTACTTTAGTAATAATCAAGTTGGGGTTTCTTATTAATGGCAGTCAAATGAAACAACATGGAGTGAAGAAGTAAGGTGCTGTTAGAAAAATAAACTACTCAAGATGCATGAAAGGTAATTTAAAGAGCCCCAACAGCACCTGCCTTTCATTTAAAATGAAATGCCAAATCCTATCTTTAAAAAGTTGAGTGCTACCATCATCAGCAACTCTCCTCATTTAGCATAAATGTTACATTGACATTTTCCAGAATGTCTTATTGTGTAATTACTGATACTATAATTTATATCATATGCAAGCTTCAGGAGCAAAACTGTTTTCTGTGGATTCTTTTTTGCTTTATTGGTTTTGTTTGTGATGTGGATATATTTTATTTGCTTTGTTCATAAGCATGACTGTGTGGTTGCCTAGTTACAGGGCAAAGTAATTGGGAAAGTTAAATTACTTACTGGAAAAAGACAAAAGGTCTTCAAGTTCTGTTTCTCTGTCTGAAGAAGCACAGACACTTTGGATATTAGCACACTGCATAGGCAGGAGTAATGGCCAAAGGTTTGGTGCTGGAAATAGTTATATAGTGTGGAACAAATAATTTGCCAACATTATGTTGATATGAAAGAGAATATGTAAGGTGATTTTCTTTTGAGGGGTTGAAATGAGAGTATCACCAATATCAACTGTGGTATTGGTTCAATACTCGTAAAAGGGAGGGAGAAAGGAGAATAAAGCTAGTTCTAATTGACTATTATGAATATGACAGGGTTCCCCCCCCATAAATATCCTGAGCTGTAGGTGGAAAGGAGTCCATGTCTGGACTCCCAGTTCTATCTGGGCCATCCCAGTTGCCCCCCCAGCTTGGGCTTTCAAGGCTTGCTAGCTTGGCAGTTTGAAAGTTTATAGCCTTGTTTGCTGAGTACAAGTAAAATACGCATGCTACATTAGAACGTTTTCTAGGGCATCAGAAAATTTCAAACTGAAAAATCTCCTATGCAAATTCTTTTAATTCCAATTGTTTCCAGAAAATCCACAGCAATGTTGCTCAGAAACAGGAGAGAGACGAGGGAAACCCAGTAAACAATCTCTAAATTATGATCTACTGAACCACATAGTCTTTGTGTTGCACTGAGAATGCAAATTGCAGACTTTTTAGTGCAATTAACGCAGAAATCATGTACTACATCCAACAAAAACAATGAATTTAAAACTGTCTTGTACAATATAGTTTTTTTAATTAAGAAAACATGCTGAAAGCCTATATACTCTCTTGAAATACAGACTTTCAGTTAGTTTCAAACAGCTATAGCAGGCCTTTTAAGATTTAGAACACTGAGACATGACACATGTGGGCAGATGTAGGGGTTTTTCGCTGTATAATAGGAGAAATAGTTTGTGTGATCTGTTTAAAGATTTATCGAAACCGGTGGGATTATAACTTGAAATCTGACAACTGCTCAATGAGAGCAATAATGAGAGCAAGTACTAGAGTTGAAGTGAACACTTCTGTGAAACTAGCTTTGAAAGCTGTTGCTGTGGCCCTCAAGGTCAAATATTAGAAACTTATTTGGGGCCAGAGTTCTCATCAAAATGAGAATGCTGATTTCTGGTAAGTCTCCAGTGGATTGGGGGTGCTGTGTGTGGCCCCGCAAAGGGTGCCCACCGATAGATGGGTGAGCGATGACTAGCCTTTTGTTGAACCACCAAGTTGGCTGGGGTTAAGTATTGTGGTCAGAGCACAAGTAACTACTCTAGTGCTGTGTCAGCAGATCTATCCCTCTAACCAGGGTTTGGCTGTGCACAGGGATCAGGCCATTTAGAATTTTTAGTTACATCACACAATGATAAAGGTCTGGTTGTATAGGAAAAGCATGTACTTTGTAAAATCTGAATTTTTATGCAGAAAATGTACATCTGTTTGATGATAGAGCCAGTACCTAAGACCTGATAAACCTAGATATTTAGGTAATTCTTCGTTTTGGCAATTATTTTCTTAACCTTCCTTGAAAATACACCCTAGAAGTAATATTTTCCATCCATAGAAGTAATATTTTCCCTCCAGATTCTATTCACAAATATCAGTCGCTAGCTTTTGAAATTTCACCTGTCTCTTGGTTTCAGCAAAGTTTCAATTCAGCTTTAGTCAACATTCTTTATAGGAACAGGTCCAAACTAAATAAAATTTGAGGCGTTTGTACCCAACATTGAGAAATCTGTAATGGATGGTTCAAGACTGTTTAAACATCACAAAAATGGCTTCCTTCCTAGGAAAACTTGGTTATGGTGAAACAATATCTACTACAGTGCTCTGCACTGTAATAAATATTAAATATAAATTAATAATTTACAAGTACCTGAGCAAAGAAGCAAACCACCTTCACACAGCATAGCACCAAAGGCAGTAGCTCAGAGTTCTTTAAAATAATGGGTTTTGAACATTAAAAATTCTACCTATTGATATAAAAATATTGATCTCCAACTGGAGATGAAAATAGTGCAAAATTCTGTCTTCACTTTCCAGGATACAAATGATGTTCCATGTTGTCATTTCATATAGGCAGGATTGCAGGCTCTAGGCATTTGAGGTGGATGTTTAGGTGCAGGCCTGTTTAAGAAGAGGGTCAGAAACAGAATAATAAAATTAGCAAACATGCTAATTGTGGAGCAACAGAAATTAAGTATAAATATCTTGGCTTTAAGGAATTGTTACAGGATCTTTGGAAAATAGGAGCATTCCTTTCCATTCATTCAGGTCATGTAGGGTTTACTGGCATCTCTTCACCTTAATATTTTACTGTCATTTGTTTTATGCACATTTTATTCATGGCACAAAATATATTTTAACAATTAATAATTTTAAGTGGTTGTAATTTATGCCAATCAGCTTTTTTTCAAGTCAGTGAGGGTACTGACATCTTGAAATGACAGCATCATTCAATAAATACTAGTGTCCTTAAACTGGTATTACTTAAGCCCCTCCCCCATATTTTATGGCAGAGCTTTGGTAGAATTTGTTTGTTTCGGGGAATTTTTATCCAGTCCCTCTCACCACATCAGATTGCTTCTCAAATTTATCAGTGGGAATATACTGGCTGATAAGAACAAGCAACTGCAGAAGAACTGCCGTACCTAAACACATGCTCAGGAAAACAGATGCTTATTTAGATGACTGGAACAATTTTGTGAGTGAGAAACTAAGTTAGCCATCGCAGTACTTCCCAGATGTTGATTTGCCCACCAACTCTTCATCCCTGATCATTGCCCTTGCTGACTAGAACTGATGGGAGTTGGAGGGCACCATGTTGGGTATCCTTGAGCTAGGTTTTCCCAACAAAAAAGAGCCAATTCTAAGATATATTTTATAATATTTCTTAAACATGTTTTCTGTTGGAAACGCACAACTGAACAGCCAAACCAACCTGACAGGGGCAATTTGAGGCACAGGTTTTGGAAGCCCAAATACTTCTGTGGAGGAACTCTTAAACTGAGCAGATTTGTTCTTCTGAGGATCAGCTGGCAAAGGTTTTCGAGGAGGACTTGGCTTGAAAGATTCCTATAATACAATGTAAGTTCATAGAATTGTTACTATAAGATTAATGAAATAGCTATTTTATTATATAATTCTTCAGTCATGAAAGTATCATTTATTTCCCATAAGTCCTTCAAATCATGCTTTAAATTGAAACAAACATTAAAATTATGTGGCTCCTCACTATTTCTATTTGTAGAAAATGAAAGTACAATATTAAGAGACAATGTTGTTGTTGTTTAGTCGTTTAGTCGTGTCCGACTCTTCGTGACCCCATGGACCAGAGCACGCCAGGCACTCCTGTCTTCCACTGCCTCCCGCAGTTTGGTCAAACTCATGCTGGTAGCTTCAATAACACTATCCAACCATCTGGTCCTCTGTCGTCCCCTTCTCCTTGTGCCCTCCATCTTTCCCAACATCAGGGTCTTTTCCAGGGAGTCTTCTCTTCTCATGAGGTGCCCAAAGTATTGGAGTCTCAGCTTCAGGATCTGTCCTTCCAGTGAGCACTCAGGGCTGATTTCCTGAAGAATGGATACGTTTGATCTTCTTGCAGTCCATGGGAATCTCAAGAGTCTCCTCCAGCACCAGAATTCAAAACCATCAATTCTCTGGCGATCAGCCTTCTTTATGGTCCAGCTCTCACTTCCATTCATCACTACTGGGAAAATCATAGCTTTTACTATACGGACCTTTGTTGGCAAGGTGATGTCTCTACTTTTTAAGATGCTGTCTAGGCTTGTCATTGCTTTTCTCCCAAGAAGCAGGCATCTCTTAATTTCGTGGCTGCTGTCACCATCTGCAGTGATCATGGAGTCCAAGAAAGTAAAATCTCTCACTGCCTCCATTTCTTCCCCTTCTATTTGCCAAGAGGTGATGGGACCAGTGGCCATGATCTTACTTTTTTTGATGTTGAGCTTCAGACCATATTTTGCACTCTCCTCTTTCACCCTCAATAAAAGGTTCTCTAATTCCTCCTCACTTTCTGCCATCAAGGTTGTGTCATCTGCATATCTGAGGTTGTTGGTATTTCTTCCGGCAATCTTAATTCCGGCTAGGGATTCATCCAGCCCGGCCTTTCGCATGATGAATTCTGCATATAAGTTAAATAAGCAGGGAGACAATATACAGCCTTGTCGTACTCCTTTCCCAATTTTGAACCAATCAGCTGTTCCATATCCAGCTCTAACTGTAGCTTCTTGTCTCACATAGAGATTTCTCAGGAGACAGATGAGGTGATCAGGCACTCCCATTTCTTTAAGAACTTGCCATAGTTTGCTGTGGTCGACATGGTCAAAGGCTTTTGCATAGTCAATGAAGCAAAAGTAGATGTCTTTCTGGAACTCTCTAGCTTTCTCCATAATCCAGCGCACGTATGCAATTTGGTCTCTGGTTCCTCTGCCTCTTCTAAATCCAGCTTGCACTTCTGGGAGTTCTCGGTCCACATACTGCTTGAGCCTTCCTTGTAGAATTTTAAGCATAACCTTGCTAGCGTGTGAAATGAGTGCAATTGTGCGGTAGTTGGAGCATTCTTTGGCACTGCCCTTCTTTGGGATTGGGATGTAGACTGATCTTCTCCAATCCTCTGGCCACTGCTGAGTTTTCCAAACTTGCTGGCATATTGAGTGTAGCACCTTAATGGCATCATCTTTTAAAATTTTAAATAGTTCAGCTGGAATACCATCACTTCCCCTGGCCTTGTTATTTGCGGTACTTTATAAGGCCCATTTGACTCCACTCTCCAGGATGTCTGGCTCAAGGTCAGCAACCACACTACCTGGGGTGCACGAGCCATCCATATCTTTCTGGTATAATTCCTCTGTGTATTCTTGCCACCTCTTCTTGATGTCTTCTGCTTCTGTTAGGTCCTTACCACTTTTGTCCTTTATTATGGTAATCCTTGTACGAAATGTTCCTTTCATATCTCCAATTTTCTTGAACAGATCTCTGGTTTTTTACATTCTGTTTTTTTCCTCTTTTTAAGAGACAATATAGTGCTTTAAATGGGGGGGGGGTTTGGAGGGGGTTATTGTTATTGTTACTATGGTATGTGTTTTTGTGTTTTTATATTATAAACTGCCCTGTGATCTTTGGATGAAGGACAGTATAGATATTTAATAAAATACATCAATACTCAGCTACGAGTGATCGCCAAACAAGAAAGAATATTAATGAATAAATAAAAACCAAACAGGTGCAGAAATGATTCCCTCTGAAGGAGGTCCAAAATTATCCCTTTAAGCAAATCTCTAGTGTATTTTAAACACATGATTTTGCTGTTTCAAAAAGGGAAAACAG
The DNA here is from genome assembly GCF_965112155.1 of Podarcis liolepis. Classification (NCBI taxonomy): domain Eukaryota; kingdom Metazoa; phylum Chordata; class Lepidosauria; order Squamata; family Lacertidae; genus Podarcis; species Podarcis liolepis. Next base: position 46,728,139 of record NC_139556.1, on the reverse strand, counting down.
TATGACCACTAGCATTGGGCTGAAAACAAAAAAGAAAACACTGAGTACAGCTATCATGGGGACACCTCAAATTTACAACAAATTGAACCATAGATCTCTCCTATCTCTTTTCTTTTAGGCAATATGAACAGATTATTGCTGGATACAAATATAGGTATAGCAAATGCTGTTTCCATTTTTCTTTGAAAGATGGTACCAAGAGATAAGTCTGATGATCTCTTAAGAATTGACAACACACACACACAGTCTTCAGTTGCTATGCCTGAATTGTTCAAAGTAGGTTAATTTCAAATAAAAAATTACAGTCTGCAGTAAGAGTGTCTTTAATTACATCCTATAAGGAGGAAATGCTGCTGTTAAAATACATATCAGTAGAGGTGCTAGATTTCACAAGAGGAAAACAGTTCAGACTTTATTTTTTTCAGACTTTACAAGGAAAACAGAAGCTGAAACATATGGAGAAGAAATATTACTGAAATACTATATGTTTATAACTTACAATTCTATTACTGTAGCTCTTAGCAGTAACATACTTTGAGAGGGGGGAAAGGGTCATGTTTTATCAGAAGGGAAAAGATTTTATTACATAACAGGTTTTTCCAGTATGAAGAGCATTTATGAAACAAAGATTGTATAATTATATTTATATGATACATGTGACTCTCTCCATACATGAAATGAATGTGTGGGGCTGCATGGACCAGCCACAACCACTGCTGTCACCACGCTCCCCCATGAACATCTATTTGACATTAATCAGAGTTTTCCGCACATGTAGATGTACAAGTGGAGAGTTCTCCTGACTTCGTCTGTGAAATGCTGCTATTCACTCCTTAGAGTTTGTGAACTGCCTAGAGAGGTGGATCTTATATAAATCAGTTAATAAATAGCAACAGCAACATGTAAAGTGCTTCATTTGGAGATAAAAATTGCAATGTTAGAAGAACAATCCCCTACCTCAGGAGAGGTTGTCAGTACAACCAGGGCAATATATAGAAATAGACATGAAAATAGGTTCCAACCTTTTGGGGATGTGTTGCAGGATGGCCTTTAGAGCTATCATTTGCATTATTGCTAAAGTTCTGTGTGCTGGGGAGGCCTGTTCACTGACCCAGTTTCCCCAGGGAGTGTTACTGTAAGTCTTTATAGATCAGATGGATTTATTCCTTTAGCTTTAGATCAGTAATTTTGGGGGCTTTTTAAATGTGTCAGTTTTTTACATGTAAGCCAGGGAAATGGTTTTCAATATAACCGCTAGCTCTTGTTACTTACGAAAAAATGTTTTTATACATTAGGCAGTTATAAATAGTACTTCAGTATAAAATTCCTGTGGACTGTCTTCGGATATGAAACATAAAAGGGTCATAATATATCCAATTTCACATTTTAAAACACATGCTTCACAGCAATACCTATATATCTTTCGATTGTGAGTTCCAGAGACAAAGGGTCAGACTCAGCTATGCAAATATTTTCCCTGATATTTCCCCTCTAATTTTAAGCAATTGGGGAAGTAACAGTCTTGATGACATGATTGCATATGGGAGAGGAAACATATTACTTTCCCTGTGGTTTGTTTTTCTTACCAAAATCACCCCTCTAAACTGATTTGGGGAATTATATGAGGCCCAGAACACACTGTGCAATGAAAAGCCAGTCCAGTTCCCTGGGTGGATAAGAGCTGAGTTAACTGGCCATTTACCTCCTCCCATTTATTCCTTATTCTCTAAATGGCTCTTATGGCTCTAAATAAAATAAAATTGACTCATTGACTCAGTCTCCAGATTCCAAAGACGACATATAGTACAGCCAATCTGAAACTGCAAGGGGGTTGCATGTTTGAATGATTCTGCATGTAAAAATGTACTTCTTGCATTTAGAAAAATTAACACAGATAGGAAAAGGCAACACTTTCATTCCAGCTTCCCACAGGAAGGGTGTTCTTGAATTATGGGATAAGGGGCATTCCGATCCTTAAGATGGCACGCATATTGTAAGCATATACATCAGAAAGATGCCACAAAGTACCACAATATGCTGGTGTAGCAGAAAGAGATGTCAATGGTAATATTTAGAATGGAGGTATGAACAATAATTACATGCCGTTTCAGCATGCCCTTTCACTCTGCTATGAAATCAACCAACAAAGACATAACAAAAGAGAGAGATTGACTAAAATGGAGCAAACTATTCTATGGTGTGATTTGAAGAATCAATATGACATCTAAATAGCTAGCAATCCAGTTCTGCTCTGGACCGATGGTGGCTGTAGGTGCCATAGATTTGAAACGGATAAACACACAAACACGTACCTGATCACATCTGGGTGAGGGGCTGGCAGACAGCAACCTTCTGGAAGTGGGCTGCGGACATGGTAATTCACACAGTGGTGGGACAATACGCTCTGGTGGGCTTGACCATGGTGTATTCTGTGTCTTCACAGGATTGCTAACATTACCTGTGTGATATCGTTGCAGTCCTTGTGGATCATGTCTCTGCAGATCCATAAAACAATATTATACCAAATCAATTATAGTTTAAGCATGATGAGGCCAAAGTTTGGCCTTTTTAGATTTCACTGATTTGAGTGAAAGAGAGAAAGCAAGAGGAGGGGATCGGGGAGGAAGACTCTGTGTTCTAAGTATGAGATTAACTCTCCCACTGAAATCAATGGGACCTAAAATACTTAACTTTCACTGGAGTGGATCCCTATAGCTCTTCTCAGACGTATCTTATAATTAATAGGTGTAAACACTATTGCTTTCAAGATTGCTTTTAACTGCCACTTGTTTCATTTTTAATATGGCCACTTTTCCTTTCCTGAAGTCAAGGAACAACCAATTAAGTTTCCAGAAGCTTACTCGAACACTAATCCTTGAATGTTAGAAAGCATTGCCCCTGTCTGAGATGGTGGCTGCAATCCACAGTCGAAATACATTTATTTATTTTATCTATTTTCTCCATCTGTCTAGAACTTAGAGACCAAAGTACATTTTTAGGCCTAGATGGCTTTCCCTTTATTTCATGTATTAATAGAAATACTCTAAAATTTCACTATTTCATTATATCACCCCATATAAAAACACTTCAAACTTATGGGAAATATTTATATCAGCAATACTTTGTGTGAGAACCTACCTTAGGTGTATTCAAATTTTGTGACTTTTTCACCAGATCTGTACTACTGCGGGTTGTGATAGAAACATGATTAGGTTCAAATGAACTGGAAGGCCTTGCTGGAGTCACAGACCTGAAATACATACATGTGTGTATACTTTTAACAGAGGATTTTTTTAAAAAAATCTTTACTTTCTTTAGTAAACAGTGAAAGTAAAATCCATCCACCACACTTGCAGCAGGAATAAAAAAAAATATTGATTTTTTTTTGTTTAGAGCCACTAGTCTGTTAAATTAGCTCTTGCAATCTGTGGAAATGCTGCTTTACAACACCCGAGAGACTCTTCTAGTGATGCTGGTGCTTAAGCTGTAATGACCTCAGCTATGGATATTGTGGTTCATTCAGTGGACTAGAAACAACAATGCTACTCCAAGGTTTCAGTATTTTAAGCAGGCCAAAATAAAGGCAAACTTCCCTTTTTAACTGCTTACCCACAAAGTGAAATAAAAAGAAGGGTGTGTCTGAATAGCAGGTCCCTGTGGCCTTGATGCAATCTGAGAAGTGCTCTGAGAAAAACGCAAGCATGTAGTTTTCTGAAACAACCCTCTTATATGAGGGCCTTGCCACCTGTGCTAGTCTGGCAATGACCCCCATTTGATGCATGGGTAAGCAGCAGAGGGTGATATTTTTATTTGCCTGGAGCAGGGATGGACAGACCCATTAAGAGTCTGGTCCATCCCAGTTCTCAAAGGGGACAGGACTAAGCCCATCCCATTCTGAAGTGGAATTTTAAAAACCCACCTAGAAGCACACATCTAAAAGCACAGTTAAATGTTTGCACACCTCCATTCTCTCTCCCTATTCCCCCTTTTAAAACCTCTGAAATAGTGTTTCCAGTCACCTAAAAGCCCGAGTGCTAGAGCACAGGACTCCTTGCCATTGTGTGCCTTGAAATGAACAGAGAGTCCCTGTGGGAGTAACAAGGCTTGATGATATTCCATTGCTCCCAGCGGAAATTGTATGGGAGAAAGAATGGTTGTCCCATGTAAGCACTTGGGACAGCTGTGTTCTCTGCACCCAGTACAATTCCCCTTGGGAGAAGCAAAACATCCTCAATTTCAATATGAAGCATCATCTTCTCATCTGCAGCAGCCATAGGAGGAAAAGCTGCCTTTCCCACTGCTGTCATTGAAGATTTTTAGACTTAGCGTGTAATAACCTTGTGCGATCTCTATCATGGTTCATTTTACAAAAGAGAGTACTTATATATCATACCTTAGTTTCTCTATTGTAGTCTTCTTATTAATAAAGAACAATCTAATCAAGATCTTCCTTTTGATGTACATAAGTGAACCAGCAACCAGAAGGCACAGGGTGGTTATGAGTAGCCCTATTATTAAGCTTCTTTTATCTGAAACCAAACAAACAAATCCACATTTCTTATGACCAGACCAGTCTTGTCTACCTGATGTCCGCAGTATAACTAACCTTCAGTCAAAAACAAATATTTTGTTTTTCTCAGCTAACTTGTATATTAGGAGAAGTGGCATGGTTGCTGCTCCCCTGTGTCTCCATCCTCTTTGCTCCTATAATGTAGGAATGCATAAATTATATGGGACTGTGGAATTACATGCAGGAGCCATGGCAAAACTACTACTATGGGTCCCACCCACCTCAACCGCCTTGAAAATGGCATGGCTCTTCTCATTTCTCCAACTTTGTTTTCATATCCCATGTTACTACTATAGCAGAGTTTAGTAACTTCATGGAAAAATACTGTGGGGAAATAAATGGCAACCACGCTGCTCCATAGCAAGAAGAGGTCCTGTGTTTCAGCACTGACACCCTCCATACCTATTCTTGCCCTCATTTTTTTGGTATATTTGCTGTAAATATTAATGGGGGTTGATAGGAAACAGGGGAGAAAATGGGTAACAGCAGGACATCCCACTGCACTTTTCTTCAGAGCAGAGCTTCAGTAGTAAAAACTAAACCAATTGCATGGAACTCAGAATAAGCAATTAAAAACAATTTGTCTTCACATAACTCTCTTGTATATTATTTGAGGTGTCAGAAAGATAAAGCAAGTGTGTGAAATAGTTTTGAGTAAAGCTCACCAGGTTATTTACAGATTTTCAGAGGCGCAGCTTTGTTAGTCCATTGTAGAAAAAACAAGTTTTGTGTCTGGCATCTTAAAGAATAACAGACTTATTGTAGCGTTAAGCTTTACTTAATTTTTTAAAGATACTTAAGCCATATTTCTATATTTTTTTAATCAGACACAGTTGATATGCAAATGCTCAGATAATAATTTAAGCTACTTTAGTAAGGGGTCAAGTGTAAAAGAACAATTAGCTTCTGTAGAAACCCCTAATTTACAAAGCACAGTTTTGTCATTGCAAACAGATTGTTAAAGTAGCAGGACATGTTAATGTGAAATGCAGCTCTTCTAAAAATAAAACGAAGCGTAAAATGAAGGTAGTCGATCTTGATGTACAAATTACATGAAACCAGTTTCCCTTTTCTAGCTACTGCAAATAGCTTACAATTCACACACACAAAACCATGATATAGATTAGCATCCCTACATACTACGGCTATGGTACACATTCCTGGCTTAAAATGCAGCTAGATAATTTCTTTGTCTTAATGTAGATCAAAGCGGGTTTAGGTAGGGGGAAATCAGCCAAAACACAGTATTTCATAAGAAACATCATTGTACAGGATAGGTATGGATTGTGGCGAACACAATGTGCATACCACTTCCCAAACAAGTGGGGATGAACTAGACGCAGACAAAACAGGAGTGCAGACTAAATTCATTATTCACTTGGAAATATGGGCTATTTCACACATGCATGTACATTACTTGATTTATTTACACTGAAGTAGAGCTAAAAGTTATCCAGTGGTGAGGGCCCCTCAAAGCTGGAGCTGGCCCTGTCCATAGGACTGCTCTGAAATGAGTTTAGTACTGTGGTCTAATTTGCTTGTTGAACTCCTGTGTGTGATTATTATAGCAAAGGTCTCTCTCTCTCTTACAGTTCCCCCTTTAGTCAGCTATATCTTGCTGTGAAATTGTAATGCCACTGCATTGATATGGATATTATTATGATGTCACAAGCTCAGCATTACAATTCATTACTGGGACTGGTATGCAGTAAATGCAATCTAATTTGCTTTTCAATAGCACTGTTCATACAAAAAGCGATATCATTTCCAAGCCAAATCCTAGCTGTATATGTAAACGTAGGTTGGATTCTTCTGTCACATTAGTTAAACTAGGAGTACAGCCACAGACATCAGAGCATGGGATAAAGTTAAAAGAGGGAAGTCAAATCCTGTGGAACTTCAGGCACAGATGAACCATATCTGATGCAGCTGTTGCTGTAGAAACCTGAAGTGGTGCTGTCCCCATGACACCAGATGGTGGCAGGAGACCACGCACCCCTGGCAACTGAAGCAACACCATCAAGTCCATGGACTGGGAAGTCACCACCCAGGCTGTCATCTCCATCACCACCACCCTTTCCAGCTTGAGGCACATGCAGGAATGGGTTGGTGTCTATCTGCAGTCCCAGGTGAGTGAGCTCTTGTTCAAGCAAATGGCATAGGGGAAAAGAGCAGGAAAAAACAAGCTCTCACACAGAGAGACTTCCACTCACAACTGCAGGAAGCAGGGCAGTTTTTAGCATATGTGCTGCTGGGGTGCAAATATATATATCCACCCAACGCCCCCTGCCCAAATTTAGTTTAGCCCCCAAATTAACTTATATTATGCTTATGTCAGACACCACGCTTATGCCTTATGTCTTGTTTACAAAAGAAGGGAGGAAAAAAGAACAAACATTTTTATTTGCTCTTTTATACGCTTAGCATTCAGCGTAAAATGAAGAAAAAATGCAACTCGTGGAATTCATAGTGTGTACTCTAGGCGTGTTTTTTGCGGAAATGGAAAACAAACTGAGTGCTGAAATGCATGTGTAGTAGAGCCCTAAGTACTAAGTAGTTAGTCAAAGAAAGGGGGCACAAGACTGTTTAGGGCTCTGCCTGTTGCAGGAAAAACATCCTTTTCTAGCACATCCTGCTCTGTCAGGACAACCAATGCCTTTGATGAGGCTGCAAAAAGCAGTTTTCACCCAGGTTAAATTATTATCTTGATAAATAATTAAGTACTTCTTCAAGAGTTTGAAACATTGTTTTCTATTAGCACATCTATGATTGCTACTATAGTCTGGCAGTAACTGAGAAGAAAACACAAGTAGTGTGTGCCCTGACTTGCACAGACTTTATCTGTGATCTTGCTTGAGCTTATTCCCACAACATCACATTGCTCACATAAGTGGACCACTTGCACGAGCATTTTCAATCTGCAAGAGAGCTGACCGAGGTAACAAACAAACCAGGGAATAGGAAATCCAGAAATGGACACGAACTCTAGAGTCCTCTGTAAACTTGGTGCCCACAGCAAACACTGTATGGCTTTTGCTTCACAATAAAGCTTGCTCTGCAATTAAGTCATTTACTTACCAGATTGTCTAACTGGACCGCTGTCTACACTGCCACCAAATCCTGCCTTGTCACAAAAGGGAGGAGCCCAGTGGGCCTCACAATGGCAATTTTTTTTATTGTTGCAGACCTTAACAACAAAGGGAAATATGCACATGAGTATGGAAAACAGTACATGAACATGAGGGCTCTCCACTGTCTGTCCGAAAACTGTACTCAATAATAATTAAAAGTTATTAAAACAGGGCAACACTACATCTTGATGTGATTGCAGGCTGCACTGCTCCACAGAAACTTGGTTCAAAATGTATCTCCTAATGGAACTAAAAAAAGTCAACTGCAGAATTAAAAAAGCAGTGGTGGAACTGTAGCCACAGAATTGTTTGGAAGTTGCAAAAGGAGGTAGGTAGTTCTTCAGGCCCCCTACTTGTATTTTGTATTAATAAAACTATCGTCTTCTCGTCATTTATGCCCACTTGCCTGTTATTTCCTCAATCCACTGAAGAAACTAAAAAAAGCCAGTCAGTGGATGATCAAGTGAGACTCAAATCCACAATCCACAGAATTATAGCTGAGTTTTCACCTGACCTCATGCTTTAAGAACTGGCAGTAAAAAGTGCTGGGAGCTAATCTAAATATCTTAAGGAATTCAGAGAACTTGTGCAAAAGGGCAGGGGTCTGAGTTTAACACTAAGATGCTTAATATCAATTACTGGAGTGAGAACACATAATTTATAATACATTGTATAGTCACTTTAAAGATCTGCAGGTTGAGGCAGATGATTACCAGAGAGAGGCCTTTCAAACAAAATTCCCAGGCTTTTTCAACACAATTTTAATCTTGCTTGCTTGTTCTTATGTTGTTTTTGAGATCTTCCTGCCCTTTTGGTCTATTATGCAGGTTGTATTTATATTTTAAATGTTTAATTGATTTTTAATGTAAACTGCCCTGGCAACATGTTGGAAGGGCCACATATATAAATATAAACAAACAAATAAATAAATAACAAAGTGTTCATTTTTAAAAATATCTAAGCTCAGCTACAAAACTCAGGTTTGAGGCCCAAATCAGAGTGTAATATGTGAAACATTAACACGAAGTTTTTGAATTAATGTTAGGTTCAAAATTATGTAAAAGAGAATGAAATTTTATTTTTTTAGCCACAGAACATCAATTTGTAGAAAGATAATGATGTTGTAAACCTTTGGAAGATTATTTTTTAAAAATATACAGATATTTTAAACATAGGTATTTCTGTGTTAGGTAAAAACCACGTTTCCTTTCTTGGACACTAAAAAGAGCATTCAAATTGATCCTTTTTGAAGGATACTTTGGAAAAAAAACATTGACAGATATATGACAAAGCATCATAGATTTCAAAAGCTGTAACCAATGAATACTTCATTGCTCTGCTGGGTGTTGGCTGACTGTAAAAAATTGGATCTGCAATACTTACTCCACGCCCGTGACATTTTGTTGCACATTCATGAACCCCAAATACGCTGGTATTTTGGCAGCGGCGGTTAAGACAGATCTATACAAGAAGAAAAGGAGAGCAGGCTTACTATTGCCAGACAATGTATATGCTTATCTTACTTTTTTCTGGGCTGTGCTTTCCAGAAATGCTTAAAATGTGGGAGAGTTTGCAGTCAAGCCCAACAATGCATGACTGTGCTAGTTAGTAACCAAAGGGGTTAATGTCCACATAGCTGTAAATTGCTAGAGAAGGCTAGGTCACACCCAATCACCTTTGTGGAGGCAGGAAGGAAGGTTTGTTTCCTGTTCCTCTCTCTCTGCTTCAGGATGGAACAAACATGCTTTAACATAGCTATCTGCCTCGGATATGTTTCTGAGGTTGCTCTTGCTGTATTTTTCAACTAAGAACATGCACCTGCATTTCTTATCATTTCTAATAAACATCATGCAAGCCTGAGACCTAGTAACTGTGGGCAAACCATTTTAAACTAACCTTGTATTCTACGCTCTGTTTTACTGAAAAGGGGGGAAGGTGTCCCAGCTGCCTTTAAGGAGCTGAAACATTATAGAAAGAAGGTTTAAAACCCCAGTTCTTATGATTCAGAAAATATGCCTAACAATGGGATTTGGACTCTGAAACTTGGGCTCTTTAAAAACAGGCACTACCCCCCCCTTTGTGCTAACTCACACACATTGCTCTATAGAGGATCCATTATAATTACTGTATTTCAATGTGTAATGGTGACATGCTTTTGTGCTGATTTTTCCTTTCCAAAAAGGGGGGTGCGACCATTATCCGGTGAATTACGGGATGGAGGCAGAGGGAAGGGGTTGCAGATGGGCAGCGGAGGTGGTCGCTCACCTGCTGCTTCCCCTTCTTGGCTGGGGTGACCCTCAGAGAGCCAAAGGTGAGTGGCGGCGGCAGCAGCAGCAGTAGCAGCAACTTAGTTCTGGCTTTGCCTCGCCTCAAGGCCAGAGCACGCAGCAAGAGCCCATAGCGCCATGACCAAGCTGCCTCCTTGCCTCTTGACTCCAGAGACCCAAGGTGGTGGCAATAGCAGCAGCAGCCCCGGCCTGCCTTTGCCTGACCTCTCCAGCTACCTCCGCTCGGGGACAAGCCAATGGGGGCCCAAACTCCAGCCCTCGCTGCCTCAGGAGCCACCAGGAATGTGGACCCGCAGCTTGCCTCAGAATTACCCCAGTGACTATTATGCGGGGAATGCTCTGGGACAAATTTTGGGGTCCGGAAAGGGTGTGTGTCTATTACACGGTGGCGACCGGTATGCAGTGAAATATGGTAATATGTCCTCTTACTAATATCCATCATAAAATTATCTATCTACTCTGATTTCAAGTTTAGACTTATTTAAGACAGCTATAAAGAATAACTGGTACAACTTTCATTTAACAATTACACTACACCAACAATGTTGTTCTAGAATAACACAGTAAGCGCCAAATAATTTGATATTAGAATTTTTTCTCCAAGCTACAATTAAAGGGTCAAATCTCTCTAGATATCACAAGATGGCTGCTCTCAGACTATTTCCTTTGCGGTTGTCCCAAAGCATTCAACAGAATATGTGCCAGATATTTTAAGTTGCAAAAATGGGTGTGTCAATACACTTGCATTTGGTTGCTGGGGTTCACTAAGAATGAAGGTAGACCATAATACTTAAAAATAAATCACAGGGTGTTCATTGTCAATTCAGCTTTGTAAATTGCATGACAGATATTCATCTCACCTTGGTGTTAGGAGGGCTGTTTCCCTTGCTTTAAGTGCTATATCAATTTATATATTAATCTTTTCCCCATTTTTTTTAAAAAAGGAAACACTTTAAGAAAGTTGCCAAACTGCTGGGCACCAGCATTCACCTGCTGCAAACCTGCAGGATTGCATATTTGGTCTTCCCTGTTACAGCTTCAGGTGAACAACCAGGTAGCTGGCAAATTTTTTTTTTTTAGCTTTTTTTTCTTAAATGAGATTTTCACTCTGGTTCATTTTGAGCTGCCTGATCACAGCAAATGGACCTATCACTACAGTTTTGCTTAAAAGCATTACTTGATTGAAATCATGGATTTGACAAAAGAACCTTAATGTTTCTTTAACGGTTTTGGGATTTTCTATGAATAAGAAATTCACCTGCAGATGCAGCGTCTCACACTGATTCTCTGTGTGTGCATGTGTGTCTGAACATCTGTGTGTGAGAGGGCAGTTTGCAGTTTGTGAACTGACAGAGATAGAGAGCTGAGAATCCTTAGCAGAGTTAGTTCGAAACTAGAGCACAGCATTGCAAAGACTGCACAAGTTACTTCCTGTGAATCTGCCGCCTGCTATAGGAGAGCTTGCTTACATCTTCACCTACATGCTGCCTGCATATTTGTTAATAAAGCAAATATCTGAAAGTTTTTTGTTGTTGTTTAGTCGTGTCCAACTCTTCGTGACCCCATGGACCAGAGCACGCCAGGAACTCCTGTCTTCCACTGCCTCCCTCAGTTTGGTCAAACTCATGCTGGTAGCTTTGAGAACACTATCCAACCATCTCGTCCTCTGTCGTCCCCTTCTCCTTGTGCCCTCCATCTTTCCCAACATCAGGGTCTTTTCCAGGGAGTCTTCTCATGAGGTGGCCAAAGTAATGGAGCCTCAGCTTCAGGATCTGTCCTTCCAGTGAGCACTCGGCTGATTTCCTTAAGAATGGATACGTTTGATCTTCTTGCAGTCCATGGGACTCTCAAGAGTCTCCTCCAGCACCATAATTCAAAAGCATCAATTCTCACGTTTGGTCAAAACTCTCCACTATGACCTGTCCATCTTGGATGCCCTGCTCGGCATAGTTCATAGCTTCTCTGAGTTATTCAAGCCCCTTCGCCACGGCAAGGGAGTGATCCATGAAGGGTCTGAAAGTTTTACCCCATTGCTATTTCATCCAAAGGAAATTAAACCAATGGCACTGCCCCTGGAACTTCTCACTTGATAAAGAAGAGGGAAGCATGTATCAGCATGAAACTTGGGGTGGCGCTCCTCTTCACATGATATCCCTGTCCTCCAACACAGAGGCAACATAATCCATGAGCTCAAAGCTCTATGGCAATGTCCAACCCCTACTTATGCAATTTCTCGCCTGAAGCAAAAACAAAGCAATACAGGGGGGGAAGAGATACGGTGAAAGTGTTCACCTCATATGTTAAATCATTTGCATTGTTGAAAGCAGGTGCAATATCTGCCCACCACTCCCCAAACCCCAGGGTCAGCTTTCCATGCCAATGGTGCACAGACCAGAGCCAGAAGTGGGGGGGGGGGGGCAATGGATGCAACTCTTACCTTTGTACAGCAGGCTAAATTCAAGGCACACAAAAACCAGGTGTTTCTACACTTTCCCTCACACATTTCTCCAGCCTCTATCTGGGCAAGCAATCTTGTAACAGTTCAAAGACATAGTCCAGCCAGGCAAAGTCAGGGAGCGCATGGAGCAGGGCTGGTGAAGGATAAGGCCAGGCAGAGTCCCAAGATGGGCCAGAATTGGAGCTCATTTACTCAGGATTAGCCAATGTCATGCCCTCCCATCAGCCTCCTGGCCTATGGCCAGGCACAATGATTTGTCATCTAATAGCATCTGGTGGGCCTCATGTTGGCTACTCCTATACTACATTCAGAAAGTTATGGCAGTATCCCTCCACCCATTCACAAACTAATTTTCTTTTGGAATCACATGCATGCAGAGTTGCACTTTAGATATAGCCATTATGTTCACACTGGTCTAAAAAAGATGCATTTGCATTTTATCGCTGGAGAAATGAACAAACAGGGAGTGGCATGTAATCAAAAGCATTCATTTGAGACTTTATGCAATTGTTACAGAGAGTTAACTTCACTATTCCACTGCAGCTGAAAGGCCGGGACAAAGCAAGATTGACACTGCAATAAAAGCAGAGCACAATGCAAACTGAAACGACCCATTTACAGGTTGTCTGATAAATCATCCAAGTTGAGAAAAGACTATATGCTGCTGGAATGAGTATTAGATGCCAGGTCAACAGTCAGATATATGACATATAGCACCTGCACACCTCTAAATTTGGGGCTTATTTCAGCAGGAATAAAAGTCAATCACAATCATATAAGAAGCGGGGGTGGGGGGAGTGAAGCAGAAGACAACAAGGCTGCTTAAGCAAGGCAAATATTCCCTAGGGGAAAGAGGAAAAATGGGAAGGAAGTGAAGCTGCCTCAAAACACATAAGAAAGGAACATGGTATAAGGAACATGGTATAATTACAGCATGGTTCACAAACAAATAATCTAGAATTCAATGGTACAAAGAATTCTGTTCACATTAAAAGGGCAGAAGTTAAAATCATGCATACTTAAGAGCTGAAAGTGGTAACTAGGATAGCCATTCACATATCACTAAAGAGTATGAAGACATCACCAAAAAGTACATAGATTTGCATAAAATTTGTTGCTGCTAATTTCTATGTATACTTGCAAATCTAGGAATAAATATTACTTAAACAGAAATACATCTCATGAATAGTCTTCTGTCCAGATTCTGACTGATGATGGACAACTTGTGCTCCCTGGACATGGACTGAAGAGCCCTGCAAATAGAGGACTCCTTCAAACAGAGGATGACTGTCCTCTGACAAATCTCTAAATAAGAGGAGTAACTTTGTAAAATAGGACACATAGCCATCCTATCTGCAGCCTACTAAAAGCTTGTAAGTAAAGTGGGGTTGGTTACATTTCGACAGAACTAATTCAGTTTATGCTTATAGATCTAATATGTTTCAGTTTTACACATCAGCCATTCAAATACAAAATCGGTAATATTTTAGTATATATAAGGCTCTGCCTTGTATTCAGTCAATTCATTGGTCTTTCTAGCTTATGACAGTCTCCACAAATACTGATTTCCTACCACAGAACTCCCTTCTAGCAGTGTCTTTGAACAAATGTTTTAAATATAGTTTTATAACCATAAATCTTCCTTATAACGCTTTGCTGCACTTCGTTTGTTTTTGTCAAAAGGAGTAGAGTTCTGCTCCTGTACAATTCTCATTGCATTGGAGCAACCTGGAACATAAAACTCAACTCATAATCACATTATGTTTAAAGTTTGCTGTCAGTGGGAACTAACTACAGTGGGAACTACTGAAACCTCAAAAGCAATAAGAAGTTTTGAGGCTTTGACAAAATATACCCAAATGTCTTCTCTTGAAATGCAATCTGCCAATAACACAGAAGTCCCCTTTAACACTGCTTGTTTCAAATTCTTAGCTGTAGTTTCCCATGTCTTTTCATAATTTTATTTTCTTGGATTACCACTGTACATATAAATCCTGGCAAAATCTGTGCACAGATACATTAAGCAATATGCTTCTTATTCCCTTAGAACTGAAAGGCTTTGCCTTTGTCTTGCAGAAGCTGCTGTTCATCTTGGCAACGTCCCCAGATTTGAAGTACGCCAAAACAAATAGCTAATGAACAAGCAGACGGAAGTATCAGTCAAAAGCCACTACGTATAATGGTTATTATTTGTCAGGCCAAGGTATTTTCTATAAGCCAATAGGAAACACCATGAGCTCCAGGAAATACAGCAGCATGTGAATTAATTTTTGCAAAAAAGCTTCTTCTGTGGCAATCACTTGTAGCCAAGTAAGATTGTCTTCCATGAACACGGTCTTAACAGTGAGTCCGTAAGTGACTGTGGAGGCCAATTCTGGATCCACACATCTTTCCACAGTGGGGACATAGGTTTCTGGGCGGAAGTTGATCAAGGTGAGGGTTTGCCAGATGTGCCTTCCTCTTAGTATGCTTCTCCCTTTTGTCCTGAGTTTGAGCGTCTTCAACATCCACAACACCTTTGGTAAAGGCTGTTCTCCAATTGGAGCACTCATAGGCCAGTGTTTCCCAGTTGTCAGTGTTTATACTACTTTTTAAAGATTTGCCTTGAGAGAATCTTTAAACCTCTTTTGTTGACCGTCAGCATTATGCTTTCCATTTGTAAGTTCGGAATAGAGTAGTTGCTTTAGAAGACGATAATCAGGCATCCGAACAACATGACCAGTCCAACGAAATTGATGTTGATGAATCATTGCTTCGACACTGGTGATCTTTGCTTCTTCCAGTACACTGGCATTAGTTCGCCTGTCTTCCCAAGTGATATGTAACGTTTTTCAGAGACAGCATTGATGGAATCTTTCGAGGAGTTGGAGGTGGTGTTTATAGGTGGCCCACTTATAAATGTTGGTAGTCCAAGGTTGGTAGCTTTGTAAACAAGCATTTTGGTTTTCCTGTGAATGCCCCGGTCCTCAAACACTCTGGACTTCAGTCGGGAGAAAGCTGCACTCACAGAGCTCAGGCAATGCTGTATTTCAGCATCAATGTTGGCACTTGTGGAAAGATAACTGTCCAGTAGGAGAAGTGATCGACACTCTCCGTTACACCATTGAGTTGGATTTGTGGCACTGCAGAGGGGTTATTTTGTGCTTGTTGGTGCAGCACTTTGTGTTTTTTTTTGGATGTTTTCATAAGCTTCTGCGAAGATATTTAAGATGGTTTGGAGGTCATCCTCTGAGCATGGACACACTACGTTGTCATCAGCATACTGAAGCTCTATGACAGAAGTTATGGTAACCTTACTTTTTGCTTTCAGCCTATTCAGATTAAAGAGCATTCCATCTGTTCGATATATCTGTTCTTTATCTTTTAGAAGTGTGGTACCGTCTTGCTGAGCATAGGGGGCATATGCCATGATTTATTGGCACATAGATGGTCTTTGTGGCTTTAAAGAAACACTGTGCATAATGAGTGTTATCTAAGTGCTGGATCTCTTGAGCTTCTTTTATCCACCAGGTGTTCTTTAGTTCTCTAGTTCTTCTTTGAACCTTAGTGTTGGCATAGGTTTTTTTCTTGGTGGCACAGTTTCTATCTCTCTACCAGATCTGAAAGATCTTCCTTTTTAATAATGCGTTCAATCTCACTATCATTCTCATCAAACCAGTCCTGCTGTTTCTTGGTTTGGTATCCAATAGTTTGTTCACAGGCTGCAATAAGGGGTGTCTTTAGCTTGGGTCCAGCTTTCCTCGATGTTATCAGGGAACTCCGAGAGCAAATGGTCCTTAAGAGGTGTTTGGAAACAATCCCGCTTAATAGGATTTTGAAGGGCTTGAGTGTTCATTTTGTGCCTTGGTTTCCTTCCTTGAAGCCTATGTTGAAGTATAATCTTGATAGCCATTGTGAAACGTATTAATTGGTGATCTGTCCAGCAGTCGTTGGCAATTTTCATAGCCCCTCCCCCCTTTCTTAAATAAATTCAACAGTCCACAATTAAACTCTGGGAGAAATGGTTGTATAGCGCAATACTTAGCTTGGTCGCTCTGATCGATAACTTTTTTACAGGAGAGGGTTGGGGGAGTGCAACCCTGTTGCCTCTGCTTGATCTCACAGCAGCCTTTAATACCACTGACAATCGTATCCTCTTAAACTGCATGCATGAGTTAGGGGTACTGCTTTATGGTGGCACCACTCTTACTTATAAGGCCACTTTTGGCCTCCTAGAAACTGAACTGCCAGTTGTCACAAGGCATCACCTTGTCCGCAGTGCTATTTAACATCTCTGTGGGGAATCCTTTTTAGTCCTAGGGCAGTATTCTGTTCTGGCCAACCTTCTGAGGGCTATATGCCAGTGGTGGGTGAGGCTGGAAGCAAAAGTAGATGGAGCAATTAATGTGAATTTTATCTTTGTTCAGTAGGTTATAGTGGCAAGTTACAAATGCCTCCTGTAGATCCATTCATTTATGCAGGCTTTTCTCGGCTCATAAGGTCCACCACACTGATCTTTTTATTGTTTTATTAATGTTTCACTGAATGTTTTATTGAGGGATGCACTGTTTCTAATTTATATTTCTTTGTTCTTTTGGTTATAATGGACTTTAATGAAAATTAAACTGGTCAGAGATTTTCCATATTAAATTGTATGTAAATATTATAAGTGAATAACTTGAACTCTCTCATCAGCACAGCTGATTCTTCTGGATACAGGAAATTCTGTAAATCACATTCAGTGATGAACTGATAATCAAGCTGATATGCAGCTCTACATTTAGCCACCATCACTCACTCTTTCTTCATTCAATTCTATTCAGAAATAATTTGTCAATAGTTGGCTGCAGCATGTTAAAATACAGACAGAATGACTTTCACTGGCACAATAAATTCCCTTTTCAGCACTTTTATGTAAAAATTGATAGTCATGCCTTCTAGCTAAACAACAAACTGATTCCATTCATTCTCAAAAAAACTCTTGAGTATACTTAAACAGCATAATTGTTTGCATAAGCATCTTCATTTGGCCTGCCAAACCTTTACTACAAAATGCAGAAAGTGTGACTTTCATTTGTAAAGACCAAGACTGAGTTTTCCTTTAGACACACAGACTGGATTATTGGGAATAAGATTTTTTCAACCTTACTTTTCCATCTTCACATTTGGTTCCAGCAAGGACAAGACCAGGGTCAGGCATGTCATCGCCCAGGTATACGTGGGTTCCACGGCATAGAATTTTGCCTCCTCCTTGTAATGGGATGTTTGTTTCTATGGAGACAGCATTGGTACCAATTACAGGCCGATTTGCTCCCCCTTGACACTGAATTTTTCCACACTTAGCATCTCTAAAGGGAAAAGAAATAATGTTAATCATTTTAATAATGTTAGCATCTACCATTGGCGTAGTTCCAACCTCTTTTCCAATTAGGCATGACAAGAGCATATACCTGGGTTCACACTTGGCAAAAGAACTTTTGGAATCCTTCCCACAGTTTCCATAAGGATCACCTGCAGAATTGACTCTCTCAAAGCATATCCCAGGGGCAGGTTTAGCACCTACAAAAGAAGCAAAGCCATTTTAATCTTATAAAGTATGCAATAACCTGATCTTGGTAGGGGACAGCGGAAGAAGGGAGTGGAGGAGGAAACAAAGGAGATGGGTTTTGTTGAAGCTGCGCTGGACTCCAGATTGATTGGGGGTTCGGAGGCATGTGGGAGGCATTCACAGGTTTCACTGTGGACTACAACTTCCTTCAAATAGTTGTCTTGCTCCATTGGGAAGCCTAATGCTTAAGGCTCACCCAGCTGGCCCTGAATGCAGAGATTCATGACACAGTTTCATTAGCTTAAATGTTTCTGGATGCTTCAACTGCTGCTAGCTCCTTCCAGACCTCACAGCTGAAAGGAACCAGTGACAGATACATCGCCCAAGATTTACGAACCTCAGAGCTTGTGGCAGCTCTTCTAAAGAGATGCTAAGAAGGAATCTTGTGAGGTGGAAAAGACACACGTCACAACCCTGCCCCTTCTGTGCACCATTTAAAGGGACTGATGCCTTTCAGGGCCTGAATCTGATAGCTTGTAGGTTCATGTGGCTGGGTGCCTATTGGATTATCTGGGGGGAAAGGTATGCCCCTCCCCCACAATGGCAGGATGGTCCTTTTCAAGCTCATGGCCCTTTCTTGGTCATTTTGTCTCATCGCACACACCACCTAGTGATGGCTCCTGTTTATGCTTATTTGGAAATAAACCCCACGGTGTTCAATAGGAATAACTTTCTAATAAGTACACTTGGGACTGCAGCCTAAAGCCAACAAAAATCCTCAAAACTGTCCTATGTATGTTTTACATATTAATTATTCTTAATACAACAGACTCGCCAAAATCACGTTGTAACAAATAAATACCTAGTACACAAATGGGGAGCCTCAGGCTTGAGAGTGGAATGCAGCATTTCTTCCCTCCCTCTTAGTCCCTCAGGACTCTCCCCAAGCCACACCCACTTAGCAGCCCCAATCTGAGCCTTCCTCAGGCTGTTTTTGTCTTGCTGGACTTTGTCCTTGAATTGTAATAAAGCTTCTTGCCTGTGTGTGTGCGTGCATGTGCATATAGAGACCTGATTTTTGCTTAACTGTAATGTAAAAAAAGGTAAGAGTCACATCGGCTGTTGCACTTTCTTTGCCTCTGTCCACGCCCAGTTTTAACCTGGTAAGCCATTTTCACCTATCCCTTTCCCCACCCCCCAACATCAACCTGGGCCCCTCAGAAGAGGCCCACGAGGGAATACAACCCATTCCGCAGCCCTGATGCAGAAAATATTGGGAAGTGTCTGTCCACACAATTTGGGAGCAGGGCAAAGAGAAAGAAGGAAAAGACAGCTATTTTCTTCATGATAAAGTCATACAGACAAAAATAAAATACAAACGGCTCTTAGTTGCCTAAGTATATTAAAGCTAATCAGTATTTACTGTCTGACATTTCCTTCTGGTCCCAACTCTATTCCACTACAATGTGAAAGGACACATCTTTTCTAGAAAACAAACTGAACAGTTTAAAGAAAGCCCAGCCTTCTCAGAGGAGTGCTATTATAATTTTAAATACCGTATGTACCACTGGGGACAGGATGACAGTAGCATATAATGTGGCATAATACACTTCAGAAAGGCCCAATATATTCTATGGATACTAATTTGAAGCAGCTTAAGGTGGTCATCAGCATGGAATGCAATAATATTTTCAATCCATTATTCTCTTGTTGGAGACTGCTCCCATTTCCAACTAGGGTTCTGTGTTCCAGAACATGACGACTTGAAAATTTAACTTCATTAGGGAGGCAATCCTATATCCCTGAATAACATTTTAAATAGCTGAGGCTGCAGTCCTACGACATATCCTCAGAAATAAATCTACTGAACACAATGGGGCTTTCTTCTGACTAAATAGGCATAGGGTGGCATTTAGGCTGCAGTCTTAATTGTGCAATCTATTGAGTAAGCAGCATTGAGCTCAATGAGATTTTTGAGTGACCATGTTTAGGACCGGTTGGACTCCATGTATATTATGATAGCCTCAAAATAAGCCACCTCTCAAACAAAACACACACAAAGAAACACTCAGTGTTTAAGTTGTAATAAAGCATGTAATTGCTTGGGAAGTTATTAAGACTGGGCCCCCATAACCATAATTAATAGAGTGACATTGGACAGGGCTGGGGATGCCCAGGTTCAAATTCCCCTCTTGGTCAGGAAATTCACTAGGTGAACTTGGGCCACAGTCTATCTCCCAGCCTAACCTACCTCACAGGGCTGTTGCAAGGATCAAATGTGCAGATGAGAGAATCACGTATAATGCACTGACTTCCTTGGGGGGGGGGGAGGCAGGAAATAAATGTAATAAATAAATTCTGTAGGTGGGTTAGTCCTAAAAGAGTACATTTAAATTATGTATTATACCTGGAATGGGTGGAGAAACCAAATGTGATTTAAAATAATTATAGAACCTAGTATTAAAATTGCAATTAGCTACCTTCATTTCATAGTCAGTAGCCTGACTAATAGACTATCTTCAACTGAAGATTAGCTTAATGTTATATTTAAAAAAAGTTAAAGTGCATTCCACCTAGATTTAAATGGTCTACTGATCTCTCAAGCTCATAACTCAAATGCCATTTCATGCATTACTGAAAAGTGAGGAAGCAAACATATACTCTTGCTCTTTACCGCTTTGCTGTGAATTGGGACTCA
The DNA here is from genome assembly GCF_965112155.1 of Podarcis liolepis. Taxonomy (NCBI): domain Eukaryota; kingdom Metazoa; phylum Chordata; class Lepidosauria; order Squamata; family Lacertidae; genus Podarcis; species Podarcis liolepis. The sequence continues at coordinate 46,707,467 of NC_139556.1, read as the reverse complement.
ACAGGGCCATATTTAGCTAAGCTGTTGCACTAGCAGAAGCTATTGCAAGAATTCCTGCTCATGCCATGGGAATTCTTCCTCTCCCTCCCCTTTGTGCCCCCCACCCCATCCGCAGAGTGGGAAAAAGTTCCATTGCACAAAGACTATATTTGCACTGACGGAACCTTAGTCTTTGTGCTATGTTGAATACAAGCTATGCATATGAAAGCTATGGAAAGTCTGTCCTTAACAAGAGCAGCACAAAGTGAGGTAGTAGTTGCAGCACCATGGAAAGCTCTATATGACAAATGTTCCAATAAAGTATAAGCCAGAACTGAAACTTTTTATGGAACCAGGCTTGATCATTCTTCCTAGGCTCTGCCCCTTCCTTGAGGAGTGGAATACCTTAAAGACCTGGGCCCCTTGTTTGGAGTCTAGCATTCTTACTCTTGGACCACTCACTCCATATGTTTGCCTGGACTTTTAGCACAGGCAGCTGGTGGAGAGCTACATCTCTGTCTATAACCTTCTCATTGCAAACCAGGATATATGGCATAGTCAGGAATAAATGACATATAAATGGATATTTCTTATCGAGATCAATTTGAAGAGTGCTTTTCAGTTTTTACAAGCTAGTCCTACAAGTCCAATAGGGGTAGCTTTGCTGCAGCCTTAGCTTTTTGCACTTTTATAGCAAAGTGTACCTAGTTACCCTTTCTTTACAAAAAAGATTGCACACTGTGTATTCCAGCACAGAATATAAGCAGTGCTCAGTCTGAAAAGATGGGACATGCAAGGGAGCCGAAAATGCTTTTTCTCAATATGTAACCTGAGGAAGCTACACGTTAAAAGTTTCGGTGCAGCTTTCAAGGCACTGCCGTGGTTGAAACCAAAAGGCGCAACTGCAGATTACGTTCTGTCTGAGTGCTGGCCGAATATGATATCAATGAACTGGAAGAAAGCCATTGAAAAATAGTTGGCATCCATGTATCAGATTAGGAACAACTACGTATTTGTTGAGCTATAAACTGATGGTCTGGAAAGACACAATGGGTGGCGGTATCCAAGCACAAAGTTCCACTAGTGCAATACGTTTTAACTCTGCAATGGAACTTATCCCCCCCTCATTTCCCTGTGCACCTTCCGTAAATTTGCTCTAGAGAGTTAGGGAAACTCCCAGAGCAGATTTAAGGGGTCACACTAAAGCTTGAAATCTCTAAGATATCAAAAGGCTGTGAATATCACTAAATCTCTCTCTGAGACTGGCTGTCCTTAAAGATCAGGAAGTTTCTTGCATCTGGATCAATTAAAGAAGGGCCAACAACAACAACAACAACAACAACAACAACCCCACTGTGTCTGTCTTTCTTGTTCCTAAATCACAAGCAATAATTTTAACTTTATTGATATGCTGACTAAAATGTGCAGGAAAGGGTATAAAGTTAATTTTAATATTTTTGGAATGCTTGAAGTGCCTTTCCTGATTGCTCAATGAAAGGCAAATGCATTGGAGTAGAATGTGCACATGTAGGATTCTTCTGATGAGCTAGGCCGAGGAGAAAAATTAAACTGAAAGGCTGTGAGTATATTTCCGACTGATTTTTCACTTTCGAGCTTAAAAATCACACTTTAACCGGAGCATTCTCTCACCTCCATGACATTTAACAGTGAATGGAGAAATTTTACAAATGGTGCTCTCTCTCTCTCTCACTGAATACATTCATGCAGTGGCTAACATGAGAGCTGCCCTTCTGCATCAGGCCAAAAGGTCCACTTAGTCCAGTATTCTGTTTCCAACAGGGCACAGACAGATGTCTCCAGATGTCACAGCGCACAAAGTCTTCCTTATTGTTTACCGCTAGCACATGGCATTAAAAAAATGGACCTATTTATTGAAATTTTGAGATTGTAACACTAATAATAATAATAATAATAATAATAATAATAATAATTTATTTATACCCTGCCCATGTGGCTGAGTTTCCCCAGCCACTCTGGGCGGCTCCCAATCAAGTTTTAAAAACAATACAGCATTAAATATTAAAGATTTCCCTAAACAGGGCTGCCTTCACATGTCTTTTAAAGATAGGATAGCTGCTCATTTCCTTCACATCTGAAGGGAGGGTGTTCCACAGGGCGGGCGCCACTACCAAGAAGGCCCTCTGTCTGGTTCCCTGTAACCTCACTTCTCGCAATGAGGGAACCGCCAGAAGGCCCTCAGCGCTGGATCTCAGTGTCCAGGCAGAACGATGGGGTGGAGACGCTCCTTCACGTATACAGGATATACAATAAAAAGCAGCGACAAAAATCAACATTTGAGGTACATTTGCAGTCACCTCTAGGTACACCCCCTACAAAGCACAGGTACCACCCTGATTTGTTGCTTCAAATGAGTGCACAGATCACTCTAGAATGACTTTTCGGTATTTGGAGAGAACACCCTGGGGGAACTCGTGTGGTGGAGTCCTGTGCCTCAGTGGTTAGACTGGGTGGCCTTTTACTAGAACCCTAAAGGCCACCCACCTGAGCTACTGTAGATGGGGGGGGGGATGATGCTGATGGTCTATTATCTACTTCACCCCCATGAACCATATGCTAGGATGCCCAGAATCTACTTCTGTTACACAGATCAGGGAGTCATCTTTTTTAAAAAAAGAATAATTTTGTAGTTGCTATTATTAAACGACCGAGAGTCAGAAACCTTTGCCAAGCGATTGTAACTCATTGAGCATTTGCTCACCACTGCCGCAGCTAAGGCCTGTCTGTAGACCTGTCCTGCATGAATGCATAATCCTTTTTCAGTGCCATTCATTACGCTTGTAGCTGTTATGGCATCTAGAAGTAGTAAGCAAATAGGACAGAACACAAATTCTAAGGCGTACGGTTCCAGGACTTGTCTTAAAAATGCCAAAAGATCTTTGTTTTCAGTGAATTGCTTTTATCAACATATTCAATAACTGTATTAAAACTGTCCCTGTAAATCAACTGTCTGCATAGTACTGTCCTGCTTTCTTGATAACTTTTACCAAGGCTGCGAAAGGACCTCTTTTTCATTCCATTCAAAATATGCTAACCAAGAGCCAACATGTCTATTGATGTGCACGGCAGAAACTGTGCAAAGCTATGCAGTTCTCCTGCCCCGCTCTCCCCGGGCACTTTATAAATTTGTTCCAGTTTAAATGACCATGATGTCAAAAAACTATCCCTTTTTGGTATAGCCATCCCGATCCTTTTGAATTTGCAGTCTAAAAGTGGCGTGCGTGTTAGCAGGATGGAAGGTAGGTTTTTGGGGCCTACAACCACCCTTTTGACAGGAAACTCACATGCACATAGAGAAACCCTTTACTGGCTTGGTGATAACGACTGGGAAAAGCTATTAAAACATCTGAATTGTATTAAAACATCTGAATTGTAAACACCTGTATTGGGAAGTTTTTAATGTAGGATGTTTCTCTGTGTTCTGTTATATTCTGTTGGAAGCTGCTCAAAGGGGCAGATGGGCAGAGTACAAATAATAAATTATTGTTATTGTTATTGTTGAAAAACAATAGTCTATTTCCAGTTTTGCTGCAGCCCCTCTGATTAGACTTTTATAATCATGTGCTAATGTTGTTGTTGTTATAGGCATGTAAGAGTAAAGAGAACAGATAGAACTAGGGGAGTTAAAAGAAAAACAAACAGCAAAAGCTTCTAAAGGCACTTAAGGAAGCAAACCATGATGTTGTGTTTCTTGAGGGAACCCATTTATCATAATTCCAGGAGATAAACTGAAGTAGAAAGCCTTGTCTCTCTTTATTTTGTTACTTGAAGAGGCAAAGACAAAATGATTTGTGAAAGATTTGCAGTCGATATTAAACTCGTTGGGCTGGGTGAGCAGAGTTTATCTTACTTTGCTATTGACAATCAGAGTTTGGCGCCCTAGTAATTAAGGTCCTGTCAACCTTTCTAGCCTAAAGCTTTTGCTTTTTCCTCTCTACAAGAATTAAATCACCTGCTTCAAATCATGCCAGGTTAAAAACATACTGGAGATGGCACCAACTTGGATATGTCCCCTCTGCTCCAGAAGTACAAATTTGTTTAGTTACAGAAGAAAAAGACAGTTCTCACACGGCCTCACTTGCTTCTATGATCTAAACCATTAGCTTAGTAGCCTCTAGGATGGCTGAAGTAGATGAAATTTACAAAGAAGCCCTTCCAGACAGGATTAACCCCACAAAATTATAGGCAAACTCATCCAGGGGTCTTCATGAAGGAAATCTTTCTCCCCCCCCCCTAAAAATGAAAGTCTCTGTTTTTTTTTTTAATCTTCTGAAGAACTGGATGAAATTTGCAGCCTGACAACTGAACTGAGGGAGAGGGAAAGTAGAATGACCCTTTATTAAGCTCTCCTAACTGTTTGCCTACTAAGAATTAAACTAATGCAAATGGGGGCGGTGGGGGGGGGGAGAAAACAGCAGAATGAAATCAATTTGATTGAGGTATTTATTTTTAATTGTTTGTTTGGAAACAGAAAGTAATTGGGAAGGATGCCAATAACCTACTGCTCTTATGTACATTTCCTGCTTTTTCAGGCAGAACCTGCAGAAGAACAATGACCGTGTGGAAAGTTGCCCCATGTTGGAAGTTCCACAGGGCCAAAGAACACTTCCTAAGCATCACCCTCTTGAAACATCCATTATCTATTAACACTATCATTTATATCAATGTGACTATCACTGGCATTTCTTCATAATCACAACTGATACTCTCTTTTTAAAGTATGTGCACACCCATTCACACACAAAGCACTTCAAAGAAAGGTGAAATTGTTTGGCAGCCTAGAAAGTCCCTGTTTCTTAAAGGTTAATGTTTCCTTTCTCTCAGAAAATCAATAACTTTTCTCTGCCAAAAGATTTATTTGCATATCTAAGTGCCTCCTGAAATGCCAATAAAAGCTGCAGATAATATCCAAATGCATTACTCTCTACATAACTTTCAATCATATCACTATCAATAGGGTGACATCTTTAGCAATGTGACTTTACAAAAATGAAGTATTTAAAAGTTTCATTTTTAATTAAAAGGCACATACTGCAATATTTAAACAGGACCGAATTCTCCTGTTTAACACAGAACATAGCCTTATCTTGAAGACAAGTTTTCTAAACAACATTTCAGTAATACACAATTCTTCATAACAGGTAGATCAGTATTTCCTGCCCTATATGATGTCTTGTTGGGATACATATTTTTGTAGCATTTCCCCCCCTAGGAGACCTTGATGGTCTAACCCATGGGTAGGCAAACTAAGGCCCGGGGGCTGGATCCAGCCCAATCACCTTCTAAATCTGGCCCACAGACGGTCCAGGAATCAGCATGTTTTCACATGAGTAGAATATGTGCTTTTATTTAATATGCATCTCTGGGTTATTTGTGGGGCATAGGAATTCGTTCATTTAAAAAAAAATAGTCCGGCCCCCCCCCAAGGTCTGAGGGACAGTGGACTGGCCCCCTGCTGAAAAAGTTTGCTGACCCCTGGTCTAACCTTTGTAATCCACTTTTTGCTCCTGTTTGTACTTTGGTGTGGAGGGGTCAGGGTCATGTACCTTCAAAATCTTGGGTGGTTAACTAAGACTGCAATTTTCTGGTATCTAAGTCAATTCACAATGACACGGTGGCGTAAGACAGTGGTTTTCAACCAGTGTGCCGAGGCACCCTGAGGTGCCGTGAATGATGGCCAGGGGTGCCGTGGGCAACACTAACCTCTGTCCTTCCCCCCTTCCTCCTCTGATGCCCTCTCACATCTCTGCCTCACAAAGGCTTGCACAGCTGCTGTTGCAGCAGCCCTGGCTACAAGCTCCGCAGGTGAATGGTGCCAGGGGTTGTTGGTTGCCAAGAGCTGAGGTAAGCAAGCAAGTGGGTGAGGGAGCCCAGCCAGTGAACTGACAAGTGGGGGGCTGGGCAGGGAGGCAGGCTCTGCACTGGCATTTCTTCTGTTTGCTGTGTGCAAGGCCTGCCTGGGAGCTGAGTGCCCAGTGCTGAAGGGGAGTCTTTGTGTCATCCGTGCCCAGCAGCACCCGCTGCTGCCACTGCTGCCTCCCAAGGTAAGGTGCTGGCCTCACCTTTGGTCAATCTCTATTGGGCCACTAAGGCTGGAGGCATCCTCTTTCCGGGTCCCTGTGGGGCAGTGTGAGGAGGCACTTCTCTTTGGGGCAGTAGCTCAGAGACCAGTGGCGGCAGCAATGGCTGCCCAGAGGACTCCTAAGGACGGGGGAGAAAAGGCTGAGGGAACACTTTCCAAGGGAGGGTTTCAAAAAAGGGCGAGAGGCTGGCAACTCTGCAGGCAAGGGGTGACATAACTGGGCTCCTGAGCCCCATAGGGGTGCCACAGAAAGAATGTAATTGGTCAAGGGAGCCATGGACTCAAAAAGGTTGAAAACCTCTGGCCTAAGGGGCTAAACTCTTGGTCTTCTGTGCTGGGCCCAGTGAAAAGATACTTGACGTCTAGGTAGCAATTGTGTCCAGAAGTGCTTTTTATCAATTGCCTTAATTAATCAGACACATGATGAGATCATGTTTTCAAATGAGGGGTTATTATTATCTATTCATATGTAGTCTAAAGCACACATTATGGCGCTACACTCCCCAAGAACTCCCTTTGAAAAGAAATCAAACATGGGCTACAAAGATGGTGTTGGAACTGTATCATGCACTCAAATATTAGGAGCGGGCACAAGCATTAGAAGTGGGGGGAAAGTAACAAAGCATACTAAACGAATCACCATGGGAAGGCAGTGCCTCCTGAATGGCAGCCTAACAATCTTTTAACTAACTAACTAACTAACTAACTAACTAAATACTAAAGGAATTTCTTAGTGGCCTTTAATTTTGAGAAGACGGACCAAGGGGGTTCACAAACATGTAAAAGCCAACTGCAAAACAACTAGTAAAACCAAATTATAAAAATATAGCTCACCCATAATTAAAATACAAACTAAAACAAGTTCATTGAAACAGTAAGACATCCATAATTAAAATGCATAATAAACAAGCAAAATAAATAAATAAATAAATAAGAATGAAAAGTTAGGAACAGGGTGCACAGGGAGAAATCTCAATAGCAAATTAAGTATTGAGTAAGTGGATATACAGTTTTCAAATACAGTGGTGCCCCGCAAGACGAAATTAATTCGTTCCGCAATTTTTGTTGTCTAGCGAATTTTTCGTCTTGCGAAGCACGAAATCCCATAGGAATGCATTGAAAATCAATTAATGCGTTCCTATGGTCAAAAAAAGTCCAAACAAAGCCAAATTTGGTACAACAACAGTTTATTAACTGCTCTTTAAAGTCACACATACTGTAAAGAGCAGTTCAAAAATTTAAGGGAAAATAAATTAACTTTATAAACAAAACATGTCTTTGTTTTTAGTCAAAGAAAAAAAAGTCGCGAGACGTTTTCGTCTTGCGAAGCAAGCCCATAGGGGAAATTCGTCTTGCGAGGCAAATCGCGAACGGAAAAACCTTTCGTCTAGCGAGTTTTTTGTCTTGCGAGGCATTCGTCTTGTGGGGCACCACTGTACAATGCCCCTCCATCCTTGACTATGATGCAATGTCAGCTGAAACCAGATGACTGCCCAAGTCAATTTGCATTACTGATGGAAATATAATCGGTGGCACAATTTTTTCTTAATCCGGCAACAGCGATGAGTTATGTTTGCATAGTTAATGCTGTGCCCTTGCATAGTGGCTTTCATCCCAGAAATCTCTAAGTGCTAAAGTAAACATTACAGTAATTACTTCTGAGAGGTAGACAAGTATTTGCATTTTACAGTTAAGTAAACTGAGGCAGGGCAAGGCAAGCTCTACTTCTAAAAGGATTCAAATGTGCCCAGCAGACGTAGCTTCAAAGAAAGCTAATGATTGTACCTTTGGAAGAAGACCATAAAACCTTATGCTGTATTTAAGCACGTGTAGAATTCAAACCTGGGGAGTATGGCTACAATCCCAACATTTCTCCAGCAGCACAATCCCAAAATAATTTGTGGGACTGGTGCTAATGATGTGCAACTGATACTTTGGAGAACCCGAGGCTAGTTAGGAGGTGAACTGGGGAAATGATTAGTTTCTCCAAACCATTAGACCACCCAATTATATGAAGAGGTTAATAGACAGATATCACGTATCTTCTCTCCATTCTTTCAGCTCACCTTCAACTGTAAGGATGCAAGAGGGAAAATGATCCTCTACTGTAGAGGTTGGGAAACCTTTTCACCCCAAGAGCCTCATTCCCTTGTGGGGACCATTCTGGGGCCCACATGGGCTTGGTGGGTATGGCCAAAGGCGGAAGTGTGTGGAGAAACAAATGTGACTCTTGCTTTTGTACAGTAGATCACATTCCAACCATGCAAAGCTACACAGATACTTCCATCCTTCATTCAGGCAACCAAAGGGCATTATTACAGTTCAGTGAGAAATTTCCACAAGGATAAAGCACTCAAGTAGGGCATGGAGCAGGTCCGGTGAGGTGTGTGGCCTTGGGAAAAATCTAAGACAGAGGGGCCTAGAAGGCTACATTCAGCCCCCAGGCCTGAGGTTTCCCATACCCTGATCTACTGGGATTGGGCATGCAACATCTATCCTGCAGAAAAGATGGGAAATGCAGAATTTATGGACCCAGAATCACATGTGGCTTCAAAGTCTGCCTCCTCCAAATATCACAAGCAATTTGTTTCTGTGGATAAATACCTAGAGAAAGAAACAGCGAACAGGAATTCGAACTCACCTAGTCCCCAGAGTGTGATGCATTGCTGCTCATGTGTCTGGCACATGCCATTATAGCAATACCCATCTACCCTGTAGCAGGGGTGCCCGTCATGTAAGTAAACATTGGCTGGGCAAAGAGGGCTGCCTCCAGTGCAGAATTCAGGAAGGTCACAGGAATTACTGGAGTGCCTGCATAAGACCCCTGCTGGCTTCAGCTGCAGGAGGAAAAGATTTGGCTGTAATTCCAATCAATAAAAGTTACTGCACAGTGAAATTTATGCTATGGACTAATGCTTCCCCTCCCAGACTCTGCACCAAGTGGCCATTAAGCACAGCATAAAGGCACCACAGCATTTATATGCATCTCTTTGATATACTGCACAGCGGTTTACAGCACACTTCTAAAGGGCCTCCTTCATTCCTTACTAAAATGCAAGCACAAGGCTCTGACACTCTGCACACACAGAAGCACACAAGTTAAAACTTCAGCTGACTCTGCAGTGGTGGAATTATTTAAGTGGACATAAACTTTTAAGGCTGCTTTTTAATACTGTCAATTTATGCATAAAATAAAAAAAAATACACACATTGTCTTTTAGGGGAAGAAGTGCTGCATTGATTTTTTTTTAAAAAAAGAAGCAGAAGCAATGGATGCGTTTTCAGTGGTGCAGCTACAGGCCAATGAACCTCTTGAGTACCAAGTATATTCCATTGACAATGCATAATAGCTCACATAGCAATGCATGTTTCATACGGCATGAAGATTGTTATGGAGGCCTGCCCACCCCACATGAATTAGGAAGCAGGAAAATTCACCTTGCAGTCTTCACAGCAAAGCCCATGGGCACATACTGCTCCTGGTTTTAAAGTGCAAGTAGTAGCATTACAGCATTCATTTGTACATTCCTAAAAAAGAAGCCAATAAAACCTAAGAATTACAATAGGCAGGAATATGTACATGGAGATTGACTGGAATCCATATGACCACCCGATTCTCTGCATTTAGGCTAAAGAACACACTGCTTGTACGCTGAACTATATTCCAAGGACCTATACAATCCAATTCTTCCCACCTCCTGAAATGTTTTGAAATATAAATAGTACAGGGGTCCCTCGAGTTACAAACACCTCAGGTTACAAAAGCTTCAGGTTGCAAACTCCGCTAACCTGGAAGAGTCACCTCGAGTTGAAAATTTTGCCCCAGGATAAGAACAGAAATCGTGTGCTGGCGGCACAGCAGCAGCAGCAAGAGGCCCCATTAGTGAAAGCACGCCTCTAGCTAAGAACAGTTTCAGATTAAGAACAGACCACCAGAACGAATTAAGTTCGTAACTAGAGATACCACTGTATTCTGTCTCCTCATTCTGGAAGAGCATTTAATATTGTAAAACATCCTTGTAAACAAGGAAGCACAAAGTTGCAGAATCATCCAGTCCAACCCTTAACTTGTGCAGAAAATCCAGGTTCAATTTTCAACATCTTCAGGAAGGGTTGGGAAAGACTCCTGCCTGAAACCCTGGAAGCCCGTCAGCCAGTCAGGGTAGACAATATTGTCCTAGAGATGGACCAAAGGCAACTTCCTAGGTTCCTACCTCAGCACAATTCCTAATGGCTTTCAAGCTTCATGCTTCCATGAGTGGCAACACTGGGCTCTAAAAGTGGGAGCTGAGGCAAAGTTTCTGTCACCTTTCTCTAGCCCCATAATCTCACCTATCGCTGCTTTTAGAAGTTTAGGGCGACTCGCTTGCTGTTTCACCTAGGGTGTGTAATTTTAATGCGTCATTTCTTTGTTCAGTGTTCACCAACCATCACACAATTGTTCTCTGCCCTTTTTCTTTTCTCTGAACTACATACACCACATTCAGATTCTGTTTGGCCTAGTTCTAAGCATATGTCTAGACTGTGGCAGGCAGGGGAACAACTGCTGAATTTTCTTCCACATAAAAAAAATCAGAAAACTAGGTTTCATGGAGAATACTAGAACATTTCCCCCTGACACCTAGCTTTCTCAGTGAGAACTAAGCATTTCTGTGATTTTCTTCTAGAACTTTATTAGCATTACCATTCTCCTCTGAATTGTCTCCAATTTATCTTGTGCTGATCAGAAGTGGCACAGTACTTAAATGAGATCTAATCTCTTAACTGAGCTGAGCAGAGGAGTACTATTGTTTCATGAGTCTAGGAAATGATGCTTCTGTTAATGCAACTTGAAAGCAGATTAGCCTTTCTCACCAGAGTATCACACACTTGAGTTTGTTATTCACTGTAACCTTCACTCGTCCCTTAGAAGTGCTGCCTATTTAGTTATCCCCAGCCTTAATCTTTATCATTATTTATAAATTTTACTTATACATTGCCAAGCTGCTTTGAGTTTCATATACAAAGCATAGATCCATTCCCGCATGGAACTTCTGAGCCAAATACAGGCATACCTTGGAGATATTGTGGGTTCGGTTCCAGACCACCGCGATAAAGCGAATATTGCAATAAAGTGAGTCACACAATTCTTTTGGTTTACCAGTGCATATAAAAGTTATGTTTACACTATTGTGTGTTCTATTAAGCCAACCCCCCCCCCCCGGCTGCAGAGGTGGGAGCGGGGAAACCCAGCTCCAGCCCTGGCCAGGTTCACTCCCGTGGCCAAAAGAGGGGTGGGAGTGATGGGCTTCCTTCCCCTGTAAGCGGTGGGGCTGCCTGCAGCTGCACCCACATTCACATAAGGAGCAATATCTGCTAAGTGCAATAAAGTGAAGCGTAACAAAACGAGGTTTGCTGGTAGCTTTTCCCCCTTTTGAGTACTAGGGCCATGAAAAATGTAGCAATTTCTAATGCAGCTATTGCAGTAAAGTGATTTTTTCCCCTTGATGACAGCTCCTTGTCAAAGGCACAAGGGACTCTAGGTATACCGCTGGGGGTAGATGTGACCCATGGCCAAATTCCATCTGACATATGGCATCAAACCACTCTGATGGCTCCCCCTACCGCCTGGCCTAAACTGTAGCCTGTCTTCTTCTCACCTAAGCCTTAACATCATGATGGAGGTATGAATGATGCAGCACTGAGCCAAGGAGAACAGAGAAGAAATAAAGAAGCCCTCCTCTGAAACAAGTGAGAAAATGCAATCAATTGAAAGACAGCATCAGCAAGACCTGACAGGTGAGTGAGAGGCCGTACAGAGCAAGCTTTTCTGCCCCCCTTCCTCATCCTTCTGTTCCACCTATGGTGGCTGTGAACTGGACACCAAGTACAGCTACCCCACAGGCAGACAGGGTCTCTTATCTAGGCAGAGAGATGGGAAGATCAGAATATGAGGAGGAGTGGGAAAGCCAGAAAAATGCAAACTGAATAAAGATATCTCATGGCTAGAGAGGCGAACCAATAATTCACTATTGCAGCTCTAATATGTGGTGAGGTGGTTATATTTAGCCTTTGACATTTCACTAGTTAACAAATCTTCCTCGCATAAGATTTGCATTGCATAATTCTCTTGCAGGTGACACGTTAAATGTATTCTGGTTCTCTTCACCTTTGGCTCTGACTCTGCCCAACATTGTTTTTTTTACCTCCTGACTGACTTTTTCCCATGGGTCACAAACCCTCATAGAAGAAAAGTCCTCAACCTCTGCACTGGCTAATAAAAAACAGCTTTGTATGCAAGCTTCATGTAGAGTTACACACAGAACAACATGATCCACTCAAAGATTAGAGTGGTATTGATGTGCTGATCCAATTTAAATTACATAGCTAATGCAAAATTAACTAATGTACTGGATATGCTGGTAACACAGAGATTACAGTGGAAGACTGGGACTAAAACCAATCACAACTGAGCCACCGTTTTCCAAGGAATTTAACAAAACAAAGGAAGAAGCCACAGTTCAAACTGCTTCATGGCATTATTAAGCGGTTTTTACTTTAAAAGGTATCAGTAACACTGAGGAGTGAAAACGTGAAAGATAACTGGGCTAGAATGAATGTGAAAGCTACAGATACTCTATTGACTTTAAACAAGCAGATAAACCTACTTCTCATGCTTTGCTACCCAGAAGAATGAGTATGCTGTCAGGAAATCCTTATGGCTTGATCAATTCAATAAACTGTATGGGAAAGCTATGCAATTTCTTGCTATTTCAATGTCTTTCAGTCTATTATGCATATAACTTTATGCTTACAGGAGAAGACAAATCCATAATTCTCTGGTATATTTAGTTATGATAATCTGGGAGAGAAATACAGTATCAACTTTTAACACCGACATCTAAATGAAGGAAGGGTAGGTGTCTTCCCTGGCACAATGAAGTCAGAGGAGCAGTCACTTTCCTTGTCTTGGGCAGCCATGGAAAAGGAAGAAGGGATGTTGGCAGAAGGCCTTTCCCTTTCCAAGCCTTTTCACTGTGCATGTGTTATGTACTGAGCTGAATCCTAGAACAATAGAATCCAGAATGCAGCAGTCTGATTGGCCCGCAGGAGCCACCTAATCCACCTCCAGGTGGAAGTGAATCAGCGACCTGATTGGCCTGCAGGAGCAGCCAATCAGGCTCCTGAAGGAGGTGAATCCGCAACCTGATTGGCCTCCAGGAGCAGCCTGGAATTAGCCAATCACGCGGGGCCCATTGTGTAAATAATGTACATATAGCTAGACATTTTGGGGAAAGTTTCATTCATTGCTACTATGAGCTGAATAAAGTGCATTAAACACACTCGACTCTGAGTATATTTCAGCATGCTGGGCACAACATACAGCAGCCTCTTCTTGGTTGAGGAAGAGTACCAGAATACCAGCCTGCAGACTTTGCAAAAACACTGCATGGCTTTGGTATTTAGACAAGCTTTCAAGGAATACCGAGACCGGAGAATAGTGGTGCCTAAGGACTGATATGACTTGATATTCTAAATTGAAATTTCGAGTCTCCTTTTAAAGCAGTCACGACAGACAGTCCTACCTCAGGTTCCCCGCAGTCACACTCCTCTCCTTCTTCTACATAGCCATTCCCACACTTTGGGCCACCGAAAGATTCCTTAACTTCAGGCAGGTTGAATAGGCACATCCCCACTCCTTTCTCCAAGCTGCTTTCCAGGTCTTTCTTGCTGCAGCTGCTAAACATCATAGGAAATGGGTAGCTGGGGGAAAGAAGGGGTAGGAACAGGGGAGACAGAAGAAAAAAATTACCGTTATCAAAGAATTATGGGTTTGAATTCGGAGACAAGATGTTCCGTAACACAACACTCCTAGCAAATTCTACGGCATCATCGTAATGTGTCCCAAGAAATGAACAGAAGGGAATCAAATGTCATTGTGCCAGAGGCTGGTATAGTGCACACATAGTTACGGCAGCTAATGCTAGTATTTCTCAAACAGCACTCATTATACTGATAGCCATTATGATAATAAACATAAACAGATTAAACATAATGAATGCCATAGCTTCCTTAAATACTCCCAGTCCAAAACTGCTCATAAATATATACCCCTTGCTACAATATTTTCAAGTCCCACAAACTCCAGGGTAGGTTTTACAGTGTGGGATGTTATGGGGCATGGAGGGAATGAAAAATTAGATTCAATGGGAGAGAGGCAGAATGAAGGGGAGTGGAGGTCTATAGAGAATGTGGCATCAGCACCCTAAGAGGAAGAGAGAGTCCAATCCAAATGCTTGGACAGGTTTGGCTGCTGATCGTTGCTCCTATGCCTATATATTTGATATTTGAAAAGCACCCCAAGTATTTTAGTATACACTGATGTTGTGATGTTAATATGTCTTGTAATGCTATCTTTTTGTTTCTGCAAATATTCTCCGCGGTCCCACTGGAAGCTTGCCACTTTGTTAATTGTGAGTGAGATAAAAACTTTTGAGAGTCATTCAGCTCAATGCCAGCTGCATCAGGATGTTTGCAAGGACATCATGCCACAGACATTGTACAGGATGCCAAAGTGCACACTGCGATTCTCTGCAATTATATTAGGTGTGGATCACAACCATCTGGCAAATAAAAGACAAACTGTCTTATTTCCCTAGACTCTGGAACCCATTGACTTCCTCTCTGCATTCAGGCAACAATTCCACGCTACGGCTGTGTAGGGAGCCAGCCAGCTCGATAATGACTGGGCTTTGTTCCCTAAATGTTTTTTGTGATGGACGGCAGAGCCAGACCAGAGTCAGAACCAGTTCTCCCTACTCCCCAACCTGACACCTGTCTAACATCTCAAATCAAATCCTAGCCCTCTTCTCAAATGCATCCCTATCTCTCATCTTAAATCCAGCCCTATCTAACTCTCTCCAACTCAGAAACTGCTCCTTTTATTCTTCCCCCCCAAAAGTGCTGTTCCTGCCCCCTCTGTGGCCAGCTGACTGTAGCTCATCAGAGAGAGGCTCCAGCACTATAGGGGAATTTCAGGGGGACAGCATCACCAGACTCTGGTCTGGCTCTGCTGTCCGCCACAGTTTTCCATCAATCATATATTATTAAGAACAGGATGCGGTCTTAAAGAGGGAAATAAGATAGTGAAGAGAATTCCCATGTTGCTAAATCAAAAAGTTTAATGAATCAATAGTTATTTATTATTTTACAGACAGGGAAGAATTCAGTGCTCAAGAGTTGCCAAGCAATTAAGGGTATATTTTAGCTAAAGAAAAAGAATCACCTGCAGTCCTAAGTGGTAGTAGATATTAAAGCATTTCCAAAGCAACACAGATACGTAATTTGGATCTCATGAATGATACGTTACAGTATGATTTAATTTTACAATGTAGGGAGAGAAGTGGGAAGGGAAAAAAATTGGCTGGTAGAATGGTGTACTGTTTAGAGTGTGTTGGACTAGGACCTGGGAGACTAGAGTTCAAATCTCATCTCAGCCATGAAGTTCATTGAGTAACCTTGGGCAAATCACAGTCTCTCAGCTTAACTTACTTCACAGGGCTTTTGTTAAGATAGAACGGGGATGAAGAGAACAATATATGCCACCTTGAGCTCCTTGGAGGAAAGGTGGCTATAAATATATACAAATCTTAGAACTGTAGAGTTGGAAGAGACCCCAAGGGTCATCTAGTCCAACCCCCTGCAATGCAGGAATCTCAGCTAAAGCATCCATGACAGATGGCCCTCCAACCCCTGCTTAAATAAATAAATATTAGGCATTAGGTAAGTTTTAAGATGGAGTGTGGAAGAGGTAGTGCACATTCAAATGAGGGACGATTTGATACTTGAAGGCTAAGCCTGCAATTATATGCACTTATTTAGAAAGAAGTTCCAAGTAAACAAACTGAAATTTACTTCTGAATAAATATGCATGGGATTGTAACAAATGTCAAAAAATCTTTCATAAGCAAAGCATAGTAGGTAGTACTGGACAAAATAGCATTTCTCTACAAGATGGAAAGTGACTTGGCCATGCTTTTGGTTGGCGAGAGTCAGAAATATGGGGGAGGGAACCCCAGTTCTCAACACATGGAAGAGCTCAGGTAGTTGGAAGAAGAAGAAGAAGAAGAAGAAGAAGAAGAAGAAGAAGAAGAAGAAGAAGAAGAAGAAGTTGTTGTTGTTGTTGTTGTTGTTTGGATTTGATATCCCACTTTATCACTACACAAAGGAGTCTTAAAGCGGCTAACATTCTCCTTTCCCTTCTTCCCCCACAGCAAACACTCTGTGAGGTGAGTGAGGCTGAGAGACTTCAGAGAAGTGTGACTAGCCGAAGGTCACCCAGCAGCTGCATGTGGAGGAGCAGGGACATGAACCCGGTTCACCAGATTACAAATCTACTGCTCTTAACCACTACACCACACTGGCTCTCATAAGCCATAAACTGGACTGCAAGTTCATTTAAATTGAGTTACTGGATGATCCTGGGTGAACTACAAAAATGCATCACCAGGAATCTTAATTCCTGTGATGATTTGCTAGTTTCTAGTTGATTTGCTAGTTTCTGGGTCTAGTAAGGAGCCCACAGTAATAAATAGAAAATAATTGTTTTCTTGTGAAATTTATTATGAATTTAGGAGTGGGTCCCATAGTTCACTCTTTGACATTGAAGTCAACATTAGGAATGATTCCATCTAAAGAGACTTTCAATATAGACTTTATCATTTTTATATATTCATACTTTACATATTAAGCAGTACAAAAATTGCTTCAAAAGCCACAACAACATTTTTGTACAATTTCATTTTAAAACCAGGTTAATCTCAAAAAGTGAAACTTTTTAGAGCCGAAACTTAGTTGTTGTTGTTTTTTTTAAAAAACCATGTGTATGTGTGTGCATATAATTTAAAGCGTCAAATTTAAATTCATTGATTTTCATCCAAACAGGTGTTTAGGATGACAAAGGCCACTCTTGACATTATAAACGTATTCCAGTGTGCAAATACTGGTTTGATAGGTATGTGAAACAGAAACCAAATGAACAACAGAAATATTGTTGGTAATCACTAAATCAGAAAAAATATAAGAACCAGCGAATGTTTCCACAATAAACATTAAACATTTATCACCACCCATTTCTTCAAGTGCATACAGATTCGCTCACTCCTGCTTATAAAAGTTTCATGTGACCATCAATGGGGCAATAGGTCCTTTAGCCTATACTGGTGACCACAGAGTGTCACTGCTAACTAATGCGAATTCTCTTCACCTTAAAAGAACTCAAGCTGTTTCCTATTTTGAAGCAACAGAGCCATTCAAATTCTGGCCTTTCCTGTCCTTGACACTGATTTCCTCAGCTGACATCAGTGCCATATTCACTAGTTACCAAAGAAAGCACAGATCAACTCAAAACATTTTGTTTTGAAATAAATAACCTCACAATAAACAGGAGATGAGCATGTGAAATCTGAAGCCAAGAGTATATGAATGAATTATTCTATAAAGTAGGATGGGGTGACTTTATTCTATAAAGCATCTGAGATGCACTAAAATTTTAGCTTAAGGAGCTTTTTTTTATGGAACCATACATATTAATTAAGTTTTAAGGACTCCTTTTATATAGTGCACATTTCTGCAACAGCATAACAAAAGGGAAATGAGGTAATAAAGGAGCTCCATGTGCCCATATTGAAGATAAGGGGGAAGGATAGAGAGTTTATTACATTATTCTTGTAAGACAGGAAGAAACAGATATCTGCTACTGGGCAAGGCACACCCACACTGCTTTTGACCCTTAACAAAACCCTATATTCAGCATCTAGGCAAGACTTAAGTAGTAGAAATTTAAGACACTAGCAGGATGATATGGGCTTCAGGCAGAAGGGAGCTTTTCGGCAAAGTTATCCTCACTGGCTGAGCCCAGAGGAAGAATCCAGAGTCCATCTGAACAGTATAGGATCAGGTATGTATACTGAGTCTCTGGAAAAATAAAAATAAAGTGACTTTGCTTTTGCACAATAGGCCAATAGAAGGGGGAAAGTCAAGAACAAGACCCATCTGTTATATCTACTAATGCTGCTCCCCCTCACCTATGAATTACTACACTGGGGGAAGCGTTAGAAATGCAAAAGCCAGTCTCCACGGTCTGTCTGATAAAGGGTTTCCAGCCCTATGGATGGGGGTAGAGAGGGAAATAACAAATAAATATAATAAAATATGGAAATTGAGATTGCTATTATTATTGGCTGATTTGAAACTGGCAGCCAGCCGTGACAAAGCCAATCAGAGCTAGCTTTCCCTACACAAAGAGCTGTTGCTGCTCCATCGGAATCCTGGCAGCTCTTTACAAAAACAGCAGCCAGGACAAGAGCACAGACGCTCAGCCATACATGTTGGCAGCCTGTTTGTTGGCGGTCACTGGGCCCCTTGCCGATTGTGTAGCATTAAAAAAAACCCCCAACAATAATGAAGATGAATACGTTCCGAACAGGACTTCCACAAACTGTGTATTGCTTCGGTTACCATCAGTTAGTCAAGGCACCAAAATATTCACCAGTAAATCTCACAAGGAAAACATGTATGGTTGCCCTTTCAGAACATTGCTATAATGTTATAATTGCACTTTTCTCTGCAGTTCCAGGATTCATACCTCTCTGGTTTTTTGAGTGGGATTCATTGTCAGAGTAAATTTCTACATTGTTAACTCTTTGTTCATGCAAGAATGCTATTTCTTGGGAAGGCAACATAGGAATTTCATGGGAGTACTGTGCTAAAATCTGTCTCCCAATTTCACAAATAAGTTTCTCTCTCTATGAAAGGGGCTTCTGGGTTTTTTGGGGGTGGTGTTTGTTTGTTTTTTTGCCTCATTCTCAAGGACAGTTGACAATTTCAGTGATGGGGGTTTATAGCTTACCTTATAGTTTCAATGTGTCTGAGAGTTCTGTGTGTGATTTCCTTTCAAGTAAGCATTTCTCCAGCACTCTACCAGCATTCCTTGTTGCCCACACTTCCTGATCTCAAAAAAAGCCTCATGAGAAGAGCTGTGGCTTCATTATGTCTTCCTCCTGGGCTTTAATTGAAGGGTAGACACCAAAGAAGGCTGCAGAGTGTAGTCCACAGCATAGATGATTTACAGAATGAAAGGACACCCACAAACACCCCTTAGCCACCTCAAAAATAAAGGAAGTGCAACCAAAGCCTGCATCCAACCCATGATAATTTCATCAAAAATTTTCTCTCCCCTTTGGTAATTTTTAATGCAATTTCTTTTCTCATTATTCAATCAAGAGCGGTTGAAAAAACAATGGGGGAATTTTTCAGCAGACCACTCTTTCATGGATGATGGAGGGAGTGCCTGCCTTGGATCTCACAGACTTTTGCATGATTGATGTGTCCTGTCAGTCTGGCTTTTTAGGGGAAATTAACATTGTTCTGGCATACACGGACCCTTGCTTCAGAATTAAAAGCATAACAAACCCCATTCCATCAGTAGTTAAAATTAGGTGACATTAAAGTGCTTATTTCTTAAAAATAAGTAGATAATATTTCAGGACTGTACTAATTTATTTTAAAAAAAACCAAGGAGCAGCAGTTATGATGGAAAAGTTTTATTTGTGCCAAATACATTGGGAATTTCAAAAAGTTACAAAACCTAGGATGGATTTATCTGCAACTGTTGTTATGTCATTTTAGCGGAGTATCTATTCATGAAAGTTGTCAGCAGAAAAAAAGATTTCTAAAAGGTGTAACACAGAACACTTACGGAATGGATCTAGAGTTAACTTCATGAAATGGATCCTTCTAAACTCAATACCTCTGATGATTCCATCAGGTTTTATATAAACCACTCTAGTCCAATAGCCCTTCTTTCCAATGGAAAGCTGCCTAACAGGGAATCAGAACATTGGTCCATCTAGCTCAGGCTTCCTTAACCTTGGCCCTCCAGATGTTCTGAGACTACAATTCACATCATCCCTGACCACTGGTCCTGCTAGCTAAGGATCATGGGAGTTGTAGGCCAAAATCATCTGGAGGGCCGAGGTTGAGGAAGCCTGATCCAGCTCAACAGAGTTTCATATAAGGTGCTTTTACAGCCTTACCTAGAAATCCCAGGGGTTGAATGGGGATCTTTTGCATATAAAAAATGTGGTCTAATGCTGACCTATAGAATGGAGAAGTTGCTAGTGACAGTGAAAGAGGTACTTGACCCTTTCCCTGCCTCTGCCATTTCCCAACTTCGGATCATTTCCTGTGCCACGCGCCAGGCAGGATTCTAAAGACATGAACAAGCTGGGAATTTAGATTTTTCTTCATCATGATCAAATTATGACCCCTGACACAATCAATCATGTGAACATTTTTGTGTGCTGCATTAGAGATTTGGCTGTACACAGGGAACTCACTTCTGTGCCATATCTGTAACATCTGAATAATTAAATTGTCTCAGGAATGTTTATCAAATACCAGAATTATGAACAAAGATTGCATTAAAAAAAAACTGAATGATGAATGACGGCTCTGCACTTAGCCTCCCAATCTACTTTTACTCTCTCTTTTGTTTATTCTTTTAATCCCTAGAGCGTCATATAAAATAGAACACAATGTTCCCATAGCTTTCCCATCTATAGTTCATGTTCAATACTTGTACCGATTTTCACAAGCCCAATTACCTGTCATTTTCACAAATAACTGAACTGATGTGTGGCATTAATAGCTTAACACAGAGGCTGCCAACCCTGCACCCACGAATGCCTTCCTTGGTGGCCTCCGAGATGGCCAGTGCAACCAGACTAAAATGTATTAAACTAGAACCACCTTCCTGCACGCAGCAATTTTTTGAGTTGGAAGAGCCCACCACTTCCACTCCAGTTGCATAAGATGAGGGAAGGCTAAGCGTCAGCTTCACAATTTGTATGTGTGGAAAAGGAGTGAGTGCTGTTACTTTTTTGAAGATTTATTTTTGTGGGGAGGATGTTGTTTGGCCTCTCAAGGGGCTTTGTTTTAAATCACAGGGAGAAAGATGCCACCCTTTCTTGTTCTTGCTTCCTTCTCCATAGCAAGAATAGTTCCCAACTTGATGGTGGGGGAACACAGCACAGAGACAAACACACTTCTTATCCCCATCCCCACCACCATCTTTCTGCTCCAGTCAGAACTGTTGATAGAAGTGGGGGTGGGGGGAGCACAGTGTAGAGGCAGAGACATAATGTTTCTGCTGCCTCTCTCACAGCTGGGGTTCTTTTCAGGCTGATAGGATGGGTGGGAGGTGTACTGTGCAAAGACATGATCTTTATCCTTATGTTTCTGTGGCCTATTCTGCAGAAGGAATTGCTCTCAAGTTTATGGGTGGGAGAGCACCGTGCAGACACAGAGCAGAGACATCAACAGCAGCAGCATCTTGCCTGTACCACAGAAGGGATCATTCTAAAATTAAACCAAGCCACTCCTTGTGTCAACCATTTTATATTAGGTCATACCTTGCAGTGGCCATTTTGCGAGTGGTGCCCACAACGTTCTCAGAAATCTGAATGTACCCCTGGGCCTAACGAAGTTGGCAACCATTGGCTTCATTTAGGCGGATATGAATCCATGCTGGCTTGGGAATACTACAATCCATAAGATTTACCTTACAGGAAAAAAAGATGGATCTGGCCTGCACCACTGAGGCTTATCTTCTCAAGCTGTGAGCTTTATAAGAAGGACAGATTTACAATGCAGAATGCAAGATTCTGATCAGAAAGTATTGACAGAACCAACAGCTGGACGGTTTTCAGAAATACTTCCAGGAAGAAGTAACAGCTTTTAACAGCCTTGTGCAGGACATACTGTCACAGCTTAATATCTCCACAGTCACAAAACTGCCAAGTAAAACATTATTAGGAGTTGCTTCCACTTTGACAAATGTACAGTCGGAAAAGTTATTTCTTGTCAAGAGGTCTATTGTGAGCCTCGTTTCCCATTGCAAAGGTGAAGCAATACTAAACCAATTTATCAACCTTGACAGTATTCTAACTGTATTCAGGAGTTATCTGCCATGCAAAGCTCTGTGGGAATTGTACGCAACTACTTTTCCTGTAGGAAACTAGGCAGTCAAGGAGAGTTGCTATAATCATTTTGCATTTGCCTCTGGCTCATCTTCTGTTCAGTTTCCTTTTAGATTGCTACCTCATTAATAACAATTAGCTCGACAGCAGAGGGTCTGGGTTTCACAATTTATTGTTTAGGACTTGATGTTAATCCAGTGCTGAATCAAGGAAAAAGGAAACCATATATGAAAGAGAGAGAGAGAGAAACATAGGTCATGGTAGTGTTGCATTAATGGAAAAAAGAGCAGAAGTTGTAGCATACTTTGTCGTTATTGCCAATGTTAGAGGAAATTGTAGATAAGAAACCAAACTAGATTAGCTTGTGTTTAAATTGGTTGCGTTAAACATAACATCCAGTACTAGCGATAAGTGAATTATGATAAATGGCTGACATGGCCGTTAAAAACACACTGCCTGCATTCAGTTTCCTACTGTGCTATTTTCCTCCACTCTGTTCCAAAAAGGGATGTTGCCTGGCAGGAATTAAAAGACTATCAGAGAAGTGCCAAGTCTACACAGCCTGTTGGGTATTCTCTAGCTCTTTAAAATTATTTTTACTAGTATTTAGAAAGAGCTCTTTTCTCAATTTTCATAGACACAACAATGCTTTTCTATCCTGTATAATAGGAAAAGGTGCCAGGAGTCCGCTTACCGATAGTTGGTAAATTAGGGTTGCAGGCCAGCGCTGCCTCCCCTGACAGGATCCAGTGAGGTACACCTCTTGCAGGCAGGCTCGGGGGCAGGACATTCCAAGGGGCAGATCCATCTGGGTCCGCAGGCTTCACTTGGGTCCACTCCTGGGGAATACATATTGGCTTGCCCCTAGCTCCATATCCAGTAGGATTTCCCTCCCTCCCTCCCTTGTATGAGGCTTGTTATGTGCTTGACCTTGCTATGGACATTGTTGGTCGCCATATTTGGGACCAGGTAGGAATTTTTGCACCAGGTCAATTGGAGCTCACCTGGTGATTTTGCCAACTCATAGCAATCGTCGAAACTTTTGGCAGTTTAGGCATTGAGTAATCCTTAGTCTTGGTCAGAGGGGAGGTTGTAGCATCTGCCTGTCCCTCTGAAGGAAAGGGTATCCCGTTAAAGGGATCCAGAAGGAGTTGTTCAGAAACTCCTTGGCGGTGATCCCGTGGGGGTGTTCCTATTCGATGTATGTCACAAGACTCCTGTGTTTCTGTGTTGATCCTACCAGAAATACTTCCAGCAGGCAGGCTGGGGGTCTGGTTAAACCCAATGCCTAGGCCAAACCTCTGCATTTACAGTATAATCAATCAAAGTTGTGGCCTTATTTGACCCCAAGACATTGTACTTTAATGGAATCTGCTGAGAATGCTTGCAAGATCTGGACACACTAATGCTTAACGCTAAACTCACAACTTTTTATTCTCCTAAAAACAATTAAAGACCTCTAAAATGTCCCTGAATTATTAATAAATGGGCACTGTCTGTCCTTTAATTGCACACGGTTGTTTCAGTAATTTAAAATGAAATGTTGAAATAATGGCATCCTGTCAATTCTTGGTAGTTTTTAACCAAAAGAAAATGGGAAAGCAATGGACTAAATCATCCTGGTATCTCTCTCTCTCTGTGTGTGTGTGTGTGTGTGTGTGTGTGTACGCACGATTTCACCATGTGTAGAAGAAGTGTGTGTGGGAGATCATCATGTAGACAGGCCCAAAGACTCTGCAGTGAAGCAAAATTTTCAATAATACCACATTTCAGGCATTTATTTGACAAAGGAAATACATTGTTTTAAATGTCCTCTGATCTCATTCACGTGTAACACTATGGCTTAGCATGAATGAGCAAGTGTGCAGGATCCTGCAGGGGTTGTCATTGCTTTGGTTGTTCTGCTGAGCTAAGCCACGGTTTTGCTTACATGTCATCCAAACCAAGTCTCATGGTTTGGCTCTCTCCAGAGAAATCATGAGCTGCAGCCAAAGTTTGCCCAGTGTTTTACAGCTCATGGTTAATATTCTCCATTAAAATACCAATTCAATAATTAGAACAAAAAACACACACACACAAAAAAAACCTGAGATGAAGGCAATTAATCATGCTCCACTGGGAGGCATATTCTCTCACAAGCCCATCAACTAATTATCAATGGTCAAAAGGTTGCAAGAGGACTAGTTTCAAATCCATTATAAAAACGAAATGACACAAATGTCATGATCCTCCCCACAAGCCACAAATCATTTAACACAGAACTGGGCACATGCAGCACACAGTGATATGATCACCAGAGAACTTAATTTTAGCAATTAAACCATGTACTGGCACTTTATATAATAATGTACACCATGGCAGTGTTGAGTGAGCACCGATTCCAAATTCATTAGGGGTAGGGCAGCAAAGACATATACCATCATGCAACCTGAAAGGCCAAGAACACAATTCAAGGAAACCTGTTACCGGTATTTCACAAAACCCTCAAAACAGATCTCAATGATTGTTTAGTAATCTCCCTGGTAAGAGACAAGAATACAAATCTTTACAACTGTTTCTGGTAGATGTTTCTCCATGCTATATAAAAACCAGACTTACTAAATACTACTCACCTGGTCACTAGTGCCAGGTATGAACAGGCTCCAGGTAAAGTCTTACAAAACTGTATTATTTACACCACAGTTGTTTAGCAAAGATTTGTGTGGACAGGAGGGCCTGTTAAGATTGTAATGGGCTACTGACTTTTCTGCACTTATTTTCAAGGCTTGTTAAAATGCTCATTTATCAAATCTCCTAGAAGAAAAGTGTGCTTGTTGAACAAGGTCAAAAAGACAGTCCAACCTTAAAAATGTCACTGGGGCTTTAGTGCAAAGTACAAGCAACCTAGCTCTGTCTGATTCAGCATGAAGGATTTTTAGCATCCTGGGGAGAGCAACACATTTCAATGAGATAAAAGTGAAAAAAGCTTTCTTTATTGCAAAGCAGCAGGGCAGTGGAACCCCACTGAAGAAAGGATGGAAATTATAATGGAACTGACATCTGGATGTGATTGGTATACCAGGCTATCATTAGCAGGCACTTGTGTTACCGTTAACACCTGATTTTTTCCCCCTTTAAAAAAGAGACAGTAAAGCAGAAATGGAATTCCGTGAATATTCAGAAAGAAAACTGTGTTTGCCAGCTGTGTCTTCAGTTCAGCTAAAGGACAGTTGCAGTGCAAATTTTTTATTCATGGAAAGGAGATAGAGAGCTGTATTTTCAAAAAGTGGAAAGAATATGGCTCACCTAAATGGGGCAGCCACAAGACAGAATTGCCAAGATTGAGACAAATTGAACTAGTTAAGATTTAGTTCCATTCTTTTTGAAGTATAGTCTGATTCTGTACATTCCACTGAAGTCCAAGTATGACCCTCCCCCCCCCAAAAAAAAAACAGGAAAAAGAAACAAGACACAAATTCCTTAAGGAGGCTAGCAGAGACAAAAAACAATTTGGACTGGCAATATTTCTAATGAAAATGATGCAGCGCTTTTAAATTCATTGATACTGACTCAGGATGTTCCTTGTGCAATATGGGTGTAACAAAATTGATTCGTCTTTGGAAAACTCACAAGACCAGAGAAGAGAGCTACAAAACTGGTAACACAATATTCAGCTACATCTCAAGACTGCCTGGGCGGCACCCAATGATGTCCAGCTACTTGCACACAATGGGGATTGCGTTGTCTAACTGCCCAGTTGTCTAATTGGGCTTCTCGTTTTTCTTCTCCCTCCTCCGGTCCCAAATATCAAAACAAATAAACTCATTTTTTTTCTATAAACTTGCTCCATTTTTATCTGCCTTCTCTGACAAAGTTACGTTAATTTCACCATGTATACCATTTCCCAAATTCTAGCTTGCCATGAGTCAACATAGTGGTTTGGGGGGTTTTCCACTTCTGATATGGTTTTATTTACACAGATATACAACCTGCACCTAGATAGATGGGTTGCAGAGCATTCACATCCTATGAGGCTCTGGCTTCTCCCTTGGATTCAAAGGAAGGCCAAAAATACCAAAACACCTCCCATACTCTGTGCCTCTTTGTTCCAGCCCATCATTCCCAGCTCACTTGGAGTTCTGCCCGCTCCTTTTCCTTCTTGCTGTTAACCAACTCCAAAGGACCTCATCCCAGTCTACGTCATTCAAAGTTGAATCCCTAAACCTGGCCTTTGCCTCTGACCACTAGCAGAGGGCTGCAATGCAACTTCTGCAGACTGCCCTCCAATATTCTTATTATTTTCTTATTTCCTTTTTCCTGAGTGGAGATAGAACTTTGTTATAAATTCCTCAAAGGGATCTAGGTAGAACAAGACCTTTCAAACAGACAGCAATTGATTTTGTGTTTTCTAAAATATTATTTTTCTATCTGGACCAAAAAAAAGAAGAAGTTTATTTGGACCTTCCTTGTCCTCTGTGTGCCCCTTTCCTCCTACCTAGCACTCACTTTCATACCATTCTCCCTGGAGCACAGGGTCCTTTAAGATCCCACATACAACACTAGGCCCTATACTATTGCCCCAAAGTCAACATTTTGTTTTAAAGAAAGACAAAGCTACCATTACAAAGATGTCAGTTTACAAAAACTAATTTCTCTTCATTAAACATTTTTGGTTGCAATTCTTTTCTTGAAAATGTTCTCTTGTACTGTGATTTATTTTTGTAGGCTGAAATAATCTGAATGTCAGGATCACTCTGTCTGCTTTCTTCTTTAAGCCATAATGCCTTATCATCATCATGTGTGCTTTGCTAAATGTGCTCAAACCTTTAAAACATTTTGTGGTAAAAGTGATACATGTCCTACTGGTTCCTTTTGAAACGTACACCTACAGGAAGCTCATTAACAGACAGATCCAACAGAATTTAATACAGCACTGATCCCGGGACTGCTTCTACCAAGAACTCATTTCTAACACAAGTTTTTAATGCTGGACTCTTCAATGATTAAAACTGGAAAACTGAAAAGGAGATCACAATAATTAATGAAACACCATTTGAAGTAATAAAAAAACCCTTTGAACATTTTCCTTCGTTAGACTTAACTTCAAAGTTAAGGTGAATGGAATAATTTTAATCCAAGCTGGTTTTTCTCATCACCTTATTTGAATTACAGATATCTATTGGGCACAAAGTAAAAAAAGAAGAAGTGCAATGTCCATACCCTCTTCCTCAAAAATGACTGTAGCAGTCACTTCTACCCCCTGAAAAATCTATGGCTTGAGAAGGCTAAGAGCTGGATGAATAGGATAGAAAAGCAATAGCCCAAGATGAAATGAAGCAGAAGATGGGCTAGCACTGATCCCAAATACACATATATATGCCTTGGATCCTAGGGAGAAGAGAGGATGAAACATTTCATGCCATCAAATACACCATAGACCCAAAGTTTAACCTAATTTAAACAGTGTTAGAAATATTCCATTTGACCAGCTGGATGAGCAATTCCAAGAGTAATGAGAAACCCCATTGAAAAGAGTCATTAATGTCTGTGGATCTAAAAAGTTCTGCATGTACACTAGGAGTTTGCTTGACCTGGAGGAAGAAATACATTTATGAAGCTGCTTTAGCTTGCACATTCCTGTCATTTCTGAATATTTATTATTCGGGAAAGAATTTGATCATGTATTATTTGAATGTTCAGATACGTCTATACACTGGTGATTAAACATGTGCTCATCTACTTATAACACTTGTACAGGGTGAAGACACCCCTGCCCCCCCCCCCCAGTATGTACAAGAAGCGCAAATGCAACTTGAAATGCAATGGGGGCAGGGGGGTGGCCTCACTGCATTTTAAGACACTAAGGTATACATACTTGTCCTCCTCTTGTCCCACTGCTTCCTCCCCTTGGGAAAACTGCTCTTTAGTGCTCCATCAGAACAAATGGCAATTTGGGTTTTCCTTGGATTGCTATTTGTTCCTATTTATTGATGAAGAGCAGGTTTTCCCTTGGAAAGGAGCAAGGCAAGGGGAAAAGCAATCGGACCCGTGCCTAGAAAGCGTGGGTCAAGCAGAAAACTGCTGAGCCCTGTACTTTCTAGGCACAGCACAAGCGCAAGTCTGGGTGACCCCTTAGTCACATCACTAAAACTCTTGTTTTGAACAGAAAGCATGAAGGCATCCTCAAACTTCAAAGGCTGAAGTTAAAAAAAAGAAAAGAGAAGAGAAAACCTTCCTTTCGTGACTAACATGCTTCAGTAGTTCTTTATAGCATTTACTTCTGAGATACCGTGCACCTCCACCTAGCAAATTGCATACTAAATTGATCTCACTTGTCATAACTCTATCAGCTGTGAAAGATGGCTGGGAATGAAGAATGCACTGGGTAACAATTGCATTTTTGGACTGAGGCAACTTTAGTGAGACCCCAGCCAATTGAGATGAAAGAAAGCACATCAGACATCACAGAAACAAAGATTGTCTTCAGTTTATATTGAAAGCTCTTGGTATTAATGCAGTTCTACAGCAGGAAACACAGATAAACAAGCACCAAACCTGCTCCCCTATTTGCTATGGTTTATTTCTTATGACCTCCCCTGCTTTTTCTCCCATACTAGCAGGGGAAAACAACAACAATAATACAAGTTAATTGCTTTGCACATTTTCTTTTAATAACAAAGAGGGGGGATTAAAGCTATCCTCTAGGGATTAAAGTTTCCCTCTCAACAACATAGTTTGTCACAGATTATGGAGAAGGGTCTGTGATAAAGTCTAATTGGCATAAACAGGATGCAAACCTTTGCTTAAAATGCTTCCTGGAATAAAAACAAAGGACTGTATCCAACTAAATAGCACAAGCTATTTTGGCTGAGGAAAAGAAATTCCTCAGCCTCTTGTCTTACAACAAGCTCCCTAAATATGTTCTGGGTCTTCCCCGCCCCAACCCTCCAGAACAGATTTTGGGGTGGAGAAGAGAGCGAGAGGAAAGTTATATTGCACCCAAAGTTCTAGCTACCTTTTCCCCTCTCAAACAAAGCTTGTTCAGTACTTTCACTTACCCTGTTGAAGGGTTCATGATGCAGCCTCCTTTGTCAGCAGATGCTTTGCAGTTGCAACCCCTTTCCAGTGTATCATGGTTCATCCCAAAATTATGGCCCAACTCATGTGCCAGAGTTACTGCTGCTCCCAGAGGGCTGTCGGAATGGTCCTTAAAACAAAACAGAAAATAGAGAGAGATAAGAGTAAAGCATTTTATTAAAAAGGATGAAATAATATAGTCTACACAGTGATAAATGACCAAGCTAATTAGGTATTAATTGTTATAGATGTGGCGCATGGCAAGAGTAATTACACTGTTATTACGGTAAATAAACAACACCACCAAGATCCTGCCCATTTGCCTTATTCTTCCATGCAGACAGCAGTGAGAAGTTGCTTGAAAATGCAGTCATCTGGAGGCAGTGCCACAGGGAAAGTTGTTTATGTGCCAGTAGGCCCCTGACATAGTTTCATAAGTGCCAGGTCTAGCAATACAAATCCCTAACACAGCAGGATTGCACTGGCATCGCTGAAAGCTACTTTACACAAATAGCCCACAATATGGAGCTTTCTCTGCACAGTTGGGTTTCAAAAGGTCCACTCAAACTGCTGCTTTTGTGTATGAACTGGGCCACATGTCTGGAAAGACCCATACGGTGACTTGTGAGGTCCAGCTACCTCCTTACCCCTACCTCAATCCTACTGTCCTGTGATGGAGGCTGGTATATGGACTCATCCATGGCTTGGTTCACACATGCATGCACATGATGAATGCAAGACCTAGTGATGACTTGAATGCTTGAATGGGCCTTCTAAGACAGAAGTTTCAAATTCATACCATGCTTTTCAACCGCGTGATTTCACATGTTCAAGTGTCATTAAACAACTGCAGAGAAATGAACTGATGTAAATGTACTTGTGAACCTAACTAATTTATCGAAAGGTGGAAGTGACGCAACAGAAAATGGCTCATTCTACAAAATGGACAGTAGGAAACATGTGCTCGCTACACTACCAGAACATTAGTACAAATGACATGCAGTTTTCAGGGCAAGCCCCATAAGGTCTGTGTTGTCAATAAAATTAATAGTGGTATTCATTTCTTTTCTTCTGGACAAGAAATATTCTTGCAGAAACTATTTTCGTTGACTGAAAGCTATTTTTGTTGACTGGCACAAACATTTAAAAACTTTTCTATACTGTTTTCTGCGGCATCCATCTATTCCTTTTGAAAAACTGACCTTCTTATAAAAGTTCTCTAAAAAAGAAAAATGCATAAAACATGTAATATAAATGGCTGATCTCCTGTTTATCAGTCAGTAAATGGAATTACTATGTTCATCTGCCTTTTCTAAAAGCACATATGAATTTATTCATCTAAAATCACTCTTCTTCATAACCTTTCAAGCACTCTGATGTGTACAGAGAGTAAAAGCTTAGAACTGTCTAAAAGCTTAATTAAAAAGTAAAATGAAACTCCTAATAAATTATTGGCTTGGATTTCACAATTTTCTGTTTAAGGGGCTTCTGTTAATAGTATGAATAATTGAACTCTCTAGTGAATGAAAAATTGAAAGTACAATCAATTCATAAAAGGCATCACTCTCTGAAATCTGAATGCACTTTATCAAAAGTTGCATGTCATTTAGTACTTCTGAATACATTAGAATCATTCCAAAATTTCACTCATTTTTTAGGAAGACACTAAGTGTTCCTGAAAAAACACACAACTGTAGCTTTTTTATTTTTATTTTGATCATAAGTCACTTTGTTCTCCCCTCTGTTGCTTCTTGGATACCATTTTTCTCTCCCAAACTGCATGATCCCAGTAAATCATGGATCATTTACTGAGTAAGATAGAATCATAGAATCATAGAGTTGGAAGAGACCACAAGGGCCATCGAGTCCAACCCCCTGCCAAGCAGGAAACACCATCAGAGCACTCCTGACATATGGTTGTCAAGCCTCTGCTTAAAGACCTCCAAAGAAGGAGACTCCACCACACTCCTTGACAGCAAATTCCACTGTCGAACAGCTCTTACTGTCAGGAAGTTCTTCCTAATGTTTAGGTGGAATCTTCTTTCTTGTAGTTTGGATCTACTGCTCCGTGTCCACTTCTCTGGAGCAGCAGAAAACAACCTTTCTCCCTCCTCTATATGACATCCTTTTATATATTTGAACATGGCTATCATATCACCCCTTAACCTATTATATGTGTTACAGTGGTGCCTCGCAAGACGAAATTAATCCGTTCCACGAGTCTCTTCGTCTAGCGGTTTTTTCGTCTTGCGAAGCAACCCTATTAGCGGCTTAGCGCTATTAGCGGTTTAGCGGCTATTAAAGGCTTAGCGGCTATTAAAGGCTTAGCGGATTAGCGGCTAAAAGGCTATTAGCGGCTTAGAAAAAGCGGGGGGAAGGCGGAAAAAAATCGGAACACTCGCAAGACGTTTTCGTCTTGCAAAGCAAGCCCATAGGGGAAATCGTCTTGCGAAGCAGCTCAAAAACGGAAAACCCTTTCATCTAGCGGGTTTTCCGTCTTGCGAGGCATTCGTCTTGCGGGGCACCACTGTATAACAGTATTTATTCAATCAAAATTTGGCTATTGTAGCATTATCACTAAGATCAAGTGAAGTACCATTACTGTTATAAGAACAGGCTCCTGTTTTGCAGAGGCAGCTGGCTGATTCTTCTTGTATTCCTGCAGTGTGTGGATGATTTTATTGCACCTTGCAGTGCACCCAGTAGCAGTTTGCAGGCCAATGGTTCTCACCTGCCTTCTCAATGCCATGCATTGCTGCTGGTAGTTGAGAGGGAGAGGTGAAAGGGCAAAACAGCTGGAAGCTCAGCATGGTGCTGGCACAAGAGCACTGGATTGGCTCTTCTACTGCACCTGTGCAACACTAAGCTCCCTGCCCTTCCCTCTCAGTAAATGGCAGCAAGTCTCTGTTTCGGGAAGCCAGGTGAGAAATGCTGCCAAACATTACAGGGTGCAGCCTTGGCAATTTGGGACTTTGTTTCCTTTCCCCCAGTCTCACACTATGGACATTTTTGCCCTTGTCTGTGTACCGACCCAAATTATTACCAGAAGAGAACTCTCTTTTGCAGGGAGAAGAGTACTGAATGACATCCCCCTTCTCATTTCAGCTCAGGCATACCATATAAATAAATTTTGAAAGATGAGTTTCAATTTCATGACACTTTCAATACCAAATACAAACTCTGCATTGTGTTATCAAAATTGTGTTATGAGTCCAGTTCTTCTCCCCCCCCCCCATTTTTTTTAAAAAATGTTAAAACGCAATCTTGGCAATTACAGAAAACTGCAGTGCAAAACTAAAGTGGTAGCTAAACATTTTTAAATCCTTCTATATAGTAAATGGACCCCTGACCATTAGGTCCAGTTGTGGCTGACTCTGGGGTTGCAGCGCTCATCTCGCTTTATTGGCCGAGGGAGCCGGCATACCGCTTCCAGGTCATGTGGCCAGCATGACTAAGCCGCTTCTGGAGAACCAGAGCAGCACACAGAAACTGTTACCATAAAGCACCAATGCTGCAGCAAGCAAAGGCTCCAGCAGCTCAGTCAGCTGCTTGTGGCTGGAAAGCCAAACAGGATGTTTGTGACTGTTGCCATGGAAACAAAGGGGCAGTTCATTCTGTACTGAGCACCGGATGTTAGCTCAGTGTGTGTGTGTCATATGACCCGTACTGGAAGTACATGGGTGGAGTCTCTTCTTGCTGTTGTCGAGTGCAGACATGTTTCTCTGTACTGATATGAGAGACAGAAATAAAAGATGTAAATAGTTTTCTGTCTGCTTCTTTCCCCTCTTGGGGGACACCAAAGGGGAGAGATGATGAACGGTGTGTTCCTCTCACACATCTGAGATGAATCGCCGGGACCTCGCCTGCTTATCAGCAGAGTGGAGACGCGGGGAGGTCGACAGGAATATCTGCCGGTGCCTACGCTGTGGCACATTCCTCTGACCCAGGCAGAATTCCAACAGTGGTAGCAGAGGATGGTTTCGATCCATCGACCTCTGGATGAGAGGCTGGTGAAAGGTCCTCCTCTGCTCCATGGAAGCCTGATTGGAGAGGCAGATTCTCTGCAGCCAGAAGCTGACCAGAAGAAGCTGACAGCCAAGCCGATGCTTAAGGTATGAGACTTTTAAGGGCTTAGAAGTGTGAATGCAGAATGATTCATTCTCTGCTTCACGGAGAGCGTGTGTGGGAAAGCAGCTCCAACTTAGAAGAGGCCTGCATACCAGGCATTTTTGTGGTTTCCTGTCCAGGAAAGGAATGCGCTGTTGCCTAGCAACGTCCTTCAGAAGGCTGTGCCTCAGAGAGGAGAAATGGGAAGTTACTCAAGAGGGCTGGACAGTCAGACAATGCTTCAGAGAGGCGTAAACAAAGTTTGTTATGACTAGGTCCTCACGAACTGCTGGAAGGGACTTTCCAACACAGCCAGTGTCAGAGTTGCCAGGTGTCAAGAGAGTAAACAAGCCAGCTATTGGATTTTAGAGGCTTGTGTTTTAGAGTCAAAGCAAGGACTCAAAATGGATGCCAAGAAGGGGGGAGGTTTGCCTTTTCCACCCCTCCTGACCAATGACAATTATTCATCTTGGTCTGTAAAGATGAAGGCCCTGCTACAGAATCAGAGACTGTTTGGGGTGATTGAGAATCCCATCCCAGCAGCACCAACGCGTGCTTGGGAGTCACAGAATGTGAAGGCTAGGACTGCCATAATTCTGTGTGTGTCAGACTCGCAGCTTGTGCATATACAGCATTTGGAATTTGCGCAAGAGGTTTGGAACGCGCTGCGAACAACGCATCAGAGAGATGCTGGTTCTTCAGCGTTGCTGTATTTTGAGAAGTTGACCAATCTGAGATTAGCGCCTGATGGAGATGTTCAAGCGCACCTGACAGAGATGAAGTTTCTGCGTCAACAGATGGTGGAACGCAATTTTCGTTTACAGGAGGAAGTGTTTTGCTTCATGATGATAAACAGCCTTAACCAGACTTACAAGGTTGTTGCCAGTCAGCTTGGTTCCCTACCTGCCGCTCAGCTAACCGCGGAAAGGGTTTGTGCTGTCGTCCTGAACGAACACGACAGACTTGCTGCACTGGAAGTGAAAGACAGAGGGAGGCAAGAACAGAGTTCAAATCTTCCCACTGCTGATGCTACTGGAGAGCATGCTATAGCATTGAGTGCCGTCCGATGCTACAATTGTGGACAGACTGGGCATCTACAGCGGAACTGTAAGAAGCCGCGACAGTCAAAAGGAGCCAAGAACAGCTCTACAAAGCCTGAGGCGTCAAGCAAAAGCCGTACCAAGTGCCAGATGAAACCTGCAAAGGCTATGATGGCGAAAGGAACCACGCCAGATGTTGGGAACGCATTCATAATCGATACTGGCGCCACGAAGCATCTCTGCCCACACAGAGGACTGTTTTCGACGTTGAAGAAGCAAAGCTTCACTGTGAAACAAGCCAACGGTCAAGAACTGGAAGCGACCGGAATTGGAACTGTGTATCTTGAGAGTCTGAACTTGACTATAAGCGATGTTTACCTGGTTCCAGAACTGAAATTTAGTCTGCTGAGTGCTTCGCAGATTGCAAAGAAGGGACTAAAACTGTACTATGATGCCAAAAGATGCAAGATCTACAAAGATGGAGAACTGTGTCTTACTGCCAAAGAGAAAGATGGACTGTATTTGTTGACTTTTGATCAAAGTGATTACATGAAATGTAATACTTCTGATTCTAACGAATTTTCTCTTGCAGGTCTGACCAACAAAGAGAGCACCAAGAAGGTGGCTAAGAAGGTCCACAGAGCATTTCAGCGGGTGTATGCTGATGTGATTGGTCCTCTAGAACCATCCAGAGGCGGTGCAAAATATTACCTTGTGTGTGTTGATTGTTACACTAATTATTCTTCGGTTTACTTGATGAAGAAACCGCAGGAAACTTTAGAAAAGTTTCAAGAGTTTTGTGACAAGGTTAAAAGTATGCATGATGCTAACATTGATTGTCTTTTCACAGATGACAAGCCAGTTTTTCTTTTACAGGATTTCCAGAGGTTCCTGGATGAGAAAGGGATAAGACACAAACTTGCTACTTCCGAAGAAGCATGGAAGAAATGTGTCTGTGTTAGGGTGAACAAAGAATTGCAAAAGGGGATGCATGCACAATTGCTGAGTTCACATTTGCCACATGATTATTGGGCCGAATCTCTAGCGTCCTATCTTCATGTGTGGTTGAGAAAAGTCTCAACAGAGTTGGGATGTTCTCCTTTTGAGAAGCTGTTTAACAGAAAACCTTCTGTTACCTATTTTAAGGTTTTCGGGTCTCATGTGAGAACAGAAGCTCCAAATGGGGTAAAGAATGCCAGAGGCATCTTTGTGGGTTATGAAAAAGGACTCTACAGAGTAATTTTGTCTGAATCTGGTCAGGTGATTCTCACAAAGTTTCTAGAGAGTGCTCCTGAACAGGAGAGAGTGATAGTTAACACTTTTTCCACAGATGATTCTGATGATGATTCTGATGATGAGTTTGATCTTATTGAGTTCAGTGGTACTGATGATGATGACACTGATAGCTCAGACAGCTCAGTTGTCACAGTCATTGAGAGGAAATCTCAAATAATGACTAGACCCTCAGAAGAGGAAGATGAACCACTGATTAAGCTTACTACTGGTTCTTCAGAGAGTTTAGAGGCTGAACCAGAAAGCAGAGAAGAGCAGCAGCTCTTACGTAGGTCTGAGAGAGCAACGAAGGGTGTACCACCCAAGAGGTATTCAAAGGAGTTTGCTAACTTTGCATATGTTGCTGTTGTAAACGATCAAGGACAGATTGAAGCTGTGTCTGAGTCAGAGACAAAGGCACAACAGAGAGTTGTTAACCAAGGTAATGTGAAGTCACACAACCAGAGAGGTACATTGGTTAAACCAGTGGCGGGTAGTTCCAAGGGTGGAACTGAAACAACAGGGGAATGTTATAAGTATAACAACTGTTTGTTTTCTTCTCTGGATGACGCTTTGCTCGCAGCACACATTGATACTTTAGGGGGAGGATGTTACCATAAAGCACCAATGCTGCAGCAAGCAAAGGCTCCAGCAGCTCAGTCAGCTGCTTGTGGCTGGAAAGCCAAACAGGATGTTTGTGACTGTTGCCATGGAAACAAAGGGGCAGTTCATTCTGTACTGAGCACCGGATGTTAGCTCAGTGTGTGTGTGTCATATGACCCGTACTGGAAGTACATGGGTGGAGTCTCTTCTTGCTGTTGTCGAGTGCAGACATGTTTCTCTGTACTGATATGAGAGACAGAAATAAAAGATGTAAATAGTTTTCTGTCTGCTTCTTTCCCCTCTTGGGGGACACCAAAGGGGAGAGATGATGAACGGTGTGTTCCTCTCACACATCTGAGATGAATCGCCGGGACCTCGCCTGCTTATCAGCAGAGTGGAGACGCGGGGAGGTCGACAGGAATATCTGCCGGTGCCTACGCTGTGGCACATTCCTCTGACCCAGGCAGAATTCCAACAGAAACACCGTTTACCTTCCCTATTTATCTACTTGCACTTTGACATGCTTTCGAACTGCTAGGTTGGCAGGAGCAGGGACCGAGCCACGGGAGCTCACCCCGTCGCGGGGATTCGAACTGCCGACCTTCTGATCGGCAAGTCCTAGGCTCTGTGGTTTAACCCACAGCGCCACCCACGTCCCATTCTATATAGTACTGTTTTGCAAATAATAGTGTTTTAATGTCTAGAGTGAGTCATCTCCACTCCTATGAGCCCTGAATTACCAATGTATTTAAGAAATAGAGATATCATCAATCCTGACTCTACATATGTACCATAGTTTTTTAGAAGTTCAATGAAAAAAACCCAGTATTGTAATTTGGATCAATTTGGCAGTGGGGGTGGGTAGAGAAAGAGGGAAGAAGAATTTGAAATGCTTGATCTGTACACAACTATTTTCTTTTTGTATACAAGGAAATGTTAAGCTTTCTCTTAATCCGGAAAAGGCAAACTGATCTCCAAACCATGTTTCATGCTTTCAGACACTTATTCTGTATTGTAAACATATTAATTCAATACAGTTATACAATAAATAAAAGCAAGCATACTCCCACAGATGGACCAGGGCAGCAAACGATAGGGCTTTAACATGTCAGCATTATTACCATGTAAAGAGGGAGAACTATTTGGTTCATTTTGAATATAATTTTACTAGTTCTCTAGAGCAATTTCTTCAACACAGGAAATGCAATGTCACAGCAAAAGAGATTGCTTGAACACATTTTGAATTAAACAACTGAAAGCATTTACCCTGAGGATGAGAAAAATATGTGATACTAGAAGAAATCTGAGACTGATGTGTTTCTAATTTATTCTCCCCCCCCCCCCCAAGCTCTTTCTAGTTGTCAAACATTTGAACAAACAGAGGGTAGCATTGGGCAGGGGAAGTGGCAGTTTAAAACAGTGAGAAGGGAGTTCGGGAAGGTTCTGTTGTTGTTTATTTATTTACTTATTTACCTACCTTACTATATTGCCCTTCAGCCAAGGGTCACAGGACAGTTTACAATATGAAAACATGGGTTAGCTAAGGTGTTGTACCCATCTCTGCTATTTCTCCTTGTTGAAACCGGTTTGTTTTCTTAAAAAATCAGCACCCCTCCGATATCCCTCCATCCCTGTTACTCAGACTTATGCCATTGCTCACCGCCCCCCTTTCAGTGTCCATATCTTCTTAGTGCACTTAAACTTCTCCCTTTTTTATTTTTCAGCTGCCTCATTTGAGACAGATAATGCATGCACAGCCCTCAATAGCCCATAGCACATTCGCACAATAGGTTTCCAGTGCGAATTAGCTGGAGAGATAAATATAAGCATGCCTTGTGCCCAGATAAGTATCCTATAGCCTTGGCCACTTTAGAACCACTGCTACATCTCACTCTAAAACTTAATCACGATGAAGGTAAAGGACCCCTGACAGTTAAGTCCAGTCGCAGATGACTCTGGGGTTGCGTCGCTCATCTCGCTTTACAGGCCAAGGGAGTCGGCGTTTGTCCGCAGACAGTTTTTCTGGGTCATGTGGCCAGCATGACTAAGCCGCTTCTGGTGCAATGGAACACTGAAACCAGAGCAGCGTACGGAAATGCAGTTTACCTTCCCGGCGGAGCCGTACCTATTTATCTACTGTAGATTCCGGCATATAAGACGACTTTTTAACCCTGGAAAAGAGGTTAAAAAGTTGGGGGTCGTCTTATACGCCGGGTATGGCTGCAGTGGGCAGCGGACTCCGCTCGGCACCGGGAGGAAGCTGCCCAGCAATGCTAAGACGGCTTCACTGGGCGGCTTCCTCCCGGCACGGAGCCCACCGCCCACTGCCCAGCGAAGCTGCCAAAGCATATAAGACGACCCCCCCAAATTGGCAGCTGCCAATTTGGGGGGTCGTCTTATACGCCCAGTCACCTAATACGCCAGAATCTACGG
Source organism: Podarcis liolepis (assembly GCF_965112155.1). Classification (NCBI taxonomy): domain Eukaryota; kingdom Metazoa; phylum Chordata; class Lepidosauria; order Squamata; family Lacertidae; genus Podarcis; species Podarcis liolepis. Next base: position 46,668,837 of record NC_139556.1, on the reverse strand, counting down.
TACTTGCACTTTTTGGGCATGCTTTTGAACTGCTAGGTTGGCAGGAGCTGGGACCAAGCAACGGGAGCTCACCCAGTTGCGGGGATTTGAACCACCGATCTTCTGATCGGCAAGCCCAAGAGGCTCAGTGGTTTAGACCACAGCGCCACCCGCTGACCTTTAACTTTAGGCAACTTGAAATGCATGCACCTTACTTATTAAAAGTGACAAGTTCTAATAAAAGCTAAAATGAACACACACACACTGTGCTGGAAAGGCAACAAAAACATTAACTTATTCTAAAGAGCTATGCTGATAACACAAAAGCTTTTGTTATAGTTACTACCACCTGTTGTCTTTTGTCATCTGACTTATAATAAAAGCTATTACTGGTAAATTGAAAAATAAGCAATTAGGTAAGAGTGCTTATAATTATTTCTCTCTGGCCCATAGCAAAAATGCAGCATGCCTCATAAATAATTTTGGGAGAGTTTTCGTACAAAGCATAGAAATAAAAAGATAAATTACAAATTTATATTTTTTATTCTGTGAGGCTGTTTTGGTTTCGGATCACTACTCTGAAAGGAGACAACCAAGAAAACATTAAATGATGATATTTCATTACAAGGCTAAGTAGTGGCTTCTCTTTAATAAATTCTCATAATTTCTTGAAACAAGAATATCAACAATAAATAACAACAATAGAAATGGACTTGGTACTTACCATAACAATACCTCCAGACTGCTCTGCAGTACACATGCTCATTATTGGTGCCATACCAATGGTAGTACCTTGGAAATAAGCTCCGCTGATAGAAGAAAAGAAAGGTGTGTTTTTTTAAATAAAACACATTCAACTTTAGAAGGCAGGCTTAGCCCACATTCAATGGTAACCTCTTTATTTTACTAAATATAATCCAAAACCAATAATAAGGGCTTTGCTGCTATCTCCTTTAGTGCAGTAAGCACCTATATTCTCTCAGAAAGGAATTACTGTAGCCACCCCTGAGTCAATTTTCTCCTGCCCAGCCCTGGCCAATTTCAATAGTCCAGAAGGGCAAGAATCCAGGACAGAAGTGGAAGGCCTCCAAGCTGTTTCTCAAGACTGCACAAGGTGAAAAATATCCGTAGTGACATGACTAGATGATGTCCTAGCTGCATCCATCTCTGACTCTGTCAAAGGTCAGCATGAATACAAGACATATTATTCACGAAATAAACAGCAAGCCTTCAAGGGCTCTAAGTTTTGAACTCCACAGCCTCCAGAAAAAAACCCCTGCTTGACACTGTGCGGTAAGGAAGTGAGATTCTTTGATACTATCAGCACCACAGAGAAAGTCTGCAGAAGGATTGTCACCTGTGTTTGGTCACATTAATTATGACCCTTCTGTTATTTTGTTCTCTAGTAGGCCACACAATCATTTTATCACCCTCAAATCCTCAGGAGCCCATACCAAGGAGCCACTGTGGCCCATCAACTGGTGAGGACGTTTGGGAGCAATCTGGAGTGTGGGAACAGTCTGGAATTTCTAGAATTTTGTAGCACTTTTTTTTTTTAGAGTAAGAAACCTTTGCTCAGTGTGCAGTTCTTGCATCCGTGGACGTACCTCACTAGTTGTGCATTGTCATGGGGTTTACGAGGTAGAAGTTTCAACTTTCGCCAGTCCAAAAACTCATGAAGGCTGGTGAAGGGGTCTTGGGTTATTGCGCACTTATCCATGTCATTCCAGACTTCCACTCCAACCAAGGCTATTCGTATATTTAGTGGCCTATAGAACTGATGAAACAGCCAAATTAACATGCTGGATTTTTATTTGTAATTTTATTTCAAATTAGAAAGCAGAATATGGTGTATAAACAGCTTACATGATGGAGGCCTGGAATGGACAACATTTTACATGCAGTGAAGAAGGAAGTTAGGTCATGCTCTCTGGTTGCACCTGCCCTGCTTCTAACACCCCAGGATGGTCAGGCATGGGTGAAACGTTTATACGTAGATATATAAAATGCAATGAACATATCTAACTTCATAGATGACAACTGGATTATAAGTGGGTCAGTGACTGCGCTGCAGGTCTATGTGAGTTGTACTTCAACAAAAATATGCCCTGAATCCCTGAAATAAGGATGGAACTCTCTCTCAACAGTGAGATTCCTTAGCCTAGCAGACATCTGAGATCTGACAGGTGACTTGTAGTTGTAAGCTTCTTCTCTATTGAAGTGTATTTAATTAATTAATGGTCATTATACAGGTGCCTCCCCACTTTTGTGTGTTCCATTTGCACATGACTGCGTACACACGTGGTGCCGGGAAGTGAGTAAATAATTCAATTCAACTCCGGAAATGGCGGGAGAGTCCTCATGGATCACAAGGAGACTCTCCCCAGAGCTCAAGGAGGACATCAGTCCGAAAGAGACCAGAGGTGCACTGGGGCTTTGTATACGCTGCTCCGCCTCCTTGCCTTACAGTTGGTGTGCAGGGTGGCACAGCAGAACTTTCCCACGCATGTTCCAGCCTCCTGCCAGCCACAGAACTTCAATTTTAGTTGTGGATATTTTTGAATATAGTATTCTTAGTATGGACTGAAGAGAGAGCAGCAGAGAGGGTGTCAAAAGGATGTTTAGAGATGCTCCCCACTTTATACAATTTCACTTATGGGGGGGGCCTGGAACGTGACTCATGCATAAGTGGGGAGTCACCTGTGTTTCCCCTTTGCACACACATTTTCTCAATGGGGAATGACTTCAGTAAGAGCAGGTTTGCTATTGTTAGAAAGTAGACTACTTCACAGCAACAGAAAGCACCGTTGTCCTTTTAAAAAACTGTTGAATAGTGGAAAAGATGGACGAAGGACACAGCTCTGTTGGATTCACAGCTCTTTATTTCAGCAGTTAGAACTGCTCCTGGAATCAAACTGACTGCAACCTAGATGGCCGCTTTATATAATACTAATTAACTTGAAACAGTAACAACTGACAACTAGCTAACCAATCAGGAGCGACAGTTTTCAATCCTTCATTTACATACTGGTGGCCCTGAGTGAGAACTGCCACTAATCTTAATACATAACACAAACGTTACCTTATCAACATAGTTGGCAATTTCTATCAGCCTCAGCTTCACCTTCTCCACGTCTTTGCCCTGTCTCTGAAACTACAAAAAATAGTAACAAAGAACCATCAACTCATGAGTATTATACTCATTATTCTGCAGACATTATTTGCATTCTCAAAGAAGACATTAACTGACATATGGGTTTTACATACAATATGGGCCCATAGTAAGCTCCTATTGTCGCCAGTAGAACCCACATATGCCTTAAAACAAGCAAACATTGTGTGAAGGGGTGTGGTTTTTCAAACAACAAAAAAGGGCTTCTCATCCTGATCCCACACAGCTGACTCACTGGGATCCATCTTATTGTGCAAAGAAAAAGGCTCTCATTTTAGCTGTCTCTCTGCCATAGGAAGAAAGCAATTCTGCTGTTTAAGCAGAGGTGTTGAAGAGGCAACGTCTGTCATTCTGAATGAAAGAAAATGCAAATTGGAAAACATTTAAATACGAGGTTTTTCATTTTTGGTTGCACTTCAGAAAGTTGAGATACTTTCAACCATCTGTCTTGTGTATTTGTTTTGAAGCTCTTTTGCAAATGCTCAGCAATTTATGCAGCCTTGCTGAATTCAGTAACCGGCAAACTGTATCTAAAGAACCTACACCACAGAATTGGTATTATTAATGCAAGCCAATCATAGCCTTAGTTCTGTTGGGTGAAAATTAAATAATGCAATGTAGCTCAAAGCATTCAAGAATTATGTTTCCTGAATCCAGGCACATTTCATTAGTATGAATTAGCAAATTTAGGGATAGGGATTTCTCTCCCCCCCCCTTCTTGCTTTGAGATACCTGCAAAGAGGCTTAACTATTTGTAACACCTTAGCATGCCTTGCAAATCATTGTGGAGACTTGGCAGAAACTGAATTCTTTACGTACTTTTTAGTAACAGAGACAGCATTATATGTTATATTATATTTAGAAGGCCCGTATATATTTTAATGTGAATCTAATTAATTAGCACTTCCCACACAAATATGCGGAATTTTGTGATGCAGTTCTCTAACCCCAAAACGTAGATAAAAAGGATTTATTTTGGAAAAGTGTGCACAGATATGTACACATTTGTGAAAAGAACATAAAAAAATGCATTATATTGGGGAAAATTTGGTTGAAAATGCAGATGTTTGGAGAAATGCGAACAAAAATACATACACTTTTTCATGCTGTACTTAAAATTGAAAAAGGAGAGAATGTGATAAACTAAGATAGGCAGATTCGTTCATCTGTGTATGCTACACATCAAACTTTGCAACCCTTGGATTGGGTTGCACCTGGTTTCACTTGGGTAGCTCACTGGTGCACTACTGTTCACTTAATGCAATATAATGTATATACAGAAGTCCACAAATATGGTTTCTAGGCTGTCAGTCGTGACTAGCAATTCACCGTATTTTTCGCTCCATAAGACGCACCTGACGCACCTGTGGCCACAGACATGTGATTTGATGGTGGGTTTGGCGTAGCCAAATGCAAAAATCTTGAGAATCCATGTGAATCCGTGCTTTGTAACCATGTTTTTGCGCCATTGCGGCCCCATGAAACAGTGGGTGCGTGATTTTTTTGGTGCATGCTGTAGCCATGGACATGCTATGTGATCTGATGGTGAATTTGGGGTGTCCCAATGCAAAAATCCTGAGGATCCATGGGTTTTTACCTCCCCCCTCCCAGATAGCCTCCTTTATTTCTAGCCTCCCTTATCTCCCTCTCCAATCACTTACTGATCAGCTGCTTCCTTTCAACAGTCCCTTCCCTCTTGTTTGCCTTAGTGTCTTTTCCTTAGCTGGAGCAGGTTTTTGCTCCTCCTTTTCTTCTAATTTCTTTTCTCAATGCTTTAGTCTTCCTGTCTCCAATCCTTGCAAGTTCACTGTCTTTACCTCCCCCCTCCCAGGCAGCCTCCTTTATTGCTAGCGTCCCTTATCTCTCCCCCCCGATCGCTTGCCATCAGTGGCTTTGTTTCAACACCCACTTCCCTCTTTAAAAAAAAAAAGCATGATCTGCTTTTTGCCCCTGGGCAATTCAGCTCCAGGGATCACACATTCGCTCCATAAGGCACACATACAATTCCCCTTACTTTTGAGGAAGGAAAAAGTGCGTCTTATGGAGCAAAAAATACGGTAATGCTGACAGCCGGCAAATGACCATACCAAGCTCTATCTAGCCTAATGCTGCCTACTGTCATTGTAGCAGATTCTCCATGGTTTCAGGCCATGGAGGAGATGTCAAGAACTGAACCTGGGACCTTATAAATGCAATGCCTGCATTCTTACACTTAGCTATGCCCTCCCCCTTTTCTGGTAGAAATCACAGCACAATAAAAAAAACCACCCCAACACTTTTAATACATGTAGGTAGAGAGTGGAACACAGCATTTACCATTAATATTTCTTTACCATGGAACAGGTTAGTCCACCACACTAATTTAAAGAAGCATTTTCATTTTTTCAGTTTTTTATATCATAGATATCAATGAAGCAACAACATGAGGACAGTGAAGTATTTATCTGATTCCTTCTCTCAAAGAAAATGAATTTTCAAGGCATATGATTCCACTAGTTTTATACAACCCCCTTACAAATATATTTCTTCACGTTTTTAACTTTAGAAGTTGTGTACCTCTCGATTATCAGCCACAATAATGAGTTCCACATACTTGGTAGATTTCAGGGCTTCCCTCTTGTGCTACCGAAAAAAAGATATTATTTTATTTTTATATATTCCCTTTCCCTATTAAAAAAAAATGCTAAAGGCAGATAACAACAACAACAACAACAACAACAAAAAGCAAGTAAACAGTATCATAATCCACAAAAAATTATCATAATAAAATCAGATTAGGGCAGATAAAAAGCAGCCAGTTAAAAACATAATTAAATTAAATTAAAATACAAGTTAAAACACAGAGCAAAGAGATCAGATGAATGCTATTAGTAATCCAAGGACACCTAGGTCTCTAGATATCTATTTCCTATAACAGTGGTATGTTATAAAACAATTTAAATATCACTACTTCATTTGTGTGTGTGTGTGTGTGTGTGTGTGTGTAAAATGAAATTTGTATCGCACCTCTCTTCCATCATGGAACTATGGCTAAACCATAGTTAGCAATAATGTCATAAGCGACCAAGTTTTAGTACAGATGAGGTTCTTGGGTGGACTTCCATCCACGTACTGACCAGACCAGTTCCAGAGCTTCTTAGCTTCAACAAGGTTGTTGGACAATGTCCTGGGCCCACCATATTTCAATATTCCCATGCAATGAGATAAAAGTGGAACATTCTTCAGTATTAGCATACAGTGTACAGTGGACTGGCATGATAGTCACTTCAGTCATAACACATTTTAAACACATGGATACACTTCGCCTCTCCTGTTGTTTGTATTCACATGTAAATTGCAAACATAATGAAGTTTACGCCATGGATCATCTAGTAAGGACCACCAACTTAGATTTGCTTATTTTCATGCTATGTTCATACACATCTTCAGATACTAAAATTGAAATATAATTTCAAGGCAAGAAACTAAGGGGTCAGAAGTGATGAACACCTTAAGTCAGGGGTAGGCAGATTTAGGATTATTAGATCTACTTTACTTTTTACTAGAACCCTGAGGTCCACTGACCTAAGCCTGGGGCAAAGATATTAAACAACCGAAATTGAAGCCTAAGAACTGAATGGAGTTCATGGTTCTTCCACACAAAAATCCACTCTTGGTTACCCCAATATTACTTCATTTCAGTAATATAATTTAGATCGGTGTGTGTGTGTGTGTGTGTGTGTGTATGTCATTTTGTTGCTGCTACTGTAAAATATTGGGTGTCTGAAATATTTGCTGAGATGGTGCAATCCATGTATCAGTAGATTCAATCTAACCTCCTGCACATCCCTCAAGAAATGCACACACACATTACACATTCTTCATTGTACCCCAGAACAGGGTACTTGAACGTGAAAAAATACACTGAGATTAAAAAATGAAGGGTAGATCAACCTTAGAACAGCGGGGAAGTATATATAATACATAAGTAACTTTGTATTAATGTAGCATTTTTACATGTAACTGGTTTTTTGTTGTAATATTTGGTTTAACTTGTCTGTTGTTGCTTCTGTTTTCTGCATAGCACGTAAGATATTTTTAATATACCGATACAATAATCAATCAAAGTACAGTTGTACCTTGGTGGTCAAATGGAATCCGTTCTGGAAGTCCGTTTGACTTCTGAAAATGTTCAACAAGCAAGGCGCAGCTTCTGATTGGCTGCAGGAGCTACCTGCACTCAATTGGAAGTCACGGAAGATGTTTGGCTTCCAAGGAATGTTCGCAAACCGGAACACTCACGTTCGAGTCGCAAGGCGGTCAAGATCCAAGGTACGACCGTATTAAATGTACTAGTAGGCAGTAACCTTTTTGTCTCTGAAGGGCTATATAGGGCAGTCGGAAGGAGAGGGCCACATACCAGTAGGTTTGAGCAGCAAAAAAGGGAGATGTGAGGAGGTCGATGATACAAGTAAATGAAAGGTAGAGATATAGAGATATTGGATGTGTTTATTTTTAAATGTTTTTGCTTTTCTTGTTGTTTTCTTGTGTTGTTTTCTTGTTTTCCCCCCTTTATTTTTGATGTATTGTGAACTTTTTATTGTTTCTTTCTTCTTTTTTTCCTGTAACTATTAAACTTTTAATAAATATCTTTTTTTTAAAAAAAGATTCATCTTCACAAACAGTACAAACAACCAAATGAGCAGCATTTTCATGCTCCAAAGAATTTGAACTACCTCAAAATAAAAACAAATGGGGGACAAAAGAGCTCCTGGAGATATGATGTAAGCTCCTGAACTTCTTATGTCTGATTAACATTATTAATCTGCTCCATGACTTGTCTGGAGGATGCGTTTCTTAGACAGACCATTTGTTTCTAAAATACACCTAATTATCACTTCTCTCTGCTTGCACAGCACAGCTTTCATAGTGCAATCAACTCCTCATTCATCCAAGACCGTAATTTTTTTAAAACAACAACAACAACACAAACACAAAATAATTAAGCAAAATAACATATTTACAAACTATGTAAATGCAAAGGGGGGAAAAACAGTTTAGAGTCCTTGTTTCACCACGCATTATTTCACAGTCTCTGCAGGATTCTTTTTATTTAATCTAGTGTCAAAACAGATAAGCAAGAACCCTAAAGTAGCTTCAGAGAAGCTTATTCCGTGGTGGCTGAAAGCACATGGAGATGTAATTGTTGGCAGTTCCAACCACATGTCTTTGCACGCTACCACATCCTGAGATTTCTGAGGAAAGCTGTGAGGAAAGGAACCTAATGCTGAGTTTTAAAAGTGGCTGAAATCTGTAAACAATCATCTCTTCATGTAGTAAGATTTAAAATGGCCACTACATACTTCCTGAAGTTCTATTTCCACCAGATAGGGATTATCATTTTAGGAAGAAAAAAACCACCACTTTTTAAAGTCTTTAAACAAGCTATGGAGTTTATCTACAGCCTTGCTGAAAATTGCCTTTGATTTGTTTTGTCTTGTGTTAGGATTTATTCTGGAGTGAACTGCTCTGTTACAGTGAAGTCTGCTTGGAGAAAGTGCTTTTCATACAAAGGAGCTTAATAACTGGAAACAAAAGACGTGTGTGCAGATCAAATATCCTTATTAATGTGAATAGGAATGTGCTGTGAGCTCCATAGAGGTATCTGAGTGCATCTTAGATATCTAGACCAGAACACATACTTGTCTGTAAACTTGCTTCCCTGTAACTTATACAGTATATGTACAAAGCCAGATATTTATTTGTTTTTTTAAAAAAACCATTTAAATCTCTTTTATCATTTATCTTAAAGTTAAATTGAAACACTTTTGAAACATACTGGTACTTATCAAAAGATATTTGGAGAAATATATTAAAAATAAAACCCCCCATTTTAAACAGTAGCTATTTCTTTTTTATTAAGGTGACCTAATTACTCCATGGGACGCGGGTGGCGCTGTGGGTAAAACCTCAGCGACTAGGACTTGCTGATCGCATGGTCGGCGGTTCGAATCCCCGCAGCGGGGTGCACTCCCATTGCTCGGTCCCAGCGCCTGCCAACCTAGCAGTTTGAAAGCACCCACGGGTGCAAGTAGATAAATAGGGACCGCTTACTAGCGGGAAGCTAAACGGCATTTCCGTGTGCTGCGCTGGCTCGCCAGAGCAGCTTTGTCACGCTGGCCACGTGACCCGGAAGTGTCTTTGGACAGCGCTGGCTCCCGGCCTCTAGAGTGACATGAGCGCACAACCCTAGAGTCTGTCAAGACTGGCCCGTACCGGCAGGGGTACCTTTACCTTTAATTACTCCATACAGTATTTGTATGTGGGGGGGAGCTTTTCCTCTTGGGAACATATTCAGTACAGAATCTATATGAATGGAACCTTAAGTATATAAGGCTGACTTCAGACTTCACCTTCACCAAATGGGAAAGGTTTATTCTGCCTATGGAAGGCTACTGTTCAGCAGAGGGATCCCACTAACTGAGGGAACTTCAGCTGATTTTTCCACTCCCAATGCGTAAAACTGCACTACCTCTGTCTCCTAAACATCCAGAACAGTCTGGGATGTGGTACTGAGGTCTGCAGGCAAAAAAGTGCTTCTCCTCTTCTGCTGGTAGAAGTTTGAATCCAACCCATATGTGTACTATGTTGGCATAGAATCTGTCACAGCCTTGAAGATCACATACAGTGGTACCTCGCAAGACGAATGCCTCGCAAGACAAAAAACTCGCTAGACGAAAGGTTTTTCCGTTTTCGATTTGCCTCGCAAGACAAATTTCCCTATGGGCTTGCTTCGCAAAACGAAAACGTCTCGCGACTTTGTTTCCTTTGTCTAAAAACCGTTAAAACCATGGGTGCTTAGCTTGAACAGCTGCAGTTGCGACTTGACTTCGAGGAGCAACTGTTAGCACGTGGTTTGGTAGCCTTTTCTCAGACTTTGCTCACTTTTGAAGCTTTTCCAAAACTTTTCCAGAACTTCTCTTGCATCCATTTGGTAAGTTAAACTTTTAAAACTTTTTTGGGGGGTTTTGGATTTTGGGTTGGGGTGTTTGGGATTCAAGGACTTGGTGTTGTGGGGGGGTTTGCGATAATCTGGGAGCTTGTGGGCCTTTTTTGGGAATTTTTATGATTTTCTGTGACCATTGGGCCAGGTTGTTTTTTTTCATTTTTTTTTCTGAGTTTGAATTTCTGAGTGCTGGCTGGCTGGAAGAACAGTTGGGGAGGTTTCTGCAGGAATCTGGGGGCTTGTGGGGTTTTTTTTGGAATTTTTATGATTTTCTGTGACCATTGGGCCAGGTTGTTTTTTTTCAAATTTTTTTCCTGAGTTTGAATTTCTGAGTGCTGGCTGGCTGGGGGAACAGCTGGAGAGGTTTCTGCAGGAATCTGGGAGCTTGTGGGGCTGTTTTGGGAATTTTTATGATTTTCTGTGACCACTGGGCCACTCTGCTGTTTTTTTTAAAAAAATCTGGATTTGAATTTCTGCGTGGTGGGTGGCTGGGGGAACAGTTGAGGAGGGGATTCTTCAGCAAGAAGCAAAGAGTGGAAGAGGAGCCTTCTTTGAGTGGTCCCCCAGAGTCTTAGAAAATGTACTGTACACTTTGTTGATTTTTAAATGTTTTTCTGTCATGTTTATAAAGTTAATTTATTTTCCCTTCAATTTTTGAACTGCTCTTTACAGTATGTGTGACTTTAAAGAGCAGTTAATAAACTGTTGTTGTACCAAATTTGGCTTTGTTTGGACTTTTTTTGACCATAGGAACACATTAATTGATTTTCAATGCATTCCTATGGGATTTCGTGATTCGCAAGATGAAAAATTCGCTAGACGACAAAACTTGCGGAACGAATTAATTTCGTCTTGCGGGGCACCACTGTATGTTTATACAGCACGTTACTCATGGCTCCCTCACTTTTATAAATTATTTTGCAAGACTGGTTATTCTGATATGGAACTCTATGTACATTTATAGATGAGCTGTTCTAGTGTTAATGAACTGAAACAGTCTACACATCCATTGTATAGCTGCAGCACATACAATGGTAAAACGGATTTTAGAAGCATGCAGTAAGGAGCAATAATATTTGGAAATGTACCTTTTAAGGCTAATACAATGCAAATGCATTTGTTCCATCATATAAATAATACCGCTTGATGTTGGGCTAGGCTGGTGTACCTAATTTGAACTTAATAAAAATGATAAGTGGGTTACATAGCCAATGTGCCTTATGCACTACAATACTTCTCATGCAATAAGTACTTTAGACAGATCTGCTACCACATTATTCCCTGACCCCTCTCTTTAATGCTTGCTTAATGCATATATAAATCTGTGGTCTTATTTGCTGTATCTGCCAAAACCTCTTCCCCCATTTCATTACACAGTATGTAGCTCCCATTATCTTGATATGCATTTTTATTCAAGTGATATACCAATGGGGAAAATGTTTGAGACCCTATACTTTAACAGTGTAACTGACTGGGGCATTTATAATTTTTCAACAGCAGAATCTTCCATAATAGTCTTTAGTTATTGGGAAACTCTTTTCCTAAATTTGGAGTTTGTTATTAGAATAGTAACAGAAATCAGGCCACCAGCAGCACTTGTTGATCTGCTAGCTATCAGAAAGAATTATAGGGACAAACTACAGACGGCAACCTATTTCTGTAAAGCAGAGATAGGCAATTTATGGCCCTACAGATGCTGCTGAACTGCAGCTCCCGTCATTCCTGACCATTGGCCATGCTGACCGGGGTTGACAGGAGTTGGAAGCCCAACCATATCCAGAGGGCTACAGGACCCCCATCCTTGCCACAAAGCATTTAGTCATTAAACATTATGCAGACATATTTAACCTTTAGCTGACAAAAGATGCTGCTTAGAAATTCAAGTGGCTTGAATAGTTAATGAGGAAGATTCACAAAATGGAAAAATAAACAGTGGATGCGAACCTTTTCCCGGCAATAGCACAATGTACAAAGTAAATCAGCTTTCCCCAATATTCTCTACTTTTGCCATGTATTGCTGCAATATGCTTCAAAACAGACTTTATCCCAAGATATGGAGACATAATGTCAGATTTGCCTAGATCTGATTCTTTAAAAGCATGAAGGAGAAAAGTACAATTTCCACCTACCCTGCTAGCAAATTTCTGGATAAATTGTGTGGTATCCTCCGGAGTGATGCCTGAGATGTTAGGATGATGACCACAAGAACCCAGAGCTAGTTTTAAGTCCCTTGCTTGGTAGATTATATGTTCATTTGTAGCACCTTCCAGTGGCTCCAAAATATAGGCATTATCCTCAAACAAAATAAGTCCCCTGTAGTATAAAACAAATAAATGATGCATTCCTTTATAGTGCTATGTTGTATGCTTGGTTTGCAACAAAGTGACAGATTTTCAATAAGTATGAAAGAATAGCATATGTTTAGATCAAACCCCAATGGGGCACAACTATAAATTCTGCATACTGTAATCTTGGCATACAGTTCGCTACAATGAATATATTGTTTCTCTCTGCTTAAACCCTGCAGCCCAGTGCCAAACTGCATTTGCATTTTATAGCAATGCATGAACATTCTCTTCCCAGAGAGACGACGTCATCTGGCACAGGGCTGGTGCTCAGGAACTCTTTCTGATATTTTGAATTATTATGACTTTAATGAATTTATTCTTGTTTGCTTTATTTATATGTTACTGTATTTGATATTATAGTCTTTGCAACTATAGTATCTATAGATATATTATATAAATAAAAAATAGATATAGATATTATCACTATGGTGATTATTGTGAGCTGCTTTCAGCTCAACGCTTGTTGGAAAAGTGGAATACAAATATCAAATCGATATCAAGTGACCATTGCTCAAGCCTTTGCAGTGTACTTGTTTTGGAAAACTCCAAAGAAAAATTAACAAACAGAAACAACAGTCTTTAAACTCTAGTATGGGCATTCAACATGCCAAAGAGTATGGCTATCAGCAAATACCAATGAAAACAAAATTAAACAAGGAAACAGGATCAATTTAAAAGAACTTTTTTTTTTTTTGGATCAGTTAATAAGACCAAATTGGTTTGTTGAGAATGGTGAGAGTGGGTGCATGAAGAATTCAGCACATATTGTTAAGAGTCTTATAATTACTCCACTATGTGTTCAGCTCAGTGCTCGATCAATGATCACTGTGCCAAAAGCACACACCATTTTAAGCAGCTTTGTAACATCATTGTCATCCCACATTTAAGAGCAGAAATTCTTCCAAGACAGCTTACAAGGAAAATAAAAAAAGACATTAATAAAATCACATTGAAATGACACCAAAAAAATGAATGAGTCTTCAGGATTCTTCCCAAGTGCAGCCGGTTTTGTGGGTGGGAAGTTGAGTGGGAACAATCCTGATGGAATAGACTCTGAAGTCTTCTCTTCTTTGCCTACTTGACTCACTCGCCTTCTTTCACACAGGTTGGAGGGGAGACAGAGATCCCAGGTAGAGCAGGCTTTGAGAGCTGGCTCTGAGATCTTTGAGTGCCTACCTGCTTGCTTGGTGCTCCTGTTCCTTCCCCGTTGTATGTAATGACTTGCAAGTTGGATATGTGAACCAAAACAGGACTGTGTCACCACATGCCCTCCCTGCATTGGGAACGTCCAGTCTACATTCTCACAATGTTCAATGAAGAATGAAATCAAGGAGGCATCCAAGAGAGAGCTCAAAGTATAGGTGATGGTGTGGAAGCAAGAAGTCTGTTACTTGCTCCTCTTCAGCTCAAGACCGCTCTTCCACCAATGGGTATCAAACCCATTGCAGGGGCCAACACGCAATTTAATTCCTGACAATGAATGTGGATCACCTCCATGAGGGATAACATGAAAACTAGCTCAGTCTTTGTTGCAAAACTGGTACTGAGCTGGAGACGAAGATATCTCCATTTCTTCTAAGCACCTACCTCCCAAGTTTTCATAGTGCAATACAAATCACCTCTCTACACCACAACTGATTCTCCTTCTGCAAGATAGGGATAACACTTAGCTCTCTCAACAGGGTGTTACAAGGCTTAACTAGATCCTTTCAGAAAGCATCTTTAGGAATAAACAGCAATAATTCCTACTGCTTTTGAAAAGTGGCTGCACTCCAGCTTATGTAATTACTGCCAAAAGCTTTGAGCTGTATAAGAGATTCTTTAATTCCTGTATCCAAATAGCTATGAGCTACTGGTACTTAATACACAGTATTAGCTACCTCCCTAGGCAAAGAGAACTTTTCCTGTAAGACCCTGCTCCAGGGAAGCTGGGAGGGCACAGTCTTAAAAATTATGCCAAGCCTACAAGATGATCTAGAATCTTTTATGGGGTAATATAATGATCAGGTTTTACTTATCACATGCCAATCAACACAGCATTCCAATCAAAAATTGTTTCTAAACAACAATTTTCTTTCAAATACTCAATCAATAAAATAAAATAATTGAAAGCTATAACATGTGCTATAATTGTCCTTAATTACCAGAGTTATTTTTTCATAGCGTTCCTTCCTTAATCATTGTCTCCGTTTTGTCCTTTTTTGAGGAGATCAGATTAATAGGTGCCTAATGTGACTTGCTGGCATTGTGGGCTAGCAAGTAGGCAGATGTCTTATTTTTAGCACACGTTGATGTAATTGCTTTCCTATGAATACTAAGGCTGGAATCCTGCACACCCTTAACTGGGAGTAAGTTCCATAGAACGAAGAGTAGGATTACTCACCCTCCCACAGAACAAACTTTGGAGTGATGTGGCCCTGATCTTAGTTGGTTAGAGTGTGGTGCTGATAACACCAAGTTTGCAGGTTTGATCCCATAAGGGACAGCTGCATATTCCTGCATGCACCGGGTTGATCCTCAGGGTCCCTTCCAATGCTATGATTCTATGATCCTCACTGTGGGAAACTGCACACTTGCTCATTCTCACTAGTGAAACATGCCAATGATAGGATTGCATCACAATGCTGGTGCAAAGGTGCCAGACATACCCTGTAGCAGCACTGGATTCCTTAAGCTTGATCCTATATACCAGACATCCCCAAACTCAGCCCTCCAGCTGTTTTTGGACTACAACTCCCATCATTCCTAGCTAACAGGACCAGTGGTCAAGGATGGGAATTGTAGTCCCAAAACAGCTGGAGGGCCAAGTTTGGGGGTGCCTGCTATATACTCTTACAGTGGAGTACACAGAGGATAGGATGTAGTGGTGTTTTAAGTTACCTTCAATAAAGCTGAGAATGACACTGAAGATGACTTATTCATCCACATGTAAACATTCCTAGTCACTGCGCGTCCTGCAACATGAATGAGACTCTGCAAAGATACAACCAGCAGTGGCCAACAACCTCCCACAGCTGCTAACTTTATGAGAAAGCTTAATTAAATAAATGTGGCACTCTTCTGGGGATTTCCCCCTTCCCATGTTCACAACCTTTATAATGTGCAAAATGTAGAAGTTTTTGTCTTAATTTTGTTGATAATATAAACTTAAAATAGCTCTGCTTTATTTAAGGTCAGAGAGAATTCTTGATTATTTCCTACTGAGGGCTTCAGTTTTCAGATTTATATTTTATTAGTAATGATAGGTTTTTAAAAGCTATCACATGTTCATCACACAGCAGCACTGAGTGCTATATTGTCCCCCAAATAAGTTCTTTCTGTAACCACAGTTCATCCCTTCACAGCAGTAGGGAATTGGGGTGACATGGAAGGTTGCAATCCGATGCACACTTACCTGGAATTAAATCCCTAGAAGTAAGTAACTCAATGGGGCTTACATTCATTCTGAGTAGACAATGTTCAACTTTCATGGTGTCAACCAAAGGTCAGTGGGTTTTCTGGTGCAGTATCTGCTTTGCATGTGGTTAAGTCTCAGGTTCAATCTCTGGCATCTCCAGGTAGCTTTGATAGACCTCTGCCTAAAACCCTGGAGAGCCGCAGCCAGGCAGGGTAAACAATACTGAGTGAGATGGCTCATTGGCCTGACTCAGTATAAAACATTGCTTCCTACGTTCACTAGTGCTATAAGATATTTCCTCCATCCCATACTGGGAGACAAGATGGACAAGACTGTACAAAAAACTGCTGATTCAGCATAAAGGAGGGGAAAGGGAAGTCAGACACTGTGAAGCTCACTTCTGTTCAGTAGGTAGTAAAGAGTCAAGAAAGGATGAACTCTTCCTCTGACTCAGAAGACCAGGTCAATTACATTGTTTTACCACCAGTAGTGAAATAGATCTACCCATTTCAGAAGATAACTGCAGCAGCACAGGATAGGGTAGGGGAAACTGCCTGTTCTGCTGTCTGCCAAACCAGGGGTGGGAACCTTTTCCAGCTGGTTCCAAGGCTCTCCCATCCAGAACCATTTCGACAGGTGAACAAGACTGCCCACTTGCCAATAATCTGGCAAGATTAGGTGTTTTTATGATTTAAGGTTGTCCCACTTACCTGAGTCCAGAGCATGTACTCAAAGTTACTGCAGACTCGGCATAATCTTGGACATGACCATGGTAGTAGCAATGAGCCTAATTGAACAGAGAATAGTGAGGGGGGAATCAGTATCTATAGCTCAGCTCATTTCATAAGTAATGCTAAACCAAACTACAGTTAAGCATAAACAAACAAGCTGCAGCTCTTCAGAAGGAAAAAACAAGGTTGGTTCACTCTAGACAAACTATAAACTATAGTCATGGTTTGTTCTTGGCTTCTCAAGGTGAAACAAACCGTGAGCCCAGGTTCAGGGATGCCAGCAGGCTTTCTTGGGCCCAGTACACTGTTAACAATAACTAGGGCCAGCTCTAGCTTTCTGGGGGCTCAGACTATCAGTGGGCCTCTTATCCTCAAACCACACACCCCTTCCTCAAGGCCCCCGTTGTTGGTATCCATTTGTCTCAAGAGACATTGGAGTGTGCCTCCAGGGGTAAAACCACTGAAGAATAAGAGCATCTGTTGCTGCTGCTGCTGCTGAGACCAGCAACTCATAACTGCTGCCTCCTGTGTTACTTCTGCTGTGTGAACAGCACTGAAGTGACTTTTCCAGGGTGCAAGCCTGGGTAGTGTGTATGGAGGTCCTGGGCTGCCCAGACGACAAGACCCCCACCCCTTCGGCCTCACTGATGTGCTCCAAAGGAAAGCAGACCAAAACATGTGGCATCAGCTTGCCGGCAGGAGTTGCCAGAAGGAGGTCCCACCCTATGGGGTCGTCCTTTTTCTTTTTTGGAAAAAAGTGTCCTCCCCCCGTATTCCAATTCATCCTCCTTCTCCTCAAAACTGTGCAGGCAGAGGGTGGGTCCAGTGGGAGGAGGAGAATGAGAGTCTGAGTGGGAGTTTGTGAGGGAAAAGGATCACAGGACATGGGGAGAGGGTGGAGCGGGGCTGGGAGGAGGAGTTTGAGAGAGAGAGTCTTTGCGTACAGAGGGTGGGGCGCAGGGAGTGAAAGAGGGAGTTTGCAGTGCATGAGCCTGCCATGATGGAGTGTCAGGCTTTGCGTGGGAAGGGGGGTGGCAGGTGGGTCGGGTTGCAGGGGCCTGGTCTGGTGCAGGAAAGAGTTTTTGTGCAAGCAGAGAGGGGGGTTTCCATGGGGCAGCCAGGAGAGTAAGGAAATTTGTTTGTAGATTAGGGGAAAGATAATGACACCACTATCACCAATTCCTCACTGAGAGCATCCTTAAAAGAGTTGGTCGTCTTTGCATGCTGCAGTGTTTGGCGGGAAAGCTTTCCTAAGTTGGTTCCTTAGAAGGCTTAGTTGGTCATTCCTGCTCAGTCATGGTTTGGTTTAGAATTAAATGTGAACCAGGTCAGTATGTGTGCTCTTATTGTTGACACACAAAACTTTATGTTCCTCTTAATGGAAAAGCCTTCTCTGAATTCAGGCTATTAGGGAAATAACCTGAAATAATCATTTTGCTTGTTTGTATTTAATGCTGGATTAAAACGAGCTTATGCCAATAATGACGCTATGCCTCATTCAATAAAAGACAAAGATCAAACAAGTATTTAAAACATTTATTTATGAGAAGCCTGCTCTTTTGATTATGTTATTGGAAAACTATGATGGGAAGCATTTTGTAAAATTAAACAGCAGAGCAAATTACACTGTCATTCACCTTTAGGCTTTCACTATAAGATGTAAATTGTCATTAGTAATATGAGGGAGATCCATAAGACATAATTAAGCATACTGTGCAATGTAATAAAACAATTTCCTGGTTTTATAGCTCCAGAAGAAGAAAAAAATCAGGTGAAAAGAAATTGGGAGGCTGAAAGCATTTTATTAAACTATGCTGACTTGGAAGTGGTGTGTTATTAAGAACAGGAATAACAGAGAACTGTATTTTCAGCAGCAACAACCCTGTTATGTTTTGTGGCTGGGTTATTGTATTTCTTTAATAAAACCAGCTGCTTACAAAGGACAACCACAACAAAAGATACATACTCAGTAAAGATGCACATTTGCTATTGTTGATGAAAGGTAATACCATATTTCCAATTATAGACCTGGCTGCAAAATAATGATTATATTATGTCCAGCATTTCTTTTTCTTTTTCATTTCTCGCTCCTTTGAATACCATATGGAAGCCAAATGCCTCACTGTCAAAGGTTGCTATCTTATTAGTGCAAGGGAAAGTTATCACTCATATTTCAACCTGACAGTCATCTTACTTCGCCTCTTATTACTTGGTTCATTCACATCTAAGCTGCATTAATTAACCTTTTCAGTTTCAGGGCATGGTTTTCAATTACATAGTCTCAGACAGAAGGCTTCTAAAGACCACCTTGATTTTGCTGGTGAAAGCAATAACATGAAAAGATCAGGGTTGAGTTTTAATAGTTCAGGAGCATGAATTTTTGGCAAATTCGATTACACCATAAAGAAAATATTAGTTTAGCGCCAGAGTATTTCTTCTTTTCTTTTCGATGGAAATGAAACCTTACACAGTGAAAAGGTTATAATGTGTTTGCAGCACACATGCATGGATAAAAACTCATGTTACAAATTAAATGGCAATCTCAAGATATGTCTAGATCTTTTAAAACCTGAACTAGAACAAGTAACAAATTTATTGTTAATAAAATGTAAAATAACAAACTTTTAAAATGCATGGATGATATCCAACGTAAGCCTGGTAGATGAAGGGAACGCAGTGGATGTAGCCTACCTTGATTTCAGCAAGGCATTCGACAAGGTGCCCCATGATATTCTTGTAAAGAAGCTGGCAAAATGCGGTCTTGACTATGCTACCACTCAGTGGATTTGTAACTGCCTGACTGACCAAACCCAAAGGGTGCTCATCAATGGTTCCTCTTCATCCTGGAGAAGAGTGACTAGTGGGGTGCCACAGGGTTCTGTCTTGGGCCCGGTGTTATTCAACATCTTTATCAACGACTTGGATGATGGACTCAAGGGCATCTTGATCAAATTTGCAGATGACACCAAACTGGGAGGGGTGGCTAACACCCCAGAGGACAGGATCACACTTCAAAACGACCTTGACAGATTAGAGAACTGGGCCAAAACAAACAAGATGAACTTTAGCAGGGAGAAATGTAAAGTATTGCACTTGGGCAAAAAAAATGAGAGGCACAAATACAAGATGGGTGACACCTGGCTTGAGAGCAGTACATGTGAAAAGGATCTAGGAGTCTTGGTTGACCACAAACTTGACATGAGCCAACAGTGTGACGCGGCAGCTAAAAAAGCCAATGCAATTCTGGGCTGCATCAATAGAAGTATAGCATCTACATCAAGGGAAGTAATAGTGCCACTGTATTCTGCTCTGGTCAGACCTCACCTGGAGTACTGTGTCCAGTTCTGGGCACCACAGTTCAAGAAGGACACTGACAAACTGGAACGTGTCCAGAGGAGGGCAATCAAAATGGTCAAAGGCTTGGAAACGATGACTTATGAGGAATGGCTAAGGGAGCTGGGCATGTTTAGCCTGGAGAAGAGGAGGTTAAGGGGTGATATGATAGCCATGTTCAAATATATAAAAGGATGTCATATAGAGGAGGGAGAAAGGTTGTTTTCTGCTGCTCCAGAGAAGCGGACACGGAGCAATGGATTCAAGCTACAATAAAGAAGATTCCACCTAAACATTAGGAAGAACTTCCTGACGGTAAGAGCTGTTCGACAGTGGAATTTGCTGCCAAGGAGTGTGGTGGAGTCTCCTTTGGAGGTCTTTAAGCAGAGGCTTGACAACCATATGTCAGGAGTGCTCTGATGGTGTTTCCTGCTTGGCAGGGGATTGGACTCGTTGGCCCTTGTGGTCTATTCCAACTCTATGATTCTATGAAGTCATATTCAGCCAGAGCAGACCCATTGAAATCAAAATATATAAGCCTGTTTATTTAAATGGGGATATTTAGAGTATGACTAAAGTTGGATAGTAAGGGACACAGGTGGCACTGTGGGTTAAACCACAGAGCCTAGGACTTGCCGATCAGAAGGTCGGCGGTTCGAATCCCCGTGACGGGGTGAGCTCCCGTTGCTCGGTCCCTGCTCCTACCAACCTAGCAGTTCGAAAGCACATCAAAGTGCAAGTAGATAAATAGGTACCTCTCCGGTGGGAAGGTAAATGGTGTTTCTGTGCGCTGCTCTGGTTCGCCAGAAGTGGCTTAGTCATGCTGGCCACATGACCCGGAAGCTGTCTGCGGACAAACACCGGCTCCCTTGGCCTATAGAGCGAAATGAGCGCCGCAACCCCAGAGTCGGTCACGACCGGACCTAATGGTCAGGGGTCCCTTTACCTTTACTAAAGTTGGATATCACCTTGTGGATATATAATTTATGTTAAAGGTTTTTATAAACTGCCCAACTTATAAAATATTAAGGCAATGTAGAGAAAACAAAAAAAAATAAATCTAAAATACACACCAGAGTTAAACTGTTAAAATAACAGCACAACACTAGAAAATAATCAGAGCACAGTAATTAAAAAATTCATTTAGCATGCATGTGAAAGAGCAGATTGTATGAGCATGCCTTATCTTAGCTGGTGATGGATTCCACATGAGAGGAGCCTTATCTATCGATCTACACACACACACACACACACACACACACACACACACAATGCTATGTTTTTAAAATTATAAACCAGAGGCTTAAACTCAGCCCCCTTTAAGTGTCCATCTTCTCTCTGACAAGAGAAGACAGGAGGTAGAGTGAACACTAGAATCCAGGGAGAAGACACGATGATCTGAAGGGAAACAGGGTGGTATTAAACATTCCCCAGTAAAACCTATATTTATGCTGTCATTAGTTTTGCACCAAGCTGGAGCACATCTATGACTGTCGAAAAACTGAGAGCTAATATTAAAACATACATGCATAATTTCTACTGTCAGAGATGCTAAATCAAGGAATCAAGCCATGTAAATTGTTCTTGCCAAAATAAGCCATTCCTCATTTTTGGCATTGATCATGATGAAGTAAGGGATAGATCAATTAGACATCTTTGTTGATATCTCAATAGTAGTGTCTGACTCACAAACCCCCACATGTATTTTTATTATTTATTTATTTTTGTATATTTGGGGATCTAGATAATGAACAGCAATGATATATTTTTTCCTTAATTCAGTGATCCAAGACCTTAAGTTGGGTGGTGATAGTGCCATGCTAATTCCCACTGGTCCAAACAGCACAGTGGAGGAATTAGCATGGTGTGCACAAGGGAATAATGTACACATCATCCACTCCACATATGCCATCCAAATATGTTAACTAACATGTTCAGTACTTTTATGTTTTGCTCTACTGGATAAAGAGCAGTTTGGGGGATTAATTTTATTCAGGAAAACAGTGGGGGGAGGGAAGAGTTATCCCTTCTGCATGCACTGAGGCAGGCTTCCTTAAACTCGGCCCTCCAGATGTTTTGAGCCTACAACTCCCATGATCCCTCGCTAGCAGGACCAGTGGTCAGGGTTGATGGGAATTGTAGTCTCAAAACATCTGGAGGGCCGAGTTTGAGGAAGCTTGCACTGAGGTCTCCTGATTGGGGCACCGAAGGGTGTTTAAGCTATTTTTAAAATCTGTAAGATATATGATAATGGATTTCTCATCATCTTATCTACTTTCTAGGTGAAAACCGTGCCTCACAAAAATCAGAATTAAAATCAAAAGTCAGCAGTATAGAACACTCTGGATGAAGCTTTACTTAGCAACACTTCCTTAATTCTGAGATTTTGCCATTTTGCAGAGGTAAAAATATCTAAAATTAGAAGCAGCTCACTTTCACTATTTGAAACTAGCAGTGAATATTTCACAAACCGTGGTGACAACATGTTTTATTTGCAGGAAAACGTATTTTTACAATAAATATATGTGTAAGCATTAAAATGTTGGGAGTGCAAGATGCATTGCATTTTGGTATCAAAAAGGGTTCTACTGCAATATTTTAAAAACTGTTTTAACTGGTTAGTCTACCAGGGTATAAATTGCTGCTTCAATTGTTCACCTTAACGGCTAATTAAAAAAAACTTTAAAAAACCTTACAGCTCCAATCTAAGACAAGAGGCGTCATGAACCTCCATTTACTACTGTCTTATTAAGGAACTTAAGAAGATGTGTAATGCTTCTACTTCTACATCAAACATATACATTTTTAAAATGCAGTTAAGCTGGATCTAATCAGCAGATAAAAGTAAAATGTAGTAATCCAGACCAGCCACTGTACTGTTTTAATTAAGAAGGATCTTCATTTGAGTCAGCAGTGTGATGCAGCAACAACAACAAAAGCTAAGGCTATTCTAGAGTTGTTTGACAATGAAACCGACTCCCTCGGAAGGTGGTGGACTCTCCTTCCTTAGAGGTTTTTAAGCAAAGGAATGATGGTCATCTATCATGGATGCTTGAGTTGAGATTCCTGCATTGCAGGGGATTAGACTAGATCAGTGTTCCCCAACCTTGGGCCTCCAGCTGATTTTGGACTACAATTCCCATCATCCTTGACCACTGGTCTTGCTAGCGAGGGATGATGGGAGTTGTAGTCCAAAAACAGCTGGAGGCCCAAGGTTGGGGAACACTGGACTAGATGACTTCCAAGACTATAATTCTAAGTTTTAAATACAAGTGGGACAGGAACATACAATTGCTCCAAAGCATCTCTATATATTTATAGAAACAAAGGTATATAATCCCTTCTGAGGAAAGATCAGGTAAGATAGGGAACTTTTTCGAGTCCGTCTCCCCCCCCCCCCCCGCCAAAAAAAATAAGAAGACCTACTGTGACGGAAAATTTTGTTTTGCTGGGCAGGTTGCGTCACCAAGTGTTTTTCTTTTTCCTTGCTAGCAAAAGGTTAATGAATGGCAGCTTCTGATTGGCCAGGGTTCCAGGAGAGGGAGTTTAAGAGACAGTTGAGTAGGTTGGGAGATAGGTTGGGAGATAGGGAGTGAGAGGGGAGAGAGAGAGAGAGAGAGAGAGAGAGAGAGAGAGAGAGAGAGAGAGTTGGTTCTGGGTAGAAACATCCGCTCTGGGGAATATATCAAAAGCTAGAGAAATAAGTCTCTGATCTTAGTGTGAAGGACAATGTGTGGTGTCCTGTATGAGTAATTAGGCCAGGAATTAACTGGGAGGCTGAGCCAGGAGGAGTAGAAGCTGGAAAGATACAGTCTACTTAGGTCTCATTCCAGTCAGGAGGGGAGAGATTCTTCTACAAAAAGAGAAGACTCCCAAACCAGTTAAGAGGGGTGTGGAGATCCCTTGGGCCTGTTACTTGGAGTGCCTCGGGAATAAGGGGTGTGCAACTGACTGGAAGTACCACCTTGTTTAAGAACCAAAGTATAAAGCAGCAACAGCTGTGCAACAACTGAGAAAGAAGTGAAGTGAAATTACTGGAAATAAGCTGAGCATTTACCCTTTAGTCTAAAAACCTGTAAGATCTACCTGAAGTGAAGTAACTGAACATAAGCACCTGAAGTTTAAAAGAAGCTATGTTTTATTAGAAGTCCATAACATCAGCTAGATTTAGTATAAATACTATTAGGTGAACGGTTACCTGAAATAACATTATAATCTGAATTATCCTTTGTTTTACCCACTTTGTGTCATAAACTTCCTTTGTTTAATAAAATCTTTCTTATTTGATCAAATCCTGCCTGAGACTCCAAATCATTAAGTTTTCCCTCACCCAAGACCCCCACTAGATAATCTGGGGCAATTTGTAGAAATTTGTGTAATTGGTGTACTGTGAGGTGGTCGCACTATATTTAAGTGAGGGCCGGCCCAACAGCGCCAGGGGGAAAAGTGCCTTTGCGCCGTCGCACTTACATTATGGTCTAATTCAATAAAAAGAAAGAAAGAAAGAAAGAAAGAAAGGACGGACAAAATTTGGCTTCCGCATTGCAGAAGGCCTCAAATGCCTTGTAAATCCCTTTTTGAGAGCTCCCACATTGCAGAAGCTGGATCTCATGCATTATCTCTGCATACTTGCAGCTTATAAAGAACTTCTAATGGGCACATGTCCAAAGGCGTTTAAGTGCACAAAATTTATAACTATTAAAGCCCCTCCCATCATGCACTACTTAGGACATTTCCGTCCACAGTTGTGCATTTTGAACAAAGAAACCTGAAAACTGCCTAAACAGTGATTTCAAACCACTCTATTTCATAGTTCCCCTTCTGTTCTTTTAATGACCAAGTATTGCACTTCTACCTCCCCACAGACAAAGTCACAAAACTTACCGTGTAATTACGTGCAAGAACAGCACCAGTACCATCTTCCAAATAGTGTGTTTCTGTGAAGTTGCCAGCAAAAAGGTCACTGGAAGAGAAAGAGGATATCTTAAAACATAATTTCAAGACCAAATCTTTTTTACTTAATTACTTTTTAAAACAAAATTAAAGTGGAAGAGTTGAAAGCTCAATAATGGAATAAAATAGTTATAATACTGAACAAAGTCTGTGCACATTGTTATAAGGGGATTTACTACAAGGTTTTATAAATTAGCCTCTCTGATTGTAAAATCACTGAGTGGCTATTATGAGGTGATTATTTATGAATTCAGATTTATTTAATATGTAACACTTAACCTACCCTGTATACTTTATTTATGTATCCCCTACTTAAATATTTCAGATGAACTGCTTTTTTCTATTAGAAAATGGTTCGAGATTTTTATGCATCATGTCAAATTAACAAGGCAAAAATGTAGACTTTAAGCTGCCTCAAAGGCAAATTCCACTCTATCTCAAATTTACAGATATTGTGAGTGAGGCTGGTGTAACTTCTTAGGTGTATATGCAAACGTCCTAATACTAGCTAAAGTAAGGGTTGGTGTCTTATTCTGGATGTAAGCTCTGGAAAGGGAAAGAGTGTCTGTAACACTGGCATTGGTCAGAAGGTGTAGTCAAGACAATTCATTTCTCTTTCTAAGCGGTTTCGTCCAATCCAAGGAATTACATGGTGCTAAGAAAGTCAGTACTACAGTGGTCTGCATTGCAATTACCCCCTGCTGGGGATCAAGGTGCCCATGTCTGAACAGAATTCTGAACAAGCAATTTTGCTATTTAAGGCAATTTAAGGGAACAGATGTCACTGCGACTTAATTGCTGAAAATTTAGCATGCAATGTAAAGTTTTTAAAATCTAATTATGCCAGTCTGAGTTCTGGAACAGAAGACAGTTCCTTAGAATTTCTACAGCTTCCAAAAAATGACACTATTCCTATAATGATCAGTCTTGTTTCAGAGCTTGATTCTTGTAGCACCTACTGAGTTACATGATTGACTGAGCTCATGATTAGCGGCTACTACTTCAAAATAAGGGGAGCAACCTAGTTCTCTCAAAACTTGGGGAACTTATAGGTTCTCCACTGCACTAACCATGAGAAATAACCCAAGGACACTCCATTGTTATACATTCCAATTAAAACTAATACCGCCACTGAAAACATGGTCGCTACAATTTTCTGCCAGAAGCAATATTCCTGAAGGTGGAACTTTGTCTTTTTCTATATGTATATTATACCCTTATAAAGAAATGTGCTTCTTAGCCAAAGGGCCGTTTCTTCTTGAAGTAGTGGCAAAAAAAAGAGAGAGGGAGTGGTAACTGGATGTCAGTCATTTGGAATGGAAAGTCGCAGAGGATTAAGACAGAAGTATTATTACAACAGCATATCCTATATTTTCTATGCACCACATTTTATAAATGTATTGTATAAAAATGTTGCAAGTAAATAAATGAATGAAACATTTGTGCAGACAGAATGCACATGGGAAAGGGATGGGGTAATGCTTGCTGGCTCCAGAACCTACATAATCATTAATTAAAACTTCAGAACAGAACCTATTGGCATACAAAGTGGAGTAATCACCTGTAAACTGTGCAATTTAATTGATCTGCCGCGGTCCCCGCTAATTGATTTGCGACTCCAATTAGCGATTTATGGCCGCCCGGCACACTTCCTCTTGCGCAGCTCTCAGTCACGTCTCAGCAGAGTTTCGCACAGCGGTGTAAACTGTCACGTAGTTTGGCTTAGCATCCAGACAAACACACACAGCACCGGTTTGTCTATTTACAGCTTTTATTTCAACATTTCTCAGGAATTTCCAGGACTATTTGCAGCCATGACAAAACTGCATCCTTTCCCCTCAAAGCACAGAGTGGGACTGGCATACTCTTCCCAAGCTCCTCCCAAGCTTCCAAAATTGACGTCAGAATGGTGTGGCATCATGGGAAGAACTTAACCCGTTAAGTTCCAACCTCAACACCCCCCCTTGCTGCACCTTCTGACAAGACCCTTTTGAGTTCAACACCTTCCCCTTTGCCTTGTGCCTCTTCCCGGCATCTTTCCCAGGCACCTGTTGAACCCCTTCAACATTCCCAGAATCACACTGTGCGACACTTTCCCACGCACCCGTGACCTGAAACCCCTCTGACCCACTTGGGCCAGCAGTTGTGTCTTCTCCGTCAGACTTTTCCCCCTCTGACTTGACAACCCGTCTGTGAGCTTTCTCCATTACGCTTACCGGAGATGAAGCCTCACACCTGGACATTCCTTTCACAACCCTTGGAGATGCCCAAACCTGCCCTGACCCCTGACCCTGGACCTGGTCCCCATCACCGGGTTCTGAACCCTGATCCTGGACCTGGTCCCCATCACCGGGATCAGCCTCTGCCTCCCTCTCCTCCCTTTGAGGAGACTTTGCACCCGTCACCTGGTGACGTATTCCCTTTTCCTTGAAAAACTCTTCCAGAGCAGACCCAGTAAACTGTGACCCTCGGTCGCTCTTGAACCCTTGCACCCTGGTGGAGAACCTTCGTTCCAACTCCGCAACCCAATCCTGGATCAGTTGCGCCACCTCCCCCTGTGATTTGAGAGAGAAACACCAGCCAACCTGGCTGTGGTCATCTGTCAGCGATAGCACATACCTGGCCCCACCCAGACTCTCACACCTCATGGGTCCTGACAGATCTGTGTGAACAAGCTCAAAGGGCTCTTTGGCTACCCTCCCAAACCCGGGAAAACCAAGTACCTATGCACCTTTGCATGCCCTGCACCCTTGGGACCTCCCACATTTCCGAAGTTTGCACCCTTTTGTGCACCTGGGCAACTTCTGCACATGACTGGGAACCTTAGCACACTGCACCTGTGCTTTTCCAGCATTTCCACCACCCTCCAGAGACGTTTTAAGAATGAAGAGATCATTCTGCCCCTTTTTAACCTTGGCAAGCATCCTCCCTCCTTTGGAGATTGTGCACACATCATCCTGAAAACAAACCGTAAATCCCATTTTCAGTAAATAAGGCACAGATAAAAGACAGTGGTGCCTCCCAGGAACAGTACAACACTCCAACGTTTCCTGTAAAATAGACATAAAGAGATTTGTAACGTTAGTCACATATTTTTTCTGTCCATTTGCAAACAGTACAGTTTTCCCAACCGGAATTGCCTTGCAATTCCACCTCTCAACAGCAGGTGTCTCTGGAATCAAATTGCAATTAGCTGCAGAGTCAATAACAAAACTTAGCTCTGAGCTTGTGTCACAGCTGTCTTCAGACAAAGCCAGACTAGCTGTTATTTGATAAGTCTCCTCCTGGCACCTGGCACGTCCACCAGCCTCAGTCCCACGCCTGGCTGCTCTCCCAGGCTGGTTGCCATGGAAACCCGACTGGTTCCCATGAGAGTTCAGCTGTTTGACCTTGGCAACATCCTGCCTTGCCTCTTTGCTCCGGTGGGGGCAATCTCGCCGCAGATGTCCCGCTGCTTTACACACGTAGCAATGACGAACTCCAGTGGAAAAACACTGCCTGGGGCTCTTTTCAGCTGGCTTGGCCCTCCTTCTTCCGGAAAAGCACTCCTTGCCAGATCCGCCCCCCCTGAACTGCCGCTTCATTCTAGCAGGTTCAGTGGAAAACTTTTCAAACTTGCCTTTGGAACTTTCTGCCCCCCCGACTTGCTCACTAGCACTCCTTGAGGCTAAAGCATCAGAAACAGGGGCTCCAGCCATCTCTAGGCTTTCAGCTTCCACCTGCCCTTGGCCCCTTGCTGAGTCTTCACACAGACGTTTCAGCACACTCCAGGCCTCACACTCAGATTCAACGCTCTCCAGGTGATGCTGCAAACTAGCATGAACACCTGCTCTCAACATGCAGATCTCAGCTTTCTCCCTCTGCATTTTCTCCTCCAGAGAAGCAGATTGCGACTTTCCTGCAACTCTGTCCACCAGTTGCACTGGTTCCCTCTGGGAAATGTCCCAAACTTCCGTGGCTAAAAACCACGCTCTCACCCTTTTTGTCCAGGTATTCCACGCTTGGACGGTGAGTTCCTCAAGCTGTTCAAACGGAGCTTGAAACACCTCCTGGCCATCTGCCATCTTCCCCCGGGGCCCAGCGTACTCACGTAAACAAACAGCCGCTCTCCAGCTCCCGGTCTAGCAGATCAGCTCCCCTGCCTCTCACAACTTCAGGCAGAACTCCAAGCTGGCATCAGCATCGTCGTCAGCTTGCCTTCAAACGTTAGGCACAGCTCCAAGCTTCCACCTCTCCAGGCCTTTAGTACAGCGTCTTTCAGCTTGCTTGCTTGCTTGCCTTCGCCTCCTGCCGTGCTTCTCTGCTCGACACCGCAGATCAAAGCTTTTCCGGCAGCCTCCTCCCGTGACAGTTTTACGATCGATGATTTAGGTTACCCATAACCTGTGCAATTTAATTGATCTGCCGCGGTCCCCGC
The DNA here is from genome assembly GCF_965112155.1 of Podarcis liolepis. Classification (NCBI taxonomy): domain Eukaryota; kingdom Metazoa; phylum Chordata; class Lepidosauria; order Squamata; family Lacertidae; genus Podarcis; species Podarcis liolepis. The sequence continues at coordinate 46,639,522 of NC_139556.1, read as the reverse complement.
TAATTGATTTGCGACTCCAATTAGCGATTTATGGCCGCCCGGCACACTTCCTCTTGCGCAGCTCTCAGTCACGTCTCAGCAGAGTTTCGCACAGCGGTGTAAACTGTCACGTAGTTTGGCTTAGCATCCAGACAAACACACACAGCACCGGTTTGTCTATTTACAGCTTTTATTCCAACATTTCTCAGGAATTTCCAGGACTATTTGCAGCCATGACAAAACTGCATCCTTTCCCCTCAAAGCACAGAGTGGGACTGGCATACTCTTCCCAAGCTCCTCCCAAGCTTCCAAAATTGACGTCAGAATGGTGTGGCATCATGGGAAGAACTTAACCCGTTAAGTTCCAACCTCAACATAAACAACCTGTATCACATGGTTTACGGATCATCAGTATTGTCTCAAGCAAAAGAATATGCTTCAACTTTCAAATAAAATAGCCTTCATTCATTTGCAAATATTTATGCTTGAAAGTTGGGTTAGGGGATGAAGGGGGGGGGGAACCTTGAATATATTCATAGCCACTATGTGAAAATATATGTGAGAAAGATTCTCATTATTTTTTCCTGGAAACTTACAACCACCTGAAGAGGAATTTGTGTATGAAAACAGAATAAATGAAAAGTTAATACACTGTGGCAGCGGTGGTGGTAGGGGTCCCTGTACTGGTAATACAGGTGGAAAAAGAACTCTTGGGGGGGAAATTCCTGCACAACTGAGCAGGCTAGGAAGAGCTAGGATGAACGTTCAAGAACTACTGTAGAAGGAGGCTTCACAAAACAAACTCCTTTATTGCCAGATAATCAGAAAGTCAGCATGTTTCTCTGCTGGTAGCCAGCAAAGAAGTTCAAACGGGAATTGGTCTTCATAAAAATAATACTAACCCTTTCCTTTTCTGACTCAAGCTCTTAGGAAGATTTAAAGTTAAAACAAGTAAAAACAAAACCCCAAACCCTGAATCCCTCAAATACAATGCCTTGCAGAAACCCTAAACCCAAGCCCAAACTCCTTTGGGTATGCAGAGCTAGTATTTGGACCCTGACCTTTAGAGCACACAGGTCAATGCATATGCCCCTGATGGTATGGTAAGTAACATCATGTCCTTCAGGGCTTCATGTGGATAAGAGATGTGGAACAGATGTGTGATTAATGACATTAGTCCTCATGAGCTTGAACATTCATTCATTCACTGAATTTATATCTCACCCTTCCTCCCAAAGGAACCCAGTCACTCATGCAGAAAACTCACTGAAATGTTTCTACAGCTATGCGTGAAAGTCATTTTAGGTGGCAACCAGCCCACTGCACCCTACAGTAGGTGAATGAAACAAAAGGAGAGGATATAGGCTGCTACTGCTGCTGTATTTGCTATTATTAAAATTTACAGGCACCAACATATTATTTCTGACTGTCTAGTAGGGATAGAAACAGGAACCCTTGATTCCGTGAGCAACTGCCTCATGTGGGAAGGCACCACAGTTTCACTTTAGAGCATCTTCTAGAACAGTAAAGTACTTGAGGCCAGAGGTCATCCTAGGCAGGAAGGGCTTCCTGTTTGAACAGGAACTTTGAGCAACCATGGTCTTCCTGGTACATCTCCATGCATTTTGCTGACTTTGACTCCCCTTTGACATCTGCCCATAGTTCAGGACTAGCACCACCTAAGAAACCTGGCACCAAGTATTTACAGGACGTTACTTATACCTGTTAAAGTCAATCAATATCCTGCCATTGTATAAGACTATATACAGCAACAATGTTGAGCAGTATTCTTTGCAGGAATAAAAGCAGGCACTCTGGTGTTTCATTGACCTAGGTTTCAGAGAGTAGATTGGTTTTAAAAAGCAATGGATAAAAAGATACAGGGGTACCTCGGTTTACAAACTTAATCCGTTTCGGAAGTCCGTTCTTAAATGGAAGCCATTCTTAAACAGAAGCACGCTTTCCCTAATGAGGCCTCAAATCCATTCAGATTCCGTTCTTAGACTGAGGTAAAGTTTGCAAACTGGGACACTACTTCCGGTTTCACGGAGTTCGTAAACCAAATTGTTCGTAAACAGGGTTGTTCTTAAACCGAGGTACCACTGTACTATAGAGTTGCAAAAATCAAAGGAATCCTTTGTGTAAGTAGAAATATTTTGTTTTGTTTACTTAAACAGAACTTAAGATTCTACTGCAAGAATCCTCCTTTTCCCCTTCCTCCTCTAAATGTGATGTACTGTATTTTACTCTTCGGTCTTGTTCTATGTTTTTTTGATAGCGCTCTGACAGCTAAATGAAAAGGTGAGTCCTGAACACCATAGCCTCCAGGGTAGACACTTCTCTTTTTTTGGTAGAAGAAGCAGTTATCTCCTCTTTCGAAAATGACTTTAAAAGCTGCCCAGTGGAATAAACACTTAGTGCTGGTACAAGGAGATTTACAAGTCATGTGTGGGCACTTCTCTGAAGGGTTATCAACAGTAAGTACAACAAGCACTCAAGTTCAGCAAGAAGGAAAGGTGTGTGCAGAGGTCGCATCATGCATGGCACTCATGCTTAACGATCAAACACCACATTTGACACATGTATCCATTAGATAATTTGTCTCCCTTTGGAAAGAGATGTAATTTACAGAATTGATTTACATTTTATTCCTGCACCCCTCTGGTAAAGGAAAGGCGATAAATAAAGGAAAGTAAACCAATTTAGATGGTAATCTTATTAACATAATTGAATGAATGCAACTAAGAAAAGACATGGGTTAAAACAACATTAATTCATCATACTTCGGGATCTACCATATGTTTTGTCACCACACTTAGGAAAAACAGCACATCTCTTTGTACAGCTTGCTATGGGTTCCTACCAGAAGATAAGTGATAACTTTGAATGCTGGGACAAGGTTTTCTCAGCTGTAGCCTCCCTGTTATTGAATAAATTCCTTAATTAATCCTCTGAAGCCCAAATTAGTAAAAATAAAATAAAAGTTTTCCTCTTTTGTCAGGTTTTCAAGGATGTACTCTAGTTTAGGGCTAAACTAGATTATACAGTAAACATGTGGTTTAATTTACCATATCTAGTGCTTTTCCTTTTAAACTTCTTTGCCTGTTTTCCATTCTTTCCATACCTCTCCAAAATTTCCCTGTGTTCCATCTTTAACAAATTCTTCTCTGGGATAAGCTTAAAAATAATTTCCATAAGAGAATTCCACCATAAGCACTATATGAAACGAAACTCTCTCTGTATTTATGATACTTGTAGATAGAAAACTGAACACAGGAAAGATTTATTGGAAAAGGGTCTGGGTTACTCCTACTAGTCCAAAGAAATCAGACTCTCTCTCACACGCATGCGCTTCCAAGAGAACAAATGATACTGACTGTGAATATCAGTTCTATAGATTTAGTGGAAGGTATATTTCAGCACTTGGCAATAGCTGCTTCTTTTATAAGGCATGTGCAGGTATGCACATTTTGAAGGATGGTTGTGTTTCCATTTGTGTATGGAAAGTGGAAATTTGGTGGATTCGTGTTTAAACGTGACCTGAACTGATTCTCTTCCCCAACCCTAGCCAACTCTACCTCTCCACTTTTTCTTCGTGGAGGCAAAATGTACCCCATGGTAACCTATGACCAGGGCTGATATGAAATTCTATCTGACCTAATGGAATCCTTTCCAGGCAAGCTGTCCAAATTCACACCCACACCGGGGCCTCTATCAGAAAAAGGACACCAGGTGTATCTCACCTGGTCGACCTCATGCCACTTAGAGATGACTGTCATTAAGCAGTATCTTTACCCCAAGAGTCCTCCCAGCTGCTACACCAAGACTCCCAATGAGACTTTTAAAAAATGTTAATCTACGTTAAGTTCATCCCTTCTTCCACCCCCAAACCAACTAGCTGCATTCCATAGAGCACATGCAACTGCTGTTATGTGCTCCATATGTGGCGCTACCTGCAGCTAATGCAAAATGCAGTTGTTAGGGTGCTTCGTGGGACACACGCCCTGTAGAACACTGTCCCATCAGATGTCAAGGAAATAAACAACTACAGTGATACCTTGGGTTACATATGCTTCAGGTTACATACGCTTCAGGTTACAGACTCCGCTAACCCAGAAATATTACCTCGGGTTAAGAACTTTGCTTCAGGATGAAAACAGAAATCGTGCTCTGGCGGCGCAGCGGCAGCAGCGGGAGGCCCCATTAGCTAAAGTGGTGCTTCAGGTTAAGAACAGTTTCAGCTTAAGAACGGACCTCCGGAACGAATTAAGTACTTAACCTGAGGTACCACTGTACCTGACTTTTAGAAGACATCTGAAGGCAGCCCTCTTTGGCAAAGTTTTTAATGACTGATGTTTTAATGTATTTTTAATATTTTGTTGGAAGCCGCCCAGAGTGGCTGGGGAAACCCAGTCAGATGGGTGGGGTATAAATAATAAATTATTATTCTTGTTATTACTACTACACATATTATACCAGAAATAAAATATCTGCACTGGCTAGTTACCATGTCATGTCATGTTCAACATTTTGCTGTTGACATTTAAAGCAGCAAACAACTTGGGACCAGAAGTCTAGATCTTCAGAGGAGATCCTGCTGGTCATTCCATGACCAGTGGCTTGTCACCTGGTGGCAGCAGAGAAGTCAGCCTTTTCAGTGAAAGCACCCACCCTCTGGAATGCCCCTCTCAAATCTGTGCGGCAGAGACAGTAATGACCTTTAAACACTTCTTACAAAGTTAGATGCTTTGAGAAAAATATAATTTGGTTTGGTTGCTCTTTCTTTTTGTATTTGTCTTCCTGTCTGTTCTTTGACACTGACGTTATTTTCTTGCTCTCTACCTAAACTACCAAAAAAAAAAAAAAAAAAGGAAAAGACTCTGGATCTACATAATTTGTACTCATTATTGCTTGGTGAGGCAAGCAAGATAGATAATATTTTCAAAATGTATTGAAACCGCTGTTGATATTATAATTGCCTGCTTATGCTGTAGCATCTCCACTTAGGTCATCTTGACCTTTGTAATGGAGGTGGCTGTTCTTTATTCCGTTCCTAGCCCTCTTGATTATTATATGTATTCACAGGAATAAACAGGTCTATTAGACATGCTGCTGCTTGCAATAGTTGGCTCACTATGAATATCTGTGGATAGTTAGCAACAGCCTTTTCCAACTCTTGTTTCTCATTACAATATGAAGAACGAAGGAAGCATGTTAATGAGTTCCCCATGCACCTGCTTTGAACATCACCCCACTCATACAATTATTGCATCTTCTTTAAACACATTATATTCTTTCCTTCTGTTTAATTATCTAAAGTGATTCAAAATGCTTTTGGACATTTTCCCATTCAGTGTCTGCATTTTATAATATTCCTATCTGTAACCCTCCAGTAGGCTTTCATGGAGTAAATACAGTGCTGTAAATATTATAATTTTTTTAAACCCTGAGATATTCGGGTGTGCTCTCCTAGGTAGGAAAATGACTGTGGAAAAGGGGAAGGAGAAAAGTAAGGCCAATCCCTCCTAGGACACCTGAAATTTGCCTGCAGGGTTGTTATTCCAGGCAGGGTCTTCTGTGCATGTTTAGCCTGCCTTACAGTGGGGCGATCACCTTAGGCTTACCCAGGCGCCGAAAGAGGACCTGAAGGTTTGGTTGGCCTTCTTGAAGGTATACAATGGGATTTCTTTTTGGCAAGACCTGCTGGACATGCACCAGGACTTTCTTGTGCATTTGGATGCCTTTAGCAGCTTGGGCTTCAGTGTCTACTTCAGGGGTCACTGGTGCTCTAGGCCATGGCCTTTGCATGAGAAGGTGAAAGGGATCACCCATGATCTCACATTTTTGGAATTCTTCCCAATCATGTTGGCAGTGCACATCTGGACCGAGGAGTTCCATGATTTCAGGGTGTGCTTCTGGTCTGACAACCAGGTGGTAGACAGGGTACTTGCCAAACAGACCTCACAGTCTGAATGGGTACTGAGGGGTACTGTAGTTGGACTACAAATCCCATTGTTCTTACCACTGGCCATGATGGCTAGAGTTGATGGAAGTTGTAATCCAACCATGTTGGGACTAGGTAAAGGTAAAGATACCCCTGCCCATACGGGCCAGTCGTGTCCGACTCTAGGGTTGCGTGCTCATCTCGCTCTAGAGCCCGTGAGCCGGCGCTGTCCGAAGACACTTCCGGGTCACGTGGCCAGTGTGATGAAGCTGCAGCTGGCGAGCCAGCACTAGCGCAGCACACGGAAACGCCGTTTACCTTCCCGCTATAAAGCGGTACCTATTTATCTACTTGCACTTAAGAGTGCTTTCGAACTGCTAGATGGGCGGGAGCTGGGACCGAACGACAGCTCACCCCGCCGCAGGGATTCGAACCGCCGACCATACAATCAGCAAGTCCTAGGCACTGAGGTTTTACCCACAGCGCCACCCGCGTCCCATGTTGGGACTACATGCTAGCTAAACCTGGTTTCTTGTGCAACCCTATATATGTTTAGTTAGAAGAAGATACCCCCAATTAATTCAATAGGGATTACCCCAAGGTAAGCAGGCAAATGGATTGTAACATCAGCTGCCATTAGTCTGCTTTTAGTAGCCCAAACAAATGGAAAATGTCAAGCCCAGGTTTTTAAGTACTGATTGATTGACAGTATTTATGAATCTCTCTTACAGGGTGATTTATAATCAATGCAAGAGCAAAACATATCAGTTATCAATATAAGCATATACAAGCAACAACAACAACAACAAGAAGAAGAGTTTGGATTTGATATCCCGCTTTATCACTACCCTAAGGAGTCTCAAAGCGGCTAACATTCTCCTTTCCCTTCCTCCCCCACAACAAACACTCTGTGAGGTGAGTGGGGCTGAGAGACTTCAGAGAAGTGTGACTGGCCCAAGGTCACCCAGCAGTTGCATTAGGAGTAGCAGGGAATCGAACACGGTTCACCAGATTACGAGTCCACTGCTCTTAACCACTACACCACGCTGGCTCTCAAAAAAAAAATAATAGAAAAATAAAACACAGTCATATATTGCTCTTAAGGATCAAACTGGAAAAGCATGGATAAATTAAAATGTATTCAACTGACAACTAAAAACAACAATCTGGGAGACTAAGGGGTGATCATTCTAGAGTCAGGTCCTCACTACAGAGAAGTCAATTCTTTCACCATCTCACTACAAATCCTTGTTTGGACCAGAAGCAGAAGCCTACCCTTCTCCACTGGAGAGGATTGTGCTCTTGTAGGTATTTGGTCCCAGAACCATTTAAAGCTTTGTAAACTATTAACAACACCTTGAATTGAGCTTGGCAGGACATAGGCAGCCAGTGGTCTTTGAAAAACAGAGGGAAATTGATCTTGGTAAAGCAGTGCAGTCAAACTTTTGCAGCATGTGGATTTATTTAGCAACTTCCCCATCCACCCATCATAGTGCAAAGATCAGGTTTGCAACTGTGGGTCACCTTTACAGCTGGAGATGGACCTCATAATTGTCTGCTTAATATTTTTTCCACTGCAGAGTGAAAAGGGAGGAAGAGCTCTGGCAGCTACCCATCATAATGTTGTGCTGCAGCTGAGCTGGCTCCTAGTCCAGGGAATGAAGTTGCAAAAGTCATATCCTGGAAGTAGTTTTCAGCAAAAAGCAGGCATACTGACCTGGTTGACCACCTGCTACTATGTGTCAGTGAGGAAATGATGAATAATAGTTCAATAATTCTACGATACAAGATTACCAGAGTTAAGCATCTAATTTTCAACATATTTCTAGCACTAATGCAAACTGCTGCTGAGATATATTTGATCATGACACTGATCTCTGTAGTATCACAATATGAACTGCATTATTAGTGGGACTAAATAAATATCACAGTGTACCATGTAAATTATCAGTCATTGTTGCAGACTGATAAACATAATTTGTGGGCAAAAGTGTATAGTAGAAGGGTGATAAGCAGTGCCAGTGAGAGATTACAGGTCACTTGCCTAGAAGTTGATTTACTGTATTAGCTTCATTAAGAGATCCACAGAGTGACACAGCAGCACTGTAAGGAAGCCTTTCTTAACAGCCAACACAACCCTCTGGAAACATCCAAGTAGTTGCATTGTCATTTCTTTCTAGCAGGAGATTCCTCCATTTTTAAAAGCTTTGTGACAGGCAACAAAATAAATATCAACAGGTGTAGATTTCTGCAAAATGAATAGTCAACACTCGCGAAACAGCAAATGTTTTAATATCTGCCTGACACCCAGCTTTGAAAAACATGAAAACTTCCCCATAAAAAGCGGAACTCTACTTAATAGACACGGAGAAGGGTGTTGACTATCTCAGGCAGCACAAACTATGCATGCCTGCACAATCCTCTCTTCCTAGGATATTGCCCCATTCCACAGAAATAGTCTCTTGTACTTCCAATGTGCAAGAAGAAACAGCCCTTACTACTTTCAAAAGTTTCATCAGGAGCATGTAATTTTCTCTTAAAATCAAGGAAGAAATGAGCTTATAATGACATTCAGTCAGTGACCCAGATTTAACCGCTATCTTGTATAAATCATTTTAATTATTTCTATTAACCAAATGTTCAAGAGCATATAGTGCTTTCCAAGTTAAAAAATGCATTGTCAGACATTCTTGGTTCTATGTCTGCTTGAACAGGTCTATCCACATTGGTCAAGCTCAGTATGTATTTCATCCAGCTGACTTTATTTAATTAAAAGTATGCTTTGCTTTGATCATTCCAGATTTTCTGCCTAACAGTGAAAATTGCTGCTCACACTATACAGAGTTTCAGAAAGTCGTAAATCTCTCTGAGCTGAAAAATACAATTATAGGATATTATAGATATATAAGAGAAGGTATGTACATGCCTTTCTCTGTGCTTCTATGTGCTTAACACATCAGAAGGGAAAAACTTATTTTCCCTTCTGATGTGTTTAAACATAAAACACATATAAAAAAACACAGAACTGTAGAGTTGAAAGGGATCTCACCATTCCTACCACCATTTCCTCATGTGACATGTCGACTTTCAACTCTTTCCTGCAGTAAGCAACTTTCTTCATATGGAACAACAAATCTCCACGAGGAGAGTGATTGGGCCAAGCAGTATTGACACACCAACTTACCATGCCTCCAGTGGCCATACATTCAGCCTCAGAGAGGTGTCTGCCTTCCTTTTGTGGCTGGAACTCTACAGTGAGTCATCCCCCACCTAATGCAAGAATCAGGTCAGCAGCTGGCTACCTTATCAACTGGAACAGCAGCAGCAGCAGCAGCTGAAAGTGACCTCATAATCAGCTTCTGTTATTTTGTCTTGCAGAAGATGAGGACCTAATTCTACCACGTGTCTCATGTTTTCTTCCTCTCCCCCCCCCCTTAAAGTTCTTTATTGGTTTTGGTTTATTCAATTTAACGTCCTCCTGATAATGTATCTGTGTCTAAAATCAACATAGTATGTTTGTTAGGCTCAGTGTCAAAACATTTTAAAGAGAAATTTGTCTTCATATTCTGCCTACAGAAGCAAATAAAGGTAACTTTATATTGTCAACATAGACCCATAAATATATTTCTCTCCTCCCCATAATATATATTTAATCCATTTGTCAATGTCCAGAAGACTTAGGGATCTTGAGCTATTAAAGAAATCTCTGAATTCTGCCCATCCCTTAATTAAGCAAAAGTCTGTCAGTCAAGTAGTGCCTTTGCATGTTACAGCAGAAATTCAGTTAAAATAGGCATTTGCCAGTACTTCTTAAGATTTTAGGACAATGCTGACTGTGACTATGCTGCAAAGAGGTAAAAATAACATACTATTTCATATTCCTGTTGCAGCAGCATTAAGACCAACATTTAATGTAAATAACATCATAAATTAACCAACTACAGTGGTACGGGTTAAGTACTTAATTCGTTCCAGAGGTTTGTACTTAACCTGAAACTGTTCTTAACCTGAAGCACCACTTTAGCTAATGGGGCCTTCCCCTGCCGCCGCACCGCCGGAGCACAATTTCTGTTCTCATTCTGAAGCAAAGTTCTTAACTTGAAGCACTGTTTCTGGGTTAGTGGAGTCTGTAACCTGAAGCGTATGTAACCTGAAGCGTATGTAACCCGAGGTACCACTGTATGAAAAAGAGTTAATTTCTTCACAATTTTGGGCATGTTCCAACTTTTCATGATGCATGCTGATACATCAATAAATGATTAAACTAAGATTGAAGACACTTGGTAATTCTTAGATTGTACCAGTAAATGAAAGAAATTGTGGTAATAAGGCTTTCTTTTGATATGTGCCTTTTATTAGTAAATTATGGGAAATGGGTTGGATCTGACATTTAAAAGCACTTGGCATTGAGATGCGCTGATAAATGTCTTAAATGTATTTATCATAGGGAGGTTTTTGGCATTTATACTTAGGCCTTGAATATTATTTCTTTACACACAAAAAGGAAAAGAAAAGAGAAATGAAGATAAAAATTGGAAATTTATCAACAGTTCTGGGTGCCCTTGAGATTTACCAGTAAAATGTCAGAAATGCTTGTGTAACAAGGCTTGTTTTCAGAAGCCAGAAATGGAATCCAGCTACATAAACAGTTTATAACAAAACTGAGGATGCAAACTGGTAATTAATAGAGGCATTTACTTGGCTTGATAAAAACTTAAAAGTTCAGCTCTTCTGTTTGCCGACTTTTTATAGGTGATCAAGGTACAGCATGCCGTAGCACTGAATTCTATGAACTTCAATATAATTTTATGTGAAAAAATGCTATCATGGGCCACCCCACTCTCTGCTAAACATAGCAAGATTCCAGGGGTCTTGGCACTTAACCAGGCTTTGTGTTTCCTTTGGGGAAAATGAGGCACAGCGGAGACTGTAGTATCTTTTAAGATGTATGGATTCATTTACACATATATACACCTTAGCCTTGATGGAGGGAGTGCAGAATATTACACCTCGTGTCTTTTGTTGCTTCTCCCATAGTTTCAACAAGCTTGGGTCCACAGCAGAAGCGAGTCATGCTCCCTGCCAGCTGTCATGGAGGTCTGTCCACTTCCTGCTTCATTCCCCCAGAACCCCTTGCCAAATGCAACTCCCTTTCCACTTAAATTATCACCCACTGTAACCCTGGCAACCTCCTCCTCTGTGCCTGGCAGTGTCTTCTGTTTTGTTAATGACTGGGCATTTCAGTCTTTGTTGCTTAATAGCTTATTCCCAGCTAGCTATGTCAAACTGGCATTGTGATCCTAAACTTAATCCACCAGTGTTTGGCACAGTTTTAACCAAACTTTTAATTAATTCTAACTTTTACCAACTTCAGGAATTATGGGTAACTTTCACACACAGACTCTGGTGCCCCAAACCTGTAACAATACAGCAAACAAAATTCTATCAGCATTTTAGCAGTTACCCTCCAATTTAATCACATATTCAATATGTAGTGAGTGTCCTAACAACTGATCCATTTGTAACTGTGCAGGTGCACTACTATTTTAAATTAATAAATAAAGAGAAAACACTGTATTGAAACAGACGCTGGGTTGCCAAGGAGATACTCATACAATGAAGGGAAAAGGCATCTTTAAATGCGGTTCAGACAGACAAAAACGCAGGAAGATTACACAGTGGGAAAACTGCACATGACACTTCGTTGCTTATAGTTTGTTCCCCCCCAAATTGTGTTTGTTTTACAAAATGCAGCAGCAGAGACTGCAAATTAAAGTGGAAGGTCAGTATTGAAGGAAACGGGCTTCTTAACCCTTTCCTTTCTTGTCGTATTTCCTGCTTACAATTGCTTCCTTCCCCTGTTTTTCAGCTTTTGGCCCTGAAAAGAAAAAAGTTCTCATACCACACCCCCCCCCCACGGCCTTTCAAGACATGTCTGGCAAAAAACAGCTTGTTTTTCAAGCCTTCGTTACTAAAAACAACAACAAAAAGTCAGGGGAAAACTCCACGTAAGTAAACAACATATGCAGGGAAGATAATAGAAAGGGAATTCTGAAGATAATAGACAGTGGTTCACTTTGTTGCCTCAACTAATAATTGGGGCTAAGAAGTTCTCCTCACACCGCAAATATCTGATTACAGTGGTACCTCGGGTTAAGTACTTAATTCATTCTGGAGGTCCGTACTTAACCTGAAACTGTTCTTAACCTGAAGCACCACTTTAGCTAATGGGGCCTCCTGCTGCCGCTGTGCCGCCGGAGCACGATTTCTGTTCTCATCCTGAAGCAAAGTTCTTAACACGAGGCACTATTTCTGGGTTAGTGGAGTCTGTAACCTGAAACGTTTGTAACCTGAAGCATATGTAACCCGAGGGTACCACTGTATTTGTGAGCTACATTAACTAATTTAGCTACAGGTAGTGAGAAGCTAGGCTGATTTTGAAAGGATGCCACACCATGGGGGGGGGGGGACCCAACTGCTTCCATTCCCCCTTGAAAAGACAGTATCCTAATATTTTGCAGTGGATAGTGTAGATAAGGCCCAAATATTCCCTTCAACATCTTTGAGAAACTGTAATACAAAACACTAAATAATAGACACTTGAAATATTGTAATTGTGATTTCTTTCTATTCCTTACCAGTCTGTCCCCACTTGGTGCCCTCCAGATGTTTTGGTCTATATCTCCCATCAGCCCCTTCCAGCATAGCAGTGCTGGGAGTTCCAAATCATCATCATCATCATCATCATTACTGATTGCATTTGTACACTGCCCTTCATTCTTAGATCTCAGGGTCGTTTGCAGTATGATTAATACAAGATAAAAATACAAAACATTTGGAGGATACCAGGTTGGGAAATGGCACCTTAGTCAGTGAAGGTTATTTGAGGATTCAGCAGCAGAGTGGACAATTAATTTTCCACAGTTTTGAAAGGTTCTACTCTTGTTCTCTCTCCTGCAATTTATGTTGCATATTTAGACTGTGGGTTTTTTTCTGGCATGTACCCCCTTGCAAAAAAAAAAAACCCTAATCCATTCATCTCCATTTGAGTCATGCTTTGACCAGATTTTCCACCTGGGAACTATCCCTTAAGCTTTGCTAATGGACTTAATGAACCTTGCTAATATGGCTTATAATTAATCAAAGATTGTAAAGAGAGCAGAGTTATCCATGGCTGTGTCACCTCCAGATTGCATTACTGAAAACTATTATTTGGAAGTGCCTTTGGAACAACTGGGATGAAATGTAAATCACTCTAAATTGCACCTCCTAAGTAGGGGGTTACTGGACACAAGACATGATCACTCAGGTCTAGGTGACCCAGGTCATGACGTAATGTGCATTCTGGGAAAGGGTGTATTGTTCATAAATTTCTATGGTGTCCTTCAATATAAATAGTCTCAGAAGGGTTTACACAATTAGAATAAAACAGATATAATAACTCAATAGTAAAAAAGGAATAAAAACTGGTAGCAATGAAATCATCACAGTAAAACAACTAAAAATTAAAAAGCTCTTTGTCTGGGACATAGTCATCTGGTGCTGAAAAGATAGCAAAATGACATCAGGCAAGCTTCTCTAAGAAAGAATTCTATAAATTGTGTGTCTCCACTAAGAAGGCCATCTTCTCCCCAGTTCCTGCCCACCTTACTTTTCACTGTAAGGACATTAGAAGAAGGCCTCAGATGATCTCAGCAAACAGGCAGGCTGATGTGGTATCAAGAACATAGTTTGTAGCCTTATGCATTGCCCTTAAATTTGCCAACACTTCTGAAAAGTTATACTTCAGAAGCTGTAATCAACAGGAACTGGTTTAAGAATACAGGGGTTTTTTCTTGAGTAAGAAAAGAAAGAAATTTCAAAACTGTAAAACGACATACATCCCACACCTGTTATTTATCTTTCCTTTTGGAAAGTCAACTTTTATTAAGAGGATAGCCAACATGATGCCCTCCAAACGTTTTTGAACTCAAACTCCCACCAACCCCATCCATCTTCAGTTCAATTTGCCCCAATTCTGCATCAGTATGCCATTTTTCAAAAAAAGATTTGTTTTTGAAAGCAAATTCCCCTAATATAGTACATTTTGGGATATGATTTTCACTAATATACACCTTTCTGTACACATTTCCTCAATATATGGATTTTTGTACATATTTTAGTTAGAGAACTGCATCACAAAATTCTGTGAAGCAGACTTTAAATGATAGCCATGTTTTATTTAGCATACTACTTGACAAGTGCAAATTATGTAGGTTCATATTTTAATGTGCACTGAGCAAATTTCTTCCCCATCCTTCGGAGTATCTTTTAAACACAGATCATTAAAATTGCAGCAGCTGTGACTCAAGCTGCTAAAATTAATATAAATATCCTAATTGCCCATCCTCTGGCAAATATCCTAAGCATAGCTGTCAAGTGTCCCTTATTTGAAGGGACAGTCCCTTATTCCAGCACCATGTCCCGCTGCTGTCCCTTATTGATGGATGTCCCTTAAATGATGTCCCTTAAATTTCAAAGGAAGCAGCTCCTCTCCCTCCCTCCCTGCCAGCCAGGGAGGAGGGAGGCTCCAACTGTGTTGCTTGGCTGTGTTGCTCACCCAATAAGAAGTCTAAGATTGACGGGGGGGTGAGCGGGTGGAGCTTGCATGCCTTGTGTGTGGCTAGTTAACACAAGCTGAGGGGTTTTTTGAATGCTGGACGCCATTTTGTTGCACGTGCTGCTGCAAACTTTGCAGTGCAAAGCCAGGCCAGGGAGCCATCTTAAGTTGAGGCTGCATAGGCCTTGTGGTGCATGTGATTCAGATTCTATTCAGTTGAACCTCTGGTTACAAAGTTGGTTGGACAGTGTTCTCAAAGCTACCAGCATGAGTTTGACCAGACTGCAGGAGGACAGGAAGACTGGAGTGCCTGGAACAGGTGAGGCTGCAGGTCCCTTATTTTGGCTGCTTGTCCCTTATTTTCAAGGCTGCTGGTCCCTTATTTTCAAATCTGTAAGTTGACAGCTATGATCCTAAGACATGTGGAAAATCTGCTCCAGTTCACACTTCTGAGTTGTAGCTGTTGGTAAACTTCACACAGCATATAAAATATCGCTTTCACATAGAATTTTATAGTTATAAAGGACCATGAGGGTCATCTAGTTCAACCCCCTGCAATGCAAGTATCTTTTTGCTCAACACAGGGCTCAAACCCATGACCCTGAGATTAAAAACATCATGCTTTACTGACCAAGCTATCAGGGCTACTCATGAACAGCCTTTTGTGTGAAATATATGAAAAACTCATGGAAGCAAAACTTTTGACTCTGAAAATTGAATGGGAGGCCTTACTAGGGTCAAGAGTGCTGCTGAATTGCCCCAGGTCATTTCCCTCTCCTAGAAATATAGGACCAACATCTTATTTGTTGGGTGCTATTCCGACCTGGGGGAAAAAATAGTAAGATAGACTATCAGGAACTGCAAGATTTTCACATGTGAACACAGCAGAGAACAATGGAGAGAATATATTTAGTCCTTCAGTCCTCAAAAGCTATCAACACAACCAGGAAGCAGTAGCTAAATGGGGTTTCCTTCGGGCCATAAAGCTGCAAAGGAGTAAAGAGGACCAGCTAAAGACAGATGTGTTCCAAGTACTCTGGCATGCGTTCCCTGACTCAGCATCTAACTGAACCAACTTCTTAGCTAGTTAAGTCCTCATGCTCCAATGCTGTCTGAATAATAGTTAAGATCCATGCAAAGCAGCACTCCTATGTCCTTTGGCTACAATGTACACATTCCCATCCTCATCGGCAAACTACCACAAACATTTACTAAAGATCTGTTAAAAACACACTTCAGAGGCAAGTGACATGGTGATGGGGGTGGCAAGGGAAGGAATCTAGCTAAAGTCAAAGGCAATGAGAAAAGCCAGCTTTTGAGGGGTAAAGCATCTGATCAAGTGTAGCATGGAGCAGCCTGCTAGTGTGATTCTGAGCAGCTAAACAAATTAGGGCATTCAGTTATAAGTAAGCCATATAAATAAAAGTCATCCTGAATCTCAACAGGGCTTTTCACAGATGTCCAAGATCAAACATGAGTACAGCGGTACCTCGGGTTACAAACACTTCAGGTTACAGACTCTGCTAACCCGGAAGTAGTACCTCGGGTTAAGTACTTTACCTCAGGATGAGAACAGAAATCATGCGACGCGGCGGCAGCAGGAGGCCCCATTAGCTAAATTGGTACCTCAGGTTAAGAACAGTTTCAGGTTAACAACGGACCTCCAGAACAAATTAAGTTTGTAACCAGAGGTACCACTGTATCATTATTTATAGAATCTTATTCTAACAAGGTGATCTTGCTAAAAGACTTGGACCATTCAAGAAATGTAAAAAATGACTTGGCTTGTTTAAGGTAGAACATGTTGCTTGGTTGGATCCCATTCATTTAAAGGTGGTGATTAATCGCTGAATTAGTGGTGTTGCCTGAAATAGATATGGTGCTGGGTTCTGGAGGATCAATTAGGCAATTGCAATCTACTGCTTATGGCTGGTGTGGGCTGAAATCAGTGCTGGCTTATACCATAGGGACGTTTCCTGTTTACCTCAATGACACTCTCATTTGTCAGAGTAAAGCCAAATCACACACATATTCTTGGGGCAGGCAAAGAATTCAAACTGAATCAAGCTACTCAGTAGCACAATAGCAGAGCCAAATGATTCCAACTGAATTTTCTATTCCAAAAGGAAATAACTCCCAAAGGCCAATTCTCTGCAAAATCAGCCCAAATCTACCTCAGTATCTTTTAAAAATTCCAAGTTATTTAGATTGAGCTGAAGCTAAGCAGGGAGCAAAATTATGCACTAGTTGAAGATAAATAAAAATAAAAAACAGTCACCCAGCTGAGTTTCACAGGCATCAGATGAAGTTTTATGTGAGGAACGGTTGTGCAAATATATCACTCTGCTTTGTAAAAATGAGGCAAGTCAAAAGCTTAAAGAATAAGCAATCATGAGTAATCTTTCATTTCTAGAATTGTACTTTGACTGTACCTTTAGATTTTGATAGCGCACTCCAGTGAAGACCCATAAATTAAAATGCTATGTAAATCAGTGCATTTTTTATCTTTTCAAATAACAATCTGTTTCTGATAAAAAGTGGACATGCTGCAAGGTAGGGAATTGCACTTTTTATGTTCACCATCACTGTTTCAAATTTATAATAGCTTCCTGAATATACAAGAGTGCAGGAGGAAAAAAGGTATAAACTTCACACACCTCAGTCTTTGTTAGATGATCAATGGAAGTGGTCAAAGAGGCACACTTTTCATGAGTGAAATAATTTCATAATGGGTGATATATTTATTTTAAAATGCATAAATAAATCTGTATGCAACAGTGCTCAAGTTATAGGGAAAATGTAGCGGGGGACTTACTCTAGCAGGGACTGACCCTCCTTGTGAGGACAAAGGACCAGTTCGGTTGGTGTGCTCCTGAAGACAGATGAAATCTTATGGATTTCTGGACAGTCTGTGGGATGCTCCTGGTACATGAGCTACAGTTGAGGCCCCCATTTCACTGTGCAGTGTTGAGATGGAGAAGGCCATTGACAGGTTAGCTCCTAAATTCCCTCTCTGACTACAGGGAGTCTTGAAGTCTCCTTGGTTTTCTAAGGTGCTCTGGGTAAGTGAGCCAGTGGATAGCTAGAGCACAGGTGGTGCATCTCCTGCTGTGAATCTGACTGGCTTATAGGAGAATTATTATAGAACACTCTGAAGATAGAAGGAGCTATTTAACTACAAAGTGTAATTATTATCAGTTAGCAATGCAAAAGGCATCATTAGCATCTAACCATATTACAGAAGTTAATAGAGACCTTTCAACTTTCACAAATTTAGAATAAAGAAATTCCCATTATGAGACATTAGCGCCAGATGGCCAACTAAGGTAATGAGTAAGTGAAAAAGATGAAATTGCATGCTAAATAATTACGTACATGTGTTTGGAATTGTGAATGGTAGACTAAAGTGCAATTGCAGGGTTGTTTTTCCTCTTCATGTTTTTCATGCAATGATTGGTTTTTAAGTTTGCATCACTCTATCACCTTCTTTGACCTTTCTCTCCAAATGGGATTATAGTGTACAGTATTAAAATGTCAGGTGTTCATGCAACAGTAACTTTGCTCAATTCCTTCAAGCTTATGATATTCTATTAAAATAATTAGGAGTCATTACCTTTGAAACAGCATTTGCAGAACACAGTGGTCTCAAAAGGCAAATTGACTGTAATCTTCAAACTGCTCACTAACCCTATTAGAACTAATCTACAACAACATATAGTCTACATATTAACTTTTTTTTCGCCCATAGTAGCCCTGGCCAAAAAGAAAACAATAGTTGGAACAGCCAGCATCCAGACACAAAGAACTGGCAAAATTCACACTGCATTTTCTTCTCCGTGCCTGGTGAGTTCCAAACATCTGTTAAAGGAAATTACAATTTTATACTCACATTCTCCCAAACTCTTTATAGTGCTCTCTTAGTTTGAATCCTTCACTTCCTTCATCCTATCCCCATCTTTACTTTTTCAGGATTGATTGACACATACATACACACACACATACATACGTACATACATACATACTTATACCCTGCCCATCTGACTAGGTTGCCCCAGCCACCCTGGGAGGCATCCAACCAAATTTTTTTCAAAAAAACCACAGCAAAACACCAAACATTAAAAACTTCCCAATACAGGGCTGCCTTCAGGCGTCTTTGGAAAGTCGTATAATTGTTTATCTCATGGACACCTGATGGGGTGGCCAATACTGAGAAGGCCCTCTTGCCTGCTTCCCTGTAACTTCTCACAGTGTGGGAACTGCTAGAAGGCCCTCAGAACTAGATTTCAGTATCCAGGCTAAATGATGGGGACGGAGACACTCTTTCATGTATACAGGGTCGAGGCTGTTTAGGACTTTAAAGGTCAGCACCAACTCTTTGAAATGCACTCGGAAATGTATTGGGAACTAATGTAGATCTTTTAGGTGCAGTGTTATATCGTCCTTGTGGCCACTTCCAGTCATCAGTCTGACAGCCGCTTTCTGGCTGTATCCCCTCTGGAAATTCCAAAGGAGGCTGCTCGGGGGGGGGGGGGAGTGCCTTCTGCAAACTAGCTGGATGAGGAGATAGACCAATCAGCCTCATCTCTCTGGGAGAGTTAGGTGTGTCCTCTTATAATATAATGTTTATAAAGTTTATGTGAAGGAGAGGGTGGTGCTGTGATGGAGAGGACTTTGCCATACCCCAAGCACCATCCTCACTAATAGAAAATTTCCCATTGGTGATCATGGACCACTGACAGATAATCAAGTGATGAAGCCTGTGACTTGAAGCCTATTCCTATTCCAGCAGAGCTTACTCTTAAGAAAATGTGGTTGAGTGCACAGCACAGCACAGCAGTGAAGTAAGTCTGACTGACCACACAGTATGTGTGTTTAGGATTGCAATCTTAGACATTCAGGTTGGGAACAAGGGCATAAAAAACTCTGACTAGTCTACAAAGCAGTACTATATATTGTAAACTGTAAGATGAATTCAAATTTTAAAACAACCACTTTGGCAAACACTATCAACAAGTATAAACAAGTGAAACATGCAAGAAATGCAAGAAATGCCATAAGTTACATCTTCACAATTGTTTTCTGCCAGGAAAACATTTGTAGCCACAAAAATGAATACACAGTTTATTAAATAAAAAACCAAACCAACAAATTCAACACAGAGTCCTAATTTGTTTGGGACAAATGAATTCTGTACCTTTTAGTGTGGTTTTCAAAAAGTTGCATGCAGACAAATCCTTTGTCAAGGAGGAGTTCCCTCTATCTTCCTGGGGCATTTTAATTAATGGCTGTTTAACAGTTTGCATGCAGTTTATTTACATTGCATATTATATGCCTTAGGTACATTGCTAAATTAATCATACTGATTTATTAACCATGCTTTTCTCAATTTTTTTAATTCAAACTATATTTTACCAAAACTGAATCCAGGGGTGGCTTGAGACCAGCTTTATTTCCTTTAAGAAATGTCTAGGCCCATCTTGCTAATCTCAAATGGGTTCCTTGAACATCTGGGAAATGGTACTACCATCTGGACTTACTTCATCTTGTATTATTCCACTTTTCTGAATAATTGTTCATGTGCAACACTACCATGTTTTGTTTGCTCTGTATGCATGCTACTTTCCATCCCTTCCCACCACTTTCTGGGGGACGATTAAGAAACAATTTCTGGTAACCTGTAAAATCCTACTTTAAAAAATGAACATGGATAAATGTTAAATAGAAAATGGTAGCCACTATAATTTATTCCTCCAGTAATCTTTCTTTATACAGTACTTGATAATCTATTTCCCCCCTTTCACTTAATGAAGGAGGTAACATCACAAGAATGTTCCTTTGTGTTCAAAAACCTATCTGTTGTTCAGGAGATGCTATAGCTCTGTGGTAGAACCAGGAATGACTGGTAGCTATTGGACCTGGAAGGGCCGCTAGAGGGTGTGGCCCAGGGGGCCTCAGAGGAATGGGCAGGTTGTTCTGGTTTTATTCACATCCTCCTCTTTTTGCAAAGATACAGTGGACATTTGAGTACTGCGCCTCTACAAATAGCCATCACCAAAGTAAACCACACAGTGTTTTATCTTGATTCAGAAGGGGTCCTCAGCACATCCAACGTGTGGCTATCTTCTGGGACAAGATTTTGTGGATAGGGTGTGCGAGTTAGGTGCAATCCATGGTCCTCTACTACTTTGCACACTAAACCATCCCCATCTCCCTACTTTTTTATAATAGCATTTTAAATTTGCAAAATGTTTTATAGTCTTCATGTAAATGTCACTCTTGCATCATTAATTTGCTGACCACAGTGACTCGTTCTCCCTTTGCCGATTTGTTAGGAATACCAGCTTTTGAACTGAGGAACTGGGGCAAGAGAGGAAAATTCTGCTTAAGGTACTGTAATACTTTGAATATCAAGAGTTTTGAATTTCAGTACATTTGCATTTATCTAACAAGGAGGCAGGGTGCACATAATTACAGCATTATCACCTTACTTAATCATTTTTTACAGATATAATTTTCCAGTAATATGATATTACAAACCTTAGTAAAGCCTTTTAGCGGAGTAGACAATTGCTAATAAAATGGAAAGAATCCCTAGGGAAATGTGACATATCTTTCCTGTTTCTTCCACCCAAATAATTTTCACTTTTCCTCATTAGTACTGCCTGCAAAAAGAGAACCAGCAGCATGAAATCTGAAACGAAATTGCAATCTGCTGTTACTGGTACCATATATGGAATGTACTTCGGCTGTTCCAGTGGATTCCGTGGGCCTGCTTCAAAGCAGTAGTAAACCAATATGGGCAAACCTACTTATCCTAAGATGTTTAGCTTATTTTTGTATTCTCTGGAAATAAAAGCTAGGCATTTGTCACTGACAATGGTGTTTTTTTGAAGAGCAAAAAGTCAAGACTAGATCTGCACTGAGTATGATTAATTATGGCATTCGCCTTACAATGTAAACATGCATAGGATACTGCTGTTGATGCAACCAGATTACAGAAATCAAAACAAAACAAATCCCTTCACTCTCCCAAGCCTTAGAGTTGTTCAATCGCCTCATTTGCCCACGTTACTACTTAGTGATATTGGCTGTGGCAACTACAGTATGGAATTCTTCTTAAGAACACCCAT
Organism: Podarcis liolepis; assembly: GCF_965112155.1. Taxonomy (NCBI): domain Eukaryota; kingdom Metazoa; phylum Chordata; class Lepidosauria; order Squamata; family Lacertidae; genus Podarcis; species Podarcis liolepis. The sequence continues at coordinate 46,617,870 of NC_139556.1, read as the reverse complement.
AGCATTGTGATAACATTGGTAAAATTGTGTGGGTCACAACAGCCAATAAGGATTAAATGGCAGTGTGGGCAAATAAAGCCAAGGGCTGTAATAGGGTAGAAGGAAATAGAAAATGTCAGTGACGCTATAGTGTAAAATGATGCAAATTTGCAACAAATGGCCCAAACAAGCAAGTGTATTTGACACTCTGAAAAAGAATGTGAGAAGTACAGTGGTACCTCGGGTTACATACGCTTCAGGTTACATACGCTTCAGGTTACAGACTCCACTAACCCAGAAATAGTGCTTCAGGTTAAGAACTTTGCTTCAGGATAAGAACAGAAATCAGGCTCCTGCGGTGCGGCGGCAGCAGGAGGCCCCATTAGCTAAAGTGGTGCTTCAGGTTAAGAACAGTTTCAGGTTAAGAACGGACCTCTGGAACGAATTAAGTACTTAACCCGAGGTACCACTGTAAGTTTAAAGTCCTGTGATAGTTTAGAACAAATTATCTATTTTAAAAAGTACTCCCTCACGCCCTCCATCTAAAATGAGCCCAGAACATAACAGCAACTAGTTTCACAATATTCAAGAAGCTTCAAACATGTAACTCTTATTTTAAACTCTTTAAATTCCAATTAATCAATAAGCATCCTTGTTTCATAATCTTAAGAAAGAGAGTAAGCACCTCTTTATACAATAGCTTTGGCATTAGATCATGACTGATGGCTGTGATGAGCAACAGGAATGCATGATACCATGACACTCTTGTTTCAGTATAATTTACAAACACTGGCTTAAGTAGTGTTTAGTCACTGCTGGCAGATGCCATGCGAAAACAGTGTGTCAACAAATGCATTTCAAAGATTTAATCTCTGCCCTGTTACAAATTAGAATAAGTAAAAACTGTCTGGAGACTAGCCCAGTGAAGTGTCAGAATGCAAAATCCGATAAAACCAGGAGTGCAGCCAGAGAAGCTCAACCGAAGGCCTGAACATAAGTGCCATTTCTTCAGTCTCTGCAAAGAGGACATCAGGGGCAGCCAGATGTTTCTGCCGGTCTCACTGTGGCGCTTTCAGCAAAACACTCGCCATCTGGTTTGTCAAGGCCAAATGAGCACATGAGTAACCCTACCCCCAATAAACAACAAAAAGCCCCTCTGAGTTTGTATTGAATATTAAAATTTTTGCTTCTGTTTGTGAAGGTTCAGACTGCGAATATTTGATGGCAGCATATAAATGGAACTATGTAAATGGAAGATAAAAAGAACAGAATAAGGTCTGTGCAAAGTTAAACAGTTATCCATTTACCGACAACTTTGCACTGAAAAATATGAAATACCGCCACCAGCAGCAATCTAAGGATATATAACATTGATCTCTCTCAAGCATTGGTTCCTGTGTGTAGTTTTGCATGTTTGTCTACTACCATGCACCCTACAAATTCTGAAGTGTACGTATGCTCACAGTTCATGTATTATTATGTATAATTATGACTGCTAAATTGATGATTTAGTTATCTTTACAGTGCTTGTTATATATGCAAAAGGCACAAACGTGGCTCAGAAAGTATGAGTATTTATACAGAAGACAATTTCCCTAATATAAATAGTATGTTGAATTTGTTTATAACAATGTTTCTCCTAAACCATGTGTAGTTTTCTATTCAAAGATAAGAAAATGCAATTGAGGTTAGAAGAAACTCAGATTTATAACCCACACTTACTTACAATAAATCTGAGTTCACTTATGAAGTATAAAAGAAAAAGAAAAAGAAAGAGAAAACTGGACCAATGACATTTGGCTTTAAAATATACACTCATTGGCAGAAATCACATTTCAGAGAGACACTGGGCTACTATAACGTATCAGGGCAGCACGCAAAAGTAGATGTTTTGTAGACAAAAAGTGGATTTGGAAAAAGCTTTCCTCCTCAGTCTGAATCCAGGGAGTGTTTGGGGATATGTTTTGGACTTGTATGCTCATTTCTCCATTAACCTCTTCTTTTCCACAATAAAAACAAGCAAACAAAAACCAGTGTTTATTTGAATGTGGAATCTCCTGACAACGCAAGAATAACCCTCTTTACTAGATCTGTTCGAGCTTCTAACTATGCACGTATGAAGGCGGTAAGATTTCCAAGAAACTGAGAAGCACAGTATTTGAAGTTTCAACTAAAAAGCCAGAGGCTTCTTTGGTAACAAAATATACAGGACAATGTATGTTTATTTTAATGTATCTTCAAATAAGGAAAAATATAACATATAGATTTTTGGCTCACAAACATGTTTGTCTTAAGTAGATACATTTAGGCTCCCTCCTGATGGCAACATCTGTAGCATATATCTGTGGGTCTTTCAGATGTATTTGGATTAATCCGTCAAATTGTTAACTGACAGCATTTGCACCTTGAAATTTTTTTTTTTTATAATGTCTTAATTTTTAAAACAACACTTTTATGACACATTCCACTATTTTCCCTGTTGGTGGGTTGTTGGGTTTTTTTAAGGTACACTTGGTTTATAACAAGGCAGATAACACCCACACCAAAAATAAATAAATAAATCAGAAATAGGTAAAGGTAAAGGGACCCCTGACCATTAGGTCCAGTCGTGACCGACTCTGGGGTTGTGGCGCTCATCTCGCTTTATTGGCCGAGGGAGCTGCCGTACAGCTTCCAGGTCATGTGGCCAGCATGACTAAGCCGCTTCTGGCGAACCAGAGCAGCGCATGGAAACGCCATTTACCTTCCCGCCAGCATAGTACCTATTTATCTACTTGCACTTTTTGGTGTACTTTTGAACTGCTAGGTTGGCAGGAGCAGGGACCGAGCAACAGGAGCTCACCCCGTCACGGGGATACGAAAGGGCCGACCTTCTGATCAGCAAGTCCTAGGCTCTGTGGTTTAACCCACAGCGCCACCTGCGTCCCAAAAATAAAATGGTTCTAAAATGGGCTGGCACAAAGTAACTTTGTACAAGTGCCATAATTATTAAGGATAGTTGATTGTCAAGACTAAATTTGAAAAATATTTCAGTAGTGTTAGACTTAAATGGTAGAAGTTTTGAATAAAACTGCAGTGCCATTACAAAATGCATATTTGTAGCATGTTTACTCAGAACAACACCTCCCATGTTCAGTGGAGCTTACTCCAGGTAACTGTACATGATTAGAGTCTTAATTTTGCATTTGCTAAAAGAATTTTTCTGTCCACAAGTTCTTGTTGTTTGGTCAAAGAGTTACAATACAATACACCTATGTGGCTCCAACATTTCATTATAACTCAAATACTTTAGATTCACATACTTCTCTACAAAGAGGCAGGTTTTGAAACAATTGTAATTATTTAATGGGTCAGGGTGTGGCTCAAACTGCCAAAAAGAAAAAAGAATCCATATGTTACATCTCAATAATAATAATAATAATAATAATTTATTATTTGTACCCCGCCCATCTGGCTGGGTTTCCCCAGCCACTCTGGGCGGCTTCCACAGAAACCAAAAAACACTAAAATATCATACATTAAAAGCTTCCCTGAATAGGGCCGCCTTAAGATGTTTTCTGAATGTCAGGTGGTTGTCCATCACCTTGACATCCGATGGGAGGGCATTCCACAGGGCGGGCGCCACCACCGAAAAGGCCCTCTGCCTGGTTCCCTGTAGCTTCGCTTCTCGCAATGAGGGAACCGCCAGAAGGCCCTCGGCGCTGGACCTCAGTGTCCGGGCAGAACGATGGGGGTGGAGACGCTCCTTCAGGTATACAATGTTCTTATTTGATTGCTCTAAATGGTTTTGAGGGCTTCAACCATCTACTGCAGACAAATGATAGATCTGTAAGTTGGTTATCAATGAATCACTGTATTAAATGTGATTCCCCACCTCCCTAGACTTGCACAGTTTGGGCTTGGTTGTAGAGCAAAGGTCCGTTTTGATATTTTCTGAGCAGCCTAGGAGATATTGCTGCATGACTCCTTCCTGCACTATTGAGTTAACATGAGAAGCCATAAACCACTGAGAGGAATCTGTAATATGGCACTAAGGTGACCATATAGAATCATAGAGTTGGAATAGACCACAAGGGCCATCGAGTCCAACCCCCTGCCAAGCAGGAAACACCATCAGAGCACTCCTGACATATGGTTGTCAAGCCTCTGCTTGAAGACCTCCAAAGAAGGAGACTCCACCACACCCCTTGGCAGCAAATTCCACTGTCGAACAGCGCTTACTGTCAGGAAGTTCTTCCTAATGTTTAGGTGAAATCTTCTTTCTTGTAGTTTGGATCCATTGCTCCGTGTATGCTTGTCTGGAGCAGCAGAAAACAACCTTTCTCCCTCCTCTATGTGACATCCTTTTATATATTTGAACATGGCTATCATATCATGTCCTGCTCTACAGAAGTCAGCACTATATTTTAAAGGCTGCCCAGTCCAAATTCAGTTTAAAGATAAAGAGCGGTATTCAACTAGGTTTTACGCAGTGCAGATGAACATGACTAAATTAGGTCCATGAACGTCAATGGATCTACCCTTAGCAAAACTTTGTTGAGTACTGCCCAAAGAACCATGAGCAGCATTAGAGGCAGTTGCATTAAAACAGGCAATTCCCATCATCCCTGGCCACTGGTCCTGTTAGCTAGGGATGATGGGAGTTGTAGTCGCAAAACAGCTGGAGGGCCAAGTTTGGCCATGCCTGCATTAGAGCAAATGGAGCACTGCTCCACCAAACCCAGTCTGTCCTCACCCAGCCCACACCTTCCTGCCTCTTTGGGGATCACTCACTGGTGAGGTTTGGGCTGAAAAGGACTATTCCTACTCTGCAGAGGTGGGGGGCATATTGAGATGATACACCTGCAAAGATGCATGGAAATGGGTGGATTCCTGAATGCTATAGGGAACACTCCAGCTGATGCTTCTGTTGAGATGGATGCTACATTTGCAGCAACCCCCATGAAGGAATCCATTAATACTGAATCAGTTTCAGCTACTGAGACCTTAGGATACAGCAAGCTACTTGAGAAGTGCAGCTGTTGACTTAACATTTTGATCATTGCCCATCTGGGCTTCTTACAGCTAGCTTAAGGGGACTGAGTGGGAGGGTCCAGGGAATGATTAATGCTTCATTGGGGAGGTACTATCTGCTTTGAAGGGGGTGGTGGTGTGTCCTCTCCTTAAGAGAACTTCCTTGGACCCAGATGTATTGAACAACTATCATGCAGTGATGAATATGACCCCCACCCTTTTGTGGGGAGATGCTTGAGAACAAAGTGGAAGCCCAGCTTGAGGCATGTTTGGCGGAAAATGATTATCTGAATCCCTATCAATCTGCCTTCAGGCTTAGCCATAACAATGAAACTATCTTTAGTCGCTCTGGCTGATGGTACTTGGGAGAAGAGACAGTGGGAGTGTGGTCCTGCACATTCTCCTTGAACTTTTTGCAGATTCCAGTACTAGTCACCATGGAATCCTTGAAAGGCTCAGGGAGGTGGGTGGGAGAGGGACTGTACTTCAGTGGTTCCACTTCTATCTCCAGGGCCATTTCTAGAAAGTAGTTGTGAGGGACATGTTTGTCACTCTGGGGATAACGGTATTCCTTCCCCACAGAGAGATGTCCACTATCTTCATTGTGCAACTTCTGCTGTAAGCTGAAGATGCCCCTCTTTATTCTGGCTTACGATATTTTGTTTTGTGGGACCCACAGAACAGTTCTGCCGTTCTGTTCCAGCTAGAACAGTTTTATAATTGCCATGGTTTTACTTGTTGTCATAATTGCATATTTTATAGTTATAACCTGCTGTGGGACCTTGTGGTGAGGGCTGGGTAAGAAATCTTATAAGCAGTAATAATTATAATAGCCTCTAAAGTGCAATTAGCAGTTGTACTGCAGCTGCAATAGTTCCCAACCTACCTGGGTAGGACAAGTGCTAACAGACTCATATATTTTGCAACAAAGAGAGAAAGCGTGAACAAAGAGAACCACGTCTAGGCCTGTTTAGATAAACACATCCTGGCCACCAAGTAGAGCAGAAATGCTTTATTAGAAGGTCTTCAAGATTAAATGTTGTCATAAAATAATGGGGGGGGGGTTTAAAGCAGCAAAAACATAAAATAAATAAATAGAGACAATGTTAAGTACAGTATGTGTTCCCGGTCTGATGGTGTCCAGCTCTTCCCAGAGTTGTTTGTAATATAGCTTAAAATACTATGACAATAGCAGGAGCAGTGGGGGTTTCCAGTTGAAATTGCTAGTCTTGTTATAGCTGGCATGAGTCTTAATTACTGTTTCTTGCTTTTCCGAGGGAAATCCACTGAAGCAACAACACAGTTTTAGATATAAAATAAATAGATGAAACCGCAGCTCAGCAACAACTGTAATTTGTTTTAGGGCCACATGCATATTTTACTTTATTTCCTAAAAGCCACAGCAGTGGAATTCCTTTATGAAATGTCTATTCCTCTGCCAAGGAAAATTATGCTCTATAGTTTCTGGATGTATAAAATATATTAATTCAAAATTAAATATTCAGAATGGAAACACACAGAGAGACACTGATCCATTCAAACAGACCGTGCACAGGAAGAGAACCCAACAATTCTTGATTAAGTAGCAAGATTAAGGTCCTTAGGATAGAAATACAAGTTATAAGGGAAACATGGGATTCCAAGTCACATTTGCTATGTAATGCTAACCAAGTGAAACCTGCAAAAAAATTACTGCAGTGCTCCAGTTCAGGGTCCTAGCCAGTCAGCCATACCGTATTTCAGCATACTGTATTTCATTCACCCCTTTGTCTGATTTTCCATTTCCTCCCACTGGCCTGTTTTCTGGAACTCTCCCTCTTTAGGATTCCTAATTTTTGTACATCTAGAAAATTTGGGTTTCTCCCAAGGTTGCTGAAACATCTTCCTCTTGTGCATGGATGGCTTCCTTTTGACTGCATAGCAATACAATATAGCAAGTAAGTAGGTTGAAGAAAGTTGGGGCACTTTCAGGGGAGAACTGGTGAAGAGGAGTGCTTAATTCCTCGTAGTGAGGGCACAAGGAGAAGGGGACAACAGAGGACGAGATGGTTGGACAGTGTTCTCAAAGCTACTAACATGAGTTTGACCAAACTGCGGGAGGCAGTGGAAGACAGGAGTGCCTGGCGTGCTCCGGTCCATGGGGTCACGAAGAGTCGGACACGACTAAACAACAACAAAGTCTCATCAGTTACCTCTGCACAACAGTAATGGCCCAGAGTAGGCAGGTGCAGAGAAGACTCTGGGTGTGAAAAGGTTAAGTACCAATGTCACTTATCAGTTCTCCCCTGAAACTGCTACCTACCCCCACTTCCCTGTTATTTCAGCAAACATAGCACAGATAAGTATGTGTTTGCTAAGCTAACATCTAGTACATAGTATACACAAGTTTTTTTACATTTATAAAATACACGGATGGACTAATCTGTCTTTTTAAGTTTATCTTGGTTTCTCTTTTTTTCACTCTTAAATTTGGCGCTCCACATTTAAACACCAGTTTGAGATTTTCAGTCAGGAGAATTCATCAGCATTTTAGTGTGAGTTTTTCCTGATATACATTTATTTGTATATGTAATTTTGTCAATTATATGCATTTTTGAAAAGCCATTTCCCCTAATAGAATGCATTTTATATGTTTTCTTTCATGAATGTATGCATGTTGATGCACTGTTTCCCTGTGTATATGGCAATTTTGTACACATTACTTTGCGAGAGAACTCCACTGCAAAATTCATAGAAGTGTGTGTTTTGAAAGATGGCTATGTTTTGGCTCGCCATTTCAGAAAGTGCCATTTTGTCAGGTTTGCCTTTAAATGTGAACTGAATTGTATTTCTCCACCATCCGTACGTGTGAGTAACTTGTCTATGGTGAGATCAACAAACTCCAGATGATCTCAGAAGCTAAGCAGGGTCAGGCCTGGTTAGTACTTGGATGGGAGACTGCCTGCGAATATTGGGTCTCACAAGGCTTAGATGCTGGGATAGCTCAGTCGGTAGACCATGAGCAGCGTTCGAAACTCCCCATTGTTGTAGGTGTGTTTTGTGACAGGGAATTACATTAATGTGCACAGTTTCTGAGCTCTGGGTGCAGTTCTGCAGCTAAGATTTCATATTAAAACTGCCACTGCTGGAAGGAAAGGAGGACTTATTTCCTGCCTCCACACTTCCAGCCAATCTCTGAAGACTGGAGAAGGGACCCTCATAAGAATACTGGGGGACGGGCAGAGGAAGTATGACTTTGGGGGTTTTTTGCAGTCTTCAGATGAGGACTAGACCATGTGAAAAATGAACATATGATTTTAGCTGTAGTTCATTCATTTTTAGGTTGTTATAAAAAAAGCACGCCAAGACACTCCACTGTGGTGCCCATAACCTAGGTTTAAGGTGCCATTTAGCTCTTAGCTTTCATATCTCAGTTTCTAACACTGAGCATGAGACTCTTAATCTCAGGGTCATGGGTCCAAGCCTAGTGTTGGGCAAAAAAATCCTGCAGATTACCCTTCCAACTGTACAGTTCTATTATCTAAGGAATTCATTGTAGTTTTGCTTTCTACTGCTATGAGCAAAGACACTATGTCTTGAATTTTTACTGATAGGACAATTTCCCCCAGCTCGTGCGACATGTAATATTTCAACAATATATAATGCCAAATAATTTGTAAAGGATATATGAGAATCATGTTAAATATTTCAATGTATCATAACACTACCAGAAAATCAATCTATTATTATTAGCATTCCATGAATATGGCAAAATAAATGATTGTTAATGCTGTTTAAACATTTCTTTAAATTGCTGCTATCTGATCTCCATTGCTCATTCTAAGCTAATTATTAATCCAGCAGGGAGGATGCAAATTATGGTTAACTAAGCAGTGAGATCCCAATTGGAACTGAGTCAGCATTCTTCCAATTATGCCTGCTTATCCACTATGCCTCAACCTGAGCTATCTCTTACTTGGGAGCCATAAAGCATGTATAATTTTCAGGGAATGTGACACCATGACCATTTTTTAAGGAAGAGTAATTATTGAATAGTTGTTACAGTATAAACCATTAAGAATGAGTTCAAATGTTCAAGATTGCAACAAAAAGTATGCTGTTTTAAGTAGCTGATAATACTATGTTTTAAAACCTGAGATGCAAATAGGTATCATTTTCTTTCACTGGGCCTAGAAGCCTAGCTGATCTGTCTTCCATTTTAAAATTTTGTATGCACTAATTCAGAAGTGCACCTAAATTTTAAGTTAAAGGAGAAAACATAAATAAATCTAGTTTCCTCACACAACTTTTTTTCAGGAAAACAATCCTATAAACAATTTAGAAATCCTGAATTCTGTCCTGCAAGTTCAGGACACTGCAAGAACTACAATCTAAATGACATCAAGACTTACAAGTGTAAGAACTCAAGAACTGTTGTTCTGATTGACATCCCCAATGACCCAGAGCTCAGATCAACACACTTAAGACGGGAACATCCAGAACAGAATACCCAGACCCAGACTAGATACAAGTGAATTATCCTTAAAGTTTGAAAACCACAGAAAGAACACCGCAATACTACTTACTAAATGGTGCTGTACAAATGACATTTACACTTACATTTCAGCTTTTCCATGTCAAAGCCTTTGAGGCTGTATTGGTAATAAGAGGGCTGAACAATTATGGTAAGTAAAGAGAGATCAGCTTGACCTCTGCATTTTTGCAGGGGTTTTTGTAGAGATGGAAGATACCTCAAGGATCATTCTAGCCCAACCCCCTGCAATGTAAGAATCCAGCCCACAGCTGCCCCTGGGTGGGCTCGAACCACCAACATTCTGGTTAACAGCCAGACACACTGACGCATTGCACCACAATAAACTCATTGGCCATTTAGACTTTTACATTTGGAGTGCTAAAGGGCATCACTTCAGTTCCTATTATACGATTGAAATACCCTATTGCAAAATGGCATTACAACAATAATGTATAAAAAACAACAACAGATGAATGAACACAATGCTTTATGCTGTGGCCACCTGTATAACAAGTCACACAAATGTTGAATTTAAAATCCCTGATAATGAAGTTAATATGTTTATCAAGGAGCCACCAGTAAGACAGTAGCTGTTACACAACACCAAAAATTTAAGTAGTGTCACGGGATAGCTCTGCAAAGCGTATATTCAAAATGTAACAGAATTCAGGGGTTTTTTCCCTGTGCAAAATATATTGGCTAGCTACCTTTCACAAAGTGTAGGGGTGGGAGGCTGAGTTGGCCTTGACAGGTTAGGGGCGGCGGCACACATGTGACATCATGCACATGCGATGTGTGTCCCCCGTCCCCCCATGTTGGGGGCAACTCGATGCATCTGCTTTGGGATCAGAGAGAGCAAAGTTCACTGAAATACACTAAGGACTAAAAACAAGACTGGATGACATGGCTCGCTTGTTAAAGAGGAATGTGTTGTTTTGTATCTTGTAATGTTTATTTGTTTTAAGACTCTTCTGCAGTAAAGCTTTGGAACTCATTTTTGTGGTGGCGAGCAAATTCATTTCTACTCTGCACAAGGTCTGGATCAAGGATTCCGTTGCAGCAACTCTAACATGCAGGACCACCAGAAGGCATACAAGTCTTTTTGATATAGAAAAGAATGCATAGGTGGGAGCTGCTGAAGTTCCCTTCATTACAGGCATATGTTTAAGGTGGGTTCTTAGTGGAAAGACAGCATGTGTGGAGGGCAGGCTTATCTCTTCATTCCCCCACCGTGATAGGATGGAGGACTACCTGTTCGCATGAACAGTCAGAAAAGAACTCAACCTCCCCTCCCTGCACACTGTCTTCCCAGTAATATTAATTACTTGTCTGTAATTAAGGGGAAACAAAATATATGGCTGCCTGCTACGTATTAAGCAAATGTCTGGTTTGGCCCACACTTGCAAAGGTAAAGGTAGGGACAGGGCAGGCAGCAGAGACTGGCAGATTCTACCAGAAGGAGTGTAGCTGATACCAAATGACTACAAATTCAAATGTGTGCAGAAAGTAAAAATAATATTGCTGAATCTAAAATCCCAATGTTTGCCTCTATTTTGACAAAAAAGAATCCGGATGCCTAAATATTCAGTGACCTTTCTTGTTCTACTTGAGATCTTTGGAAGATAAAGTTGGTATATAAATGTACAGTGGTACCTCGGTTTAAGAACAGCCCTGTTTACGAACAATTCGGTTTACAAACTCTGCAAAACCGGAAGTGTTAAGTTGTGGGTGAACATATCAGACGACACAGCGATTCTTCAAACAGCTCTTGTTTATTCACAGGCCAGAACAGAACTGAACAGCCAGCCTTCTTATATAGAGCTCCACTACAACGCAACAGTAACAACTTTCTGTAACTATCCAATCACTGAACGTCACCTTTAATTCCTTATTTGCATATGTGGACCTGAGTGAAAACTATCTACAGTATCCCCCCCTGCTGGCCCAGGGTGAGAACTTCAGTACATAACAGGAAGTAGCGTCCCGGTTTGCAAACTTTACCTCGGTCTAAGAACGGAATCCGAACGGTGGAAGGGCACTGGCAGCGGGAGGCCTCATAAGGGAAAGTGCGCCTCGGTTTAAGAACGGTTTCAGTTTAAGAACGGACTTCCGGAACTGATTAAGTTTGTAAACCGAGGTACCACTGTAATATAAAATAAAAATAAAATGCTACACAAGAATATAAGTCATTACAGGAAAAAATATAGGGTTCTTGTAGTTCACTGGAATGCAAAGCATAATCAATAATGATGAAGAATATTTGAACAACAAAATTATCCTCACTACTTTTCAGTGTACTATCAATGCCACCACGCTAATCATTTCCAAAAGATATAAAGTATTGGCAACTGTTAAAAGGAAAGCTGGTAGGAAAACTGTTTTAGTATATTTTAACACGCTGTCAGTTACAGTTAATCTTCATTCTGTACTGGACTGATTTCTATACCTTCAGCTTAATGAGAACATGTTGTTGCTAAGACACTGCCACTCCATGTGATACATCACTCACTCACTGGTACAGAAGTTGAATTCTGGGAGGAATTGCTGCTGTGTTTATACTTTAAAAGATATATAGAGTGGCAAGATCATCAATATATATGACCATCGATAACAATATAATGCTCAAGTAAAGGTGGGAGAAATTTATCTGAATTTGTTGTGGTAGATCGGAAAAGTGCCTGTGATGCCTATGCCATTGTTCCCCCTCACATCTTTTTCAACCGTTTCTGCATCGTGATTTATATTTTCTTATTCTGAGTAATTAATATGATTTAAGTCTGATTCCATTTCCAGGAAGAAACATTCATTTCCTGAAGAGTTCCCTTTGCTTTCAGACAATAAATGGGTTTAAGTCCAAGAAATTACTCATCTTTTTTACAGCAAGATATCCGAGAACTCATGCAGTCTACTCCTTATGATGGGTTCATGACCCAATGTACTTCGCTAGATAGATGTGTGCAGGAACATTTGTTTTGCATGCATACAACACACCACTAAGATGTAGACCCCTTTTTGTTGTGTGGATTTAAAATTATATTACTGTTGAAATCATGAGGTGATATCCAAGAAGAAGAAGCCAATATTTTAAAATGTGCCAAGTAGGATATAAAACTTGTACTCAGTAAAATCCAGATTACTAAAGGCTGCTTTCAATGTGCTGGTGATACAATTGTAGGCAATTCAGTGAAAGCAGGTTCCACAAGCTGGCAGGTTTCAGACTCACTTTCCCTATTCATAACAGATGAAATTATTCTTTGATTTGGCAAGTATGGATATGAGGCTCCCATAGATAGTATTAAACTTGATGATTTCTTCAAGCATTTTGCAACTAACCTTAAGACAGGCGTTAAAAATGGGTTGAATGGGGAAACCAATTATCTACAAAGGACATCATGTATTGTGAGAGAAAATTACTATTTTGGACCCAACTACAGTGCAGATTCAGATATTTTGAAAGAATGTGCACAGTAATGAAATTAGTAAGAAAAAGGTTAAACAGAAGATATGCTGGTAATAAAAAACATTTGCCTTATCTCTAGCTAGCATTTATGCTGTTGCTTAGTTTACTCTCCCATATTTTAAGGATATTTTTTGTATTCCCCGAAGAATAGTTTATTTTCCTGAACACAGCTGATAACTGTTTGACTGCCAGAATAATCTTTAAAAGATAAAATCTTTCTGCTCATGCTGTGCTCATGGACAGCAGAGTATATCCAAGTCTGTTTTTACTTGGAACAAATTTTGTAGATGCATGTATAGTATTTCTTTCAAAGGTGCTGCATGATTTTCATAGGCGCAGTAGACATTTACTAATAGACTTTTTAAATACAAGGCAAGGGATAACATTTAGCATAATGGCATAAACACTTGAATGACTCCTGATAGGTTGACCAAAATGGGAAAATAAACCTCATTAGACTACTACTGTTAAACCACAAGCATGTTTGATTTTTGTTTGGGGAGCTGATACTTCTGCACATCTCTCAAATTATAAGCTTGTTTTGACTTACTAAACAGTATCATCTTGTCCTTGACAATGCACCCATACAATGGCCCCACCTTGTGTGAAGAGCCAATGGTATATGCTAAACTGGCCACCATGTGCTCTTGATGATCTTGTAGGCTGGTTTCAAGCTCCAGTGTTTTTAGTTATTGTTACTGTTCTATTTTCATTTATTACCTGCTCTTCACTCTAAGGTCCTAGGGCAGGCTACAATCAGAACACCACTGAAGTTAATACAGACAATCAAATAACTTAAAACAGCTTCCATATAGTGGTATCTCGGGTTAAGTACTTAATTCGTTCCGGAGGTCTGTTCTTAACCTGAAACTGTTCCTAACCTGAAGCACCACTTTAGCTAATGGGGCCTCCTGCTGCCGCTGCGCCACCAGAGCACGATTTCTGTTCTCATCCTGAAGCAAAGTTCTTAACCCGAGGTAATATTTCTGGGTTAGCGGAGTCTATAACCTGAAGCATATGTAATCTGAAGGTACCACTGTATTTTTGAAAAGTATGAAGTACTATTGTTTTTAGTTAATAATATGCCACATTCATTTGTGCAAGATTCAGCAGGAGTAAGTAACTATGCTTGGTGGCTTACTGGATGGTGCAGTAATTTTTAGTCATAAGGCAACTTGCGGAGCAGTAACATTAATTACTAAGTACCAAACCTATGGTTCTACTCTCTGAAATAGAAGAGTTGTTTGCTTAAGGCCCGTTCACATTATTGATGACTAGAAATCTTACATGTGCAGTGGGCAGCAAGGATGCATGTGGTCACCACTGCACATAAAATTTAACACCGTGTGTGAATGCATACATCTGTATGCTAAATTTTCAGTATTCTTGCCCTATGAAAGAGAGGATAATAGGAGCGAGCGTATGTGTCACTACTCCAGTGCCCCATTGATTTATAGATCTTGCAAAACAGGCACAGAACCAAATGCCACTCAAATCAGCCTCTCTTGCCAAGTCACTTTCTCTCAGTCACTTGTTGTCCAGAACCATGAAAGATGTTTGTGGTTTAGTCTGTTTTCATATCCATGTGCCCTTCTCAGTGTTTTTCATGAGTTCAGTGGACATGCATATGAGGGTGTGGTGCTACTATGGAGAGAATCAGAGGGGGACAAGGGGGCAAGCACCCCTTCAAACAAGAAGCTTGCCTCTCACCTGAGCCCCCAGCCACCCAATTGCACTCATTAACATATACTGCTATTTTTCTTTCAGAGATCTTAACATGTGAGACGCAACTTGCCCACCTAGAAATATACTTTGCCCCTTGCCCCATTCTTTTCCTTCTGGTGCCAACACTAAACACTGCAGGAACAAGCTCTGTCCTAAGTCTCTATACATTAATTGTAGTGTCTGAAAAGAGACATCAATGCACAACTAGAGAACTTCTTTGAATGTACGGAGAGAACTCTGTACATACAAGTATATGTACAGGGTTCACTTCGGACCATATAGTAACTACGCATAATGCTGCAAAACAGAACCCATGTGTTGACTGAACAGAGGAAAATCTCTAAAAGGGGCTATTGTTGTTGTTTAGTCGTGTCCGACTCTTCGTGACCTCATGGACCAGAGCACGCCAGGCACTTCTGTCTTTCACGGCTATAGTCAGACTTGTTGTATATACAGTGGTACCTCGCTTTAAGAACAGTCCGGTTTAAGAACAATTTGATTTACAAACTCTGCAAAACTGGAAATAGTGTTCCGGTTTGCAAAATTTACCTCGGTCTAAGAACGGAATCCGAACGGTGGAAGGGCACTGGCAGAGGGAGGCCTCATTAGGGAAAGCGCGCCTCAGTTTAAGAACGGTTTTGGTTTAAGACGGACTTCCGGAACGGATTAAGTTCATAAACCAAGGTACCACTGTATTCCAAATCTTGATTATTCTGAGGTTTTCCTATGCACCAAGTGTTTTACCACACAATTTAGAAGGACTGTAACTGGAGCAGTATGGTATTTATCTCAAACAAGATTACAGCATCAGCTGTTGATAGAAATAAAATCAGGGAACGATGAAGTCATTTGGTTGAGGTCTTCCAAGAAAATGTGCTGATACAGGAGTTCTTTTAAGGGGGTGAGCTCCTCCTCCCCCTGTTCTGCTCCCCAGAGCTCTCATATGACTTTCCAAGTTAGCCTTTATAATAAAGTCTAAATCTGCTTTATCGGAGGATGCAAGTTCTGTATTCTTAGATTTATGTTGCATATTCAGCACTTAAAACTGTGAAACAACATGCTTTACCTGCCGTTTTCTGCAAATTATCTCTTTGTTTGATTTTGAACTTTATTGCCAATTCCTTTTTCATTTCTTTCACATGATGTCTAAGTTTATAGGCTATTCTTTGAGGGGGGTTTTGTGTTTCAGCAGTCAAGGATCAGCAGTCAGCAGTCAAATTTCTAAATGGTTAGTATTTTTTTCTAAGGCATTGCGACAAATTTAGGGAATTGGAGCTGGTACACATAAGTATATTTAGTCAACATTTTAGTTCCTACATGTATGCACACATTTTTTTAAAACAACAACAACACATGCTGACTCTTGTTAGAGGAATGTAGATCACCCTCTTAGCTACCCCTTTGAATAAAGAACAGATTTATTATTATTATTTTTTATTATTATTTTATTATTATTTATTTATTTATTTATTTATTTATTTATTTATTTATTTATTTATACCTTGCCCATCCATTGCCCATTATTATTTATTTATACCTTGCCCATCTGGCTGGGTTTCTTTAACAGTGTACCACTGTTGCAAGCAGCTTCAAATATCAGCACCTCCAACACCACACCAGTAAAAGTGTGCGGGAAGCAACAGCATGTTTTACTTTGAACAATGTTATGATCAAAAGGCCATTGTATGGGGGAGAAAGTTGGCTGTCCGCATTCTGTACAATGGTATATACAGGGCCATTGTATGGGGAATCTGTATTTGTACTCATGGGCTTCCTATAAGGAGTCTGCTTAGCCACCTCGAGAACAGAATGCTGGACCAGATGAACCTTTGGTCTGATATAGCAGGGCATTTTGAGAACTGGAATCATTTTTAACCTAAATTTTCTGTTTTCCAAAGTTCATTAAGGCTGTATACACACTAACCCATTTGTAACACTAAAATGTAGATTTTCTTAATCCATCTCAGTGTGTTGCTTTTAGTCTAGATTTATTGCTAGATTCTGCTGTCCACAATGATGGGTTAGGTTACTTGATGTGTGTTTGAAAATCCTCCCCTTGATTAGGTTATCCATGCCTTTTCCTCCTTGCACATGCAAGGAGGATGCAGTGATTGTGGTCTTGGTATACATCCACCCACAACATCATTGGGCAGGTGTAGATAGAAGCCCCCCCCCCTCCAAAAAAATTGCTGGAACTGTTTTAAAATGGACACACTGGGGTAATACAGAATCAATCTGCAATGAGCTTTTGTTTTTGGATTTAAATCAGTTTCTCAAGAAGCACTTTTTAGGGGCAAAAACACTACAATAGAGCTTGATTGCATGGGGAGGATGCAGAAAAAAATCAAGTCCCAGCCTCCATTGATTCTAGAATAAAGCATATTCAGAACACATTTCCCCCCTCAGAGAATTCTGAGCACTGTAGTTTACCCCTCACAGAGTAACAATTCCCAGCAACCCTTAACTACAGTCCTCAAAATCCTTTGAAGGAAAGAATGTGCTTCAAATGTACATTAAGCTCATCAATCCTCAAGTCCATTTAAAAACAAAGCAAAACACTACATGTATTTATTGGCTTCCCAATGACAGAAAGCCCATCTTCTTTTTTTCTGAATGGCTCTGGTAATATAATTATCACTATTTGTACTTTTCCGCCTTTCCTTCTTCATAGACCACTGCCCCTTGTCCAACCACATATGTACATTTGCACTGCAGGATAACACCTCATGACTCTGATGAAGTGGACTGTAGTCCATGGAAAATTATGTTATAACTAATTTGTCACTCTTTAAGGTGGCATAAGACACAGATGCAAAGCACTCTTGTCACAGAATTATACTAAATAAACAATAAAACATACTTATTCCTGGTTTGACACTGGTCCATCGCTAATGAGTCTCTGATATTACTATTTTGTTCTGTTTTATCAAGCAGATTGAGCTAGCCGTTATCTCCTTATACTACTCAAGGGGATCTTAATGTTGTGCTAAAAGAACAAAGATGATAAATAGTCATAATCTTGTAAATGAGCCAGTATTATGTAGCAGTGTATCTAATGTTATGTTGAGTAATGCCATAAGATAAACAAAAGCATTGGTTCAAAATTATCCTATTTACATTTTCTTTTGAGCAAGTTGCTGTGTAATATATAATAAATTCCCATTTCACTATTAGAAAAAGTGCACTGAACAAGACTGACTGGTGTGTGCGCTTTTTGTATTTTGGAATGTTACTTCCAACTCTGAAGAGGGAATGTCTACCTAAAATTAGGTGCCTCTCTTGCCTCATCCCATTCTACTGATGTGGCATTATGTACAAAAAATAAAGTGAAAATCAAGCCCAAGAAAATCAAACACAGATGTAGTAAAACTTCTAGCTCCAGATACCTTCTGTGTAATCTATGGTGATGGAGTCTAAACCCGCACGAAGATGGGATTTCTGTGACTGGCCAGCTATTGAAAATAGGACCTTTGGGAACATGTCAGATGTCAATACAATATAATAACAGATTTAGGGGCTTTTAAGGAAAAAAACTTAAAAGTCTAAGAGGAATGGGCTCAAACCAGCATTTGAATTCCAAGTGTTTATGCAGTCATGTCACAGTTTAGGGCTGCATGACTGCACTGTAGTTTGGCAAGGACTGAGTATTTATAAATGGCAGATACTTGAATTCCATTCTTGCTCCCAAAGGACACCTGACTGAGATCATTCTTTTCCAATTAAACTAAAACAAGCAAACAACTAAGTAATTCAGGGGTGTTGTCCAATGTAATCCCTTCCAGAACGCAGTGAATTCCTCCCTCCATTAATTATACTATTCCCTTTTTTACATTCCTTTTTTAAACATTCTTTTTATATGACATACTTCAGGATAGGTCATACTGATGGATGTGCAACATTATAAAACATGACATTATACTGCAATGTGACCTACCAAGAACCTCACTAATATAGCTATATGTGCTAATTATTTTGGCTTTTGAATCCAAAATTAAGAATAGGACAGTGTACTACTAATGTCAAAGTAACCCTACTTCAACAAAAATACTGAAAAAGCCAAGCTCCAGTGTGAAATTGCTGAAGTAGAACTCATCAGCATATGCAAATCACTTGCATTTCAACTTCATTAGAACCATGAGTTTCTTTTCTCACTCTAGCTATTAAATTAGTACAGTTGTACCTTGGTAGTCTTAACACCTTAGTTGTCAAACAAAACGGCTCCCGAACATTGCAAACCTGGAAGTGAGTGTTCCAGTTTGCGAATGTTTTTTGGAAGCCGAATGTCCAACTCAGCTTCTGATTGGCTGCCGGAAGCTCCTGCAGCCAATCGGAAGCCGTGCCTTGATTTTCGAACTGTTTTGGGAGTCGAACAGACTCCCGGAACAGATTAAATTCGAGAACCAAGGTACCACTGCATAGCACAACTAGAAGGATATTATCTCCAAGTACAATTGCTGTGACTGGGTCACTGTACTTACGTTGTATGCATTTTAAGTCTAGACCAGGGGTCTGCAACCTTTAAGACAAAAAGAGCCACTTGGACCCGTTTCCAAAGAAAAAACAACAACTGGGAGCCGCAAAACCATTGCGACATTTAAAACAAATATATCTCCGGAGCCACGATCTGACAGCGGGCGGGAAGGTGACGTCGGGACGGTGCGTGACTAACGCACGCACCGCCCCCATGCGACAGCCAGTACAGTGCCCGCCACAGTGAGGAGTGTCGGGGCGCACAATGCGCCTCCTCCCCTCGCTAGTATCCGCCCCGGAGCTACAGCAAAGATGTAAAAGAGCCGCATGCGGCTCCGGAGCCGCGGGTTGCAGACCCCTGGTCTAGACCGATTGCCCCGTCTCATATTTCACAGACTTTTGGTTTCAGTATTTAATTTCTCTTTAACTTATGTGTTTATATGTGTACGCATTGTAAACACACTTACACACAAACCTGCAAACTGAAGATAACATTTAATCGAGGTAAGGAAGTGGACTCTAGTTCATGAAAGCTTATGCCACACAATAGATCTGTTAGTTTTTAAAACCGCACCAGATCCTTCTTGAATTTAAGCATATAGTTATCTCACACAAAATTTTTGATCAATTTGCAATGTAAAAGTTGCACCAAAAGTTGTGACTTGACTAAGTTGTAAAAATAATGACAATTTCATAGCACAATGGAAAGTATGTGGAATACATTTTCATTCTAGTCTTTGATAGCTGTTCAGCTGTGGAGCTGCAATATTTGCTGCCAATGATTTTCAAAGGATCTCTTCAAAGTGAATCTCCGGCTGAGGGGAGGGGGTACACCGAGCACAGGAAATATTGTTTCACTAAGCTTGACATTTACTGCAAAGAAAGAAATGTATGTACTGAATTTATGAGTCCCTATGATCCATCTATTAAACACTAGGTACTGCTTTTACAACTGGCCTTCATCAAGATTTTTCATCTTGTAGCCAAAGTGTCGTCTCTTCTAATGACTCATGATGAAGATTCATTCCAGTTAACTTAATTTCAGATGACTTTTGCTGTTCTTTTTAGCATGTTCTATCCATAGAAGGCTGGCTATTTGCTGTCCATATTCTTTATGTACACATCAGCTAATCAGTGCTGTCCAATAAATAATTGACATTGTGATTAAAGAAAGATACATCTGTTTAAGATTACTCAAAGTTCTGCTACAAAACTGATAAGCTGATAATTTGTCACAGCATTTAGGCAGAACAAGCATGAGTTATGCTTCTTTTTGTCTGCAGATGTAAGCACTTTTTAATGCAAAGCTGTGTTCTAGAGTATGCATCTTACTGATTTTACAGAAGACTTAAATCTGTTTGCAGCAACTGTTACTATCCCACACTATTTACGTCATGTTAGAAACTGAGAATGAAAGAAAAAAGCAAAACTAATCCAAGCAATATTCCCAATAAATGTGCTATTATGGATAGCTATTGAAGAAGAAAGCCAGACTCTACACATGGTTTCATGAATTATGGTACTTACATTCTCCAAGACACAATTATAATTAGCACCCCTCCCACATACATAGTATTAAGAACAAAGTACTGAGCTTTAGTAGAAGAGTTTACTCATTTGTATTGCTCCTGTGTTTTTCTGCTATGTCAACACAAGAGAAAAACCAAAAATCAACAGCTGTGGACAGGGACGGAATGTGTGTTGAGACAGGCAAAACCACTAACAGTACCTTGAGCTACACATCAAGGGGAGGGGGGGGGGAGAGAGAGAGAGAGAGAGAGAGAGAGAGAGAGAGAGAGAGAGAGAAAGAAAGAAAGAAAGAAAGAAATGGTCCTACCATTAGGCAAAGTGACACAGCTGCCTCAGGTGGAAGCTGCTGGGGGAATGGGGAGAGGTGGCAGGGTGTTGAAGGACAGGGCTACATGTGCCACAAGGCCAGCTCCCGAATAAGCTAGTCTATAGCCCTCACATGTAGTATTCAAGCAGAATTCTGTATATGTAAATCCAGCTGGCTTCTGTACATGAAAAGAGGGTGCTATCTTGTCCTTTGTTTCAGGTTTGTACTATGCCTGAAATAGTTTAGGAGATAGGAAGCTGGGAAAGTGAAGCGAGAGAGAGGTGTACATGAGCAACAAAAGGAGGGAGGTGAAGCTGCCAGCAAATTTCATATGGAGCAAAATTCTAGGCAGATTTGGAGGGTTCTCTGAAGGCAGCCTTCATATCTGAAAATAAAAGCACTTGCTTTCTCTGGCCAACCTCAAATAATATATCCTATGTCACTGTGGGGCAACTCACACAGAACCCAATTGTCCTGAAGATGAGGGAAATTTGGAAAACATTTGCACCAGGCCTTATCAGTGGATTCTGCATTGCTTACCTGTCTTCCTACTGAAAGGGAAATTCACAGTTTAAAATTATACACATACCTATGTTTGAATAGGTGGGTGCCAAAAATTGGATCCTATGAAAGCAGATGGATCATCATTCTTCCTCCTCATTATAATGAGCTGCAAAATACTTTTTCCTAACTAATATTTAGAGGACATGCTAATCTTTCAGTATAAATTATATATTCAGAGGGGGGGAAACAGTACTACTTTAAAAGATTATAATCAAATGCAGGTAAAGTTTGTTTACTATAGACCTGTAAAATTTCAAGGACAACACTGAATACTGAAAGAAGATAAATTAAGTAGTTGGTGTCTATCCCTGTCAAATTTGTTATCCTGGAAACATGATTCAGTCTCCTCCATAGTGCCTTCAGCAAGGGCTAAAGACTTTATTTTTAGAAAGAAAACACAAAAATCACCCTGAATGTGAGCCAAGGGTCTGTCACTTTGAGTATGGAGAAGGAGAGACATTTTAGAAGCCCTTGCACATACTGTCATCTATCCTGCTCTAGTTCAACAAAATTAGGCCCTAGAGACTATGTATCAAACTGAAAATAACTAACAAATAATTAATTAAGGGCAGGTTCAACCCTGCTTTCAAAAAACATGTTTACAATTCTCTTTGCTATTTTAGAGTCACTATGGAGGATCTGTCAACCTTTTGTGGGGGGGAGGGAGAAGAAGAGTGTGGAAATTAAATTGGTTTCTAACAATATGTGATAGTATATGGAAACCCAAGGCATTAAGCCCAGCTAACTTTCTGAAGAAACAGGAATGCAATCAAATGCATTTTGGAAGACACCACAACCTGTGCTATACACCACTTTGAGACAAAAATTGTGAATGAAAACATACATTTAGCATTATGAGTTGAGGGGTTTAGCTTTGAGTCCCTTCCAAAACTTGTGATCCTGTATCACTGAGGCTAGAATCTCCAAAAGAGAATCTGGTGGACCAGCCAAATCAGACCGTTTGTCAAGGTGCACAGTTAGCTGCACAGTTAAGTACCCAACATCTGCATCTAAAAAGAGTGAGCTCCATCCTAAACGAGTGAGCTCCATTGCCATAGGAACAAATGGGTGGATCTCCCCACACCCCATCTGGCTGATGGAGAGAAGAACAAGATGAGTAAGCTGGAAGCATGAAACACAGAGACATGTTTGCTGTGTGCTGGACTTTAGGGCTCCCCTGGAAACCTGAGGGGCAGCAAGATCGATGGGTGTGCTAATGCTGTGAATCCCTGCATCCTACAGTCAGGTTGTATACGTATATGTGTAAATAAACCCATATATCCTAAAGACACCACAGTCTCCACTGACCTCCATTTCAAGGAAACTGGATCTGGGCAAGTGCAAGAATCCCTGGAGTCTCTCACCACTTGGAGACTGGAGTAGCACATAAGGGGTTCTAAGGGAGGAATACATCTCCATTTCAACATAAGGACACCTTCCTCTCTTTTGTTACCAGTCATGCACTCCTATCCATATTACAATTTAGGGCAAAAGATCTATGACAGTGGCCGACTCATCTCTTTACATATAGGTCTGTCCTAGCTCAGTACAAGCAGAGGGTAGAGAGCTAATGTAAAGAGCAAAAGAAATAAGCACATGTGTTTGCTGGATTTTCAATACCCTGCCTTCCTATATTTTGGACTACAGCTCCCATCAGCCCCACCGAGGAGGGTTCTTGTGACTAGGCTGATGGGAGTTGTAGCCCAAAACATGAGGTCACCTCAGGTTGGCAAAGGCTGCTAGAGTCTACCCCCCAGATGCTTTGCTTCTAGCCAAGCTCACTTCAGATAGCAAAGAACAGGAGATGGAAAAGGCAAGTCAGATGATAAGACTACAGAGTAATATGCTGCATGGATGTGAGGGGTCACCACATGCATTCCCATGCCTTGTGTTACTTAAATTGGGCATCACCTTGGTACCCTAAATTGACATGTCAAACATACGCTGCTGAAACCCCATTCATTATGCAATGCTGCTTGTAGGGGGAAAGGAGGGGGGCAATGATTGTCATGGATGCTGAGAAGGGAACCTGGCTAGCATACCTTTGCTGCTGGGAGTGCACAGGATCCTGACACTAACCTTATGCCAGCATAATTTGGCTGCCAACTTGCTCAAACCATGCTGTTTAAAAGATGTCTGTCCAAGATCAATTTGTCTCCCATGTGGCGGAAGGAACACTACAATTAATGAGTTACTGACCTATATGAGGAAGAGGTTTTTCTTTCCTCGTTCATTTTATATCCATAAATGATTATGTTACATTTGCTCTAGGTTCTTGTTAATATTGCATTCAGCACTGCATTCAGATAAGCTGAAGGTGAAGGGAAGCAAGCATCACTTGGCCAATTACCCTCTTGTATTCCCTTCAAAGTGATAGTAGAATAAAGTTATCAGGATACCTGGCATTCTGCTGTTGCAATTATAGATAGGAAGGGGTAATTTAAAATGAGAATTTCTTTAATATGTTAATTGCATAAGCAAGCATATCTTCTCCTCTACTGCTTTCTCTACTTAATTAGCTGGTACAGCTTCATGCTGTGCTCCAGTGCTTGTTTTAGATACTTTCTATGAGACAATGGCTCATGTAGTTGTTCTTCAAAGTCACAAAAATGAGCTGCTTCTAATTATGCAGGCTGGGGGAAAATATATATCTTAATCCCCAAAATTTCTCTTTCATCCTAATGATGGGATTAAGCATATATGAATTGGCGTTTTGTTACGAATTCATTATGGTTCTCAGTGTCTGGAGCCCACACCAAAATAGAAGAAACTAAACCAAAGGAGAGACAACAAGAGGAGACCAAACACAGTCATCATAAGAAGGGATGATAGATAGGGATTGAAGAGGAGCAACATAATAGTTTACAGTTTTTCCTAATGGCCCACAAGGCAGACAAACATGTTAGTGTAACCTCTGAGCTGGTTTCTAGTTCATCAGACAGAAAGAGATTGGAGTTTACATTTTCCATTTACTAAACTATAAGCTTTGTGGTACCTGAAAGACACATTTAGGGCTTATCCATACACAACCTTTTGCCCCACTCTTTCCAGGCAGAGGTCCATGCTTTAACGCTCTGTGTCCAAAGCAAATGTCAATTTGTTTTTTCTGTGGATTGAGGTTTGCTCCGATTCAGCTCTAAAGAGCAGGTTTCCATGGGGAAAGCTGCAGAGCAAAAAAAAGGGGGGGGGATGGGTTGGAGGTGTTTGGACATGGAGCCTTAAATCATAGGCCTTGCCTGGAAAGAACAGAGGGAAGGTAATTGTGGATAAACCCTTACTGTGACATAAGCTGTTATGGAGCAGAGGCATAACTAGGCTCATTTTCACCCTGGTCAAAGATCCTGTTTGGCACCCTCCTCCAACATGCATTTGTGCATGCACACACACAGGCTAGGAGCCTCAATGGCACCCCTCTGGAGACGCAACAGCTCACGACACCCTGTGAGCCCAGCACCATTTCTGTGGGTGTCACAAAGCAGCACTGGGCTTGCAGGGCGCCGCGAGTGTGCCCTTCAAAGCAGGGTTGCGTCGGCTGGCTGGACTCCCCACTGTGTGACTGGGCAGACGGCACAGCATGGCCCCGTTTTGCTCCAGTGGGAGAAAATCATTTGTACAACCCTGCTGGATGGAGATAAAGAGAGAAGGGAGCAGCCCTGCCCACTTTTGGCTCTGGTCTCACACCACCAGCATGCAGCCTCTGACAGGCTGCCCCAAGGAAATGTGGCCCTTGACAAAGGACAGGCTCCCCCAGCCTGGGTGTAGGCAAAATAATTCTGAGAATGGAACTTACTGCATTAAAGCAAAACACAGACAGGAATAATGACACAAGCACTACCACAATGACTGTGAATGTGATTGACGGCACTGCAGTATGTTGGCATTGATATAACAGCGGAGTGTAATTTTTGAAAAAGCAACTTTTATTTTAATTAAAGGGTAACTCCAGCTGTCAGCTTTCACTGAAACACTACACTGCATCAGCTGGTTCTAGGACTCACAGGTGAAATAGCTCAGTCAGTGGTTGAAGGGATAATTTATAAACTTTTAAAACTACAATATAGAAATAATTTATAACAGCCATATACTTCTGGGAGGTCCTGTTTCCCCACCATATAATTTCTGAAGTTTGTTTTGATTATTCTTTTAGTTATGTTTTGAGCCACTGATAATATTGTTGCATGCCATCTAATCTCTGAGCAGTGCGAGATTCCAGCGCTTCCAGGTGCCTACCCAGAGTTCGGTTTCCTTGGAATCGAAAGGCTCAGGTTGTGTATATGTGTAAATAAACCATATATCATAAAGACTCCAAAGTCTCCACTGTGCCTCATTCCAAAAGGAAACATGAAACCTGGGGTAAGTGCCTAGAACTCTTCTCCAGGAATCTCACAGCCTTCAGAGATTGGGGTGGCATGCAACAATATGTGTATACTACTAATAAAAATATACTACTTTCATTTTTTCTCAAAAGGGAAGCATTTTCAAAAGCCAGAAATATTTAGGAAACAATCTTGAAGGACTTTGATAGGCTGGTAGAATATGGTAACTTTAGGAGAAGTTAAGACATGAATAAAATTATATCAGATACTGCAAGGTGCCTACCTGGTCCAGTAAAGGAACCTAATTCTTCCCTCTTATGGAAAGCAACCATATTTTCTCTCTCTTTAGTTCCTATATTATGCACAGTCTATTATCCTGTATGAAGGAGAGACAGTGTGATACAGTGGCTAGAGTATCAGTTTTGGGACTGGTAGGAGATCTAGGTTCAAATTCCGATTTCAACCATGAAACTCACTGGGATGATCTTGGGTCAATCACTTTTCTCTCAGTCTTACAACCACAGGGTTGTAAGGTTAAAAAGTCAGGGAGAGAACCATGCATGCTAACTTTAGCTCAACTGGATGAAAAGTGGGATAAAACAGTAAGAAATGAATAAATAAAATATATTTGCAAGAAACGTAAACACATACCATTATTCTGCTGGCAAGGACAACTTAAATACACCAAGAAAAACTACAACATTAGACAATGTTATGACTATTATCACTTTGACCCACATACATACAACATTTATGAGGACAAAATTCTTGAAGCTTGCTTAATACTTGCCCATAAATTATTGTTGTACACAGTATAGCTAAGTAGAGAGATGCTTAGTCTGAGAAAGCAAATGTTGTGTAAATGGTCACTGAAGTGCCAATTTTGAAAGGCTGTTGGCACTGCAAGTGCTTCTAACACATTTTTAATAGATTGCAAGTCTCTAGAATGCATCTATTTATTCTCATCATAATGTGGTGCTAAATTAAAATGTGTGATTAAAACCTACATTCTTCAGGAAGAGTTGTATCTGATGTTGCAAGAGAGGAATTCTGCTTGTGCAACCTCCCCCTCCCTCTCCTCCCCCCTGTGCTGCCCCAAATCTACTCTGGAGGATCCCAAACCCTCTGGAGCATATTTTAAACATATTGAGGAGAGGCTTTAGGGGAAAGGAGAGGAAGGGAAAGTTCTGTTGCCCAAGCAGATGTCTGTTGCATGAGTGGAACAGCCTTTTACACTTTTGCTACTAAAATCATTGCCTACTTTCAAAACTCTGTGATAGATTTGCTAATCGGGCCTCATTTGAATGAAATAATGTATCTGAACTGTGATCTGAAATACAATTCAATCAAAGTTTTTAGTAAAAGTGTTTTAATGCTATAAGCAGTGCTTTTTGTGATGTTATTCATTGGTATGAAGTACCATCACCTCTTTAATTGCTGGCCATGGAAGCCATTTAGTGTTGGCACCCATGACACCATTACCAATATGCAAGCACTGGCACCTCTTTTTTATAGCAACCCCCCCCCCCAGCACTGGCTAAAAGTAGTTGTTTCAGTCAAATGGACACCATTACAAACAAAGGTTTTTCACCTCCATACTTCACATTTTTATTTGTATACTCTAGGTGTTCAGCTTACAAATTTAACGCACAAAATGGACCCAGTACAGTCATTTACTAAATCTACATACAGTAACTATACCAGATTTTGAGCTCTGTAAGTTATTTATTATAACAACTCTCTAACAGAAATCTTCCCTTATATATTGTCTGCCACAAAACAGAGGCACACACACCATACCTACTGTCCACTGACTAAGTGCCACAGCAGTTCTAACAGCAATGACTTCTCTTTGGGAGATATGAGGTAAGGATGAAACCTTAGTAGAGAGGACATCTTCCCTGAATCCTTCCTCCTTTTGTTTTAGCTTATATACATCTGTAATTCTTATAATGTGTACAGGATATTTCCTATTATCAAAAATATATTTGGAAGAAAATAAGCATTGGGATTAGGATCTTGAGGCTTGCTAAATTAGGCTCTTAAATCACATTCACTTTATCCCTCCCGAACACATAAAGGAGATACCACCAGGGAGTATATCTATCAGGATTCTTCTTCTTTGGTTTTGCATGTGAAAGTTATACACATCCTATGCTTTAGCTCAGTTGCCTCACCCATACCACAGTTGTGTACCTAGTCGGACAGAAACCATCTACACAACCTCCGACTTCTTATTATTCTATGTATATGTATGTATACAGTTATTATGTATTAGGAGAATCAGGTTGAGAAGACTGAAACCAGCTGAACAGCTATTCTAAGATTTGACACACACACACACACCAATATTGCCTTACTGATAAATACTGCACAACACAGGATTTGTTGCCTAATCCAGTGCTCAACAAATAGATGGTTGGTGTGCAACTCTAGGTGGAAACAAAGGAGACACACCCAAGTCCTTTGCCATGCTCTTTGCTGATTAGCAACCTGAAAGATCAAGATCAATACACTGCTATTCTTGGGAGGAGCGAGGCTTTAGGAAACATTTTAGCTGAACAGCTTATTATATTTCCGGCAGTTTCCCCTCAGCATTTAGAAGGTCAGGTAGGGTTACTAGGTGGTTTTATCCACTAAAAAGAGAGTGACAAACCAACTGATGATTGCCATCACAGGAGCATTTTGCCCACAGCACAGCAAGGGCCAGGCAGCGTAGAAATAAACACAGGAGATTGGTATTTGGGTTGAAATCGGCCAGGTTTTACAGACTGATTACAGATGTAAGTAGGATTTGGCCAGGCACTGGGTATGAATCTGGTATTAAGCAGTCTGCCTGCTGGTTGATAATTATGGTGGTGTCAACCCAGAGCTGAGGAGCTGCCCCTGACATGGACCAGGTGCATCAACTCCACTTGGGCCGCTACTAGGGAAAGTGCTATGGCCCTCTGGCCCCCATATGGGCCCCCAGACAGAAACACCCTTCCTGGACCCCTTTAACAGAGTACCCAATCAAATAAGGATCCAACCTAATGCCTTATCTGCCAGAGTTGTGACCTGCAGACCAGCCAATTTGTCTGCAGGGGTGGAAATCCCCCCAGGCCCAGAATACAGTGACCAAAGAAACCATAGCAAGGTCCTCACACAAGCCTGCCCCCTCACCTTCAGCCAGGCCACCTCCAGCTTGGGTGGGTGCTGAATTTGCAGTTGGCCTCCAAAGTGGGTGAACTTCATGCAGCCATCCTCTTAAGTACTGGAAGGGAATGGGGCAGGTCAGCCTCTTCCTCTGTGACCAGATTTGCCCCCTGGGCCAGGGCTTTTCCCTGTGGGCTAGCATGGCCAGAGGTAGAGGCTCTGGTCATCCCCTCACGGCCACACATGAAAATATCGGTCATTGGAACATGCCACAGTCATGCCACATGGCAAAAGCTGCTCCCCTGGAGGCCCAGATGAGCAGGAACTGTCACTGGGCCACAGTCTATCAAACTAAGCAGTGATAATGAAAGGAAGCAATAAAGAAATACCGTTTGTTTCAAGAAAACTGGACTGCCTTTAACCGTGTGAATAATGGTTACAAAGGGGTGGGGGATGAAGCAGGCTTAAAGCAATGTAGAAAGAGATATATGTAATTATACATGTACTTACCATCTTGTTTTGAACAAGAAAAAAACCTAGAAATATGGTTACATGAGGCTATTTTCTAAAGCTAGATAGCAGTCTGAGCTACAGTTCCTCATGCATTATGTAACCCATCAATTTTAACTTTGCAATCGACTCACTAACACTACTAGACTGCAAGGAATACAAATTAGAAGTACTTACTCATTTCTCTCCAGGATGATGACAAGTTGCTCACTTTCAGTTTGTATAAGAAGTTTCAGCACTGCTGGGTGAGTCTGAAAAATGAAATTGAAGACTAATTCTATTACTCCAAACAGAAAATGTAGGCACCCCTGCTCTGTGACAGGTAAAAATGTGCAAGATTGGGACCCTAATTGTCAAGAAGATTGTGACAAGATCAGCAGGAAGATGGGGTTTAAGGTAAAGTGAACAGCAAGGAAGCATTAGTAGGATTTTGCAAAAAAAAAAAAAGAAGTATTAAAACATTGGCTAGTATCTCAACAATCTTTCATTTTCTTTGACATCTATTTTTAATTTATGCTGCCAACTGCAAATATATGTAAACACATTTATTTTATTGATTTAGTACCTCAGATAAATTAAGGTGTGTGCTTGAACTGCAGATTGATAGAATAATAACAAAATAAAATAAAATAAAATAAAATAAAATAAAATAAAATAAAATAAAATAAAATAAAATAAAATAATAATAATAATAATTTATTTATACCCCGCCCATCTGGCTGAGTTTCCCCAGCCACTCTGGGTGGCTCCCAATCAAGTGTTAAAAACAGTACAGCGTTAAATATTAAAAACTTCCCTGAACAATACAGGCCTCAGTATCACTCATTGACAGCGTGCCCTTAAACTATTAGCAATAATTAAGGAAATCAGAGCTATAATTAAAAACATTATTAGAGACAATGGTGTATGTGTGTCCATAAGTGTTTCAGCATGTCAAATACTAGGCTTCTTCTAGAAAGCTATGCACAAGGATTTTGCTTGGAGTAGATTTTTAAACTTTGAGGGATTATAAAAACCATGGATAAGGGATTGGTGTATATATAAAATACAGTGTCCCATCAGATGTCAAGGAAATAAACAACTACAGTGATACCTCGGGTTACATATGCTTCAGGTTACAGACTCCGCTAATCCAGAAATAGTACCTCAGGTTAAGAACTTTGCTTCAGGATGAGAACAGAAATCGTGCGGCGGCAGTGTGGCGGCAGCAGGAGGCCCCATTAGCTAAAATGGTACCTCAGGTTAAGAACAGTTTCAGGTTAAGAACGGACCACCAGAATGAATTACGTTCTTAACCCGAGGTACCACTGTATATGGACCACTGCTCTTGTTCAAATCCTTATGCAATATTCAGCTAACAAGCCCTGCTAGCAGAAGCCCCTGCAAGGACTTCTGCTAGCACAAGATCCCCCTTTTCCTCCTCCAAATTAGCAAGAGGGAGGGCTCAGGAGGATCCTCCAGAACTGAACAGGAGGGGAGAAAAAGACAGATCATTCCATCAGGCAAACAGAAATGTTTGCGCTGATTAAGCAATCTGCTTAGTGCCAAGTTGAATTCCTCTCCATATGTTTGTAAACAGGGTCCCTAGATCAGTAATGGTATAGAATTCACATTTCAAGATGAAATACAGCCTTAATTTCCTGATTACCTCATACTGGGGGTCTGGTAAGAGCATGATGTATAAAAGACACAGGAGCGAAGGTATTTACCAGAAGATCTCCTGCTCAGGTCTCTCTCCTGTTAAGTTGTTTTGCCCTGCTTGTTTTGGTACATTACTCCTGTATGAATTGTATCACATGACACCCAAAGGGCTTTTCCTACAGAAACATGTAAGAAGCTGAAATTTTTTGCTGTTCTAGTTGTACTCTCCTCCTTCTTGTGAGGCAATCGTATCACACACACTTGGATGGGCACAAAGAGCTTAGCCACCTAAGCATTTCCCATGACCTCTTTCTTTTCCCATAGGGAAACTGCCTAATGATACTCCCACAAGGACTGGGCTCCATGACAGCTCCCCACCCACCCACCCCCAGCATCAGTGCTAAGAGCAGGGAGATCTTTTTTCCCATATTTGCTTAAGTGCCTTCCCTAGGACTTGGGTGGGGGGTGGGACAGGCAGACAGGTTCTCTTAGGCCAGGGGCTGGTCTGGGATCCCATGAAATCTTAAGCGGGGGTAAGTTGGGGGAGAACTGCTTAAGACGTGCAAAACTTCTCACGAACTCTCAGGAAAAGATTGCTACAACCTGGCAGAACCAGAGCTTTCTCAGGAACACTATTAAGTATGCCTAGACTTAAACAAACAAACAAACAAACAAACAAACAAACAAACAAACAACAACTATGGTCACCAGCATCTGGGGTAATCTATTTCATGTCAATAGTGGAGATTCATAAATATTATTTTCATGCAAGAAAGCAGCTAGATTAAAATAAGCCATTGGAATGAACTTTGCAATAACTGGATCCCTCTACCATACTAAAGAAATGCTTCAGGCCAAAGCCTTGGCATTCACCAGGCACTTGGGAATCATTGATAGCCATGAATATTTAGAGGCAACGTTGATTACCACTTTAATATTAGGCAAATGGTTCCAAGACTTAGAAGAAATAAATACTATATAACTTGGAAAGAACAAAACAGAATTGCAACAGCTTAATGGATCCTTTCAGGTCTGAGACTCGCTCACTCATTTATTTATACAATTTATATACTGCTTAATTACACTATTCTCTAAATGGTGTGCAGGAGACCCAAAACGATTAATCCAATATGAATTAACATTATAAAATCATTCTCTAAGTCTAAGACAAAACAACAACCGTAAAATCAGAGTTCAGTTTAAAAGCTTGCTGGACTAAAAATGTCTCCAGGAAGTTCCAGAAGCTCATCAGGGACCAGGCTGAGCTCAACTGGCAGTTCCATAAAATTGGGTGCGGCTCCTGGTGGAGACAAGCCATGTATGTAACATGCACACTAACAATGATTCCCCTCATAGACTTCAGTAAGTGAACAGGGATATTAAGGATCAGGCATCCTGACCCCAAGTTGTTAAGGGCCTTGTAAATGACCACAAGAGTCTTGAAACTGGTCCAACAGCATATGGGCAGGCAGGGCAATCTTTTGAGCACTAGGAATTCCATGCTGGTGACAATCTGTCCCCAATAAAACTCTAGCCACAGCATTTTCTACCAGCATATTGCGATTTTATTCCAGCAGGCTTTTAACTGAAGTTTCATGCTATAGCTTTTTAACTGATGCTAACTTTTTGTACTGTGTATTTGTAAACTGATTGGAGATTAGTGTAGCTAAGTGATATATGAATTGTTTAAATAAATAATCGAGCATGGAGGTTACCAATGCATAGATCAATATGGCCAGACTGTCCCAATCTAAAAACAGCCTGATTATGATAGTTGGTATACCAGCTGTAGCTAGTGAAAGGCATTCCTAGCCACTAGGGCTACCTGAGTCTGCACTGA
Organism: Podarcis liolepis; assembly: GCF_965112155.1. NCBI lineage: Eukaryota > Metazoa > Chordata > Lepidosauria > Squamata > Lacertidae > Podarcis > Podarcis liolepis. The sequence continues at coordinate 46,584,867 of NC_139556.1, read as the reverse complement.
CAAAGATGGATCCAGAAGCAGCCCCAAATTCTGATCTGTCCTTCCAGAGGGAATGCCTACCATTCTAGAGAAAGTACATAGGGGGCAACATAAGACATGACCTTCTTAGTGGTGACGTACTGATTAGGGAACATCCTTCTCCCTGGAGGGACACGTGGCACTGTGGTCTAAACCACCGAGCCTCTTGGGTTTGCCGATCATAAGGTCAGCAGTTCAAATCTGTGTGATGGGGTGAGCTATCGTGGCTTTGTCCCAGCTCCAGCCAACCTAGCAGCTCGAAAGCATACCAGCGTGAGTAGATAAATAGGTACCGCTGCGGTGGAAAGGTAAACATTTTCCATGCGCTCTGCCACTTGTCAAGGTGTTCCATGTGCCAGAAGCGATTTCATCATGCTGGCCACATGACCTGGAAAAGCTGTCTGCAGACAAACGCCAGCTCCCTCAGCCTAAAAGCAGAGGTGAGTGCCACACCCCATAGTCAAATTCAACTGGACTTCACTGTCTGGGGGTCCTTTACCTTTACCTTTTTACCTTCCCTCTGAGGTACAACTGGCACCAACATATCTGGCATTGCCAGGTTAAAATACATCTGTTTGCCTCAGCTGTTGGATATTAGTCCACTCCTGTTTATTTGTTTGTTTGTTTGTTTGTTTGGTGGTTAAATGTTTTAATTCATATAATCATACCTGCTCTTATCTTTTATTTTAAATACTACTCTAACATGTTGTGGGACAATCCAGTTAACGACAGGTTAAAAAATCTCTCAATAAAAAAAAAGATGCAAAATGAAGAGTATGGTTATTCATGAGTCCTTAAGAAATCTTCATTGTCAGGCAATTATTATTAGGTTCTATTTAAAAACCTGTATATATAATTACATACTCTCAATAGAGAAGGCAAACCATCTTTGATGACAGTACATTATTTTGAAGTATATTTACCTTTTCAGGTATTAGACCTGTTTCTACAAGCTCAGCAACAACAGAGGTCATTCTGAAGATCAAGAGCTTGAATATATGTGCTGGTTTTAGAGGCACCATGTAAGTCATTGTGATCAGCCATTTCAAGCAGGGCAGCTTAGGAAGCTGGTTATCTGCTGTGTTTTAGAAGTGTGGCTAATTCCTCACTGCTGAAATTATTGTTGGAACAAAATGCAAAGGGGTTGGTATCATAAATTAAGAACTAATAAGCCACTTTTTAGTTGCAGCAGGTGCTATTACTGCCAGGCACTGTAAGAACTTCTGTATTACTATACTGGAATCTTGGTATCAAAAGGTCTGGCAAGTAGCACCTCCAGAAAAACTTATGACTATAATGAAAAAATTAAGGGGTTAAAGTAAATGAAAGGCTTTTAAAATAACCTGATGGCACTTGATTGACTACAACAATACAAGAGAAGGGGTAAGGCCACCTTCCCCTGAGTGAGTATGCACATTTATTGACTTTGTAAATATATATTCATATTAAATATTTGATTTCTATACCACTTAATATATTTAAAAAAATATTCAAAAAAAGAAAGCATCAACATAGCAGAGACATATGGATAAGAAATGTATCTGTATAGATTTATTACCTGTTTGTGTATGTATTTTGCTTAAACTTATTTTTAAAAAATAATTCAGCATTTCCAAGTAGGTCTGCAGAAAATATTTCTATTTGCTTTTTGAAAAAATGGGACAACCTCAGTTTTAAATATACCCTGCCAAAAACATGCACTAAACTTGGTTAAAATGCTGTATTTTCTGCACAAATGTTACTTTATATATTCTGCATAGAACATGCAGAAGATATTACATCTCTCCCAAGAGAGCTCAAGTAATGTTTGTTTATGCTTATTTTAGCCACAAATTACACAGGTTCCATTTGCGTATAATAGTAAGCCATAGTTAGAAACAAAGTGCCTCTCCCCCTCTCACATAGTTAGCATCAGACTAGGAAGGTTTAAATTCCCGCCCCCTGTCCCACTATCCACCCTTTCATGGACCTGCTGCTTAGAGGGGTAGGGTGAGTGGGCTGCAGTGGCTAGTTACACTTTTATAAACACAGCAACATTCATGGTGTTTATGCAATTTATGTCACATCTTGTACGACACTAACAGAGTACAACTTCCCCATTAACTTCTAGGTGGCAAAAGTTCACAAAAGATGTTCCTTCGATCTTTACAGGCTATTTCCTGCTATTTAAAGCTGCATGTCTTTTTCCTTCTTCTACAGAGCTTTCCCCACAAAAACTCACTCTTTAAAGTTCAATCAAAGCAAACATCAATCCTCGGAAAACTTAAATTGATGTTTGCTCCAATTGAGCACTAAAAAGCGTGTTTTTGTGGTGAAAGCTACAGGGCAAAAAAGGGGGGGTTGGGGGAAGCTTGGACATTACACTTTAAAGCATGGACCTGTACCTGGAAAGAGAGGGGCAAAAGGTAGGTGTTGATAAGACCAAATTCTCAGTATCTTACCCTGATCAAGAAAAGAATGGCAGAGACACAGAAACAAATTTAGAAGGGTCTGAAGCTGGAAAGCAGTAACCGATTCAGCTATTTTTTTGGGGAAAAAGAAGCTTGGGAATTGAGCAGTATGTGATTGTCTTGAGTAGAGTCCAAGCAACTGAAGCCTTGAGTTTAGCAACATCTTCTCCTTTAGGGACATATATGTTATTGCAGCAACAAAGAATCCAGTTTCTTTTGACTAATTATTGCCAACCTGGCAGAATGGACATACATCCACTATTAACTGTGAACCACCCTGTTATCTTCGGATGAAGGGCTGTGCACAAATTTAATAAATAAACAAAACAAACAAAACCCACCTAATTGTATCATCTGCATCAGTGGGACACTAAAATGCAACTAAATTCTGTAACAAGTATAATTCAATGTGGATGTTTATTTCTGTACATAACAGATCGGCACTAAACCAAGCAATGGATAGAGTAGAATCTGGTAAGCTCAGAGACATCAATCAGCCTTTTCTTGTAGGGAACATATTCCATACCCCTAAAACTGTGGCCTTTTCTTGCACCTTTTAAAGCTGCACTGTTTCCTTTTTTGAGACAAGCAACAAGAACTATACAGTGCATTCCAAATATGGATGAACCACAGATCTATATCTAACACCTTTATGATCATGGCCATTTTATTTTCAGTCACTTAGGCTATTTATTAACAATCCCTAGCATGGATTTTGTCTTTTTCAACAGGAGCACACATTGAGTGGAGGTTCAATTTAAGGTACTGGCATTAATCTTTAAAGTCCTAAATGGTTTGGGACCAGGATATTTGAATGACTAACCGCACCCATATGAATCTGTCAGATATTTGAGATCAGCCTCTAAGGTCCTTTTCTCTGGTCCATTAGCATTAAAGACTTTCTTGTTTAAATCCACATTTGGGTAATTGCATCGTAGTGGTCTTTAATTAATGCTTTTTTTCTGGAGCTGCTAATTGTAATGTTTGATGTGTCTGTTCTTTAATAACTTGGCATTTTAGTATATTGTTATTTGTCAGTGATTGTGACATGAGATCTTTTGTGAGGGAAGATAAACTGAAAAGCTGGCAAAAAAACAATTTTTTTATTAAAAAAACTGATCTATTCACCACAATCCCAAGTTTCTAGTTAGTTGCTGTTATTCCTTACAAAGTTCAGTTCTTAATTAGAAAGGGTTCTTATAGCCCTGTCTGTATTAATTCATTTGGTTTCTTAAAATCTCAGCATCAGAAAAGCTGATTGGAACCAATTTGTACTGTGCCCTCGGAATAATAAGAATGAAATAATAAGGATTTGAAGAGATCATAGCTATCCAGATTCTAATCCAAGCTGAATTTATTTCGAAAGTCTTGAAGGGGTAATAACAGATAGGTTTCCTCCCTGAATGAACTCTCAAGGTCAGACAGCTTAATACATCATCAGTTGATTACTTGGCTTTTATTCACCTAATATTATTCTCTCCTTCTGGAATCTCACCCTTAACTCCAAGCCAGTTACTATATTCTATTACACAGGTTTCATGCCAAGATCACTTAGCACAGATTTCAAGCTCTCTAAATATCTCTCTGTAAAATGTAACCAAGACAAAATCCTTTTTTTTTTTTTTTTTTTTTTGCTAACTGTTAGACTTTTGCGTGAGGTAATGGAATTTAGGCCAAAGTAAAGAGCCAGCAGCTAACTTTCTTTTCTTTTAAATTTCCATTGTCTTTCATGATCTTTTAAAGATAAATTGACTAAGTAGAAAAATAGATGAAGTATTGTTTAAAAAAAATGAAGGGAGACATTTCACCCCTGATCTCAGCATATATACTGAATAATGCAAAAAACATTTCAAGGCTGTATTTCCAAGGCATATTAATTATTTTTATGTGTGGTAAATGGTCGTCTACTAGAAATGTTGATTTTTGACAAATATATTAGTAAATTAAAATACAGGCACATTCAGTTGGCTTAATAAGAGTAACTTAATAAGATGTAACTTTTTGAGTAATTGGAACAACTTCTATGCATTTCATGGACAAAATAAAAGCACCCTACAAAAGAAAACAATGGAGTCTTGTGAACAGAAATTGTGAATATTTATTCATGTGTATTGTCTATTGTTTAAAATAATAGAGTGCATAAAAGTTTTTTGCCTTTTTTTAAAAAAAGACAGAGATTACTGTTGAATTACATCAACACAAGTGAGAATTTCTTTCTTACAGTTTTCATATTTAAAATGGAAAATCCTAGATCAGGGTTATATGTAAACTTTATTGTAGAAAGAAGTTTCCAATCCACATTGGATGATATTCAGCGTCAAGTCATTCCCATTGAAATCAATGTCCATTAATTAAGGCCAATAATTTGTTGGCTACAGCCTGTTGTTAACCAGGAGACCAGGTTCAAACAACATAAGAAGCCGAATATTGGCTTAGTTCATCACTTGATGGCTGCAACATCATGCGATATTTTGCATATGCAAGACCACTAAGGCTGAGCCAAATTGGGGTGGGTGGGGGTGGGCACAATTTGCAACCTCCTTGTGAAATGCACTTTTTCAGTGATTTTTTTCAACAGACACGAAAAGATGGACACAGGTATCTAAGCATACATTCAGAGTCAAATGTTGCCCACAGCATATAACCAAGTAGCAACTGCTTTACAACCATGCTTCCATTCGTCAGTTTTCTTCAGCCTTGTAACACTGTAGCTGAATCTGATCAACTATGTGATGTCATTTTTTACTATAGAAAAGAATGTGTATTTAACAAAAAAGGGGGAGAAAAACTGCAACTGAGGCAGTGAACTAGCATTATAGGAAGGCGGGTGGACTTTCCCAAAGCTCATTTTTGCAGCAAGATGTCACACTGAATATACAACATTGACCTACAAACCACCACCCAAATACTGCCTATATCATTTTACAAGCCTTAAAATCCTTTTTCTGGATATACTTTGACTCGCAGCTGAATGCACTATGAAATACTGCATAATTTAGCTACATGTTTGAATAAGCACTTGGCTAGGCTAGCTGCTAGTTGTTATTTTTACCACTCAGTTATCCCATTTCAGCTGGGGATTGCCACATTTTTTCAGAGCCTTGCTTCAGCAAAAACGCTGGCCTCCCAAAACTCAAATGTTCAGATATTTATCTTTTATTTCCACATCCCCTTCTTTACTTTTGCATTATGCATGCTGATAGCCACTGAAGCCCAGTATAAACATAATAAACATCTTGCCTATCAAGTTGTTATATAGCTCTGCATCTTTCACACACAAACATTACGGTAACAGCAGCTTTTCAAATGTTTCTCCAAGGCAGGCAAGAAATGCCTTTGCCAATTCCCATCCACCTCCAATTGAACTTCCATTTTAAATGAAAATTAAAGGGGGAGATTCAATTAGCCATCATTCTTCAAGGGTTTCAAAGTACATTTAAGGAAGGTTGGATAGTGCTTAGAGAAGGGAAATGTTTCACGGTTTCAGCTCTCCCCTAAATGTATTGATAAACCATTAAGATGAACATTATAAATGAAAACTGATTTGGGAAACACACGTGAGAAGAAGACATAGAAAAATAGGAATTGCTTATCTGAAATGACTTTGTTTTGGAAATTTTTGCACTACAACTTTCTTCCTTTGTCAAGACCTATCTGTGGTCTCAAATTCAATAATTCATTAGGTTCCTTGAATTGTTCTATATTTCTCAATACATTATGAGCAGAAGAGCAAATGTTCAAGGAAGGAGGAAATACTGCCCCATCTTATTTGCACACACACACAATCCACTATATAGAGTTGTCTTTTTTCAAAAAGAAAAAGAAAATCAGAGGATGGAAATGAGTTGTCCTTGAGGCCTGGTGGAAAACCCTTTGCACACAAATTGTTTCAGTCTTTGTCCCTAAAGTTGTCATATCAGTTTCCAACATGCAGTTTAGCTCCTGGGCAGCAGAGTTGCTGCTTGTCTCTCAGGGTAGGCAGCTGTTCAGGGAGAGAATGGAAACTAGAATCTGCCATCTATTTTGTTGTACTTGAACTGCAGGGGCTTCAGTACTGCCACTGGCTGTTCTTGCCACACTCTAATCTGTTTGCCTTGGAGTGGAGATGCAGAGAGCTGCCATGTCTTTACACACACACACACACACACACACACACAGAGAGAGAGAGAGAGAGAGAGAGAGAGAGAGAGAGAGAGAGAGAGAGATCCTCAATGCTGTCAGTTTCCTGATACATCAAAAGCTATCCTCAGCACTTTCAAATGGCTCCAGTCACACTTCAACCCTGCATATGGTTAATTGGACGGAATAGAAAATGCCAAAAAAAGAGCTTTACAGATACCAACTGTTTGCTGTCAGTGTCTCCAAGAGACAAAATAAATATGGTTTCATAGCCGAAAGGATGGCAGGGGTGGTCACCACGATGGCACCTGCTTGTCCACATGAATGGTCTCAGTCAGTGTTTTGTTTTTCTTCTAGAAAAGAGGTGCCAGTATTCAGCACACAAGGGAAGGCTCTCGTATCCTGCCAGAGCATTGCAACTCCCTCACTAACCTGGACAGAAGCTTCCTGGCCTTTGGGAAGGTGGTACAAAGCTCCGATTTAGGGGACAAGCGTGTGCACAGAGTTGCCAGTAATGTGTACCAGCGCGTACTGCCTGAAAAAAGTACTGGTCTCAGTACGTATCCCTCAAAATTCTAAAATGCACAAGAGATCGTTTAGTCTTCCTTCTCAACTCCTGTTTGCACCAGCTTGGCCTCTCTTAACTGAACACCTCCACCCCAACTGAAGCATTCCAGCATTTCACTGGATGCTAGGATTGAGCATGTACCTTCTCTTCTTTTCAGAACAGAGTACAGATGCAAATATCTTCCCTCCTGTATACAAGTGCAGTGATGAAAGGTGTAGGTGCTTTTTTCCACCGATGAGAGTGGCTGATGGTGGGGGTCGTGGGCTCCCATATTAGGTGGTGGTCACATCTCTCTTTTTTATCTTTTTGATGTGGCTTTGACTTTGTGCTTTGCCACACACACACCACAGACTGCCATTTTGTGACTGTGTCCATGGCGCACTGTCTAAATTCAAATGTGCCTACTGGAGGTTGGAGACCCTTGATAATAAGGAAATGCAAAATAAGATTATCTTTCCTGAGCAAGTATAGTAGCTCTGTTGCAGTTCAAAACAATGAAATTCCCTGCTGCTATCCTAATAGACAAAGCGAGGGGAAGGGATGCATATAAAGAAGGCTGACATGTCTTCATGTTGAGAAATCTCTTGCATGATTGGGTTTGTTTGTGATGGCCTCCATCTGTACTGCAACTGCTCCTCAGCAGAAGGGTATTTCAAAATATATAATGGAATGCCCAAGTATTGACTCTAGACGGTTCTATTACATTCAGTTGTAGCAGACATTGTTAGACATTCATTGGTAGCACATCATCCAAAACACATGTAAGTGTATATAGCATGCAAATTCAAGATGACCAAATAATGATTTCTGTCCTGCAGAACCACCAGCAACTTAAGCATTTTATTTCTTATTAGAAAAAGTAGCATCTCTAAATGGCTCTTATGAAGTAGCACCTGATTGGCTCCAATGTCACAAGGGACCTGTGAGGTCAAAGCCTCTCTGGCTTCCATTTGTGTGCCCACGCACAGGAATTGTGCAGCCCAGTTGGGGAAATCCCAAGGAAGCAATAAGACTCAAGTATTTGGATTTGGATTTGGACACAGGTGGTGCTGTGGTCTAAACCACAGAGCCTAGGGCTTGCCGATCAGAAGGTCAGTGGTTCAAATTGGACTGGACCTAACGGTCAGGGGTCCCTTTACCTTTTTATTTGGATTGAAATAGGCAACAACTTTTTTGATTGCACCACGTTGTGTCTGCAAACCAGCGTACCCCAAGAATTTTCAGGTAAGTGGCCTTGGCTTAGCTGCAGTGTTATGGAGAAGCTGTGCAGCCTTGAGACAGGTTACTGAAGGCAAGGAAACTTGGAATCCAGATAATTTTAATTCTAGGAGTAAAAACAAGATATAAAAGCATTGCATAGAAACCTAGGATTTGCAAAATTATCATTTTGAGGTCCAAATTTGCTAAGCAGTTTTAGAGCCTTTTAGGAAAACTGAGGCATATGGTATTTGTAGCTTCTGATGATATGTAATTATAAATGAGCTTCATTTAGCAGAAAAGGGAAAATGGGCCAAACACGTTGGCATCCTTCGGTTTCATACTAAGAAGCTGTGCTTTATAGGTTACGCCAGAGACACAAAATAGCATTTAGTGAAAATATCCAAAACATTCACTACCTATCACATAATATTTCCACTACTTCAAGGCAACACAAGTTTGCTGTTCACCACAGCTCCAACAAAACCAAGATGCAGACAGCAACATGCTGCAGATTTCCCAGCAAACAAGCTCAGGGACAGAATACCTCTCCAAGTGAGCATTTCAAATTAAACCCAAATAAGAAGCCCTCCATGTCTCAGCTCACTGCTAATTGAAAATAAAACAGTTAAGCAACATAGTCTGTGTGATCTACCAGAAGGATTTTATAGCCCAGATGTCCCAAAATGTGTTTTGAATTACCTCTTGCTCATTGTAAACAGTTAAATCGTCATTGTAGAATTTTGTATATTTATGAGGCAGCCTATTACAAGTCTTTTTACCTCCCGAAGAGCTTTTGAAGTTTGGATTTGTTTTGCCATCAAGCAAGTGAGACAAATAATGGATGTGCATTTTATTGTTACATGCAAATTATTTTTGTCTTACAGTGCTAGACATAAATCAAGATGTACTTGCAAAGCAAATTTCAAACTCTTTCCAGTGATTAAATATGACCTAAGTCTTGTTCATTATAGTGGTATAGGTGGTCTAGCATAAAAGAATACTGGGGGGGGGGGGGGAAGCCATGCAAAAATGCCATGTAGACAGTGGATTCACTCCACCCCCCATGCCCCAATATCAATAGCTTAAAGGGTTTTGTAGATGCTGCTCCCAGAGGTTTAGAGAAATAAATCTTTACAGCATTCATGCCTTAATCTCATAGTACACACCGTAGATCCTTCCCAGGCACTATTTCATTCCTATAATTCACAGAACCATGTTTTCATGCAATGATTGCAACTGATCATATGGTAGCCTGGAACTCAGGACCATCCAATAAAGCTGAATTTGGGAAGATCCAAGGCAGATAAAAGAAAGTACTTCTTCAAACTCTGCACAGTTAAATTACAGAATTCGCTCTTATAGGATGTGTAGTGATGGCCACTGGTTTGGGTGAATATAAAAGTGGGTTAAAGGTAAAGGGACCCCTGACCATTAGGTCCAGTCGTGACCGACTCTGGGGTTGCGGCACTTATCTCGCTTTATTGGCCAAGGGAATCCGGCGTACAGCTTCCAGGTCATGTGGCCAGCATGACTAAGCTGCTTCTGGCGAACCAGAAACACAGAAACACAGTTTACCTTCCCGCCGGAGTGGTACCTATTTATCTACTTGCACTTTGACGTGCTTTCGAACTGCTAGGTTGGCAGGAGCAGGGACCGAGCAATGGGAGCTCACCCCATCGCGGGGAATCGAACCGCCGACCTTCTGATCGGCAAGTCCTAGGCTCTGTGGTTTAACCCACAGCGCCACCTGTGTCCCAAAAGTGGGTTAGACACTTTTAAATTCATGGAGACAATTCATGGAGAATAAGGCTACCAATAAGTACTAGCCACAATGGCTACCTCCACTGTCAGAGGCAGTATGCATCTTAATAGCAGTTGGTAGGAATCACTGATGCACTCAGGATCTACTCGTGGGCTTCTCATAAGCCTCTGGTTGGCCACTGTCAGGAGAAGATGCTGGACTATATGACCCATTGGCCCGATCCAGCTGGTTCTTCTTGTGTTCTTACATTCTGTATTTCCTCAACCCCTCATTGCACAAATTATCACTACACAGAGTGCTGGTGGTTGTTTATTTCATAGAAACATAGAATCGTAGAGTTGGAAGGGACCCCGAGGGTCATCTGGTCCAACCTCCTGCAATGCAGGAATCTCAACCAAAACATACATAACAGGTGGTCATGCAACCTATGCTGAAAAACCTCCAAGGAAGGAGAGTCCACTAAGCGACTTCAGCACAGCAACTACCAGGTATGAGAGACCCTCACTGTGCAGAGACCAGGATGGTCACTCATATTCCCCACCCCACAAATAGCCCTGCCCCTCCACAAACCTGAAACTATTACTCATTCAAATGGAAGCTGCCATTGCATAAAAAACCCCACTAGTTTCTAGGATCATAGACTAATTTTAAGTATGTATCTTCATATTTAAAATCAAATTTTCAGTTCATGCAACATGGAAAATTATACTGTAGAGCAATGGTTTTTAAACTGTGTTCTAGAAAGTCCTGGGTTTACACTTAAAGCACACTCAATGTTATTTTTCTAGAAAAAGATGAATGCCTCTCTTGTTTTCTTATAATGGCAATGGTGCCCAGCTGAGTGGTGCTAGAACTGAGTTCTGGTGAGTTTCTGCTGAAAAAAAGCCCTGGGCACACTGCATATTTCTCATTGAGAAGCACATTAACAGTGAGCAATCTTCTCTGAAAGGCAACTTGCCTCCAACTATTAAACTTAGTGTGCAGATCCAAGGGAGCATTGGGTGTGTTCTAGTTCATACTCTCTGATTATATAGATCAACAGAGGACATACTTTAATATTATTATAAGTTGTGGGTTCCAGGGCTTGGGGTGCCAGATTCCCCTAAATTCCTGTTAGGTGTTAGGGGGCTTGACTTAATTCTGAATTCTGGGAACCAACAGGGATTCAATTGCCGGATTAGCCAACCCGCCTGATAATAGCCACGAAGTATGAGCTGTTAACTTAAAAATGCAAGGAGATGAACCATTAAGAAAGCCATACTAGACAGCTCTTGGAAGGGGCTCCTCCTCCAGCTCTGAGTTAATAAGCAGGACAAAGGCCTGAGTTTGAAGGAGAGCAGTTGGTTTTTTAGGATTGCAGTTGGATGAGATGTGAGCTCAGGGGAAAAGGTGGTAGTATATACTGCTGATCAAAACACACCACTTCCATTTATTCTGAAAGGGGAGAGCACTTTTAAAAGCCAGAAGTGGGATTTGTGTTTCCTAGAGGAAAGGCCCGGGAGCAAGGTGGCCTGAAGCCGAAATGCAGGGAAGAACAGCAGCACTCCTTGAGCTACCTGAGCGGATGCAGCAGCAATAAAGCCAGCAGCAGAGTGAGCAGCTTGAGGGAGTGGAGCAATGGCAGAACCAGCAATTTGAACGGATGCCCCAGTAGTAGCACCAGCAACAGATGGAGCAGCTAGAGCAAATGAACCAACGGCTGAGCCAGCAAGTTTGATAAAATGGACCAGCTGCTGACAGTGTGCGAGAGAAGCCTCTGTGGAGAGGAAAAGGTGATCCGAATGCAAGGAGAGAGTCCTGCTCCATGAGATGCTTACAATGGGCTAAAAGTGACCCAGGACCCCTGGAATCTCACACAGTTCAGAGACTGGGGTGGCGTGCAAGAATATATACCCAAGACATCCATAGGAGACTTCCTCAGCAGTGGGTCTGTGTGAAAAGACCCTGAAGGTAGAAAGTTGGAAAACTGTGGCTGTAGAAGAACCATCTGAAATCCTAAGACATCTCCTAGCAGCAGAGAACCTGACTAGTCTTATAGGGTTCGACCACACTTACTCCCCCCACTTCCTAGGCATGGGTCAGCTCTTTAAAGCTCTGTATGCAAACACTTTTTCCCCTCTTTTTTTTGCCCTTCCACTTTCCTCAGGAAAACCTGCTCCTTAATGCTGAATCAGAACAAACAGCAATTTGTGCTTTCTGTGGATCACCATTTGTTCTGATTCAGCAGTAAATAGCATGTTTTTGCAGCAAAAGTGCCAGGGCAAAAATATATATGGGGAGGAGCACATGGGACACAGAGCTTTAAAGAAGAGGCCTGTGCCTAGAAATGCAGCACAAAAGGAAGTCTGGATGAGACCATGGTTTGAGGCAGGGCAGCCACTTATGCATCACCAAAACAAAAGAAATGGCCAATAGAGAGTTAAAATGAACTCAGCACAAATATAGCACTGTACTTAAAGAGTGTAACATGCCATAACTGTATCAAATTAGCTGTAGTTTTTAAATTGTTGTTAAGACCATGCTTTGTTCCAGCCATTCACTGTATTCCAAAGTAAGATCAAAACCTCTTTCGTGATGGAAATTCTTAATGCTTGAATTAAAGAAATATCACATTATATACTACTATATATGAACCAACCAAGATTCTAAGAGCCAAGGTTTCTGATGCTACCTTATAGCTGGTAGATCAAAAGAAACAAGTATTACAAAGACACAGTGAACACCAGCCTTAAACGTAACACTTTCGCATTCTCAGCTGGGTCGATTACTTCAGTAGTGAGATCAATTTGGCCAAGACTAGACCAACAGGCTTCACTGGCCAAGTAGAACAAGCTTCCAGCCAAATCTATCAGTGTGTCACAGAAATAGCGAGTGAGACATTTACTCAGCCTAGAGTACTTCACAGTGAGTGACTAAATCACAGCAAATCCACAATGTTTTGGTTTTTTTGTAATTATATTAGCATATTAGCCAATGGAGATCAGGATTACAGCGGCAGCAAGCTTCTAAATGTCCAAAGTGGTAAGATGTGTTATCCAAATTGCAGAGGTTGCTATGAGTGTAATCAGTGAACTTTTGACTCATGCAACTTGGCCACTCATTTTTTTCCAAGCCAGCTCAATGAAACAACACCACACTAGCAGAGTTATTGATGCAACTATTCACAAAGAACACTACAAGTGCATGACCAAATCTTCAGGGTTTATCAGCTCCATCCTTCTTTAAGATATTTGTAGGAGGCTTTGCTCCAAATCACATTCGTTTACCAACTTAGGTAGGAATCCAGGGTATGGCCTCCTTTGTGCTACAATTGTAGTTCTGCAAATCCTTTTCTGAAAAGCACACAAAAGCTTTCATTTGATAAATAAAATAGTCTTAAACAGATTGGCATGTGGGATATTACCTTTTTTTTTTGCTTTGTTACGCAGGGGAATGTTTTAGGTCACTTTATGAGATGTTTTATCTCTATATATTTCAATTATTTCTCCGCCTTTCAACTTTATTCCTTAAAGCTGTGTCTTTCAATCGGGGGGGGGGGGGGCTGCCCCAATGTGGGCATATGAAGACATATGAAGATTTCAGTGGTGGTGGGGACACACAACTTTCTATAATGTACAGTAAAAAAAGATAGCACTATGAAAATATAAAACTACAAAGTGTTATGTTCTGAAGGTGAGAAGAGTATATGCAGCTTATTAAGTAATATTTGTGACGTCATGAGCATACAATATAACCAGCACAACAGTTCATCCTGCACAGTTCAGTCAATCAATCAATCAATCAATCAATCAAATCACATGTTTATTTATGGTGTTCATTTCCATCAATTTTGAGAACTTCGAACTTTCTCTCCAAACCCGGAAACATGAGAGACAGAGAGAGAACTTCAGCTACATATAAGATCCAGTTAGATAACTACAACTTATTTACCGTATTAATCCCATTTGGCTTTGCTCACTAAACACTAAACTCCATTGTCTCCTAGTCAGGCATTTCAGATTTGCCAGGCTGAATCTAAAATAGATCACCTAGAAGCCCTCTGGAGAAACTTCACTGGTTAACAAAGAGCTTTCCCAACCTTTCATGTTTTTTAGACATGTATCATTTTGCAACACAGTAATTCAGTTTTGGGACTCGGGTGGCGCTGTGGGTTAAACCAAGAGCCTAGGACTTGCCAATCAGAAGGTTGGCGGGGTGAGCTCCTGTTACTCGGTCCCTGCTCCTGTCAACCTAGCAGTTCAAAAGCACGTCAAAGTGCAAGTAGATAAATAGGTAGCGCTCCGGCGGGAAGGTAAACGGCATTTCCGTGCGCTGCTTTGTTTTTGCCAGAAGCGGCTTAGTCATGCTGGCTACATGACCTGGAAGCTATACGCCGGCTCCCTCGGCCAATAAAGCAAGATGAGCGCAGCAACCCCAGAGTCAGTCACGACTGGACCTAATGGTCAGGGGCCCCTTTACCTTTACCTAATTCAGTTTTACTAGCAAACTGGAGGGTAAACTAACCCCTTTCCAGCCCCGGGAGGAGCATGGGGACATAGCTGTCAACTTTTTCCTTTTTTTAAAGGGAAATCCTATTTGGAATAAGGGAATTTCCCTTAAAAAAAAGGAAAACGTTGACAGCTATGCACAGGGAGCATTTGCACAACACACCTGCACGCTGCAGCATACACACTAACATGTAGTGACACACAGTTTGGAAACTCTGGGTTAACAACTTGATTCTGCAGACAATACAAAATACTCTGGCAAAGGGAACTGAGGAGACCATCCTGTCACTGCAGAACACACTGTGAAGGGCCCTTTTATCCCTGACATTCAGTCCTTGCCAAAGCATCTCCAAGAGAAGTTTTTGGAATTCAAGTGTGCGCCAACAGCCAAAGATGATGTCAAACCATTCACTGTGGAAAAGTTTGGCTTGAAATATCTCTTGATATACCCCAAAACAGGAGTGCAGCTCTGCTCATCATTGTGCCATTTTCATCCACATACCTTTGCAAAACTCCACCCCCCCTGCTCTTATGACTATTAAAGCAGCTCAACATACTGGATGTTGAAAGTGACCTAAGCTGTGTCCTGAATGCAAGACATTGAGCCTAGCATGCAACATCATCAGTGTTCACGTCAATACTAATTGTAGTAGACTTGTTGAAATTTTTAATTTCATATGAATTTTTTGAAAATTTGAATAATTCATTTTTTAGAATTGTAAGCATTTAGATTCATTTTTATTAAGCCAAAAACTATTAACTATAATTAAAAGTCACAATATTTCATTTGAATTTTCAAAAGGATTGAAATAATTAGGGGAGCCAGGCTTGACAGGTGAATAATATGTTTATATTAGCTAAAAGGGTACATGGGTTAGCAACATAGCTGTCAAGCTTCCCTCTTTTGGTGGGAAATTCCCTTATTCCAGCGCCGTTTCCCGCTGCTATCCCGGATTGTTAGATATCCTGTAGACTGTCCCCGGGACAGGTGAGGCTGCTGATCCCTTATTTTCAAATCTGAAAGTTGACAGCTATGGTTATCAAAGGTTGAGAAACACTGCCTTAAAGGCTGCTTACAAACCAAAAACAACCTTTAAAATAATTCCCCTAGAAAATAGTAGAAGACAACTGAATTTAGTGGTGTATTTTGGCCATATTATACATCTTTTTTGAGATACACACACACACACTAACCAAGTATTAGGGGGCCTTCAGCAAATAAGGAAAACTTCCCCACCACTAGGATCACACAATTATTTAAAACACATTAATGTCTTAAATAATTTATACTAAGACCAAACATGGAGCATTTCCCGTCAAATATTTCCTTTAATACTGGGACGTGTGGGGCGTGGCCAGGGCCAATTTAAACCATGATGCGATGCTGAATCGCCCCTTCTAGCCTCGCGCCACAGATCTCCCGCCCTCCCACCCTTGGTTCAAGTTGCGTCATTGGCCTTGCTATGGATTTCGGTTGGTCGCCGTTGAGGGGCCTGGTAGGACTTTTTCCACTTGGCAAATTGGCACTGGCCATTTGGTTTTCGCCTACCTCATAGCAATCATCACAACTTTGTAAGGTTTGGTGATTAGGCATTTGGTGAATAGCAATGTGGGGGGGGAGGGGAGGGGAGATGTGGCCATCACCTGCCCCTCCATGCTTAAGGGTATTCCGTTAAAGCAGGGGTCAGCAACCTTTTTCAGTCGTGGGCCTGTCCACCGTCCCTCAGACCATGTGGTGGGCCGAACTATATTTTGGAAAAAAATATGAACGAATTCCCATGCCCCACAAAT
This sequence comes from Podarcis liolepis, assembly GCF_965112155.1. Classification (NCBI taxonomy): domain Eukaryota; kingdom Metazoa; phylum Chordata; class Lepidosauria; order Squamata; family Lacertidae; genus Podarcis; species Podarcis liolepis. Next base: position 46,568,472 of record NC_139556.1, on the reverse strand, counting down.
AACCCAGAGATGCATTTTGAATAAAAGCACACATTCTACTCATGTAAAAACACCAGGCAGGCCCACAAATAACCCAGAGATGCATTTTAAATAAAAGGACACGCTGATTCCCGGACTGTCCGTGGGCCAGACTGAGAAGGCAATTGGGCTGCATCCGGCCCCCGGGCCTTAGGTTGCCTACCCCTGTGTTAAAGGAATCCGGGGATGTGGATCTCATCCGAAGCCTGGGGAGGGGCTAGGGCCATGCCACAACCCCATCGAGAACCTGGGGGATGCTCGAGTTGTTCCACATCGGCGGGCCTCCCCCTACTCGTCGTTTACCCTTACCAGACTCCCTGCAAGGCGGGCAGGAGTCAGATATAGTCGGTTCGGGTCCAGTGCCTAAGCCAATACCACTCACATTCTGTAACCAATAAAGTTGTGGCCTAAATTTTGCCCATTAACATTAACCTAAAATAATGGGTCCTTGTGTCTTTATTCTCATGGGGCTTGGGGGTTTGACTGATACGCCGCCCAGCAAAATTGGTTTAATAGTTAATCTTTAAACAAAGTTTTAGGGGGAAATACAACCTGCAGCAAATATGGAAAACTTCCCCACCACTAGAACCACACAATTATTTAAAACAAATTAATGTCTTAAATAATTTCTACTAAGACCAAACACGGAGCATTTCCCCTCAAACATTTCCTTTAATACTGGAAAGTAAAAAGATGAAGTTAGAATGGATATTGGTGCAGGTACTGTTCTAATCCTACCCTTCACTAATTTCTCCCCCTCCCTCACCCTGTCAAATAACTGCAACTTTGAGAGGGGCATATATTTGCAGTTAAGGAAAAGGCATAGGAGGAAAGAATTTGAACTCTCTCTCAAGGCTCTACCTTCCCTCTATTCAAAGCAGCTGCCTGGGCCCTCAGTCAACATATCTCATATCCATTATTGTTGGCCCTGAATTTAATGGGTTCTAATTCAAGGTGAACATTAAAAAAAGATTTGTGGTTTGGTACAGAAATCCGTGGGGGGCACCAGTGCCTTCCATCCATGGATGCTGGTGGAAACTTAATATAAAAGCGAAGTTTCCACCAGTTCCCATGAAAGGAAGGCACTGATGCTCCACATGGATTTCTGTACCAAACCACAAATCTTTTTTTAATGTTCACCTTGAATTGGAAGCAGTATGGGAAACAAATTAATGATATAAATACTTTATCATTGTTCTCAGAAAGGTCCTGTGCTGTAACCCTTTCAACAGACTACACTCACTAAATCTGAAATCTCTAAAGAATTATAAAAAGCACACCATCTGTTTCTAATTAAATGATCTAAAAATAGAATCAGGAAGATATCTAATACATAAGACATTGTGCTAGTTTGCTTAAGATCCCACATGTATGCCTATTTGGTGAATGTTGTATTTTAAAAGTTGGCAATTATCCCCCTGCCAATTAGGAAAGATAATGAAGGCTAACTGAATGCATGCAACCATATGTTTTCATAACAACTAAATCACCACATATACCAAGACTTGTCTTCTAAAACTCAAAACATTACAAAATCTAATTCATCTATTAAATTCTATGCAAAATCATATGGAGCAGTTCTACTGAATGCACTGGGGCATACTTCTCTGTAAATATAAATCAAGATTGTGCGGCAAGAAATTCTAATTGTACCGTAAAAGGCTGTAGTCACCAATATGGTGCTTTCTGATACAACTGGAAACTTCTGGATCTTACAAAGCCTCAGAGGCCTATGGTCAGATCCAGTAAAACAGATCCTTCTGAAATTCCCTCTTCCAGCCATCAACCCACAATCAAATCTATATCTCTATTTACTGAGCCACAACAATCATCTGGTGCTTTTCAGTGCTGTCATGGTACAAACATATAAATTCAACAAATGGATCCACATCAATCTTTGCCATTTTGACAAGGGATCACCTCAGAGCTACCATCAAAGCATTAGTTACCTCTGTCCACAGAAGTGCTTTGTGACTTCACAGGATGGCAACAAAACCACCAAAGTAAAAAAATTAAATAAAGCCATGAATATCCTTGGAGATCCATGTTTTAGATCAAATAGATGGTGTTTTGATAAGATCCCCATGTAAAATTATTCAAATTCAACAGAATCCATATTAATTCTGCTGAATCAGAGTGTGTGGGGGCACATACAACATCCTCTCAGAATTCCAATGTACTAACAGACCCAGAAAAGCTGGTAACCTTTACAATGTCACAATTGGCCAATAAATGACTTTTGCAACTGGCAAAATCAACTGAATAAAGATTGGAAGCAAAAGTTGAGATTTGTTAGTCTAGTTATCTTATTTTCAATGGGCTTCTGTTTAATTCTACTAATCCATTGTTGATCACTTCTTTTTTGATAGGTATATTAAGTAACAGAACAAAATAATGCAGTTTAGATTTCTGTTTTAAACCACAGACATTCAGGCAGAGAAAAATATAACAAAAGAGCCTCTATGATCTTTTAAGTTGGGGGAAGCTCATATCTTCAAAAACCCTAGCTAACAAAAATGAATCAGCATCATGAGATAAAATCTAAACAATGAGTCACATTATGTGGTATCTCTCTCTATGGACTGTAAATAATTTAAGAGTATGACTCTATATAGTAATATGTTTGTACACACAGAGAGAGAGAATATTGCAGGCTATCACTGCAATCCTGCATGCAGATGGGCTATATTTTACGAGGTTATATAATAAACAGCCAAATGAATACATACCTTGGAATAAGAGCTTTTTAATGGTGTCCACTTTTCACTACTCAGGAGATAAGGGACTATTATTTCATAGTGCGCTGGTTGGTTCTTTGAAATCCATTGCCTAGAGAATTCCAGCTTGTGCTTTGCATCCCCTCCTAGAGGAAAAAAATGATTTATTTATTTTTAATGTTAACAAACATATTGCACATACTATACAAAATATTGCTAAATGAAATAAACTGAAAAGGTAAAACACCAATGTAAGACTTAAAGATGTGATACACAAGTAAGCATTTATGTGGTCTGCTTTTTGGTTCCATATTATGTTGTTTTCACTTTGGAAGTAGATAAAGAAATCGTTTCCACATGTGGAAGAAGGAATAGAAAGAGATTAACTTGAAATAGAAGGGGAAATGATAATGGAAGGTACTTTACACCAACCCAGTTGCTTCTTAAGGCTGTGGTCCCTGGCAACTTTTCAGAAGGTACCTGAGGCTAAGGTAAGATATTAGAGTAAATGCTGAAAAGACAGAGGTTTCTCACATGTCTCCACTGCATTCTGTATAGGCACTCTGTTTTCTTTTTTTTTTTTTTGCCATTTAAATTTTTATTAAGGTTTTCCACAAAAAAAAAAACACACTCAACATCTCCATTTACATATCACATTGTTTGTCTTGTTTGGACCTCCCACAACTTTTCTGGCAATCATTCGTAGTTTAGACCTTATCCACACATTCCTTTATAACAATATTTCCATTATATTTTATATTTTTAATCTTCTTTACCTTCTGGTAATATTCCCTATTATTCACAAAGCTGTTTTAAAACACACTAGCGTTGTACCATCCTCACATATGTTTTCCAAATACTCCGTAAATTTTCCCCAGTCCTTTAAGAATCTATGATCTTTCTGATATCTAATTTTCCCCGTTAATTTGTCCAGTTCTGCATACTCAATTAATTTTGACCTCCATTCTTCCAAATTCGGGACCTCTTCCTGTTTCCACCTTTGAGCTATCAGTGTCCTTGCTGCGGTGATCGCATATTGAAACAATTTGCAGTCTCCCTTACTTATATCCCTTCTTGTTATCCCCAGCAAGAAGGTTTCTGGTTTCTTACCGAAGCTATATTTTAGCATTTTCTTTAGTTCCTTATATATTTTCTCCCAGAACCCCCTTACTTTTCTACAGTCCCACCACATATGCATAAATGTGCCTTCCTTCTCCCTGCATCTCCAACACTTGTTACAAGTCTTGTACATTTTTGATAATTTCACTGGTGTCATATGTTGGGAATCTGCCAGGGAGATAGTGTCCATCATGAGCCCCCAAGCCGGAGTTCTGGACGATCATCGATCTTCCGTAGACAGGCAGATCCAGCAGTTAGCGACACGAAGCCTCTGGAAACTCCTAGCATCATTCCAGGCTTGTGTACACTGTTTATCAGCAGAAGCACAGCCAAAAGCTTGCACCGCAGAAGAGCATAATTTACAGACTTTATTAGCGTTTAACAGAACAAAAGAAAACGTGACCGTTCTGTGTCAGCATCTCTGGCCAACTGAGAAAACGAAAGGAAAAAACAGCAAGCATAAACATCCTGTGAATAGGACATGCGCAGACTCTGTTGCTTACAAAAGCCTGCTCCCTTTTAAGGTGGAATGGAAATATCCTAACATCCTCACCCTTTCCGTGTAACCTGTTGTACCTGTGGTTCACCCAATTGCAACCTTTGTACATAAACCTTAAGTTGTTCTTTGTTAACAACCTTAGACAACAGATCAGCAGGAATTTCATTTCCTGCCATGTAGGACACCTGAATCAGTCCTTTCTGGATACACTCTCTTGCACGATGTAACTTAATCTGCAAGTACTTGGTTCTCTGCTTGCAACTTTCCGAGTTCAGCAAAGCCAAACAAGATCTATTGTCTTGATACACTTGTATAGGACATTTCACAGAAACCCCGATGTCCTTAAACAGTTGCATCAACCATTCACAATCCATGAGTGAAAATGACAGAGCATTGAGTTCTGCTTCACAGGAACTTAGGCTCACTGTTGTCTGCTTCTTGCACAACCAGTCAAACAGGCAGTGGTTGTACATGTAGCACACACCAGAAGTGCTTGTACCATCCGTGGTGTCACTTCCAAAACTTGCATCAGCAAAGATTTCAAGACCTCCAGTCTTCTGACTGGTGAACCTCAGCCTGTAGTGCATAGTCCCTTTCAAATAGCGGGCTATGCGCTTCAGAGCTTTCCAATCCTGAACCGTAGGATTGTTGGCATGTCTGCTAAGCAGATTACAGCTTACAGCTATGTCAGGTCTTGAACATCTGGCAATGAAATTCAGCTTGCCTAGAATGCATCTGTACAGCGTTGTGTCAGAAAACGCTTCAGCAGTACTGTCTACCTGGTAACCTGTCACCATCGGTGTGTCTGCTGGGTTTGCATCAACCAAATTCAACCTGGTTAATACATCAGCAATTTTCTGTGTTTGGTGTACCAGAAAATTACCTGCTTGGTCCTTCTCCACCTGCAGAGAAAGATAGTTGGATACCTCACCAAGATCCTTCATGTCAAAGTGCTCCTTCAGCTGAGCTAGGGTGCTTTGGTAAAAAGCCTGATTCTTCCAAAACATCAGAAGATCATCAACAAAACATAAACAATACAGTTTGTTTTGCCCCTCCTCCTTGACAAACACACATGGATCAGCTTTGCCCTGGTGAAAACCTAGAGAAAGCAATGTCTCAGTGAGTTTTGTGTTCCAACACCTGGCACTCTGCTTGAGACCATATAAGGATTTCCGCAGTTTACAGACCATACCCTTCTGTATCTCCACCCCATCAGGTGGAAGCATGAACAGCTGTTCATTCAAAATCCCGTACAAAAAAGCTGTATTAATGTCGTGGTGGGAAACATGCAGTTTCTCCTCCGCAGCGACCTTGAGCATCAGCCGAATGCTCTCATATTTGACTGTGGGTGAGTAGGTCTCGTGGTAATCCTGTCCTGGTACCTGTGAAAAACCTCTGGCAACCAATCTGGCTTTGTGTCTGACTACCTTGCCATTCTGGTCTGTCTTGGCCTTGAAGACCCATTTGCTGCCAACCAGTCTCATTCCTGGGACTACCGGTACCAATTCCCAAGTTTGGTTCCTGTTCAAGGAATCAACTTCAGCCTTCATGGCATTAAGCCAAGGCTCAGCATCTTTAGAGGTTAACTCCTGAACCTCTTTGAAGCTTGAAGGTTCCCATACCTTCTCTGAGCTACCAAGAACAGCAGTTGCTGTCTTAGCAAACTCATCAGCATACCTCTTTGGAGGTCTGCCCTTGGTCGCCCTTTCAGATCTGCGTACTAGACGCAAGTCTTCTGGACTCATCTCCTCTTTCTTAGGAGAAAAATGACCAATGGTGAACAGTGGTTCTTCCAGTTCATTGTCAGACGCATCAGATGGTCTGACTGAGGCCTTTGCGCTCTGGTAGTCTGCTGTGTCATCACTTTCACTGACATCAGCAGCAGCGCCGCCCACTGAACTGGAATCCGAACTCTGATCATCCTCATCATCCTCATCCTCATCATCATCCTCAGCAGCTTCCTCAGCTTTAGCTGCTTGCTTGACATCACCTTCAACCTCCTCTGGGTAACACTGGAAAATTCCCACATTTTCCCCCCACTTAGGATTGTACTCAACACTCCTTGTGAACTTAATGGATTTAGAGTCAGTCATCCATACCCTGTATGCACCTTTTTCGTACCCCATGAACAAACCATGTGCCCCACGCTTCCCAAGCTTGTTGGTTTGTTGTGTGCGTATCCACATGTCCGAACCAAAGATTCTCATGTGTTTGGTGTTGGGTTTCTTGCCAAACATCTTCTCATAGGGGGTACAACCAATGGGTGATGACAATCTGCGATTAAAAGTGTAAACCAGATTCCCCAAAGCTTCCCCCCAAAACTTATCAGGGAGATTGGCATCATGCAACAAGGTCTTGATTCCTTGCAGCAATGTTTGATTTGCTCTCTCCGCAAGCCCATTCATCCATGGCGATCTGGGCGTTGACATGTCATGCTGGATTCCCTTCTCAGTCAGGAAAGCTTCAAACTGCTGAGAAGTGAACTCCCCGCCCCGATCAGTAAACAAACAAGAAATACGTTTACCGTGCACATTCTCCAACCAAGCACAGAATTCCTTAAACTTTGGAAACGCTTGCGATTTCTGTTCGAGCAAATACACATGAATGTACCTGGAAAAAGAATCAATCAGAATCATGAAGTACCTTGCTCCTCCTAAAGAGGGCGCTAGTGGACCAACCAGGTCCGCATGCACTAGCTGGTAGGGCTTGGAAGCCTGCCTGCTAGACTCCTTGCCCTTTGGAGCAACCTTCACCTTGTTCTCTGCACAGGATACACATTTCATGTGAAATTTACAGGGTTTGATGTTCAAACCCTCAACCACTTCTGGCATCTTGGCCAGTGCCTTCCAAGAGAGGTGACAAAACCTTCGATGCGCATCATGAATGCAACCTGCATGAAGAACTTTGTTAGTTTGTGCAACACAACAAGAATCAGCATTAGATACAGCAACAGTGTCATCATAAGTTATATGGAACAAACCATCCATAAACTTTGCATGCAAATAGTCCTCTTTGCCTTTACTGATGACACAGACGCTCCTCTTGAAGGAAATCTGAAAACCACGCCCAGTAAGCTGTGGGACACTCAACAAGTTGCTTGCAGCGCCTGGAACATATAGTACACCACTGATGGTTGTGTGCAAACTTGCAAGCTTCACAGTCCCTTCTCCAGCAATTTGCAACGTCCTTCCATCAGCCAGGTGGATCTCACCTTCCTGAGGCTTGAAGGAGATAAAGAGATGCCGATCCTTGGAAACGTGGCGGGTGCAGCCTGAATCCACAACAAAGTCGCCTTTGGCTGTTGGAGCAGTCTTTACAGCAAGCAAACCCTTGTTTTCCAGCGGTTTGGGCTTTTGCAGCTTGCCCCCCTGCTGCTCCTGGCCAGCAGACTTGCCTTTAGCCTTTGGTGAAGCTGTGCCAGCAAGCAAAACCTTGCTTTCCACTGGCGTGGGCTTTTGCAGCTCGCCCCCCTGCTTCTGGCCATCTGCAGACGTGCCTTTAGCCTTTGGTGAAGCTGTGCCAGTAAACAACGCTTTGTTTTTCACTTGCGCGGGCTCTTCACCCTCCCTCTGCTCCTGGCCATCTGCAGGTGTCTGCCTGTGGCTCTGTTTACCTTTGCCTTTCCGGCTTCTGCAAAGGCGATGGCCTTGGTTCCCATGAGAAACAGAGCTCTCAGCTGCCGACTCCTTGGCTCCCCCTGGAGGCTGGAATGCTGCCTGGGATGACGTGACGGTCAGCTCCCCCTGCAGCTTGCAACCGGTGCCCTCAGCATCCCTGCACTCATTCGCATTCTGGGAAACAGCTAGGACCTCCGATGCAGTCAAACTCTGGGCTGGGATTATTGGTTTGTGAGCTTTCAACAAAGCAGTCCACATTGCACGTGCAGTGGTGTTGCCAGCCAGCGTCTTAATTTCCTCAAGAGATACGGATAGGACTATTATGTCCATCGCTTTCGAATCAGCTGATTTCCATCTCTCTGTCAGAGGAACTGGGGGGGCTCCAGAAACAACATGCCACACCCCAAACTGACGCAGTAAACTCTCACACCATTTTGCCCAGGGTTCATAATTCTGCCCATGTAACTTAAGGGACTGAGCATCTCCAGAAGCTTGGAAAAACTCCATGTCCAGCTTTTGGCTTTTAGCCGTGAGTCTATTTTAACTTGAAAGACTCCTTATCTTGGCAGCTCATTAATCACGAACTCTTTGGCTCGGCTCCCAGGCCAATTAAGCCTTGCCGGAGTTCAAAGGCTCTTTGCCGAGGTATAACAGAAAAAGCGTCCGTCCCTTTCGCTTTTCCCCCCTTCATACCTCTTACGCAGTCTGTTGCAGCTTTACTCTCCTGTAGGTGCCGTGAATCTGGGCCCGAAACCTTGTTGTTGGGAATCTGCCAGGGAGATAGTGTCCATCATGAGCCCCCAAGCCGGAGTTCTGGACGATCATCGATCTTCCGTAGACAGGCAGATCCAGCAGTTAGCGACACGAAGCCTCTGGAAACTCCTAGCATCATTCCAGGCTTGTGTACACTGTTTATCAGCAGAAGCACAGCCAAAAGCTTGCACCGCAGAAGAGCATAATTTACAGACTTTATTAGCGTTTAACAGAACAAAAGAAAACGTGACCGTTCTGTGTCAGCATCTCTGGCCAACTGAGAAAACGAAAGGAAAAAACAGCAAGCATAAACATCCTGTGAATAGGACATGCGCAGACTCTGTTGCTTACAAAAGCCTGCTCCCTTTTAAGGTGGAACGGAAATATCCTAACACCTATACCACCTATAGACCATCTTCATTGTATTCTCTCTTAATGTGACACATGCGGTGAACTTCAAATTTTCATTCCAAATTTTTTGCCAATCGTCCAAATCTATATTATAACCTAGATCTTTAGCCCACTGAATCATAACTCCCTTCACCTCCTCATCCATTGTATGCCATTCCAGCAAAATTTTGTACATTTTAGAGATTATTTTACAGTCGTTGTTTACAATTTCTGTTTGAAATCTTGAGTCTTTTTCTTTATACCCTTTTTCTTTCTCTTCCTTTTTAAACATTTCGTTTACTTGTCGGTAGTGTAGCCAATCATAGACAAATTCTTTTACTTGTTCATATGGTTTAATCTTCCACTTATCCCCTTCCTTCCTCACCAAATCTGCATAAGTGGCCCAGTCACTTCTCATATTAATTTTCTTAACTCCCATAGCCTCTAACGGGGATAACCAATGTGGGACCCCTGTTTCCAATATATTTTTGTATCTGTCCCAAACTTCCAGTAGCGATTTGCGAAAGATGTGGTTTTCAAATGAACTGTATCCTTTCTTCTTTTCTTTCCAGAGATGCGCATGCCATCCAAACCTGGCATTGAATCCTTCCAAATCTAGGAGCTTTGTGTTCTTTAATTTAATCCATTCTTTTAGCCAGCAGAGACAAGCCGCTTCGTAATAAAGCTTTAGATCCGGCAGGGCAAAGCCTCCCCTTTCTTTTACATCTGTTAGTAGTTTGTATTTAATTCTCGGCTTTTTGCCCTGCCAGATATATCTAGATATCATTCTCTGCCATTCTTTAAAAATCGCTACTCCTTTTAAAATTGGTAACATCTGGAAAAGAAACAACATCTTCGGTAGTACTGACATCTTGATCATTGAGATTCTTCCCCAGAAAGACAATTTAAGCCTGTTCCATATTTCCAAGTCTTTCTTAATTCCCTTCCACACCGAAACATAGTTATTTTGGTACAGATCAATATTCTTTGGCGTAAGCCATATTCCCAAGTATTTCACTTTTTTGGCTATTTCTATTCCCGTTTTTTGTTGCAGGCGCTCCATCTCTATTTTTTCCATATTTTTTGCTAAGATTTTGGTTTTCTTCCTGTTAATTATAAAGCCAGCCACCTCTCCAAATTTTTCAATTTCCTCCAGTATCTCTGTTGCAGTTTCCGACGGTTCCTCCGCCATCAAAACTAAATCGTCGGCAAAGGCTTTAACCTTGTATTGATTTTGGCCCACTGTCACCCCCTTTATACTTTCCTTCTTTCTGATTGAATCCAATAACACCTCTAGAACCATGATGAATAGTAGTGTTTTCAGTAACTATAGTTAAGATTAACAATAGTTTAGGGCTCAGATGATGCTAAACTGGGGTTTATCTAAAGTGTGTCTTATTTCCTCTTGCAGCTACACTAGAGAAGGAAAGAAAGAGAACTACATGAGCCTGGGGAAAGCTTAGCTAATTCACATTACTGTTAAACCATTGTTTAGTGCTACATTAGAACAAAACCATCCTAGTATGGCAACACCACTAAAGATAAATGAATAGCAATTTCCTCTTATGTTCCTTCTTTTCCTTTACCAGAGTACCTCCTATCCTACAATAAGGTTACATCTCAATTATATAGCTCTTCACATGAGCATAGCGGGGGGGGGGGAGCAGGTAGGGAGGCAGCTGCTGCCCCATAGATCAAGTAAAACAATAGAAATAACTAACTGAACCAATCATGTCAGTTCTGGGGGGCCCCACACAAGTCCTGCCCCCCCACAAAAATCCTGGGTACACCCATGGATCTTCACATTGATTTTGCACAAAGGGTTTAACCATTTTTATTTAAGACTTTGTATTAGCTTTCCTAAATATTTTTAAGATCTTTAACATTTTATTCTTCTCTGAAAAAAAACTCCACAGTTGTGTGCCATTTCTACAAGCTATTTGAGTTTGTTTTTTCCCCTTCCATGGACATAATTATCCATTATCTCAGTAGTTTCAAAATGTTTTATCCGGAACATGCAAGTCGCAGAGTATTTACAGTCCCTAGGTGTTCTAGATGCACATTAGTGAAAGAATCATCTCAAAGAGAGAAGATACAAGCTAACACAGTATGCACTGCAGAGCCAGATTATTAGCGCTATGTCAAAAAAGCAACTGGTTTCTGGCTTTTATTTCTTACTCCTAATTATACTAATTATAGCTGCCAGAGAAACAGCTCTAAAATGTAATAAAGCTCCGTGGGTCTCAAGTTACTCACTATGGGCTTGGTCCAGTCAAAGTTGCATACTTCTAGGTCAGATAAATTTTAACAGGATTCTAATGAGATTTAAGTGTTTAACTTGGTTGGACTGCAGCCAAACTTCAGCTCTGTATTTTAGTAATGACAATCCATGAGACGATCCATTTATATGTAGCAAGAGATCTTAAAAGGCTGCAAGCCAATCCTGGGCATGTTTACTCAGAAGTAAGTCCTACTGAGTTCAATGGATTTAGTTCCTAGCATGTATCGGATTATAATCATTCTGCACCAACTGCAGCCCCTTGATCAGTTGCAAGAGAAACCACATGTACAGCACATTACAATGACCAAATTATCCCTAGCTATGAAAGGGTGCAGCTTGAGAAAGGCACTCTTCACCACAGAGGCCACCCGGGAAAATAGTTTCAAGAGCACCCTAAACTGCATTCCTGTTTCTTTAGAGGGAATGTAACCCTATCTAGAACAGGCAAGGAAACCATTTACCCACAGTGTGTCTTTATCTTAGAAGGGTTCAGTTGGTATTTATCTTGGAACTGAATTGATTTTACGTATGTGCTGTTGTTCTAAACTGTTTTTATGTTTATAATTGTCTTTTGAAATTGTTTTTTAAAAGTGCAATTGTTTTTAACTGGTTTCATATATGTGATGATACTGCAAATTGTTTCAGGATAGGAAACAATTCATTAATGAAATAAATAAATAGGTTCGGTATCGATCTGTTGTCCCTTCATTCTCTACACAACTGCATCCAGGCACTGGTTCAGTTTCTGCACAGCATCTCCTGTCTCAGATTTAATGGGAAAACAAGAGCCGGGTATCATCAGCATACTGATGACAATGTGCACCAGGCTTCCTGATGACTGCTCCCAAAGGTTTCATATAAATGTTAAATAGAATTGCAGACATGACGGTGCCTGCTCAGCGTGAGACAGTTATGCCACTGAAGAGTCCCCTGGATGTGAGGGAGATGTCATATCATTCCTAGAGGGGCAAGGCTACTACATCATCATCATTTATTATTTATACCCCGCGCATCTGGCTGCTGGGTTTCCCCAGCCACTCTGGGCAGCTCCCAACAGAATACGGTGGACACTCAGGTTGCGAACGTGATCTGTGCAGGATGCACGTTCTCAACCTGCAGAGTTCTCAACCTGCAGCGACGTGTCTGTGCATGTGCGGGTTGCAATTTAGCGCTTCTGTGCATGCGCGACCCCCGAAACCCGGAAGTAACCCATTCCAGAACTTCCGGGTTTCAGCGGGTCCGTAACCAGAAAAAACGCAACCTGAAGCCTCTGTAACCCGAGGTATGACTGTTAAAAACACAATAAAACATCAAACATTAAAAACTTCCCTAAACAGGGCTGCCTTCAGATGTCTTCTAAAAGTCAGATAGTTGTTTATTTGGTACAGAGTGGGTTTGGTGTCATGAGTGTGCTCACACCACACTGTGCCCACACCACTCTGAGCTCCCTTGCTGCCTCTCCCCTTCCTCTGTTGGTAAGTGCCAGCAACATGCAGCACTGGGATGCCTGGAGAGCAATGTAGTCCCACCCAATGACTCTGAACAGAGCACATGATTAATCAGATTATTTCCATCAAATCAGTGCATGATCACCATCAAATCTCTCCAAGCCACATTTTATTTCTTGTCCCAATTAAACCTTCAACACAGATTGGAATTTGGCCATTTAAAACTGCTATTTTTTTCATACTGCTATGGAAGGGGGAAAACCTTTCACACATCTTGAGCACACATAGCATTACTTTTCTAAGCATAGCATGAAATGAAATCTAACACAGTTTCGTATCAACCATGAGGAATCAAAACAGTGTCATCAAAGAAGGGTCGGCGGGGGGAATGCTACTAGCCTACTAATTAATACTATAAATATTTAACTGCAAATTCTTGAAAATAACATCTGAATTCTTCCAGGAAGAAAGGATCATTGTCCAGGTAAAATAAAAAGTGAAACCTGACAAAAAAAATATTATGAAAAAAGTAGATTTTGTCAATGTGTGTGCAGCTCATTCTTTTCAGCTCATTAGAGCAGTCACAACTATTTAAAATTAAATTACTTCATTTTTATACCAACTACTTTACAAGATTCATAAATGTTAAGCCTCCATGGAAAACTTCATAAACTTGTATCTTAAAAAGCAAATTTTTCTCTCTGCAATTTTTTTTCTGCTGTGCAACATTTATTAACGCTTAATAAATGGGTGAGTGTGTGTGGAGAAGATAGATAGAAAACTTAGTAGACCAAATGATACCTTTGCTTCAATGTTAATTTACTAATGATAGTAAAAACATTTAACTCTGAAGCACTGGGAAGAAATAGAAGGATTTCAACAGAACCAAATATATGATACTAAATATATGACAAAACTGAAACAATACAGCCCAACTTTAGTTAGAAGTTAGGTAATGTTATCTCACTTTCTTTTGGTGCACGTGGGATTTTAAACTTTACAGAGCTCTTCAGGCAGCTGTGCAATGGTTAAAAACAGGCATAGGCAAACTCAGCCCTCCAGATGTTTTGGGACTACAACTCTCATCATCCCTGATCACTGGTCCTGTTAGCTAGGGATGATGGGAGTTGTAATCCCAAAACATCTAGAGGGCCGAGTTTGCCTATGTCTGGTTAAAAGCATGTATGCATCAACTGAAGTTGGACCATTTAAGATTTCTCCAACATTACTATTAACCATTCTCTAAAATAAACACAGTACAGTCCCAAGATGGGCTGGGCATATTTCATTTCATTCCATAGAGGGCTTTTGTTCATGGGACAAGAAGCCTAGCAACCAGTCAAGTGCCAAAGACCCTCCAGATGTTGTTAGACTATGCGAATAACATCGTGCACTCACCATGTGCTACCGTTTACCACACAGAGTACTGCAATCATGCTTTCTATCTCCATGCATTACTCTCTAAATTGGGAAGACAAGGATGAAAAGATCCAGACACTCAGCCCATTTAGATGTTCCTACTTTGGTATAGAGCAATTGCTGTGTTGAGGATCTTTACATCTGCCCAGGGCTTTTTTTCCAGCCAGAACTCACCAGATCTCAGTTCCTGCACCTCTCAGATGGGTGGCATTGCCATTATAAGAGAACAAGGGAGTCATTCATGGTGCATTCTGGCAAATTCCGCCCCCCACCCCCCGAAAAATAGCACTGCATCTGCCTATATGTGTAGAACAATGTTTAAAAACTAGCTTTACATTTGAGGCTTCTTCTTAGGTGATCCATTATGACTGAGTAGTGATGGTCCTTTTTGTCTTCCTGCAACCACATACAAGAAGTATTCAGTTCATCCTAGTAGCAGATGGTGCTACACCCAGCTCCCAATCCCCTCACCCCTCCTGGTAAGCAGCAGTGACTGTTGAAAAGTCAGGATGGTCAGAGTTGTAGTCTAACAACATTTGAATGGCCATGGGTTCACCACTCTTGCTATAATAGCTTCACTATAATCAGCTGTAAGGCTGATTATAAAATACAGGTCCTTCTTTGCAGTATTTGATGGGTCATTAATTCAGCCATGAAGACGAGCACATCTCTAAACCAACTGCATCTAGAAGCAAAAACAGGATATAGGCTTTGTCTTACAATTAGGGCAGAATCTGACAGCTTTGGCTTCCTCATCAGGTAACAACAGATCCAGTTTTAGCTGTAAGACAACCATGTTCCTGTTTGCAAATAAGTAGGACTGGGCTTCCTATAGAAGAATTATGCTGAACCTGTAAACCTTTTCAGATATAGAGTGTTAACTGTGCGAAAGACTGCTAAAGTCAGGGGAACATACTGCATAAATAGGGCGTTCTCATACTGATAAATTATTTGAAAAGGGGGAAATGGACAAAACATTTCAGAGAGAGATAGCATTTGTATGAGAGAGGGACGCATGCCAGTATGAAACATGGGCTGTAAATTGCCTAAAGAGACACAAAGGAAGTTGTGTCAGTTAGACAGAATCACACAGGACATCAAAACAGGATTCACAACAACTTACTAAAAAAAGGGGGGGGATGCAGATAGATGTCAAAGGGTCAAGACAAGAAATGAAGAGTAACTTATACAATTCAAACAATGCCGAATGTATATTCTTAATTCTTTTCTGTGTTTGAGATATGGAAGGCAGAAAAGCTTGTTATAAACATAGGAGAACCTACATTGTGTAAGAAACAAACAGGAAATGAGATGTAAGCATACAGGGAAACAAAAGATAGCAAGCTTCTGGATGTTCACTTATATGGCTGTGTTCCAAAACGTCTGCCTACATTTAGTTCAGTGCATAAACACTACAACCACCAAATACCTGTATATGCTCTCTCTGGTTCTGTTTTTTCTTTAAATATTTATAGCCCCACCTTCATCTATTGATATTGGGACAGGGTAAAAAATAATCAATATAATAATCTACCACACAACAATAAAACACATAATCAGAACAAATGAAGACAGATAAAGCAAAAGAAAGGTTATCAATCAGCAACTTTGAAACCTTAAAATGTTATTGGTCATGACCCAACCCACTGCTGTTACACAATTACTGGTTGGCATCTCTGTGAACAGTGCACCAATCACTGCAACTTATTTACAAAAAGGTACTGTGATTAGGCAATGCCCTAATAATTTACACATGGCCCAGCACTGTACTATTGAGAATTAATCACAGTTAGAGCCCAGTTGCACCAGTTGAGGATCAAGCTAATTTTACCTAAATTAATAATTATAGTTTATTTGCTGGTGCATTTGTAAATATAAAATTATAGCTTGTGGCAAGGCAGACTTTCCCCCATCTTACTGAGCCTTTTAAAGCTTTGGGTTTTCATCCTTTTTAATCAGAACATTTATTTTCCTTTTTCAATCAAATATTCCTTAATTATAACCCATTTAAATGTAGCAAAGGCGTTAATGTCATGTGTCTTTAAGATCTTTGGAAGAGCTCCTGCTTGTTGTTCCATGACCACCAGATAGTCACTTGGTGACAATATGGAAGTGGGCCTTCTTGGTGGTTGCACCCACTCTGTGCAATGTCCTCTCTCAGGCAATTTGTGAGGAAGAGGCAGTAATTCCTTTTAAATGCTCCTTAAAAACTTAAGTTTATACAGACTTTCCTGGTCCCTGACTCTTACTTATTAATATTTTTGCACACTGCTCAGTTTTTATTTAAGAAATATGGTTGCATTTTGTTTTTATCTATTTCTATTCAGTTTTTAGGAAATGCTATTTGTTGCTTTAAAGTTTTTATTATAGTAAGACGTATAAAAATCGTAAATGTGAAACTTTTTTTTTAAAAAAATTCATTGTGCACTGAAAGTAGCTCCTTTCCATCATATAGTACCCCTTTATTTTTTGCTCAAACATAATGAAAATACTTCCTACCAATCACTGGTCAGATATAGATGGAAAACATTTTATTCTTCTCAGCTCACAAGCCTTCAGAGGAGTATGAACTCAAATGATAACAATCTTCAATATACTACAACGCTTTTATTATTACTTCTTTTCCTTCCATAACATCATGAAAGGAAAGACTTAATGCTGCCATGGAAGTAAACAGAACAAGGAAAAAGAATTTTTATTTTTACTCACAGAAAGGGAAAGAGAAGCCTTTGTTGAGAGATAAACAATATGGAAAATTGTGGCAGAATTAACACTTGCTGCCCTCTAAAGAAACAGATGTGTTTCATAATCACAAACATTTAACATTATTAATAAAAGATCAGTCTGTCAGAATATTCTGCTTGGTGAAAATGTGGGCAGCATGATTTTATTTATTTATTTCTCTACCACTTGAGTCTAAAAAACCTCAAAGAAATTTACAAAAAGAATTTAAAAAATGAAATTATCAGTAAAAATAGGTAAAAATGACTATTTAAAACATTCAAAAATAATTAAATTCAAAAATAAGCTAAAAAAAGAACCCAATTAAAACACACATCAACATTCTACATATCTGGACAGGCTTGGCTAAACAGAAATGTTTAGAAGGAGCATTATATGGCACCTGTAACAACGCTAGAGTTTCACAGGTTGAAATGGTCAAGTGGGCATATATGGAGTAGGGCGATCTTGCAGGTAAACTGGTCCCAAATTGTTAACGGGATACCATCTACACTGCAGAATTATCAATCAAACACTGACAAGGGAATAACAGTCAAGGACATTTGCATTTGAAAAAGAATATACCCGTCTAGAACAATAGCTCTGAAAATACTCAGATGACGACATTAGAGGATGGCATCGGCTTCCTCGATCATTCTTAGTGCTTGTTTCCACACACAAAAAGATGAAGCCTATGTTTCAACCTAAGATTTGCAGATTTGATCATTAAACTACAACATCTCCTAGATAATATGCAATGCAGAGACTTTCTACAACAAAAAGGAATACAATGGTCAAGTAGATACTCTATGCAGATGACCCCTTCCCAAGAGCTATGCTTCTAAATTCTGGATCAGTATTAAGGTTAGAAGTCATCAGCAGTTTCCTCATTTTCCTGAAAGCAGGACAGCTGGTGTATCAGCTAAAGCTCATTAACCTCTGACCACAGCTACCTCCTTACAATCCAGAAGCACACCACAAGCAGTATGACCCAACGTAAAATAGCCATATCCACAATCTCAACAGACCACTCAGTTTGCATCCTATCTAGACTAGGCTGTGGTTTCTTCACCCCTATTCCATTCATTACTGACCTCAACGGGCATTCTGAAAATCTAACCAATATCTGTACAAGTTATCCATGCAGAGAAGTTTACAGAGATAAAGGGGCTGCAACACTGGCACTACTTCCAGCTTTTAGAAAATGAGTATCTATCACAGGCGTCTGCAACCTTTAAGACAAAAAGAGCCACTTGGACCCGTTTCCGAAGAAAAACAACAACTGGGAGCCACAAAACCATTGCGACATTTAAAGCATGCGCGCCGCTGCCCTCCGATCTGACAGCGGGCGGGAAGGTGATGTTGGAACGGTGCGTGACTAACGCACGCACCGCCCCCATGCAACGTCACAGCCAGTAGAGCGCCCGCCACAGTGGGGAGTGTCGGGGCGCACAATGCGCCTCCTCCCCTCGCTAGTATCCGCCCCGGAGCCGCGGCAAAGGTGTAAAAGAGCCACATGCGGCTCCGGAGCTGCGGGTTGCAGACCCCTGATCTATCAAATAGCGTCTTTGAGAATAGCTAGAATGATCCCAAAGTACCTGCTAAAAATGTTAAGTCCTATTCAGTGTTATGTATATACAGTACAAGTCTTACTGAATCCTACAAAGGGAATAAAGTGTACCCTTTCTTCCACAAAACATTTATTCAATAGCACATCCTGCTGCTTCTTTTTCTCTCTTTTTAATCTTAATTCCAGCTTATCTTGTTCATTTACATCATGTATTTTTCTTCTGTACAAAATTAATAATCATGTAACATTTTTTTAGAACATTAAAGATCAGCTAAGGCCTTTGATGAGCCTGAGGACAAAACAGCAGCTAGATGACTCCATGCTTTTCTGAAATTAATTCAGTGCCTTCTGCTTCTAATCAAAATGTATCCTCTCTCTAACTTGACAGGGCTGCCAGCTTCAAACTAATCTACATGGAGGTTTGTTGCATGTCCATTTGATCTTTTGCATTGCTTAGATTCATAAGACATAACTACTCGAATGAGAAGGATGAGTTTCAAGTATTACTGCCCCTTTAGCTAAGCCGCTAAAAGAAACTTTGCTACATTGCAGTTCAAAGAAATATTCAGTGTCATCACTTCCTTTTCAGTGAATCACTTCCTTCTGAGCTACAATGTACTGATAAAAAACCTGCAAGACAAAATATGCCTTCAATATGAATTCACATCTCCAGGGCCTGATGAGCCTATCCCAAGGGTACTAAAGGAGGTTGCAGGTGTAATCTCCAGCCTCTGTGGGCAAATGTTATTCCCATCTTTAAAAGGGGGATAAAAGAAGACCCAAAACTACCAACTAATCAGCTTGACATCAACACCAGGAAAGGACCTAGAACAGACAATTAAATGGTTGTTCTGTGAGCACTTAGAAAAGGATGTTGTGGTTACTAAGACCCAGTATGGGTTTCTCAAAAACAAGTCATGCCAGAGGAATCTCATTTCTTTTTTTGATAGAGTTGCAAGCTTGGCGGATCCGGGGAAAGCTGTGGACATGGTGTATCTTGATTTCAGTAATGCTTCTGACAAAGTCCCCCATGCTATTCTTGTGGAGAAACTGGAAGAATGTGGGCTGGATGAGGTAGCTTTTAGGTGGATTTTTAGCTGGTTCACTGACCAAACCCAAATAGTGCTCACTAATGGTTCCTCATCATCCTGGAAAAAAGTGACAAATGAAGCCCCACAAAGTTCTGTCCTGAGCCCATTGTTGTTCAATGTCTTTATAAGCGACTTGGAATAGGAATTGAGGGGATGCTCATTAAATTAGCAAACTGGGAGGTGTAGCTAATGACACAGAAGAGACAATTTGAATTTAAGATGACCTTAACAAATTGGGGATCTGGACCAAAACTAACAAAATAGAATTCAATGGCGACAAATGTAAGGTTGTACGCTTAGGCAGGAAGAACCAGCTGCACAAATATAAGATGGGGGACACCTGACTTGCATGTAGTCTGTGTGAAAAGGATCTAGAGGTCTTAGTAGACCACAAACATAAGATGACGCAACAGTGTGATGCAGCAGCAAAAAAAAGGTAATGCTAGTCTAGGCTACATCAACAGAAGCATAGTGTCCTAATCAAGGGAAGCAAAAGTTCCACTCTGCTCTGCCTTGGTCAGACCACACATGGAGTACTATGTCCAGTTCTGGCTCTCACTAACAAAGATATTGACAAGCTTGAATATGTGAAAAGGGGGGCAACCAATATGATCAAGGGTCTAGGAAACCAAGCCTTATGAGGAACGGTCGTGGGAGTTGGGTATGTTTAGCCTGGATAAGAGGAGATTGAGAAGATAGAAGAAGATAGACATCTTCAAATATCTAAAAAGCTGTCAGATGGAAGATGGTGCAAGCTTGTTTTCTCCTGCTGTGAAGTATAGTACCTAAACCTATGGCTTCAAGTTACAAGAAAGAAGATGCCAACTAAACATCAAGAAGAACTTTGAAGGTAAGAGCTGTTTGACAGTGGAATGGACTCCATCAGAAGGTGGTGGACTTTCCTTCCTTGAGGTTTTTAAACAGAGGTTGGATGGCCATCTGTCATGGGTGCTTTATCTGAGATTTCGGCATTGCTGGGGGTTGGACTAGATGACCCTTGAGGTTCCTTCCAACTCTACAAATTTATGATTCTATGATTTTATAATCTCAAGACTGCTAATTTTACTTCTTGGTTAGCTGAATACACTGCTATATTGAGAAGGGATTAAACAGCCTTTCATAAATATAATAGTACCCATTGTAGCACATGCTTCCTTAACAGTTGGGTCTTCTTAATATTTCAGCTTCTGTGGTATAACCTTTGGAAGCCTGCAGTTCTGTACACAATAAAGTGCTTCATTCTGGGAGCCATATGACTCCATCAGTCATTCAAGCATATGTTTGGTGCAGCGTGAAAGAGCAGAACTTATTTAAGTCAAATATTTCAAAGCTGACTGTATCTTTAAAAATACCTGGTTTATATGTCGATATAGTATCTCTATAAACCTTTCATTTCTTGTATATTGGCTTGACCCACACTTTCTTGCATGGGTCTGAGCCATTCCCCCCTTGCTCCCATGGAAAACCCACTCCTTAGTGCTAAACAGGAGAAAACATAAATCTGGAGAAAACCTGTATTGCTGTTTGCTCCAACTGAGTGCTAAGAGCAGTTTTCCCACTAGCGGAAAGCAGAGGGACAATAGGAAGTGTGGGTGAGCCCTGAGAAGGGAAATGGCAAAATGTAAAGGCAAAATACAGATAAATTTGAGGGTAAGTAGCTGGTGATTAGAAATGGGAAAGAAATTCAGTTCCATTCACATGTGAAGGTGAACCTACCTAACTCATACTTTCTGAAACTATATGTGAAACAAAACACAGAAATCCTTCAAAACTTTCATTTCTCCAAATTTTGCAAGGCAGTTCTCCAGCTAAGCAATGTGTGCAAAAATGCATCTATTACTGGAAATAATGTACATTCCATTTTGGCGATGGTAACCCTGGTTTAAGGAACCATTTGGTGCCTAGCTGATATATCTGATTTTCTAACACTGTATAGTAAGCTGCTTTGAGTTATCTTGGTAAAAAAAGTGGCCAATAAACTTAATATATATAATATATAGGTGCAAATGGCTTAATTCACAGCTATGAGAACAAAGGATGGCATGAAAAGTCATAGACACAATATATATATATTAGAACCCTATAACTATATTATGTAACCAACATCTCATTTTGATCAGTTTTACAAAGATAAAACAGTGTTCCGGCTTATATCCCCCCCCCCCAGTTTCTACCAAAAAGCACCTTGAGAACTAATACATAGGGATTAGTCCTTGCATCTGCGGCTAGTAATAAATAGAACTCAAATACTTCCAGCTCCTGCCTGCTTGCATGTTCATTTCACTTAACGCAGTGTCAAGACAAAGAGCTGGAGGATTACTCATTCAATATTTTTGTGTTTTGCATCATATCACCATTCAGATGGCGCGACGTTCACATTGTAATTTAATCTTTCATAGATAAGCAGCCATAAGCGGGGTATTTTGCTACATTCAATCAGCTCATATTTTGAAAGGGACACAAATATAAAAACACATACACCACAACAAATTGAGGACACTACCAGAAAAAGTTTCAAATATGTGCCTGATTAGAATCTTTTGTGTAACTGCTGGCAACAGATGCAAAAGGCATTTTTGCCAAGTTCCACATTCAGATCTGTATGCCTTGCTGTATGCTATCAGCCAGCACAATTAACAGGCCATGGAGGATTCCACTTGTTGCCATATTAGATCATATATTTTGGAGAAGAAAAAATGTGTTTATCCAATCTATGGTTTCATTGTACTGTATTTTCAGATACACAAACAGTAAATTCAAGTCGTCCTCATTCTTACTCAAGTTCTGGGCCAGAAATTACACTGAAATGAAGTCATTTTAATAGCACCATGCTTTTGAAGCATTGAAGATGATAGCTAAAGTCTTAATGGATTTTTTAAAAAAACACACAAAGTGCACATATTTTAAATATTTTGCATGGTAGATTTCACATGCTATGAAAATAGCTGACAGCACAATCCTATACAAGTCCACCCAGAAGTAAGCCCCACTGAATTCAATGGCCCTTACTCCCAGAAAGTAGGAATAGAACTGCAGACTAACAATGCATGTTTACTTATAAGAAAGTTTCAATGCATCAGACAGGGCTTAGTGAGTGTGCCTAGTATTCTGTCTCAAATTATTATCAATATTTTGTAATCATATAACATTCATTTATGCTTTTATATCCGACATTTCCTTCAAAGAGCTCAAGTATCTGCTCTCCTGCCCTCCATATTATCCTCTCAACAACCCTATGAGGTTCGTTAGGATGAGGGATGGTGACTGGCCCAAGGTAACACAGTGCATTTCATGGCTGAGTGGGGATTCGAACCCTAGACTCCCAGGTCTAGGGTCCAGCACCCAAAATGCTATACCACACTGACTTTCAGTCATTACAAAAATAATTTCTACTCTCAATTTGGTCCCAAATTTTTCAAAGCCACACTGGTTCATTGCAAACCAAGGGCATATAACTAATTATAATTGCCTTAATCTAAATTGGATTCTATCCACAAAATAGGATTGCCTTATTCCAGCAACCTCAGACCCCTGTCTCTTTAATATTCAAACATCTCCCTTTCCTGCCACACATCAGAGTGCCTCCCTTCCTCCAGAGTATATGTCATCGATGCACCACTGGCAATACAGTGGTACCTCTGGTTACAGATTTAATTCGTTTCCGGATGCCGTGCGCATCCCGAAAAATCTGTAACTAGAGGGCACTGCTTCTGTGCACATGCGCAACACGATAGAGCACTACTGCGCATGCGGCAAAACCTGGAAGTATACACTTCTGGGTTTGCCGCGGCCGTAACCTGAAGATTCCATAACCTGGAGGTTATGCAGCACGGGGTACCAAAGTAAATAAATTTCTGGCAGTAGTACCATCAGGACTAGCAAGTGAGACTAGGAACAGAAATGCGGGACCAACAATTTGATTTGAGGACTCTCCTAGAGATGGAGAAAAAGAAACCTCTAGGCTTCAATAAAGGAGCCTTCAAGGGACCAAAGGCCAAAGGCCAGTATAATTTGGAGACAATCGAATTTGAGCGACTTTCACCTTGACACTTTCTGAATCTCTGGTCTCATATCACATCAGATGTGATGAACTCCAAATTCCCTAGTTTCCCACCATTTCATAATTTCTTGCAG
This sequence comes from Podarcis liolepis, assembly GCF_965112155.1. Taxonomy (NCBI): domain Eukaryota; kingdom Metazoa; phylum Chordata; class Lepidosauria; order Squamata; family Lacertidae; genus Podarcis; species Podarcis liolepis. The sequence continues at coordinate 46,544,695 of NC_139556.1, read as the reverse complement.
TTGTATATTACAAAACAAAGATTTAAAATATTGCAAAATGGCGTGCAACCTTCCAAATTCTCCCTAAATCTCCATTGCGCTAGATCAGTGATAGCCAAACTTGGCCCTCCAGCTATTTTTTTGGACTACAAATCCCATCATCCCTAGCTAACAGGACCAGTGGTCAGGGATGATGGGAATTGTAGTCCCAAAACAAATGGAGGGCCAAGTTTGGCCATCACTGGGCTAGATGGTAAACAATCCATAGGCAGGGACAGGGGCAGGGAAGTTTGCTAATACTTCCAGTTGTGAAGTATGCAACTATTCACACAGGCAACCAGGAAAAGCACACGGGTTCTTTGATAGGTGGGAAGGGACAGATCTAGTCCCTGGGTCAATTCTAGTTTTTGTGGTTTTAGAGATGGTAAGGCAGTCATTACTATGTTTCTTCTTCCTGGCAGTCCTTGGTGCAACCTAGTATCTGAAGAGCACTTAAGAGAGCTTTGTCTGGATGTCTGCTACCTCCTCTCACATTATAACTGTGACCAGATACATACCCCATAGCTTTGACATGAGTCAGCAAACTTTCTTCTTCTTCCCTCTCCTTCCTTCCCCATTCTGTTTATTTCTCTAGCTGGTGAAGAATTATAGAGAATTTGCAAGCTTGCAAATTATTTTGTGATGTTTTGGTTGGATTTTTTGTTACTGGCCAGTAAGGCTAACTTTGCTTTTTTGCATACTTTTAAATAACGCATAAATCTCCTATTTTGAAGGTCTGTTGCAATTACACATAGATACGAATAAACAATGAATTAGGCCATGTGCTTGCCTGTGACTAAGTGCAAGCTTCAATCATTCAGGGAAGGCTGTGGGCAGGATTCCTGCATTGCAGGGGGTTGGACTAGATGACCCCCGGAGTCCCTTCCAACTCTACAATTCTATGATACTTCATACTAAACAAATCATGTTGCATGGAATGTAGATAGGTGAAGCATATGTAATGGGCTTCGTAATATAAAATCGAATGAAACAAATTTTTATAACATGGCTCACTCAATGATTACAGAAGGTCATTTCAATAAAATTAAGGCAGAATTCATCCTCAGTAATGAGGAACGTTTCAAATACAGAAGCTTGGGTTTATCTCAGTTTTTTATTTGTAGTTGTTGTTGTGTCCATCTGGTTCTGGGACAAACTGGCAAGATCAGTATCTGTCTGCAATTCTATATGTTCTGTGTTTTAGTTCAATACATTATTTGTACTGTAATTATTGTATTAATTGCAGCTGAGACAAGTACCCTAGTACAAGTAACAGATTATCCAAAACTGGCTTTGACTTTAAAGTACATATAACATTGGGAATGGGGCAGTCCAAAGAAACAAACAGACCTGATATGCGATATAAGAGAGACTGAATAAGTTGCCTACAAAAAGCAGTATAGGAGTGGGTTTTTTTGCTATTCATCTAAGTTCTTACACTCTCTCAGAGCTATTTAAATTCATTACATAAACACTTGGGCAGTTAAGCACTCATAAAATTGCTTTGTGAAGTGCCTACCCTACATTCACAGTAACCCATTTTATGCTTTAATATCTCAGGTGTATAATTTTTCTCCTTAAACTAACACAAATACCATGCCGATCATATTATGGATCCTGTGTGCCAAGTATTTAGCCTAGAAGCAGCATAATTCAGTACAGAGGTACACTGTGAGTCAAATCCCACAAGCATGTGTGCTTGACAAGAGCTAGAGAATGTCGCTTGAAGTTTTGCATCTATCAGCACGGTGGGTCACAGATAGCCTTCATCAACTCATATCATTATCCCGTTATTTATTTATTTAAAACACCCCTATGCTGCATTTCATTTTTTTGAAAAGTGAAAGCTGGTTCACAATTACAAAACTAATTCAATAAAATCAACACTAAAAAACGACTACAGCAACCTCTACAGTAGCCAGGAAAACTACAAGCTAAGTATCATTAACCAGCAACTGCTTGGCAAACAAGGTTATTTTAACAAATGCCAAAAACACACCACCATTGGGCCTTGCCTTATTTCAGTTGGCACCTATGGGTGGTGGTGAAGGTTCTGTTCCATGCAAAAGCCCAGTTTTAACACACTGCAATACTGTACATGCCTCCCTGAAAATAAGTGTAAATGAACTCAGTGGGGGATACTTATAACATGTATAGGACTACATTGTTTAATCTGAATTAGAGCTCTGCAGCTATATTATACTGAGAAAACATTCCAAGGGGAAGGTTCCAAACACTGGTTGCATTCACATGCAACAGTAAGCTATAGTACAACAAGCAAATGAACAAGCCATGTATTGTTCACCCAAACTTGTTTTTTCCTCAGTTGCTTCCACAGCAGGCTGAGCACCTGGCGTGGTGTGATCAAACAAACCATGGTTAAGCATAGCTGCTGGGTTCAGACATGACACCAAACCATCATTAAAACAAGCCATGGTTCATGTCAACAATAAAACATTGCTCATATTGTGCTTTGTTTCCAGAAAACAAAGCATAGTTAATATACTGGGCTGGGTTCAGATAATCAAACAAGCCTCACTTTAACTAAACCAGGGGTGGCTAACCCATGGCCCAAATCCACTGCCCACCCCAACTGATTTTAGGTGATCCATGAAGCCCAGCCAACCACCAAATAATTTGGTTACCTTTCCCCTCCCCCCCAAAATTAAAAAATATCCAGCAGGTGGCATCATTGTGCCTCCACTGTTGTGGTCACTGCTGATGTGGGAATGGGGATGTCACCTCTTTTTAGGTTCTTTCTCTGTTGCACCAGTCTTAAAAGGTGAGTGTGCTTGTTAGAACATCTCTGGAAGGCTGATGAAATAGGAAGAAATGTTTCTTAACGCTTCCTGTCAAATACCTTCTGACAATTGTGCCATGGCATAGGAAGAAGGACCTTTTCAAAGGTAAGAAGAGATGGCTCTGTTTCTTCCTCCCTAGGGAACTGCTAGAACAGGAGACTCTCCTACTCTAGCACTGCCCTGGAGAATGAAAATCCTGTTTTCTATGTGGCTCAATCTGCTCCTGAGTCCGTCCGGCTCCATCTGTTCTGTGTGAATGTGCATGTGTGCAGGCTCATCTTGTCTGCTTCCCACCCCTGCAATCTGAATGGGTGTACATATATATACAGTGGTACCTCGGGTTACAGACACTTCAGGTTACAGACTCTGCTAACCCAGAAATAGTACCATGTGGCGGCAGCGGAAGGCCCCATTAGTTAAAGTGGTACCTCAGGTTAAGAACAGTTTCAGGTTAAGAATGGACCTCCAGAACTAATTAAGTTCTTAACCCGAGGTACCACTGTGTGTGTGTGTGTGTGTGTGCAAACTGCATCTCCCCTACCCTGAGTGTATGTGGATTTGTACACACACTGCATGTGTTAAATGTGCTTAGTTTGGTATGTAGTCCTTGGACAGATAGCAAACCCTCAATGTGATCATCAAGCCAAAAAATGTTACCTACCCCTTGGGCCAAACAAACCATGGTTAGCACAGTTTTCTCCAATCCACTGCCCTCCAGATGTTTTAGACTACAAGTCTCATGTGTCCTAGCCATCATGGCCAATGGTGAAGGATGGTGGGAGTGGCAGTCTAAATTAGCACCTGGAAGGCACCTGGTTTGGGAAGGATGGCAGTGTTATGTGAGAACAAGGCTGTGTACTTTATCATACTACAGATTCACTTATATTTGCCTCTATTCTTGGGGCACCCAACCATGCACACAGGTCAACACACTTATTTCTAGTAACATGAGTAAAAGTAAAATTCAACACATTTACTCAGAATGATGTCACTCTCATGAAAGTGTGCATAGAACTGTAGTGTAAAAGCTGCATGCCAATAAAAAAACCAGCCCTGTTGTTGCTTTTCAGTGACTTACTGGTATCAAATCAGAAAACAAACGGAAGAAAAAGCTTATTTGGAAAACAAACAAACAGGGCGGGTTGTTATTTATGTACCAAAACCCATATTCACACACCACTTAATTTACAACAATAATAAGCAACTTCTGCAACTGCATGTACAACTAGGGCTGCACACACATACTTCCTATGGCCTTATCTGAAAAGTGAATCCCCACTGAATTCGGGAATTACCTTTCAAAGTTTTAGCTGGAGGTAATCCTGCCTGAGGACCCTTCCTGGGACATTTCACTGTTCCTAGGATTCACCCGTGATTTGTCTTGAAATCAACCTTTGAAAGTGAAGCAGATCTTCTCTCTCCCTCCCCCCCCCCCCCGCCTTCGGCGTCCTCTGCCTTTCACAGCACTCAGGCAGGCAGGCTGGCATTCAACAGGTGTCCACGAGGCATGCAGGACTGCAATGGTGGCGGCGGTGGACGGAGAGTTTCACCTGTTACATTTATCATTTCCACACAGCTGTTGAAAGCGGGTGGGAGTCCTGGGGAGGGGGGAGGGGAGATGGCCTCTCGGAAACCCCCTTTTGGCGTGAAGTGACTGACGGCAACACCGGCGCGAAGCGGCAGCAGCGCCTCTTGTGCCCGTTTTCGAAACGGAGCAGCAAAGCCCGCGCTTTTGCGCTGAGGGAAACGCCGCCTCTGGAAGGGCTCGCGCTCGTGGGAGGCGTTAGGGCGCCGGCGGGCGGGAATTCCGTCCTTCGCGCTAGGCGAGCGTCCCCCCGACCACCCCCGCCCAGCGAAGGAGCCGCCAACAGAAGCGCCCGGAGAGACGGAGAAAGAGAAATGCCGGCTCCTCGCTGCTCCCTTCTATATACCAGTCACACAAAAGGAGAGCGGGGCGGTAGTGGGAGGACTGTTCAGTGTGACCAACTCGGGGGTAAAATATAAAGGGGGGAGAAGAAGAGGTGCCGGGGAGATACAGCAGAGAAAATATGCCGAAAGGGCGGCTTCCTTGCAGGACAAAAGAAATGCAAAACGTGGACGTTTGACAGAACTTGGGGAGGGCCGCTTTGGCGACAAGGAAGTTATAGATATGTGCGGTGCATGCATGCATGTTACGTATATAAGCATTTCCAACTTACCTTGAGCCCCGGATGGTGGTGCTATTAAGAGGCTGAGCAGCAGCAGGAGCAAGAGCTGGGCAGGGGGCTGAGGAGGAGGAAGGGAGCGTAGCCGCTCTGCATGGCGACGCATGGACATCTTAGCCTAGACTGAGAGAGAAACTTTCATCAGCTGGGGCTGGAGAACAGCCCCATTAATATACAGTTACAGAGCGAGAGAGCGAGCACGGAAACTCAGGATGTGAGAGATTTCCTGCATACAGCTGACTCCCAAACCCCTCCTGCTCCTGCATAGGCTGATGATGAGCTGGGCTTTGCTTTCATATTTCCCCCCCTCTCTTAATTTAAACTGTTGATGGAGAGGGGGTTCCCCCCCCCCCCGCAAGATCAAATATGTTGACCGTTGCAATAACTGAACAAATTGCCCGGGTTGGCTAACAGGAGGCACTGAAAATCGTTAGTGGAAGAAGGCAGGCCCTGTGAAAAAGTGCCCCTTGCCAACACTCACAGTTCTCATTACAATGGAACAAATTATTGTCTTCTTTGCCTTCGTCCTGCTGCTCCCGCGCAGGGTCCTAGCGCCCTCCGAAACGTGCAGGCAGAAACCGTTCCTTTGCAGAGCAAGTGACCTGCCAATTTTCAGTTCGTGTTGGAAGGAGACTCCCTCATTTGGGATTAATTTTAAGGCTGGCTGTAAAATTCTTCTTCCCCTCCAGCGATGATGAATGATCTTGTTTTGTCTCAAACGTCTCTTCTCTCAGATTGTTGTGTGTGTGACTCAAATGGCTTCAGAAAAAAGTGATGAGTTCTTCCCGTCCCCTCAAAAATAAAAGGATTCCTTGCTGATATTATAATTGTGCTTAATTCCAATGCCTGGTTGGATTGTATTTTATGTCATTTTAAAGTGTGAGGAATAGAATACTTCTTCAGCATGCTTCCCTCAGGATTTTTGTTTTTAAATCTTCCTTCATTCACATTGTCACAGCTGTCAGACAAATGAAAAGATATTACTTTGTGTCTGACATGCGGTCACCCATCACAGGAACATATGTAAATAGATGATGTTTGCAGTCTTTTTCCTTTATGACAGACTTGCAGCAGGCAGGGAAAGGGGCCAGATCATTCTTCCAGAATTTGGAACACTAAAGTATTAGTTTCTGCAAGTGGATAAAAGCCAGTTTTTGTGTATGTGTTGAAATTCATGCATCCACCTTTGTAATGCTGGTAAAAATCCATCTTTTTGGAATAGGTGAGGAGGACAAAAGGGTCTATGCACGTGATAATTCATCTACTGCACATACTTGTTTTATTCTGAAATGTAGTTGTCAAGTTTGGTTTGTACCCTCAAGGTGGAATTAAGGTGGTTAGGGGCTTTGGTGCAGTTCCCAAAATGGAGTCCCCCCCCCCACTCCCTGCCAAGGATGACATGAAATAGCTTGACTTGAAGTGATGCATGCTCTGGTGACCTCCAGTCAACCATTGTAATGCACTACGTATGGGGCTGGTCTTGAAGGTGGTCCAGAAGCTGCAGTTGGTGCAGAATGCACCAGCCAGGGTGCTGGAAGACATTATTGCCTGAGTAGCTTCTTTAGGATCTGTGCTGGTTGCCATTACGCTTCTGAGTCCAACTGAAGGTGCTTATTTTGACATATAAAGCCCTAAGTGACTTGGGCCCAGAATATCTGAAGCAACACCTCCTCCCATATAGACTACCCTGGGTGCTGAAATTTGTAGGGCAGGCCTTGTTGGCAGTTCCACTGCCATGTGAAGTTCATGAGGGGTGAGAAGGCCTTTTCCGTGGTAGCCCCCAGGCTGTGGAATGCCCTCTGACGTGCAACTGGCCTTGTCACCATGAATTCTCACATTAGGTCAGGCTGTACCTTTTTGCATGGGCCCATGGAAGAAGTATTTCCTGTTGAATTTAATGGGGCTTATTCCCAAGTAAAGTGGTTAGATTTGCTGCCTAAATCCCAATGATTTCAAAAGGAAGGGGTGAGATTCTGGTTAATCACTTCCAGAGAACACAATGGAATTTTAAAGACACTTAATATGGAATGAATTGTTCTCTTCGTTTTTCCATCTCATAGCAGGGGGAAATTGTCTATGAAAGGATCTCATTCCTACATTTCTATCCATAAAGTATCCAGGGTAGCTAACATCAGAAATTAAAACAAAACAATGAAACAAATAACAATCAATAATTGTTAAAAGGGGGAGATAAAACAACCAAGCAACTAGAATCATAACAAAAACAAAATTCAATCAGCAGTACATATATCAAAGGGTTACCTAAGGATTACAATTTCCAATTACAAGGGAAAAATAGGATGTGAAGGAGTGGCAGATACATTTCCCGGGATAGCAGACAAAATTCCACATTGTGGGGGCTGCAATATAAAAGGCCTTAGTAAGTATCCAGGAGGGGAGGGGATTGATGAATGTGTGTGTCATGAGGTCAACAAAATCCTCCCCCTGCTCTATCCAGGGATGTTCTACGAGGAAGAAAAGGGAAACATACATATTTTCCATTTCCCACCCTCTCTAGAACATGCACTCTTCCAACTCAGTGGATTTAACATCCTGATTAAATTAAAACAGTTTTCTAGTATGGATATAATGGAAATTTATGGCTTTTCAAACTATTCTTGTGTGCAAACAAAGGTAAAGGTGGAGGAGTATTGCATGGGCCTGATGCTCATTCTTGGCCTCAGCAGCCGTGGTTTACTGAAGTGTGATTGCTACCTCCAAACCTGACCACAGTATTAATATTGACATTTCGGCCTAGAAAAATCCTGAGTGTTCTTTGCAGGGGTTCCTGCTCATAGTATGTGGAAAGTGAGTTTTCAGTCTGATCCTAAGCATGTTTATAAAGAAGTAGCACCCCAGTCTCAACACCCATTGAACTCAATGGGGCTGCCTGCTCAGTATACACAAATAGGGTTACCCTGTAAATGGTTAAAATGGCTAAGCTATATCTGAAACTGGGTGATTTGTTTTTTAAAATGACAGCAGATTTCGGGATTCAGAGGGGAATTCTGCCAAACTGTTGTTTCTTATTAAAATGATAAAGCACTGTAAAATTATATTCAGATATAAATAAAAGTGACAGAACAATCCTGAAGTTATTTATGCATTTATGAAATATATATATATGCTGCAGTTTTAATCTTTTGGCAACAGCCTGTCTCAAAATGAGACCACATTCTAAAAGGATAAAAGAATTTTATGAAGCAGTATTTACAAGATGCCACCAAGCAAGCATAATTTCGATTTAGAAAGAACTGGGACATCAAGTGCATGTGTGTGTGTGTGTGTAAAGTTTATACATTCCACTGCTTTATAGTTGCTGTGCAACTTGATGGTTTGGGAGCAACATTTTAAGTAGCAGCTATTTTTGCTGGCCTGTTCCTCTTGGGATCTTTGCCTAGCCTACATCAATCACACCTGAATTCTTCCAACTGAATTTCTCCAGTCAATGCATAGTCTTACTCAAGCGGATTAACCTGAAAAGGTAACATGAGCTTGGGTTGCAATGAATCTTGAAAGAATGCATTTCAGTTCTATCTACTATTTTCTGTGCACGTAAATGGCAAATGCTTTGGAAGCTCCAATATCTTCTTTCGGAACGATTTAGGTTGTGTTTTCCTTGAAGTTCCATTATATGTAAAAACACACACCCAAAAACCAAAAAACCAGCTTGCACTCCATTCTCTTGAAATGGAAACACCTTTTGTTTTCAGTGTTCTTAAATACTTAGCTTTGGAGCATACAGAACAACAACCCCTCTTCCTGCATGCCTTCTCCAAAGTGACTCTTAAGTGTCAATCCTCAATGGCCGACTCATCTCCTTTCACTCTGATTGGCTCCAGCAAGCAAAACGGCTGAGAAGCTCCTTTTTCCTGCTGTTTGGGTAGCTGTAGGGTGCTGGAGACAGGGACCCTGCAACCTCAGACCTCTGGAAATGGCAACACAGGCAGGACCATCAAACGCTCAAAACGGAGTTCAGAAACTTCTCAACAACAACAAAAGTCGTAGGCATCAAGGCTGCATGAAAGACATGCCTCAAGAAAATTCTCTTTAACCTGGTGCCTTCCACAGCTGTGCTGGCTGGGGCTGATGGGAGTTGTAAGCCAAAATGTATGGAGAGCAGTAGATTGGGAAAGTTGCTTTGACTGAAGCACCATCCCCTCTTCTCCGTGATAACTGGGAGGTTCGTTTTGATAACTCATTGGTAAGGAAAATGTACCCTGTATTTGCTCAAAGGTGCTAATATCTGTGGTTCATAAATAGGACTACACAGTTATATATGTTTACTTCACAATAAGTCCCACCCCAAGGACTTCAAAGGAATTGCAGCCCGTATCGAATAACGTAGGAAGGTTTCTCATTGGGCTCTCAGTCAATCCACTTACATAGAAATTTATCTTGTGCACACACTTTGTTAAGGAAACTTTGGGATAGTACAGTTTCCCCACAAGAGATCTAAGCAGATGTTTACTTGGCAATTTCTGCACTAAGGTTTGAAGGTTGCACTGATTCTGAAGGCTCAGCAGCAGATTGAATTGTGACATTTTGGAGCCATGCCCTCTAACCTGTTCTTTCATTCTGCTGGTGCATCTGTTGTTCTTCAGAGGATCCACCACTGACTGCCAGACTTCAGAGCACCAAACTGCAGCTCTTTCAGGCAGAACTATCTGCTATATTACATTCAGAGGTAAGAAGTCAAAATCACAGTTTCCCCCATCTCAGCCTATTTTTTCCTAGGAAAGCAGAGAATTGTTTATGGTTTAGTATCTTTGTACACATTCATACATTTATCTTCATACATCCTTTTCAGACTCGAAATTGCCTTGGTTTATGTCCTCCCATAAGGTCCCATTATTTCCCCCATGTTGCTATTTTCTTATCAAGATGACGTTGCCAGTTACCATGTGCTTATCGCATCTTGCAATTCCAGCTGCTTTTCTAAAATTGTGAGTCACGGGGGACGGAGGGGGTATGGCGGAGAGACACAACACGGAAAGAATCTTGGCTTCCTTTCCTTTTAGACTCCATAGCAGAAAGCAAAGTTTGAAAACACTACCTACAGCTACTCTTAAAAAAAGAAAGTGATACAGGAAATACAGTCATAGGTCATCTTCACAACAATTGCTACTTACAAAAATCTGATTTGTTTTGAGGCGGGGAGAGACATGCAATTTTAGTATAAAGTATTCAGAATGCAAGCTCCAGCTAAGAAGCAATTACAGTGAAATCTGATACAATGTTGGATTTAGATCAGGGTTAAGTTTGCTTCCCTATGCACCTTAACTGGCCATTTTCCAATTAAACCAAAGATAGGGAACCTGAGACCCTCCCGTAGTTGCTGGACTCCCATCATTCTGGACCATTAGCCATTCTGGCTGGGGTTGGCAGGAGATGAGAATGTAACAGCTTCAGCATCCCTGTGCTAAACCTGCCTTAAACCTTCCTCACCGTTGTTGGAGGAATGTAGATTAAGGCAGGGATATACTGCAAGCGGCCTTATTTAAAAGAAGCTCTTATTTGTTCCATGTGAGCCGAGGGAACTCCCATTTGCTCCTGTTCATGCCCATGGTATATACTGTATTCTGTCAATGGTAAACTATATCATGATAGCCATAGTCTGTACCAACATGACTTTCAGAATATCTCCTCCCACCACCAAGTACCTTGTGCCTTGGGACACAATCTGCAGCAGAAATATGCAAAGATATGCACAATCTGCAGCAGAAATATGCAGAGAATATGAGCTTTGTTTATAGCTTTGGAAGGCTGTGCTTAATAGAATTCATCACCCCTAATTAAATTTGCATGTATTTTGATTTATGCTATTATATAATTAAATTTAAGCCATCAACATTTTTTTTTATGAAGTTGTAAACACAAACATTTTAAAACACACACTGTGGGTAACAATGCAATTTACCTACATGTGTAGCAATTCTTGCAGTTAAATAGGCATTCATTACTAATTCCTTTGGGATTCAGAATAAAATTAGACGTCAATTAAATATTATACATAGGTATAGTATTTAAGACATTTTCCTGTTTCTCTAGAAATTAACAGTAGAAATTCCCAGGCACAGAGGGAAGGGATGAGGTGATAACTGGTGAACAAACCAACACAACAACAACATTCTGGGATTGAAAATGGTTTCCAACGATGAAAATGATTACAGATGCAGGTAGGCTTTGGATTAGGCATTAGGTGTGCTTCCTGATTAATACTCCTGCGTTGGTTGGAGATTTCCAGGGTCATGCCTGGGTTAAGGGCCGCCTCATGTCAGGCATGGAGTATCCTCTCCTCCCCCAGTAGCCTCAAATACAAGAAGAATAAACAGTTCGTATTTTATGGCTTTTATTCAGCCATCTGGTTGCAAGACAAAAGATCCATGTCTTCACACATAGGAGACATTGGCTGCTCTGAGTCCCTCCTCTTCCATCTCCCACAACATCCTGGAAGGCTACAGGAAGTCACAGGAGTCACATCCCTCTGCATTCTCTTTTCTTGAATGCAGAGGGACCTGTGAGCCTTTGGACTAGGAGGGTCTCCCATACACTCCAGGGAGGTCTCTGCTGTCTGCTCTCTAACTTCCCCTTCCTCATCCTCTACTATCTCATAGCTAGGGATTTCCTCATTCAGCTATACATCAGCCCTGTCTCCCTCTCCTCCTGAAACTGCTGGAGAAACTTCCCACTCCCCCTCCTCTTCTGAAAGGAGCCAATCAGATGGAGGGCTCGTTTCCCATTCCTCCTATTCAGTCCAGTCCCTGACACCTCAAGATGTGGGTCAGCTAAGCTGGCCCCCCCAGGCCACTATTTGGAAATTCTATGGCCCATCTGCTCTCCTCTAGGCTTTAGGAAAGAACTTCCAGCCAAACCCCTTTACTGGGGTATCCTGAGATAATGCACCCATTGGAGGGAAAGGGAGTGAGGCACTTCATCTACTTCCAGAAAACAGACTACAGGATTCAACACACCCATTTCATTTAACTAAAGAGGCAGGGACAGAAAGATCAACTAGGAGATATATAGAGAAAACTACATCTTCTCATTTTATAATGTATTTCTTAAAATGCACTGTGTATTTTACCAAAATAACCACATATGATGCTAGCAATTATACATGGCAAGAGTTCATTAGATAGTTTGCCATTCTGTATTGGAGTGTCTAGAATAGGGGTGAGGAACCTGTGGCCTTCAAGATGTTGGTAGGAAATGTCAGACATATTCCAGTTCTATGTAAAAACAAGCCCAGATTCAGACAGATGTAGAACAGTGTCATTAGCAAATTAGCATTTGTTTATTTTTGGTTGTTATTAGGGAAATGGAACCATTTTCCTTAGTCATTTATTCCACTTCCCTACTTCTTAACCTTAGACCAGTTCTATTTAGAACTGTTTATGTTGTCGTTTGTACAAATAACACATCTGCACATTTTTTTCTTCATGTCATTTTGCATCTGGTAGGCAGATGATACTCCTCGTTATCTGACTCTGTAGGTCATTGAAAATGGATATTGAGCAATTCTGCCTCCTACAGCTTTGGTAAAACGCCAAACCCAGTTAGGGAAAGGGAAATGCTTCGATTTGTTATCCATGCTTAGAAAGAAAGAAAGAAAGAAAGAAAGAAAGAAAGAAAGAAAGAAAGAAAGAAAGAAAGAAAGAAAGAAATTCCAAAACCAAGTGGCTTGCTAAATGGTATTGATTTTACAAGGAACATCGTAATCTCTAAACAGATGCACTACATGCTACAAGGCAGTTTGTTTCCCGCCCCCCACCCCCACCCCCAGAAACTAATCTTTAAAACTTATGGGAAGGAGATACATTTTATTTTTTACTAAATTCACATCCTTCCCTTCCGTCTAAAGGGCAGCACACAATAAGTGATAAAACAATAAAAACCATGTCAACATAGGCATCCTTTAATCATTTAAGGAAAATAATCTTATGGAACTAGCTGCAGAATCTCCAAGATTTCTCTACAACTTTGCAGATAGGAAACAAAATAGAACCCTTGGATGGAATCTCAGGGCCCCTTAGGATATAGCTCTTGCTGGGATATAAAATGCATGCATACAGTACTGAGATAAAAACAATGTCGCAAGTAGTGGCGCTTGGAGTCATCAAGCCCTGTGAGGAGAAAAGGTGGTACCCCTGCTTGTCCCTGCAAATGTATGGCCTGATGCATCTTTGAAGACTGCAGGATGGCAGCAGTCTACTCCTGTGAGTTTAGCAGCCTGATATGCAAACAGGCAATGTAGGTTGCAATCCTATTTTCTAATAAGAAATAAATCCTCTTGGTCACAGTAGGATTTGCTGCTAAGCACACGTGCAGAAGCTCAGTCTACAAGTTTCCCCCACAGAGCCATGCCATGAATTGCTTCATATATTTAATTCCTGCATGTCAGGCTGTGTTAAAAGACACTAGGAAAAAATGGGGGGAAGTGGCTCCGCCTACCGTTGGCTCCATCTGTCAGGATCCCTGGCTCCGCCTACCATTTGCCATCCTACCTTCTCTCCCACCAAGCCCAAGCTGCTACTCGTGATGGCCACCAAATTAAACAGCTTTGAAAATGGATTAGACAGATTTGTGGAAGATAAGGTTATCAATGACTAGTAGGAATGATGGTTTTATCTAAGCTCCAGGAGAAACAACATGCTTCTGAATACCAGTTGTTGAGGAAGGTGAGCAGCAAAATGCCATTTCACTTAGGTCCTTGTGGGCTTTCCTTGGGAATCAGGTTGACAACTTTGGGAACAGAACACAGATGCGACTTTTAGTGTGATCTACCAGAGCTCTCCCTATTTTATATATATAAACCCTTTGCCAATTGCTTCAGCTACATCAGGTCTATTGACCTTAGCCAAACCACACTCTTAAGTGGGAATGGTTTTCTTTCTTTATTGTCTGTCTTTGTGGACCTCAGAATAATATTAATATGCGAACTCAGTAGCAAGATTAATGGAATTTAACATTTTACAATAATATTTTTGTGAATAGCTTTCCCTTACTCTGAAGCTCCAACAAAAACAACATGCAATTGAATGTCCCTTAGTCTCTGTTTCAAAGTTTTGCTGAAACAATGATTAGCCACAAAGAATCTAAAAAATGCACAGGTGTTCAAAGCTTTTATGAAGAACCAGCTTTCCCCATCCACATTACAGTAAGCAATGGAATAAGTGTCAGACTCATAATAAGAGACACTCTCCCCCCCCCCCCAAAGGACATATTAGGTATTCTACAGAATGTTCTCCTCCCACACAACAAACAGGTATTCATACCCTATCTATTGTTTCCACTAACCTTGCCATAGATAAGATAACAATATTCCAAACTTATTATGAGATAGGCTTTTCATGTGAAATTGTCATGTATTTTGTCCTTACACTTGGGAAATTACTTTTGGGGGTAAACATAAAGGGACCTAAATGAAGCAAAGAAGATTAATAAACTTTAAATGTCAAAAAGCATTTATGAATGAATTCAAAGCAGTTCTCAAAATGCTATCCCATTTCAAATGTCAGTACAATGAATAAGGCTTCATCCTCCAGAATAGGTTGAGGTCAATGGTTGGCAAGGGTAGTTTAAAAAAAATCTTCCATAGAGAAGGAGGAGAATATGAGTACTGTCCATGAAATAAAAGCCAGCCAAGATGGTAGCTTCTGCAGCTACAAGAAAAGCTTATTGACATTACCTTGGTCCTCCTCCAACTGGTCCCCGGTGTACTGGTTTACAAAGATATTGTGTGATTTTCAGGAAGAAAATCGAATTGCATAGGAATGCTGGGTTTATTTCATAGTTAGTTTTTATAAGGGGCACTGCTAATTGCATGCACATATTACTTCCTTGTCAAACTATGTACTCCTAATTACTGTGTAATATATGGCAGCAGTTAAAGCCAAGATACTGAATTCAGATCAAAATGTGGTCAAGCATACATTTTATAACTTTTTTGGGGATCTGCCACTGACAGAGTTCAGCTTCCCCGAAGGCACAGTCTTGGGATTTTTGTAGACCCTTCACTGCACATTGCAACTGTGCCAAATACACTTTCACCAAATTCATCTTGTAAGAAACTGTCACCTTCTGAACCAGGAAGTTTTCATGATCTGTTCTTTAGTATGAATACACAATGAGACATGGCAACAGAATGGAAGTCAAACTTCCAACACTCCTACATTGCTTCATGCAAATATTCTGTGTATGATTTTAACACTGTATATTTTGTGTTTGTCTGTCTACTCCTTTTTGAAAAAAGATGGGATTGCATGGATGGTGTGTGCTTCCCTTCAAAACTATGCACATTGGTACAGCATGGAATCTATACCATAAGGCCTTTAATTCCTGCTTGTTCAGCCTTAAATTTACAGTGATGCACTCTACACAGGAAAGATTGAAAGTGGTTCACCGAATGAAAGGGGAGAACACCAGAAACACCTGGTGTTCCAGGGTCTGCAGGGGCTTTTTGAAACCCTGAGGCAGAAATTAATTAGAAACCATTACTCTATGGTATAAAACCCTTAAGGCATGTAAGTCAAGGCTGCCTCCTTCCATTGTGACCTATCATACTTCAGTGCGTGTCAGTAACTCACCTACCCTGCATTTTTCAAATGCTGAGGAGCTGTCCATGGACTCTGCAAGAAGTGAAGCTTTCCAAAATATGGTCTGCAGAACAGATTGTTGTTGTTAAAAGCACAGCAGTGGAGGGTTATTATTTTTTAAGTTAAAATATTCATTTCAGTTTTATATATAAAAAATTTACGTTGCTCTGCTTTAACAAAACCCAAAACCCAGAGCCCTTCAGAACTATGTAGACAGCCTCAAACTTAGAAGTTTGAAGCTTCTAAGAAAAGGCAGGTGATGCTACAAAGTTTTAAAAAAATGTATAGGCAAGAGTATACCCCACTCAGCTACCTCTTAATTATTTTAGGGTATGAAGAGAAACAAAGACAATCTACCACTCTCCAACATCATAATAAAAGTTAATCCTTTTTACTTTCATTCACAAAAGGTTCCTGGTCCTATTTGGAAGACTTAATCTACTCTGGAGGGGTTCTGTGCCTGCAAATTTCATCCACTTTGGCAAAAAGCATGTTATAGCTATTTTTAGATTTCCCCATTATAGTAAATGGGGAACCACAACAGTTCATTTTATACAGGTGAGCTGAGAACCTCATCAACGCTATTTTCTAGAAAAAGAGGTGCCGGAACTCACCACGAACGCCTCCCTTGTTCTCTTATAATGGCAATGGAGCCCACCTGAGAGGTGCCGGAACTGAGTTCCTGTGAGTTCCAGTTGGGGGGAAAAGGCATGGGAATCGTTCAGAGGAGAGAACATGGAGAAAGGGATCAGAATATTTAAAAACACACAGATACAACCTAAAGCAGGCATAGGCAAACTCCGGCCCTCCAGAAGTTTGGGATTACAATTCCCATCATCCTTAGCTAACAGGAACAGTGGTCAGGGATGATGGGAATTGTAGTCCCAAACATCTGGGGACCGGAGTTTGCCTATGCCTGAGCTAAAGATTGGAGCCCATAAACAACAAATGAACAAATGTGATATTTAACCGGATGGGGGACCACCACCACCACCAAATTCCCTGTTTCCTCAAATGCCCACCTAGTTAGCTGTTACTGAACTCTCATGAATGTACAGATCAAGGAAGGGCCAGGTGTGGATTATTCACAGCCAGTTTCATCTGCTGTGAAAGAAGCAGCGTGTAGCATTTTCCAGATAGTACCCATCACATTATTAAAGTGAAATTGGAATTGGTACACCGAAGCAAGCATGGAAACACAATCCATGGCAGTATTCTCCCACAGCCATAAGGGTATGAATTGCATGATGCTTTGTAATCATAGCTTTGAAAATTAACACTACCCAATAAAACTGACTGAATCTGGACAATTTTTCTTACTTACGCTTTATTCCTTCTTTGTACAAAGCTTAATTTGCTTTATTTCTGAATGCACAAATGACAATTTTATATATTTTTGGAGGAAACAATACAGATATTTAAAAATGTGGACTCTTTCCAGAAGCATTTTTCTTGGTCAGAACCACTGACCGGGTTTGTGCCATTTTAAAAATACATGAAACCAAGGGAAGCCAGGCAAAATTATATGGTTTAGCAAAGAGCATGTTTCAAAAGAAGAATTAATAGTTAGGTCCCAAAGACTGGTTTTTAACAGGTAACCCCCTTATTTGGCTTCACTATATAAACAAGAATGTGGTTGATTAAAATATCAGTCTTGATACTATGTTAAGCATTCATTTAACGCTGTAGTTCAGGTGGTTAGGCAGCAATGCTATTTTAGCTAAATAGCACAGCAAAAAATATTCACTTTCCCTTACATTCAAAAGAGCTAGTTTTAGACTTGAAAACAATCACTAAGTGGAGTACATGGGAATCATGTATTTGCAGTGGCTATATATGATTCTCATCTATAAATAAAAAGCTGGCTTTATAATTTAAAAGTACAAATTAAATGCTGCATTGCCGCAACAACAAGTGCATACAACCATTGTTAAAGCTGTATTTCCATGCGTCATGACCACCAGAATATAATCCAGCCCCCCCCCCCCGCCAGAATTACTTTGAATATTCCTTTTTTTAAAAAAAAATTCTAATCAAGAATTGTTTGTTTGTAGTCTTTGTTTGTAGATTTAAAATGAATAAAGTCTCCAAGTCGTGAAGATCGCATCAAGTTTTTATGGCTTTATAATCATCGAAGGCATTCAAGGTCCAAGAAGGAATGACGTGTCCAGGAATCTTTAGTCACTCGGTATTTCTTTGAAGAAGCTGATCCAGCAATTGCTACAATAAAACAAAAATAAAAGCAGCCTTTAAGTTACAACGCCATGCCTTCCATCTCCTACTCCTCAACTTGGAAGTGATGTCATCAGTGACTGTTAAGAGAACAACAGAACTGAGCCAGTCTCATCTGGGAAGACACAGAGGCACGACTTGCTTTCTGTGCTGCGTCCAAAGCCTTGGCCTTTGAACCCCACTCTAGAAACATCAGGTGGGAGCAATATCTGTTTCAGTATTAACGCTGTGAGGCCTTTCATACTATGCTTAACCTGCATATATGTTTCAGTTACAGATAGGTAGCCGTGTTGGTCTGCCATAGTCAAAATAAAAAAAAATCCTTCCTGTAGCACCTTAAAGACCAACTAAGTTAGTTCTTGGTATAAGCTTTCGTGTGCATGCACACTTCTTCAGATACACTGAAACAGAAGTTGCCAGATCCTTCTATATAGTGAGAAGGTGGGGAGGGGTACTACTCAGAAGGGTGGTGGGAATTGGAGATTGGCAGATAGCTGAGATGAGCCTGTTGACGACTCTTCTGTTTCAGTGTATCTGAAGAAGTGTGCATGCACACGAAAGCTTATACCAAGAACTAACTTAGTTGGTCTTTAAGGTGCTACAGGAAGGAATTTTTTTTATTCTGCATATATGTGTAAATAAAGCCATATATCCCAAAGACACCACTTTCTCTGGTGACCTTCATTCCAAGGAAACCGAATTTTGATGTATGTGTTGGCATCCCTGAAGTTTCTCATAAACTGGGGTGAGCAAAACAGTACTGTTTTCCAACACATGGAAAAAAAATCTGGGGTGCACCAATAGATACCGTATTGACCCCAATATAAGCCGAACCCAAATATAAGCTGCACCTTTAAAATTCGGGGGAGGGGGGAGAAAAAAAGACAATTCCCGAATATTAGCCGTTCCCTTAAAATTCCTCAGGCACTCATACCCGTTCTGTTTTACCATATGTCTGTTTCAGCAGCGTTGTCGTAAAAGCCAGTTTTTGTAAGGTTGTGAATTTAAGCTGCACTTTAACTTTTCACAGTTGGAATTTGGTGGAAAAGTGAGGCTTATATTCAGTCCAGTACAGTACATCTATCCGCACAAATGCATTACACACACACACACACACACACACACACACACACACACACACATAGATACATCGCCAGGCAAAGCAGCACTACTGCTATCACAACGCTTTGAAAACTTGCAACAGGATTTTAAAATATGGGAATAGGGAATACTGGGTTTCCTACTGCAGAGGTGGCTAACCTGTGACCCTTCTGATGTTACTAGACTCCTACCATCTATGACTATTGGCTGTGCTTCTGGGGGCTGTTTGAAGTTGAAGTCCAACAACAAATGGAGGGTCACAGACTAGCCACCCTTGCTCTACAGGGTGGTACTGAAGGTGTACAACAGGTATGCGATTTTGGGATGACAGAATGGAGAAAGAAACTCTGCATCAATGAGTATTGTGTTCACTTCACTGGAGAATCATTACCTTTTTGAACACTTCAACACGCAGTCTGTTGCTCTGTATGATTACCCGTTTCTGTTTCTCTTCTTGTTTCTTCTTCACTTCAGGCAGATTATTATAAATCCTGGAACATATTAAAAATATGCTAAGTGTCAAAAACTTGTTTTCTGAGCCTTTGAAAGAAAGGAAAGAAAGGTGTATGGGAAGAAGGCAGGGGCAGGGTAACATGTGCCCCTTCAGCTGATGTTTCGCTCCATCTTCCATTAACATGATCAATAGCCAAGGATAGTTCAACAACATCTGGAGATCCACAGATTCCCCATCCGAGCTCTAAAGTGTGCAGGCTTTTAAGTACATCATTATTGTGGGCCTAGTCACAGCGCCCCAGTGTGAAGGCAATAGGTATGGAGTAAAGGAACAATTTGGACAGGATCATGATCTGAGATCATCATTGGCCACAACTTTATTGATTACAGATGTAGGTAGACTTTGGCTCAGGCATTGGATGTATATCCATTTCAGCCTCCTGTTGAAGGGCTGAAATTTTTAACAGTGTTGTGCCAAGGATTGTGGCCTCCCAAAAGATGCTAATCTACTGTGACCAGCCTGCCCTACACATGGTTTCTGGACAGAAACTTCCACATAGACCCTTCTTAGGTCGGTGTGATGCACCACTTCATCCAAACCTTGATGATTATGATTCCATCCAATGTTTTACCCACCCAAAGTTGTGACATTTTGCTATGAGAAACATAAAAACTCCCAATGGGCCCAATCTGTTTGCAGGCAAATTCCTTCCCAGCTCCGAATATGGCAACCATTTGGAAACCATAGCAAAGTCCGTCACAGAGTGCACAGGAAGGAAAATATGGTTAAGACAAAATTAACACAAAGTAGCCTGGAGGGAGGGAGGGAGGGATTCCTCTTCGGCTGATGGACTGCAAACTCTAGGCGCAGACAGCTTTTATCCTCAGTGGGTGGACCAGGCTCTGCTCATTCGGTGCCCATGATTGGGCAATTGAACTTTTGATTTGGCAGGCTATCTTGCCCTGCAATGTGGTTGGCCGGGGAATTTAGAATGGCTAAAGGTGTTAGATTACCCTAATCCATCTGTGCAAATCAAGATAAATGTCATTGGGAGCAATCTGTGAAGCCCTTGAAAGGGCACATATATAGCTATGGAAGCAACAGTATAAGCCCCCTGGCAATGCTCTGCAGCTGCGGAGACTCATTTCTCCTAAGTATCCTTCATTTGCCTAAGGCCTTCCAGTATTTCTTCCACTGCATTTTGGAAGGATAACTTTGGATTGCAATAGTGTTTGGGTGTGGGGAACCCAGGCTGAGCTGAAATCCCTGCTCACTCATGAAACTTTCTGAGAGCCAAACGAGATGTAGTGCTAAATGTGTTGTTAGAAACCATGTCAATGAATTTTTTCTACAATTAAAAGCAGGCATGCTTTTAGGACTGCAGTGCATAGGGAAAGGAGGTGCAACCCTTGTGTCCCCATCTGAAATTCTGATATATACACCCCATGGCAATAAGTATACAGGGGAAAAAACCCTTCCATTGTAGATTTTTCCAAGGCTCATAGTCCTCTGTGTGTATGTTTGTGTGTGTGTGTGTGTGTGTGTGTGTGTGTGTGTAGGGTTGTGTGATTTCCCTTTGTGCAGATGTGATTTTTAATTAAGCATTTAGCTTCATGTCTAATTTGCCCCGAGCCTCCTTAAGAAAGTCACAATTTGGCAGCATAACATATCTCACCGGGTTGTTGTAAAGATAAAAAGAAATATTGTAAAGTGCTGGAACGTGCTATTGGATTTTTTAGACACAAACTCTCTAATTATATATAGATACAAAAGCAAATGTGCAGTTTCCTAGGATCCATAAAACTCTAGCGTGACCAAGAAACATAGCCGCAGTTATGTCGACAGAAGCAAGCTGGATTCTTAATGGTCCCCACTAAGTTTTGAAAAATAAAAAGGAAACTGACTGCAACCAACATGCACGACACTTGGAGAAAGTTTAGATTGGTGCCTCTGAATGTGCATCTTTGCTTTTCCAACTGTATGAAAATCTGCCATTCACTCATACAGGAAAAAGTAAAGTGCAGCACTCCAAGAACCCAGGGCCAGTGACAAATGGGCACTAAGGAACAGATTTTAGGGGTTTAGAAGCCACCAGGGACCAAAGACTTTTAGCTTTCTTTAAATAAAAAAGTTAGTCAACCAGAGATTTCTGAAGTAAGTTAGAGCACAAAACATGAAGGCAGCATTAAAGCTTCTGCACTCAGCAGGCAGCACAATTGCTAAGGCACTTAAAATACTGTTGCTAAGCAATCAGAGGATGGAATGTTGACCCTTCCCACCTGGGACGCAAGGATTTTTTTTTTTTTAAAAAAAATCAAGGCTGGTAAAATGATTTTGTGTATATATGTTTTGAATAGAATTGTGAAGATGCACATATTTGTTGTATATTTGCACCTAGACTTCCCCCCAGGAGCTCAAGGTTGTGTACAATTTGTCTTCCCCTTCCTCCTTTTATCTTCACATCAGCTCTGTGATGCAGGCTAGGTTGTGCCTTGGTAGTTCACACATCAATGTTGCGAAATTGCACATACACAAGAGTTATTTTTTGCTTGTTTTTAATTATCAAGGTTGGCAAACTTTTTGTATGTTTGTTTGGATATTTTGCTGTACTGTAAATGTCAGCACTATGAAACACTGCAGTTAAAACAAGGAGGCTGCTTTTCTGGATTTCTTTAGATGATCTGTGAATGACATTGCACAAGAAAAGCCCAAGCCAATGGCAAATAGCTTCCTGTTCTCACAATGGCCAATCAGATGCCTGTGAGAAGCCTGCAAGTAGGTTCTGTGTGCAATAGCACTCTCCCCTGCCTATGGTTTCAAGCGACAAGTCTTCTATGAATTTGTTTTATTCTCTTTTAAAGCCAAGTTGGTTGTCATCACTACCTGTACAGGGAAGTTCTCAATGTTTGATGCTTTATTTTTTATATATATATTTTGTTGGGAGCTGCCCAGAGTGGCCGGGGCAAGGTTAAGCAGGGTAGTGGTGTTGTTAGGGACCCAATCCACAGACATTGGACCATGCCCAGAAAGTGCTGTTGGCATCCCTCCTGGGAGAACCCATTGCAGTACCAGTATATTCTCCTGTATAGTTTTCAGTACACACATGATACATCTTTTAATTATTTTTTTAAAAAAAACCTTCCATGAAAGATATTTCCACATTAATGCAGTGCATGGAATTCACTCGAAAATGCATTTGTCAATAACATGGGGTTAGAATCCGAAACAGCTGCAGCAACTTTCCAACTATTTCTGCAGAAAGCACTAGATCAATTTGAAGGGCCTGCTCACCAAAAGGCAAACTAGACAACTTGCCTGTTGTCAGGGCAATATCCCAGAAACTGCAAGAGTCTCATTCCAGAGCCTTTTGATCTCCATCAGCTGCAAACTCAACAATTTATTGCGCTACTGTTATGCTACTCAGAATAAAACAAAACGTGGGGTGTGTGATCTTACTTCATTAGCTCACCCTATCAATTCGAGAACTCATAATCCCTCATTGCTGCAAGCAGAAGGGAGATAATATTTCAGAATGGAAGATGCTCCCTACCTTTTTGATCGCATGTGCATCTCCTTCTCTGAAATGAACCGTTCTTTTGGCTTGAACAGGTTATCTAACAATTGGAAAACAGAGGTTAAATTGCACAGGTTGATTTGCTTCTTGTACATGGAATGAGTTTAACATATGAATCCAAGGTAGGGCCGTAGCTCAGAGGTAGAGCATCAGTGCCTTGCAGGAAGTAAGCCCTTGGTTCATTCCCCAGCATCTCCAGGTATGACTGTAAATGTCCTCTGCCTGACAATCTCGAGAGCTACTGCCAGTCAGAGCTAAGTGGACCAATAGTCTGGCTCCATATAAGAGGGCTTTCTATGTTCACACACTACCAGAGCTAAGCTGTGCCTGCCAAGCTTAAGACAGCTGTCTGACTCTGCATGTTGATAAGTGCAATAATCCCACTGCAGCTACTCCTGTGAAAGCCGTGTCTGTTTACTGCTGTGACTTTTCATAGACCTTCTTCATTCATATTTAAAGGGGGTTGGAAGGGGATTGCTGTTTCTTTAAAAGATCAAAAAACATCTCTGCCCTAGCTCCTAGCTGCTCCATCACTTCAAGCACATTTCTTGGCATTCCCTCACTTGTGCTCTTGTTTTGTTGTAAAATATAGACACCCTCACCTTATTTTAGTTGTAATGTGAGTGTGGAGGACTTGGTAGGGAAGCTGGCAGGTCAAATCACATGCAAGTTGAGGGTCCAGGGTCTTGGACTAGATGACCCTCAGGACCCAACTCTACAGTTATGTAACCCAATGATTCTAAGGAACACGGGACATGATAGATGTGGTTAGCCCATTTTAACCTCAAGGGGTGCAAGCTTCTCCCATTCTGGGTGGCTTGTGGCTTAGTTAAGGTCTATAAGCTGATCTATGGTGAGTTTGAAGCCACCAGATAGTGTTATCTTCTGTTGCTTTGCATGGGTTTAGTTGTATGTTTTCTTTTAAGTTTTTTGTTTTGTTTTGTGTAAATAGTTATCCACTGTAAGCCACTTTGACCATGTAGAGAAGCAGCCTGTGCACATCATCTTCATCTAAAAGCTTGGGAAGAGGAGTGTTTAAACATGACTGTTGCTGCATCCTTGATGTTTTTGGATCTCCTAGAGTGATACATATCCCTGGCCCTCCAGGCGTCTCATCCCACACAGCTACTCTGCTGATCTTCCTCTGTGCTTGAAGAGCTAGCGGGGCAAAATCATCGAGTGTGCAACAATCACACCCTGGCTTTTGTCTCTCCTGACTGCTAATTCTGCATTAGCATCAACCAAGAGATGGCTAAGCCAGAGAGATTGTCATCCCTACCCCACCCATATCAGGAATTTTGGACTATAATATCAGAGAGTGATGATATCGTACATTTATACAAGAAACATGAATATGTTTAAAGGGGTGGGGAAGGAATGGCTGTGTTAGGACTTGAGCTTATGTATTGAATTAGGGTGGAGGGAGCCATACCAAAAGGTTGGCTTTGTCACACAAAAAAAAATGATGCTATTGTATCAGAGAAGAACCTAACATACATACTGAACTATAAGACAGTGGACTGGGTTATCCCCCCTACTGCCTCAGAATTCCATGAATCAACATGGCTATTGATTCTAAACAATGCTCTATATTGCTGAAAAACTAAGAGTGCCTTTGAAGACATTCTCTGGCTATGATGCTGTGCAAGAATTTTACTTGTGAGTATTTGGAGGTCCACAGGACCATCTCCAAAAATTAAACCCAGGACTGTTTCAAGAAGCCATTGTGGCAAGGAGACCCATGAGTCCCACGGTCATGCACTAATTTGTAGCAAATTAAAGTTGTTTCAGTGAGACTTGTTTCCAAATAAATATGCTTAGAACTGCAGCCATTCATTCTGCACCTGTTTATATTTACGCTGAAGTTCCATTAAGTTTAATGGAGCTGACTCCTAGGTATGTGTGGAGGAACGCTATGTTTATTACAGTCTGTTTTCATTTTGCGCTCTGGAAAAGATTTCAGCGACCTCTGATGCTATCAGAATGCAACTGTTGAGGTTCAAGGCCTTGTGCTATCACTATGTTTGCAAGCCTGTTTACTAGTAGTGACAGGTTCTGAAAGGGAGAGGGAAAGCCAATGGCTTTTAGTATTTATAGATGGGTCTTAGATTAGATAAATTCATTTTGATTCGCCAGGGGAACAGCAGACTCTGATTGGCTGGAGGTTCTAGGAAGAAAGGGCAGTTAATTGTAAGTGGCATAAGAAAAAGAAAAATCAGCTGGGAAAGCTGATGATAGAGGTGTGAGGCAAGGCCAGAAGAAAACCAGGGACAGCTGAAACTTGAATTTTAAAGCTATTCCTTGCTGGTGTGGTAACAATACTTGCCTGTACATACAGGTTTTTATATCAGCTAAACTGTCCCAGACCCTCTAAGTGTCCCTATTTTCCAGGGACAGTCCTGGATTTACAGAAGACATCCCAGTTTCTGATTTGATCCCAGAATGTCCCGCTTTTCCTTAGGATGTCCCTATTTTCATCAGAGAAATGTTGGAGGGTATGGAGTTATGTGACATCCAAGCCAAGGACATAAGTAACTATACATTGGATAGCAGCCCTGTATAGGGACGTTTTTAAATGTTTTATTATGTTTTTATATATATGTTGGAAGCTGCCCAGAGTGGCTGGGGCAGCCCAATCAGCTGGGCGGAGAAATGTTGGAAGATATGCTGTCCAGGCACCCAGAAGTACGATGGGGTCAGCTTTAGTGTCAGAAGAAGATTGTAACTTGCAGCTGGACACAACCACTTTGTCCCCCCGCCCCCTTTTCTGGTCCTTTTAGCTGCTGTGCTGAGCTAAGCCAAAATCTGACAGTGACTCTAGAGTCCTTAGAAACTGCCATTAAGTATATTGTATGTACAAAATATCTCTTTAATAAACATTTAACAGTTCATTAAATCTCCAATGTTGGGTGTTGTTCTCACATCTAAGCCTATTATACCCTCCAACACTCCTCAGGAAACAGGGGCATTCTACTGATGTACAACAGAAGCTCCCTATTTTCTGAGGAGGGGTTCTGAAAGCATTCTAAAGGAATGGGTGGCAGCAGAAAAGGATCACACTGGAGAAACTCTGAGTTATTGGAGCAGACCCTGAAATAGAAATACAGTGGTACCTCGGGTTAAGAACTTAATTCGTTCTGGAGGTCCGTTCTTAGCCTGAGGTACCACTTTAGCTAATGGGGCCTCCTGCTGCTGCCATGCCACAGTGGCACAATTTCTGTTGTCATCCTCAAGCAAAGTTCTTAACCCGAGGTACTATTTCTGAGTTAGCAGAGTCTGTAACCTGAAGTGTCTGTAACCCGAGGTACCACTGTATTGAAGAAGAATAAATATCTATACCATATTTAGGAAAAAGTGAGGACCAAGAGAATAGTTTTCCTTATAGTATGTGTGCATAGAATTGAAACCATGAAACTGATACCCATGCTCACTTACTCAGGAGTAAACCGCGTTGAGTAGTACTTCTGAGTAGCTATGTACAGAATTGTGCTCCATGGCTGTAATATTTATGCAAAGTTAGCTGGGTGCAAGCCCCAGTGAGCACGGTGAGGGCTTATTTCCAAGTAAATATAGGCTGTAATCCTAAACAAACCTACTTAGAAATGTTCCAGTCAGCTTAGTGGGAATCTGCTTCTTAGTAAACAAAAACAAAAAAGAGGCTCTGATCCTAAATAGACTTAAGTCTTGCTCAGAAGGAATTGCTAAACAAATTAAAACAAATAGAGGCTGAATTGCACTTACTTAGAAGTAAGTCTCCCCAATTATTTAGAAGTCCTGTTGAAATCAGTGGATGTACTTAGGTTTAGATTACAAAAGTGCCACCTCTTGCTTCCTTTCTTTTGAGACATACTGGGGGCGGGGGGGCGGGTGGTGTGTGTATTAAAGATAGTAAGACACCGCAGAGCTCCTTAGTTTGATACAGATGTCAACTCAGCACCCGCTGCCCTGAATACAGATCTTCTCTTGGCAGGTTCTGTTCCTAGCTTTTAAAGTCACCATATGTGTTTCATGGATATTTATGGAGGTTGCTCCAGGCAACCAGTGAATTCAGGCATTTAAAGGAACCACACCTAGTATCTCAATTACATTCCTGGGGGAAAGGGGAAAGATGGCTTTCAGGGTGCTTCCAGATGGGGACTTAATATTGCAAACATGTCATTCAGATAATGCAAACAGGTTATTTGCAATAGGTTTAAAAAATAAAATAAAATAAATCTTATCAGATTTTCTGCAGAAAGGATAGATTTGGGTTAAATTGGGAAGGGGGAATATTGGTCGGCATTTTGATGCCAATGATGCCGCATTTGTTTAAGGACAGTAGTACCATTTATGCAAGTCAACATACAACATTCCCCATCCCATACTGATACTGTTTTAAGATAAGGGAAAGAACGGAATAAGCAAATATTTCCCCCCATGTTTTTCAAATACTTTTTTTAAAAAAACAAAACCACCATGTGGATATTTTTGATTACAAAACTTCCCTATTATACTTAAGCAACTGTAACAGACTGTGGGAGAAACTCTCAAATGCTGCTATAGACCGTAGACTATTATTATTATTCTGTGAACTATAATAGAGCCCTCCACTCTATATGTTGTGGGATTTCAGTACCCATAATCCCTGACCATTGGCTGGGACTGACGGGAGTTGGAGTCCCACAACATCTTGAGGGCCATCCTTGTGTTAGGGATCACACAAGGAGAGGAGGGGATTTAGGAAGTGATGAAATTCCTTTCGGAAAACACAGCCAGCTATGTGTGACAACATATTAACTGTCCTAAGGCTTCTATCAACAAGTAAAAAAAACCCCACACACAATATCCATTCCTGTAGTATTTCACTTAAATTTCAGGAGGTGGTTAAAAAAATTATATAGAACACTAAGTTAAAATCATAACTGATTACACAAGAGGAAGTATATTAATAGCACTTTCAAAGGAAAAACATGTATGCACTGCATGAACATTACTTTAGGCTGCTTTCAGGTTACATATTTATTGAGCACTCATCCTGATTTGTTTGCACAAAGATTGCAGGAAAGTTGTATGACATTAGCTGCTTGTTGAACATTCACTCAGATCCGTTTGCGAGGAGGTTAGATGACACCAGCTCAAGCATTTGTTAACCCATATTTCCCAGTGCATTTACCCATCACCTTTGTTATCACATAAATCCTGGGGTTTGGGGGGAGCAGCACCAAATCCATTTTAATTCTGTGACTTGAGCATGCCAGTATGTATTTGCATCCCAACCAAAAGACAAAAACAGTCTGGAAGCATCCTTAGTCAATAACAACAAGCAGCTAAAGGCAGATCCAGCTGGAATTCTGTCCCTGCTGTATTTCAGAGATGACAAAAACCAGACAATTATAAACAGAAGAGTGATCAATAGGGCAACTGAGAGCTGCACTAACACTCTGAGAAAAACCAGTGACACGTGAAGCAGGCAATGCAAAGAGTGTAAGAGTCATCCCTTAGGAAATGACATTTGTAAGATTATTACAAGGTTTCTATGAACATAAAGTAAAAAGTAATCTGAGGGGACTAGAGAAAAACAGCTCAAAAGTTGACAGCTTAAGAGAGACTCAGGTAGGAGGCATAAAAAGGCAACATGTAAATAGAATGAAGTTAATCCATGTTTTATTCAAATCTTTTAACCCTGCTGGGATTCTGGATTTTATCAAATATCCTGCACAGCAGTAATTTATTTGTGACAATCCCCTAGTGAGACAAGGAAGCTCCACCAAGATCTTAGGGCAGGAGACCAAAATAAATAGCTAATCTTCGTAATGTATTTTAACAAATGCAAATGCTGGCCCCAAAGAACGGAGATGAATGAGGAGCAAAACACATTTGCTAGTTGGAAAGCCACTTAAAGCCACAGGGAAGGCAGGCTGGGAAAAGAGGGGGAAAAGGAATAAGTTGGATTCCTGCCTACAAATAAAATTGCTGATGCACAGAAGTGAAGACTGAGCTTAATTTCCAACAGAAGAGCTGGTTGTGGTTGAAGCATGCCTGGGAGTTGCACTCTTTGACCTGGGGTTCTTTCCAGACCTGTCACAATTCTGCAGGAGATTCAACTGCATACCAGCAAACTTAGGCTTGCACAATTAAAGTGGATTAAAGTGCTCTGATGCAACAAAGCCACTTAAAAACAACCAGACTTTATGCACGAAGGAAAGTGATGGGGACATGCACTGGAAAGTGTGGGATAGCAATGGATTGGCAGGCAGTTGTAAAACCTCCAAGCCGATAAATCAGGGTGAATACTCAATAAACAGTGGAAGTTGTAGAACATCTGTGAAAGCTCAATAAAGAAGTCATCTGCAGACACCCTTTGTAGCCCTTCCTGCTCATGTTAAATATGTAGGGAATGGTTGCAGTTATTCAGTAGTGCCACTTGCAAATGCTCAGCGGCATTCTCTTTTGTATTGTCACTTTCCTGGTCCCAAAGCTCAGACTTTAAATTGGAAATGGTAGACCCTGGAACGAATTAAGCTCTGCAAACACCATGGCTTCCCTGTTTTCAAGGGTAATATTATTTGCTTGGAAATGGGACCCCAGTTATCACCAGAAGTAAATCCCATTTTTAAAGGATGAAAATTCAAATGCACTGGGGCCTGGCTTGAAACAGGACAAGAATTTTCAGATACAAAATACACTTCAGCATACTTTGAAGAAGCTACAAATTAACTCCTTTAAAAAGATTTCAGGAGTTCCACATGGTAAGCCCCAAGAATTGTGATTTGGAGCATCTTTCGGGTCAGTGAAGAGTTCTCAAGCCATTAGCTGCCCTTGCCATCCCAGACTGGAAGACCTATTGAAGATTTGTTGTCGCCTAGGCAACAACGGCTTTGATGCTCTTCAGTTTGTTTCTGGTTTTGTTCCTCATTCACTGAGTATTGGTTTGATGCCCACCAACCCAGGCACAAATGTTGGAGGCAAGGAGAGAACTGGAAGCCAACAGCTATCTCCAACTCAGCTTTGTCCTGGACTAAATGCAACTATTGAGATAGAAGGTACATACACTTAAAATCTACAAGCAGCCTGTAAAACATGAAAACAGTTATTGACATGCCCCCTTCCCAGGTGAAAGCATAGAGCAAAGCAGCACATGCTAAATTCACATTAGGTAAGCAGTCCAAAAGTTGTAACAAAAAGGAATGTGAGGATGTTTCCTAAACAGTTTCAAACTTTTTAAAAGCTGTGTTTGGAAGGAAAAAGTACAGAAGATATTAAGGTAGCTAAAGACATAATCCTGGTTGTAGTACAGTGGGGCTCAAAGAGTAAACATGTTGTAGGATTACACTGCAAGAAACACAGGGCAAAACTATTAAAAAGACAGGAAAATGGCAATATCAAAGAAGATGGGAAGCCCAAGATGTACACGCATTAACCATGGAAGAGGATTGTTTATTGTGGAAAGACAAGCAAAGAAAAACTGTCTGGATAGAGGCAAAAATATAGAAACAAACATGTAGAAAACTGTAATGTGTGCCTATGAATGAAGCTGCAGACCCAAGCCATAGGATTTAAGTATTCTATAAATGAAATTAATGGGTCCCCTCCACGGTAAAAGGTAAAGGGACCCCTGACCATTAGGTCCAGTCATGGACGACTCTGGGGTTGCAGCGCTCATCTCGCTTTATTGGCCGAGGAAGCCGACGTACAGCTTCTGGGTCATGTGGCCAGCATGGCGAACCAGAGCAGTGCACGGAAATGCCGTTTACCTTCCCACTGGAGCAGTACCTATTTATCTACTTGTACTTTGATGTGCTTTCGAACTGCTAGGTTGGCAGGAGCAGGGACCAAGCAACGGGAGCTCATCCCGTCACGGGGATTCGAACTGCCAACCTTCTGATCGGCAAGCCCTAGGCTCTGTGCTTTAACCCACAGCGCCACCCGTATCCCTCCACAGTGGAGAATATTATTTTGCATTTCAGGCATGTGTGAAGAATCCTTTTAGGGCTCAGTATATTCTTGCTGTCCTGTTTCCACCACTCATGTTTGAACAGGAACACTCATATTCTCTTCCTTTATCCAAGATCCCCTAAGTCCTCATGTCAATATTGGCTACTTGGGGCCCCATCAGGTCCAACCAGTATTGACAATGGTTAGGGATAATGGGACTTGTGGTTCAACATTTGGGGGGGCCACAGGTTTCCTATCCCTGTCTGAAAGAGAACAGCCTGTGGCATTTGTGTGTAAACAGTTTCAGATCCATGAAAAGTATCATAGAACTTCCAAAACTTCACAGTAGTAATTACTTGAACACACCAAGGGAGACCATCAATTCTGTTACTTCTAAATACTCATGAAAATATGGATTTCACAAGCTCACTGTAAGATAAATCAATAACAAGTCAAGAGAAATGAACAAATATTGAATGCAAAGTTGGATGGCAGCTTTATTATTCCCTATAATGTAGTCCCCCCCCCCAGTAAGGAAACAGTGTCCCTAAAAGGAGAATGGGGAAATCAGGTGTATTAACACATAAAATCACATAGACATATGTTCTTGCAAATTAAAAAACATCTAAGAGTGCTTGTGTACACTAAGATCACAAGGCTGTTCATTATGAAGATTTAAAGTACTATAAACAGCTGGTAGCCCTGTCACTGAAGTAATTACATGATGCTTTTTTGAGATTTAAATCTGGTTATTTGAACATTGTTTCTATTCAGTTCATCACAGTGGGATCTCTAATTTGTTCAATGTAGTCAACAGCAAAGTAGTCTATCTTGGACTAATTAGCCTCCTTGAAATCAAACATAAAAAATATACAAAACAAAAGGCTAGTAAAAGAATTTCAGGTTGTTTGCCACTAGAGTGCTCCTATGATGATAAAATCTTCTGCTGGCTAAACATGATAATTTTTTCTCAATTTACTTTTAGCACCTTGTGAAATCTTCTGCATGAATTACAACTGTCTCTAGTAAGAAACTCTTTAGAGAGTGGGAAGCTGAGAAGGTAAACAGGAACTGCACAGATAGATGCTGGTATTTATATGGAAAAGGATCCGGGATGTAGGCTGCTATTCTCCATAAATTAAGAGAACATTGACAAAATGGACTGTGTGATTTATGTATGATCTAATGATCCTACATTCTCAATAGATACATTGTTCCATTTACATTAAATATAGAGGGAAAGGTCTCCCAAGGCATTTGATTTTGTTTCACAGCAACCCTGAAATAAAAATAGTGGGTTTGATGGCATATCATGGAGACCACTCATTTTGACCCCAGTTTGTTGATGACCTCACGCACAGAACTTCCAGAGGAAACAATAGTCCCCATTCACTGCAGTATCAAGGAAACCACTGTATGTACAATGCAGGTGCACATGCAAAGATGTCTCCAACAGCTGCCTGCGCGCATCAGATTTCACATAAGCACAAGGAGATGCTGGCTAGAGATAAATGACTATTATATATAAATGTTTGGAACATGCTATGACATAACAGAGATGGTCAGTGCATTGGAAACCTGCCCATATTTTGTAAGACAGGTGTGCAGAGGTAGTTCCTCATTGTTTCCAGTGAGAAATTAATTACCTCTACCCATCTGGATACAAAGAAGCAGGTAGAGCATGCGGGAAATGAGTGCTTCCTGAAGGGGAAGAGATTGAGACAGGAAAGAGTTTGTCCACCATCACATCTGAGCTGCACTATAGATTATCCTCTTGTTCTCAGTAGATGCCAATCTGTGCTTTAAAAGCCCTCTGTGAGACAAAGTCGCTTTGGAAAATCTCCATCTCCATGTTCATATAATATTCTTGTAATCCAGAAAAGGCCAGCTAAAATACTGATTAAACTTCCCGTGTTCGCAATTAATTTGAAAGGTCCAAGAAGAAAGCCAACTCTGCAGACAACAGTGGGGCCAGCAGCCGGTGGTGCCAGCTCTAAATTTATTTCTGTTCCTACAAGATTTTTTTGTGTGGCTCCTCGGTTAAATGCATTGCCTTCTATCCACCACTGAAAGGTTGAGAAGAGGCCTTGGGGCAGATAGATGGATGCATATACGCCCAAACATTAATTATTCTTATTCTTATTTCTTAGATTTGTATCTATCAGAACACCTTGCTCCTTATAGAAGGGTACCATATTGGCCTGAATATAAGCCTCACTCCCCCCCCCCCCAATTCTGACCGTGAAAAGTTAAAGTGTGGCTTATTTTTGTAACCTTATGGTATGCAGCCAGGAGAGTAGGGCAAAAAGCAGTGCCTGCCCCGCCAAGGCCTGTAAGGGAGAGAGGAAGGAAGGAAGGAAGGAAGGAAGGAAGGGGAAAGGCCACCGGCAACGCGTGGCTCCCTGCCTCCCCCAGTATGCAGCCAGGAGCAGCGAGAAAGGGAGTGGCTTATATTTGGGTATTTTTTCTTCCCACCTCTCCAATTTTAAAGGTGTGGCTTATATTCGGGTGCGGCTTATATCCGGGCCAATATGGTAATTAAAAGCACTTCAATACTTTGGGCAAGATTTGGCTTTTCCTTTATAAATGAGACAGAAGATACTTTCATTGTGCTCACAACACAATAATCTCTGTGGAGAGGATACTTGAATTGGCAATGCATAAATAAACAAATTGCTTGTGTACTGTGTACGGTATATGAAACAAAATAAGAATGTACCACTGGACAAGTCACTGTAGTTACATGTTCTTGTATTTACATGAAAACCAATAAAAATTATTTGGATTAAAAAAAAGGTTTGAATATCGGCCTTCATCTGAAGATCACAGGCAGTCTACAACATAAAAATACAAAAATAAAAATCCATCCCTTCAATGGTTCACAAGCTTGTAGTGTTACACCATCTTTCACTAATAACGGAATCAAGTTCTTAGAGGATATGCTTTAACAAAGCCTTTAACGAAGTAATTGGGGAAATGGTGGAAAACATATTCCTCAGTATAAATCAGAAGGATACCTGGTGAAGAAGATACAGGCCTTTATTTTTAAAAAATGTAAATTATACAGTAAATGGAATGAGGATGTTTCCATCACCTCACTCTGTTGTGGAGGGATTTTCTGTTTTTCAAATACTGATATTACAGCTATTGTTTTGAAATAACATATAGCTCTCCAGTGACTAAGAAACCTGCAGACAAATCATACTTGGCCCTGTCCTTGAAGTTTTCCCTGAGTTGCAGTGAAAATCTACACAAGGGTTGGATACGGATAAAGACTTAAGAACAAGCTGCGTCAACACAGGGCATATTCTCTCTCTTTCCTAAATGGTTCATGCTGCTGAATAAGATTGGCCCTGTTCACATTCAAGTGCCTTCTCAGCTTCATGATCGCAAATGTTTATATCTAAAATGTCACAATTCAATACTACCAAGCTGTAGAATTTCTACAGCAGGACATTCGCTTCCAAGAACACTGGGGGAGCGAGAGGAGATTTCAGGGTTATCCTGTTCTTTTCAGCTCAGCAGGCAGAGTAGAAGTGAGATCACGAAACTATTGCCTCCCATTTACCAGACGAGTACCCACAGCTAATATAAAAGAATAATAACTATGCCAAGGGGAGGCTTACTGCATTTAAAAAAAGACACAGGACACTTTGGCGTGTTTTTTTCTTTAAAAAACCCATTCAAAATCCCAAGTTTGGGGATTCACAGAATGGAGTTAGATATGAAGAAGTATAAGACCATAAGAAGAATCTGCTAAATCAGGCCTATGGTCCAGCATCCTGCTCTCACAGCAGCTAACCACACGCCTATGGGAAGCCCAGGGCTTTTTTTCAGCCAGAACTCACTGGAATTGAGTTCTGGAACTTCTCAAGTGGGCACCATTGCCACTATAAGACAACAAGGGAGGCGTTCATGGTGAGTTCCAGCACCTCTTTTTCTAGAAATATAGCACTGGGGAAGCCCATAAGCTCCACAGCACTATGCCCAGCCACTATGAGAGCCAGTGTGGTGTAGTGGTTAAGAGCAGTGGACTTGTAATCTGGTGAACCGGGTTCGCGTCCCCACTCCTCCACATGCAGCTGCTGGGTGACCTTGGGCTAATCATACTTCTCTGAAGTCTCTCAGCCCCACTCACCTTACAGAGTGTTTGTTGTGGGGGAGGAAGGGAAAGGAGAATGTTAGCCGCTTTGAGACTCCTTAAGGGGAGTGAAAGGCGGGATATCAAATCCAAACTCTTCTTCTTCTTCTTCTGTCCAGCTGAGATTCCCAGCAACTGGTATTCAGAGGCATATTGCCTCCAACAGTGGAAGGAGAACATAGTAATTGTGGCTAGTTGCTATGGATAGCCTTGTCCTCCATGAATTTGTATGATCCTCTTTTACAGCTACCCAAGTTCATGGCTATTAATGCCTTCTGTGGGAATGAGTTCCAGAGTTTAACTATGCATTGTATAGAGAAATATTTTTATAAACTTCAGCCATATCACCTCTTACTTGCCTTTTCTTTAAACCTTCCCCCATAAATGCTATAATCTTTCCTTGCTATAATCTTTACCTTTTCCAAACTGAAAGTATTCATTATGGGGTGAGGTGACCAGAACTGTTCACAGCTTTCCAAATGTGGTCACATAATAGATTTGTGTATCAGTACTGTGATATTGGCTGTTTAATTTTCAATTCCTTTCCTAATTATCCCTTGCATGGTATCTGCCTTTTTCCACAGACGCCACACACTGGGTAGACGTCTTCACTGAGCTATCTATTATGACCCCAAGGTGTACTTCACAACCAGTTGTGTATTTGCTCTGTGAACAAAATGAGCTTCTCCCCTCAGGACAGCTTTTGTTTATGGAATTAAGCCCTTCTGTATGCAGTAAACTCTCTTTTTATGCATAGCAACTCCTTCAATGAATGGAATGAAGACTTAGGATCCTTCAAGACATATTGTAAAATGGCAACTCTAGCTCATAACTAGTTATTGAGAGATGAATGCTTTGGAGTATTACTTATCCATTTTAAGTAATCTTTTAAAAGTGTGATCTTGAGAGAGTCCACCTGAAGTGGACAGAATAGAAGAAGTTTTGAAATTGAGGTATATCAAATTACAGTTGGTGTTGGTATGTTGCCATATTTGTTAGAATCCTGAAAACTGCAGCTTTCACTTTGGGAACACAGGGGAAAGAAGAGCTTGAGGTTGAAAGGTTAGCAGTGGACATCTATGGCTTGGTCAATGAAGAAGTATTCAGTTCCATGGGCACAGTAGTGATTTGCATGTAAGAAGAACACTGAGCACTGATTCATGCCACTTCTGCATGCAGCCAGAGATGGTTTAATGAATCTTTGTCTCTTCACACAGCAGGTGCTTGAACTGCTTCTTCATTTGCTTGATAGGTATCTTTATGCACTGATGGAATAGCTGAATGAATGATTGAGTGATGGAATAACCACTGTGCTGTTGAGCCAGGTTGCAAAATGGAAGTGATAATTTCCTATCCAACAGGGCTGCAGTTACGATTATGATGAGCAGAGTGCTAAAGAAATTTATCAAATGCCTAATAGATACAGTAGTTTCTCTCATTCTGAGAACATATAAAACCTCACAAAGACTACGTTATATTTTTATGAAGATAAATTATGGAAAAAGTTTCTTGCTAGAGACATTTATAATTAATAACCATGACAGGAAGGAAACTGCTGTTGCTTGAGTAATTAATAAATGTATTTAAAACCACATTTTTATTACTCACTTTGGAAGATAAAATTTATCTTTAGTAATAGCACAATGAGAAAGTTATATTTTTTCTCTCTTTTTCCATGTGATATTTTGTTTCTGTGAAAGCATATACACTTTATGCATATGTTTTAATGTTTTGCTTTATGTTTTTATAAACCCCTTAGAGGTATTCTTCCAATCAAGTGGTGTGTGTCTTTCTCTCTCAAATTCCTTCCTTGCATAAAAATAGATTTTAGGGCCTTAGGTTTTGTATATGAGAAAGTTTGAGATGTTCTCCCATGGCAAGAGGCTTTCAAATATTGTAAGTGCTACTAAGCGAGTAATGCTCAATGGCCTTCATGCGGGTTTTAATGTGGTTCTTAAATCTGACTTTGTAGAGGGACTTTGTTTTTCAGATTTATGTTGGGCAGTACTCTTATTCACGTACAAGAACTTCTGCAGAAGCTTTTGTCTCAGTGTGGGAAGGGTTGGGTGGGCAGCTGGGTGAGAGGGGGAATTGCTCAAAGTCATGAGGAGGTATTTTGTACACTTCCAGTTGAAAGCAATTTCCCTCTCCCACAACAGCCCCTGTGCCTCACCCCTTACTGCTCTTTGGGGTGATAAGTAAGGTGACTCCCCCGATATCTACTTTTACTAAATCAGATTTTCAGCAACAGTTTATTTGACATGAAAGGTAAGTCATCTTTAGATTTTCATCAATTTGTAACTGTAGCAAAGGGCACCTTGAAACTACTTCCTTTAGGGAGTTCTCCTGCCATGTCTCATCAGTAGAGAAATGAAGATTCAGTGCCTACTTTCTCTCTTCAGTGCTGAATTACAGATGAACAAGGATTTACCAAAGTTACAAAGTCAAGCAAAAGAAGAGGGGGCGGTGTTCTTCCCTTTGCATTTACTGTAGGGGGGTATACAGTTCTTTATTAAAATTCATTTCCAAGCTTTGCAGTTGCAATATATTCTTCAGGAGCAATGTTTTTTCAGTGTCAAATTCCTATGTAGTTTGATCCACATAGGCTAAATAAATTTAGTAATAATTCAGGACTTTTTGCAATGTATGGACATACACTCTTAAATTGAAAGAAGAATACAGTGGTATTTCGAGTTACATGCGCTTCAGGTTACACACTCTGCTAACCCAGAAATAGTGCTTCAGGATAAGAACAGAAATCGGGCTCCAACGGCGCGGCGGCAGTAAGAGGCCCAATTAGCTAAAGTGGTACTGCAGGTTAAGAACAGTTTCAGGTTAAGAACGGACCTCCGGAACGAATTAAGTACTTAACCAGAGGTACCACTGTACAGGACACAGATCTCAGGATGTTCATTGGGCCTCAGATTGCAATTTTGATGTGCAACATATCTCTGGATCTGTGTATTTATCACACATGTACCCCATACTTCCACCAAGGAGTGAAAGACAGCATACACGGGTTCCATTTTATGACAGAACAACTTCATATGGGAGGGTTAGGATGAAATATAGTGATGCCCCCCCCCCAGGTCATCTTGTTTCCCTGCATCCTAACTCATGATTTTCGCCTCTGCCTCACACTATACAAGTAGACAGATTGTCATAGTTTTAATATATGGTCACTTGAGTACATAATTTCTTAGCTCGTAAGAAAGACATCTGCATTTTTACTACCAAACATTTTGCCAGCATAATGCATCTAGGCAAAAATCTTATTGCATGCTGTTACTTAATGTGATATTTTTTCCCTCTACCTCAATATAATTTTTAGTTTCTGAAGTCAAAATGCTGTAAACAGATGAAAAGTCAAAACGATGAAATTTCCAGGCAAGAAAATAAGATTAGACAAAGTTGCATTTTTAAAGAAGGTACATGGTTTTAAGTACACACACATTTGTACTTGTGGTACAAATTGTTATTATATTATAATAATCATAAATATTATGCGTACTGAGCAAAGTGTTGTACTTAGATTCAGAAAACCTGTTTCAAATCCTTGCTCAGGCAAGAGGTTTACTGGATGACCCTGGGTGAGTCTCTTAGCCTACCTCAAAGGGTGGTTGTGAGCATAAAATGAGGGAAGGTACACCATGTTTGCCTCCCTGAGCTCCTTAGAACAAAGGGCAAGAGAAAAATGCAACGTATGATTTTTAAAACTGTGTGATTTGTTCCGGTACCTCCATTATCCAAGTGAAGGGAAAGCTCAACAAACACAGTGATCTATCCAACTCTTTCTTGACCACTGTGGTCAGCAACATCCTGCAGCTGAACATGCATAAAATGTAATTATGCTCATCATCCTATGTTCACTCAGGACTGAGTAATATGTTACTACTAGTACTATTGAGAGTGAATCCCACCCAGATCCTAGTCACTCATGGAATGATTCCCTAGCAACTAAGTGGAGTTAAGGGTCCTGTGAGGAAGTTAATTGCCTGCCACTGGAAGCTCAATATCAAGAGTGATTGACAGGCTCTGAGGGAGACTGCCAGCAGTACTCTGATTCACAGCTTGGTTTTTTGTTTGTTTGTTTTTTGTTTTCCAAAAGCTTTAATGCATGGATTGCTATGGTATATCAGTCACGTTACAAGGTGCATAGGTCAACAGGTGCATGGATAAGCAGAAGCTAAGATGTTGTTCTGACACTTTACATGCCCCCCCCCCAAAGCCCTCCTTTTGTGCGTTTGGTGTCCTGAGCCACGGGACTGAGCAAGCAAGCAAGCCCTCCTTCGGAGAGGCTTGGTTTGCTGAGTTTGTTCTCACCGGTACATCCATTGTGACAGAAAGCCAGCTCTGTCACATTAACTGCATTAATGGGCCAGCTTGCCATCTGATCTATCTGCAGGCATCGCCTTAACCTGAGGAGGCTTTGGGGGGAGGGCAGTCCTGGTGCAGTGTCAGGTACAAGGTCTCCTATGGCACAGAGGTGGACTTCTGCCCTGACAGTCCCCTTGCCCCATCTCTAGGGTCTGAGTCAATATTCGCAATGGTCCCTCCTCATGGTCCAATTTCTCCAGTTCTCTGTTCTTCCCTTCCTCACCTACCTC
The DNA here is from genome assembly GCF_965112155.1 of Podarcis liolepis. NCBI lineage: Eukaryota > Metazoa > Chordata > Lepidosauria > Squamata > Lacertidae > Podarcis > Podarcis liolepis. Next base: position 46,505,051 of record NC_139556.1, on the reverse strand, counting down.
TGCCCAGTCTTGACATCTCCACAAGGCTCATGCTAGCCAAAAGTGTCTGGGAAGGCACTGCAGACTTTGAAGAAGCATTAGTCCTGGGGCGCACTGTGGGGAGTCTAGAGTCTGTCTGCCTCCTCCCTCTCAGCTGCCCTATGGCTGGAGGGGTGGAAGCAGCAGGTGAACTGTTTGGGCAACACGGAGCCTGCACGCGCCCAAGCCACCGCGTCTCTCCCAGGAGAGACGTGTGGCTCGGGCGCACTGCAGGCCCCATGGTGAGTGCCACCTGGCATTTTGTCACCCGCCTCAGTGGTGACACCCGGGGCGGTCTGCACCCACCACACTCTCTCCCTCCGTCCCTGCCTGCACTCCCACCATTTATTTGCTATGACATTGGCTAGAGTGCTTAAGCCAAGTTTTCCAAGCTACATAGAATTCCATAGAATTGCTCTGCCTTTTTGTCTGAGAAAGTCAACTTCCCAGTTGATTAATGATGTCCTAATCCTGACTGAGAGTCACCTGTCGAATAATGGTGAAGATGGAACATAGCAATAATGTACAAATTAAAGTCTGTTGTGAAAGTGCAGCTGGCAATAATGGAGCTGTGCTCAAGTTTGTGGATAAGTGGGGGGAATCATGTTATTGTGGAAAAGAAATAGCACATGCAAAATTATGCTTACAAAGCTTTAAAGCAAAAAGAAAAAGGATTTATATTACAAGTTACAAGAATAAGCAGCATGCTTTAGGAATATAAAAAAATTAAGTATAGAGATGAAATTATTGCATATATATATATATATATATATATATATATATATATATATATGCATGCAATAATTTCATCTCTATACTTATATATATCTCAAGAAAAAATATAATCTAAACTAATCTGTAATTGCTCAAGCATGACCATATTCATCCTTTTAAAGATCAAGCTTTTAAATGTTAAGCTTTACAGAGAAAGAAAAGTTCAGTAGGCAAGCATTTTCACTATTGGCTCTATCACTTTGGATTATGTTTGCTATCTTTTTCTTTTATTTGAAAGCAGGGCTCCCAGAAGTAAAGGGATTTGGGGAGCTTACAATGAAAAATGTCACCGGGGGGTAGCTGCCCTGCTTCCTGTGGTAAAGCAGAAGAATGCTCTCAAATTTTACGGTGAGAAAAATGAAAGAATGAATCCCTTAGGACTCCACCCTATACACCCCCACACACTTTGTGCTGAGCTGTTAAGTAAAGGAAGCCACTTATCTAGCAAAAAGTTTTTGCATTGCTGTTAGATCTTCTACCTCCAAAAACTGAATTACAGAATAGACATGGCATGCTACTTTATCTCTGAAATAGAACAATTCCATCTGACGCTTTCTTGAGTTTATACACTGCAAAACATCAATGATGACTACTGGTCATTAGAAGTTGCACATCAGACTGGATGTTTCCTGAATATGTAACAGACAGCTACAATCTTGATTTTCCTAAATAAGGCAGATATGATTCTTGTTAAGAAGGCACCATGTGAGGATGTGAGGCTTATCTCATCTGCCCACCCTGATCAGAATGGATACTGCGCGCGCGCACACACACACACACACACGGGCACAGGATTCTTAAAAACAAAGTCCCGTTGACCCTCTTTTTCTTAGTAGAAATCTGCTACCCTAGGCCTATAATTATTTAGGGCAAGAATAGGGAACTGATGGCACTCCATGGACTACAACACCCATCATGCCTGGCTGGGGCTGATGGGGGTTGGAGCCCAACATCTGGAGAACCACAGGTTCCTCATCCCCAATTTAAGGAAAAAGTAGCAACACAACTGCTATACTATGTTAGAGTTTGTCCCTAAGACAGAAAAAACATTTGCATGAGATCTATGTTGCAAAGGCATTGTGGTACAGTTTGCAGAAATAAAGCTTACTTTTCCTTAAAGATATCCTGTGTGGTGCAATGATTTGCCCCTTTTGTGTAGTATGACTGGGGGGATTGGAGTGAATTGAACTGATACAACGGCAAAGGCTTTTGGAGAATTATATATTGATACATGAGCATGGCATTTAGCTTCGCCACAAATTACATCCGTGCAGGAATCAGTATGAAAGACTATCTCCGGGCTGGAGCACCAAACATTAACAAAGAAAGACTGCATATTCTAGCAGAAACTGTGATAATTTGGTTAAAGTGCCACAGGTGAACTTACCACTGAGAGGATGAGGAATTGTATACTGTTTCTTCTTACTCGTAATGGAAGACGTGGAAAGTTTGCGAGAAAGAGCAGCCCCTTGTTTCTTTCTTGAAGCATCACCCTGCTGGGTTTTCCTCAGCTGTACCATGTGTTTGAGTTTCTTTAGGCGTTCTTGTGAGCGGGAAATAAAGTGAGGCTTGTGAACTTCTAGCGCCTCCTAAAAGAAAGAAATACATTTCATTCGGAGTGAGAAACAGAGAGGGCATTATCAATTAGTTCCTCTGAACTAAGTTAATGAAAGTCCTATTTCTCAAGTGTTTAGGGCTTGCATCCAACAACCATGGAAATGATCACATAATACGGACATGATAAGGTGTCTCTCAACAGTGTGGGACCTCATGCCTCAACAGAGGAACTGGGAGTCATGTGCCCTTTTGTTTACAAGCTCGCCTTTCTGCAGCACAGGAAAATCCCAGCTATCCACAAATGGATCAAGGATTTGTCTTCAGGTGGCTTCATGAGGTGACAATATACCATCAAGTTTAGAACAGGAATGGGGAACCTGCAGCTCTCTAGATGTTGATCAACTCATTCCAAACCCCACCAACCCCAGCCAGCATAGCTCAGGGATGATATGAGTTGGAGACAGGGTAGGATAGGACTTGCGAGCACATCAACAGCTAAAGGGCCAAAGGTTCCCTGCCTCTGCTTTAGTAGATGGACATCTACCATGCTATATGGAAAGTATATACTATTTTTTATGCCTAATCAAGAAAAGCCAACTTGCCCTATCCTACGTAGCTTAGACAGTATAATTGGCCTTGAAACTGATTGCCTGCAGCCTTTGCCCTCTTCATCCCTTTCCTGCACTCTTTCTAGCATACTTATTGTGCTGGTATGAGTGTTGTGTGGTTCTATGTCATATCAGTAAAAATTGAAGAACATTATAAAAGTATTAACACAACAACTTGGGACATGGTTGAAAAACTGCTACATTAAGCAGGAGTGGCTATACTTGCAACCACACGTCTAATTTTTGCAGTTACCAGCGCCTGTGTACTTTAGAATTCCTTTTAAGTGTCTAAATAGGAAAACCAAAGGACACAATTAATGGCTTCCTTGGACATCCAAGATATATGGATTCAGGATAAGTGCATCTGCTGTGCCTCAATGGGTAAAAAAGCAGCAGAATCCATTTATCACTATGTGCTTGGAAAGAAAGAAAGAATAAAAAAGTGCAGTATACTCTTGGCCACTTCATTTAATTGTTTATTAAATATTTTTCTGCTGCCTAGGCTGTTTACTCCTAACTATTAACACACTTCTGTTGTTGTTTAATGTGCTGTCCCTGTTTGCATCAGACTCAGACCAGGGTAAGAGAAAACTCCCTTTCATGGTGGGTCATGCATAGCTTTTTAACATGCTCAGTGTTTAAAAGGGGGACCAGAATGGTGTTATCAGTAGGAGATTTGAGTTGCCTGAAACCAACATTTAACCCTTATGTTCAGATTTAGGTTCATAACATTCTGCCAGTCTAGCCCTTAAAACACAGTATACCTTTTTTAAGTTTACTGTCCTGGCTCCCAGTTGCTGAAGTACGAGAACTCAAAGAAGGATTCTTTCCAAAGGCTTTACTGTTTAGATTGGTGCAATACATATGCACATCACTGGTCTGAGAGGGAGCAGGGCACATAGCTGATCCAACGCTTGGGTACATAATGGCAGGTGATCTAGAACACCCCTTGCTTTCCTATATAAAGGAATGTGGCAGGCTCAACGTAGGGCAGCAAATGGTTCTGCTCCTTAGCAAGCAACCTAGCACTCTGCCTTAAAGGTGGGTTCTGCTCCCATCTGTTCAGATCTCCCTTGGTGCCTTCAGGACTTAGGTTTCATGGCTCTGGGGTAAGCTGTGAGAGAGGTATTGTGGAGGTGCTCAGACAGCTGTGGAGAGGAAAGCAGGGTGAACTGCCCTCACCCTGGGGGACCCATAGTCTTTTGGGGCACAAGAATCTTCATTTTGCTGCAGCAGACTAATACAGCTACACCTCTGGCCATTGGATCAGTAAATATGAGGGGAAGGAATTGATGGAAAGGTGAGCAAAAATGTTTGTGTATAGCAGGGGCTTCTAGATAGAGGGGAATTTCTGGAGTTGCTCATTTTCAACAGATCAGGCAATCAAAATCATTATTCAACAATGAACAGCAGCTTCAAGTGACCTCATTGTTCCATTGATCAAGTAAGAAAAAGAAAAAAAGAAAATGTGACTTTCTGCCTCCATTGAGTTCCCAGGAAAATAACCATCACAGGACTGAGAGTTAACAGAGAAAACATTCTGATATTTTACCCTGAGAGTCAGTGGGTTTTCAGGAATGTTCTCAGGCTCAGAGCAGACCTCTGGCTGCTGGAAGGCTTCATGTTTCTCATGAGTAACATCTGGCTCATGAGCTGTGGAGGTTGTTACCCTGTCGATTGTCTTGTTCATCTCACTTTTCTGATGCTCCTTCAGCTTGATAGCCAAACCACAGAATTTGTAATCACCTTAAGAAAGAGATAGATGTTTATTAAGGGGGAGCAGTTAATTTCAATTTGGGTCTTTCTTTGCTTCTGGAGGGTGGTTTCTGAAAGTTATATATTCTTCAGCATTTTAGTGAGAATTTATCCGGATAAACACATTTTTGTATGCAGTTTTGGATAATGTACATGTTTTTGCAAATAATTCCCCCTAATATGATGCATTTTTGTAAACAATGGTTGGAGAACTGCATTGCAAAATTTGGATAAATGTGAATTTTGAAAGATAGCTGTGTTTTGCTTCACCTATTGGTCTGGAAAATGTTTTGATAGATTTGGAGTTAAATGCATACTGAATCAAATTTCTCCTTCCCTAATGGTGGCCACTAACACATTGCCAAAAAGAAGAAGATACATCACAGAAAAAGAAAGAAAGAAAATAAAAAAGAGAACATAGATTTGTTTTTAAAAATGCATTTGCAAAAACATATGCAAATTTGGAAATAATTACTAACTTTATGGTTCGGTGTAATGATGATGATAATTCTTATTATTTATACTCCATCTATCTTACTGGGCTGCCCAAGTCACTCTGGGTGTCTTGCAACATAATAAAAACACTGCATAATTTCAAACATTAAAAGCTGCATGTAGACATGTAGCAAAATGAGGTGCCAGAATCCTGAGAAGCAGCAATACTAGAATTGTGTCTTCGCACTGAAGGTGGCTGATGCTATGTTTTGCTGCTCACCAATATTTAAAGCAAAATCCCTGCAAGCTGAAAAACCAACCAACCTTGGCGCACTGAGGAAAAAAGCTTCTGTTCTAGCGCACTTCTTGCTATGTAACTTTTCTACTTGCAAGGAAAAGTTTTCTCACCACCTCTGCCATCTGAATGCAAACTGCTTTCCATTTACAACCTTGGTCCCACCTCACTCCACTGCATGATCGTGGGAGCCTGAGACTGCTGCCTAATGCATTGCTTTTCAGAGCAGTCAGAGGGAAATATATGTTGCTCTAATTGATAATTATAATTTCTATAATTTACAGTATATGATGCTCCTGGAGTATTCAAAGCACTTCACACAGATTATCCCAGAAATCTTTACAACCATTCTGTAAAGTACAATAGCATCATACCAGAATTATTATTTTTAGTACCACCATACTGCAGATGGTGCAGGGAGAGGGGCAGAGGGGAACAACTGGAGAACAGTGGCCTAAGGCTACTTAGTGAGTTCATGGATGGGGGAGAACTAAAGTCAGAAAGCTTAGCTCACAGGTCACAGCCTTCGCTACATGACTCTCAATAGCTCATACACTTTGAACAAACTAAGATTTACTGCACTGATGGTGGACTACAACAAAATATGTATATTGTATTGTTCCTCAAGTAATTTGAGTTCTTTTCCCTTTGGTCTTGCAGCTGTTGGGGTTTTTTTTCATTGTTCCTGTATTGATCAGCATATTCAAGTCCTTATTTTACTGCAATTACTTTAAGATGAGAAACTAATAAACAAAATACTAAAATATTATTTCAGTTCATTAAAAATGTAATCAATATAGAAGGTTATTAAAAATGTTTTCCTCCTTTATAATTAAGCTTGATTGATTGCTCTTTGACAATCAATATTTCTTGCATAATTTATAATCCCAAAAAGGGGTTTGTGCCCAAAATGCGAATAGATGTTTTCAGCATTTTACAAGCTAAAAATACTGAATTAATCCAAAATGGCAAATTATCCTTCTGAAGAACACTGAGACATGCCCCTCTTACAAAAGTGACAATAAGCTTGTGTTTCCTGTCAAATGGTATGATTCGAGATATTAAATATCTGGGAAGAAAGCCTATTTCAGATTGTTTCAAATGATCAATTGCAGTAAAGAGAAAATACTTTCTCCTTGTGTCATGGCAGAAGCTTGATACTCTTTTTTTTCCAAACAATCAAATCAAAATATAAAGTTGTTTTCTGCACCTGTTTTACCAAGTTGCAAATCCTCTCCCATATTGATTGTTTGCCTTACTTGCATATACTTTTGCTGAGCCAAGATTCTGAAAATATTTTCCCCTGAAGAAGGGTTTGCAAGGTAAATTGAAAAACTGAACATTAGTTTCAGATATTTTTCCAGACCAAAAGCTCCATGGAGGATGTAGTTGCAGTTGGTGAGCACAGTGCCCATGTACCAATTATCATGCATATATTTCCATTGTACACAAAGATCTGTTCCGAATGCTGCAATGGAAGGAATATACATAATGTGACCTGGAGCTGCTGGGCAGCAAGGTCCTCTTGATTCAGGAACCCTAGGGTGTCAGAGAGGTGAGATGGGCATAATTTATATATATATATGGATGAGAAGAGAAAAATACATGAAGTTGGTGTTATCAAGATAATGGAATTAGAATAATCCCTAATTTATCTTTCTCAACTGTCTAAAATAAAATAGTTTGTCCACTGGGCAATTTTTCATTGGATACAAAAGGAGGGTAAAATATATGGATAAAGCAGAAGGGAGTGGGAAATGCGGTCAGCAACCCCGAGAGTATCCCTCTATCAGCCTATAATACAAGCTGAGTTGTATCTCAACACTTCCAACAACAAGCATTTACAGGGATGGAGAACCTGTAGTCCTCCAGATGTTATTGGTCTGCAGCTTTCATCATCCCTGAATAATGGCCACACTGGCTGTGCATGTTTGGGGATTCAATACAGAAACATGGGACATCAAAATACCATATGTGTGTTCTAACTACGTTGTCTTATTTCTTTTTATTTAAAAAAATTCCTTCCAGTAGCACCTTAAAGACCAACTTTTTATTTGGTCTCCAAAGCCATGGTCAATGTTGAGAATTTATACAAATGCATTAAGTGAAGCCTGTTGCTCTCCAAACTACAGTGGTACCTCAGGTTACATAGGCTTCAGGTTACAGATTCTGCTAACCCAGAAATATTACCCCTGGTTAAGTATTTTGCTTCAGGATGAGAACAGAAATTGTGCTCCGGCAGCGCAGCAGCAGCAGGAGGCCCCTTAGCTAAAGTGGTGCTTCAGGTTAAGAACAGTTTCAGGTTAAGTATGGACCTCCAGAACGAATTAAGTACTTAACCTGAGGTACCACTGTATTTTCCTACCTTCAAAACAAAAAAACCAACAACAGACAAATGCAAACAAGTTGCCCATTAACAGCTCTGCACCTTTTACTCTGATCATATTTTAACACGCCACAAAAGCTAGATTCCTAATACCCAATGAAAGATTTGCAGCTTACCTTTTGGGAACGGATCTTTTCTGTAGATATCATTTTCGCCCAGTGCCCTTTTTGATAAAGCCTTTATATGATACCCATGATCAGAAAAAGATGTTTTTGGTTTCAGAAAGCTTTGGGTCTGACTCTCTTTGGACTCTGAAGTGCCTTTGGGTTGATGTTTATCTTTCAAAGAAATGCCACCTTCCACCATGAGTTCTTTCTTGGACGATTGCTCCAGAAAGGAAGCAAGTGCTGTTTCATAGTGTCTGTCTCTTATGCACTGTTTTCTGTTACTTCCTGAGGATGCTTGTGTGCCTATTAAAAAGTAAGAGAGGGAGAGGAGAAATAAAAGTAAAGCAATGCCTGAAACATAACTTCACTGTCATGGTTCCTTCTGCAAAGGTCCTTCCAATATTGTTTGCAGCACCGCATGAATTATTATTATTATTATTATTATTATTATTATTATTATTATTATTTCATAAATGTATCCCCACACCCTTGAAGCAGTGATGCTGTGCCACTGCCACCAGAAAACAGTGTGATATCATTAGCCTCTTCACTTCCTTGTTGTCTAAACTGCTTTTAATCATGTTATCCTCTTTCCTAACAAGACTACCTGTGATTACAAATTAATAGCTTCCTAACCAGCCCATATACCAACATTTCATTTCCACAGCACAAGATTGTATACTATGCAACTCTAAGAAACCCACTGGGGAAAATAATTGCCAAGAACATAGAGCACGCTTCATAAAAGACGCGCTGTTGGTATAAAGCCAAATTGATTCCGCGAACATATTTCAGTAGTCCATTGAAGGCTTGATCCAGGTATTTCATTGCAGTGTGGTTACACTGGCATCTTCCAGACATACATTTAACACAGAGAAAACATGTTCTGCAAAGTTGCCCTATAGGGCTTCTTGGCAAGGGAAGAAAGGAAGGTTAGGTGAACAAATATCATGTCAATGAATGAACAGTGATCGACCAAGACTGTTAAGCACTACTGGGGCTACTGTGAAAGAAAGATTGCAAGACCCCAGTCTAACCCAAAGTCCTCCACCCCCACAGTCCACACAGGATCATTCAGTTGAGAGCGATTTTGAGTCCAAGACAAGACAAAGTCTTGTGTACTTGCCACACCCATCTCCTCCAGAAGATTTTCCATGCTGACCGGGAGCACAAACCACAGACCATGGCATCAGTGCCAATCCTAGTTGCCCCTCTCTGTGGGGCCTTTTTAGTGTGCAGCTCATGCAACACTAGCAACAGGCTTATAGGTAAGTTTAGAGATGCTTCAAAAATTAACTGTTCAAATGCCATCATTGTTCATGAATTGCCACGCAAAATTCTATGGCTTATATTTCCCACTTTCTGTAACCAACTGCAAGGTTCCTAGGTATTTCTATTCTAGGCTACTACAAATATACATCCCCCCTCTCCCAAACCTGTCTTGCTAGTTTGTGCACACACAATTGTGTGTGAGAGAGAGTACACACACACACACACACACACACACACACACACACAAAAAGGTGGTTGACTCCCTGTATCCTTTTCCTAAGCTCAGCTTGTCAATGTGTATCCGTGTGGAGGGAATGACCATACCATTTGAGATGAGCTGCATTGTTGGGCTAATAAACACGACAGCCTCTCAACAAGGCATCTGCCTTACAACAAAAGCAGCAAGAAAGGGGAAGTTTGCAAGGTTTGTTTATGGAATTAGATAGGATCTGGGCTGAGATGGGCATGGGCATGCATATTTTCAAGATTCACAAACTACCAGTGAAAACTTGATGGGGAATTGAAAACGACATTCAATTCGTATGATACCTGTTCAAATCTATTTTCTTGAAGTTGGCTGAAATGAACTACATGGATAAGACTGCACTCACCCTTATATGTGGCATCTGATGGTGTTGTTGTCTAATAACAGGGAGCATTCCTCAACACCAGGCAAACTTTACAAGGCGGCCACACCACACTCTCAATTCACAGAAGAAGATAGCTACACATTTTGTCCCATAACTAACTTTCTAGGAGGGCTAATGAGCTTTAAAATGAAAGCTCAGGGTCTTGAGAACCTGACAAGGGTTACCAATGAAAGCATTCATGGGCATCATGGCACCCATTGGTGCCAGGATGGTGACCTCTGTTGTATGATAATTTGCTGAGGATCTAACATGTTAGTTCATACATTTCTGTGTTATTGTCTCTGTAACAGAGATCTCAAAGTTTCCCTGTAACATACATTGTTCTCTTGATAACTGAAAACTACATTAGCTTTCCTATTTCTCTCCTTCTCCCCCACTCCCGTTTCTGAAACATATCTAATTTATTATCTCTTTCATTAGAATTATCCCAGTGGGAGCCACAAGGAGTCACTTACTGGTTCAATGAACGTCCTGGTAATGGAATTAGAACGTTGCCCCTTAATTACAGCAGCTAAGCTAAAATAAAACTTTTAAAAAACCTCTCTATGTTGAAGCTCATTCTGCTTGGCAATAGGAGTCCTCTCCAGCTGTGATTTCTATTAAATTCTGGTGGTTTCGCTGCAAACTCTTTTCTGCAATCAGGACTGGTTCAAGTTATCTGGAGCCACTCAGCTGGAGCCCAGATTCCATGTAATCGTTCACTTTCCTGTCTCCTATGTAAGTCTAATATTAAGATTGCACAATCCATGTCTTATTCACAGATCAGTAAAAGGTAACGGGGTTTGGGCACAGAAGCATAGAGTTTCACTGGGAAAAGACAGGCAGAAGAATACACGTGCAAGATAGAAAATAGGGACCAAATACAAAACCATAGGGGCAGTGTTGTAACTTACGGTAGTCAACAAAACAGTGCTAAATGGCAAGGTACACACACACACCCCGCAAATGAAAATGGAGGAGGGGATCTTCAAAAGTCGGAACTGTGGGATAATGACAGTCTGACATCCCTGAACTTGTCAATTAACCAATTACACACTGCATCCCTAATATTAGACACTTCCAAAATATCACCCACTAGCTATAAACACAATAGCAAGACTACTGCAGCACATGTATAGGTTGGATCTCCTATTTTAGTGAAGAAATATCTACATTTGAGTTGTTAGCCAGATAATCGTGTATTTGTATCTCACGCAGTCTGGCAAGTTGTTGAAACTGTTCCCCAAGGAATAGATCTCACAAGGGGAGAGAGTAAGGAACATGTGTATTCACCGAGTTATAAAGCAATGTCAGTTCCCTATCCAGGGGTTGATTACGCAGAGACAGACTGCTGTAGTTACTAGCTATAGCAATTTAAAGTGTTAGTTGCAAACACAAGCGAAAATCAAACCCCACAGTCTGTGCCATTTATCTGGCAAAGATGTGAAAACATTGAGTAATTTTTGGAGCTACATTTGATAAATATTTTCTTTTACCAATTAAATCTTTCAAAAATGGACCCAAATCTGGCTCTTCCTTTCATATAAAGAGCCAAAATAAAATACAAACAGCTGTCAATTATTTACTGTTGAGTATGTTGCAAATAATTTACAGGAAACTCACAGCCACACACAAAATAGAGAAAGGGGTGCTTAAAAAGCTGAGATCACACTGCTCACTTTTCATATTCTGGGAACATTTTCATTGTATTGTTTAGGGAATAAGGCATGAATCTCTCATTAAGAATATCTAGAGTGGTATTTCTAGCTCTCCAAGCAACAAACTGGAAATATATGCAACCCACAGAGAACAGCTCAAATTGCAATTGGATGGAGATAGGGTTTTGCTATTATCCCAGTTGAAGGAATACTTTAAAGCTAATGAAAAAAGACATGAAAGTCTAATGCAGAGGGAAACCTGTGAGAACAAAATAGCGGAGACAAAAAGAAACGCTTCCATTAGCAAAATGTGTGTCTGTATGTGTATATATTAACATCTGCACAATTTACACAATTTGTTGATGCAGTAAGATACAAAGGGGGAAAAACATAAAGGTCGCAACATGCTTTTCCCCCACTCAACTCTTCAAAGTTTCATATATCCCAAATGTGCCCATGCTATTTTTTATTTGGGGTCCCCCCCCCAAATAAACTAGCCATGCCTTGAACCAACTTTGCTGCCTTCCTTAAGATGGCTTTTTGATCATGCTGTAGAAAAGCAATCTCTTTTACAAAGCAAACATTGCCAGGCAGCTGGTCCTTATTCTGTGAATTTTTTTTTGTAGGAAAGTACTTGTTAAAGGAAAATACTGTCGTGGGCAGTTATGGGTCGTCTTTTCTGTTTTTAAAAAGGCAGTGCAGAGTTACCCGCAGTCCTGGCTTCTCCAGCATGGTGCCCAGGGCGCAACAGTGCTTAGCACTTCTCCCTAGGTGCCTGCCCAAACCTTTCAACCCTCCTGTTTGTTTTTCTTAATCCTCAGGCAGCAGGGCACATTTTCCCTTTGGTCCCAGAGCTCTAGCACACATGGGAGCAGGGCTGTAGGTCAATGGGAAAGCAACTGCCTTGCATAAAAAATGCCCACCCACCCCACAAATCTCGGGAATAGTGGTTAACACCCCACAGAGCTGCAACACCCAGGACCCTTAAACTATAATTCTGCGGTTTCTTTGGGGGAAGTCGTGTGATTTAAATGTGTTATGTGCATGCTGCTATCAGCCTTCGTTTCTAAGGCTATAACCAAGCCAAAATGCATGTAAATTGAATCATCATATAATCTTTCCCCTTTTACCCGCTGCTTCCTCTTTCTTCTATTTCCTCTGTGTCAAATTTTAGACTGTAAGCAACTTAGGGCAGGGGCCTTGTCCTCTGTGAAGTGCCGCCACACACATTGATGGTGATATATAAATAATGACCACTCAAACAGAAGATCTAAGGATGGTACCAGAAGCTGTATAAATGGCAAATTATTCAGGCAATGAAAGTGTTAAGAGCCTAATAGCCATGAACAGCTGTGTTAGCTTGTTTGCACACCTAATACTAATTTGTGCCAGGAGTGTGAGTCAGCAGATTAGTGTTGGACAGCTGGTAGGGAGGATGACAAAACCTCCTAATTATTCCTGATGGTTGCATATGTGTGTTCTGGAGAGCTGAGGTTTTATTGTTTTAGTCAGGTAAATTAAAGCCACACACATTGAGTCAAAGTTACAGGATATTAGACTAAGAGCCTACTAATGTGAACCATCTAAAAACACAGTAAATGCACCATGTGACATGCAAACCTACTTTTAAAGCAACTTAGCCCCATTTGTAAGAATGATACTGCCAATTTATGAGTCACTCAAGACAGATACACACCATCATTGCCTCCAGAGCTATAGCGATACCCTCTTGTGAACACGGTCCCCTGTGGTAAACTGGAACACACTGATAAACTTGAGCAAAGTGAAAATTCCTATGTCATAAAAACCATGATTCAGGGACTCTCCATGAGAAATGTTCTGCATTTACATGGGGCTTAAACTCTGAGCCTGCTGTGTTAAGGTATTTTTATTTTCAAACAATAAGAACTCAACATTAGCCTGGTTCACACATAACACCAAACCATAGTTTATTAAACTAGTTTCATAAACCATGGCTTAGCATTATGTGTGAACCAGACCAGTATGGCAGACTGTGGTTGCCACTGAAACTGCAGAATCATGTTTCTCCTCCTCTATCTCCCATACTGCCCAATGACACAAGATGCATGTGGTGAAAGCATCTTGTGAAGGGTTTCTTTGTCCCCCTTCCGCAGCATTTTTTGCCTGGGTAGGATAGTGTCATTCCACACATTTTGTATTAGTAGATGTTATTGGTGAAACCATGCTATTTAGCAACAACCACTTCTGGTCTGGTTTTGGTCTCAAACCACTGGGATCTGCCCCTCTGCACAGCCGCCTTGGAAGCTGCTTTCTGCTATCCCAGTCTCCTGTCTCCACTACGCCAAGTTTTTCCATAGCTTCTTCTGTCACCCTGTGCTGCCATCTCCTTAGGAAGTTAAATTGCAGTGCAACTGAATGACAACAGTGCACTACAACAGCAGCAGAAACCCATAAACAAGTGTTGGGGACGCTGTGATGGGGGCATCATCAAACTAATCTCGAGTGCAGACAGGTTTAGAGATCTGGAACAGGCACTTAAGTTTTATACAGCCTGAGCATTTGTACAGTAAAAGTGCTGCTGTAACAGATCTATATCATGGATCAAACTTCTACACAAAACTCAACCGCCACCTTCTTGTGAGTTCTCTAAAGGCACATTATATGAAATTGGTATTAAGGCAGCTCCCCCAGTGGGAAAAGCCAGAACTGATTTCAACGTTGTAAACATACCCATTGCTCATATATTTCATATACCCCTTATTTATATTAAACTCTAGCTACATGCTTTTATTGTTCTCGAAGCTACCAGTGGAAGACATGAGTGCCTGGTGTCCTCTGGTCCATGGGGTAACGAAGAGTCGGACATGACTAAACAACAACAACAACATGCTTTTATAGTTATGACTTCAAGATTGTAGTAACGGTTCCCTTGTGTTTGACCTGGAAGCTGCAGTTAGTGCAGAATGTTGCAGCACACAGGAATGAGACCCTGCCAGCATATAACACCTCTGCTAAGAGATCTGTAGTGGTTGCTCATTGGCTACTGGGCCAAGGTCAGGGTGTTACTAGTAGTATATAAAGCACTTAACACCTTTGGGCCAGTTTATTTGCAGGGATCACCTTTCCCTATAAATGTCCACTCAGCCGCTTCAGTATGCAGAACTAGTACTGTTACAGATGCCACATAATACTTTTTCCATGCTTGTAAGAAATCAATGTGTAGCAGGACCTACACTTTGGAACTCCCTGCTTATTGACAGGATGTTTTATCTCCTTATGTGCTTTAGCCCTATGCAGTTTTTAATACTCTTTTGATTGATTTTAAATACCAGCTATTTTTAATCAATAAATTTAATGCTTTGTTTTATATATTTGCAAACCACTTAGAGGTTTTCTTACAATCAAGTGGTATATAAATTTTGTTAAACATATAAAACAAATATAATAACTATGGGGACCTAGAGTTTCATCGTTGTAGGTGTTCGTGAATCCAAGTTACAATCAAATCGGCTCCTATTTTCCTTTGAGGTTAACTTGAAACATTTCCTTTTCATGTTTTCCCATTGTCCCTGGTTTGCTGGCTCTGATACAAGGTCTCTGTTTTATGGCTTCTTGAAAGGGAGGCTAAACATGAGATGCTTAATCATTCTGCTCATCACAGCATTGCAAGCCTTAGCTAGAAAACTGTAGAAGTAATGCAACTATAGAGAAAAGAGGATGCCCTACAATCTGTTACATCACAACAACAAAAGTTTTCCATGAATGCTACAATCATCAGCACAAAGCTAGTTTGAGAGTAAGGAAGAACAATCCTAACTTGGGGCTGGGCAGGAGTAGAGCAATAGAATCACTGTGACACTGAAAGCTGTCTCATGCTAGCCAGGGTGGAAGGGGTTTTTGGTGGTGTGTGTGTGTGTGTTGGTGCTGGTGATAATTCTTTGCTATTCCAGGTGGGCAATGCTGAAGATCTGTGAAGCTTTGAAACATATAGATTCAAAGCCACACTTGCTACCAGTGGCAATTACACACACCCACACCCACACACTCAACTTTATCACCATCATGAATAAGATTTTTTCCCCACAGAACTTACCGCTTACCCAATATTTACGAGACATTTGGTAAACGTCATCCCATTGGCCCGTTCTGTATCTTCTATGTAGCACGTTTGTGCTTAGGGTAGGGCAATGAAAGACACTGACCAAGCTTTAAAATGTGAACATTGTCCATTTGGAGCAAAGATTATGGCATAAAAGGGCACTGATGTCAATGCAGTATCCATGAGAATGGGAATGAAAGACATTGTGATGTCATCCTCAAAATAAGTACAATGTGGCTTGGTGGTCAGAGGCTAGTGACCTTAAGGGCATTTGCTTGGAAATACTGAATAGCAAGTCAAGGTTCCTTATGTGAGTTTCTCATTGGGATGTAATAAAAAGGTCGTGTTTTTTGTCGTCTGCATCCAATCTAGATTCAAATCTGGTCAAAGGTGTGATTCTGTATCACACTGAGTATATGAATAACATGCTAAAGTACCATAAAGGAAATTGTCCATAATGTTCATAGAACAAAACAAAACAGTTCCTGATGTGACAATGGTGCAGCTGATGGTTGCAAAGGCAGGTTTTTGTCTAGCAAAGATATCTGCATTACCATAAAAAATCAACACCTTTAATTGTAAGGCTGGGGTGTACATGGAAACAAGCTAATTCAACCCATAACAATGAGAGAAAGTCCTTTGCCAACTGCAGCATGCCAGATGAGTGAACCCATATATTATCCACATTGTTGTGCGGCCAACACAGCAGCACACATGAACCACCAGCTACATGGCAGAGATTCTCAAAGGACAAATTATGAGAAATGTGATGACAGTAAATGTACTCAAGGGGGGAGAGTACAATGGTCTCAGCATCATTACGTTCCTTCATAGAATAATTTTCTTTCCAATGCCCTTTTTTCTTGCCCTCCTCCTCAGCTGTGGCCATTTTAGATGTGTCAGAGAAAAATAATCAGGGTCATCATTATTTAAGAGAGAGAGAGAAAAAAAAGCAAAGCAAACTTTCTTATGTTTTCATCACTGGGAAAAAGAACATGCTCAATATTCCTGGCTTTTTTCATTATTATTAACTGGGAGGTGCATTAGCACTTTTCAGTTTTATATATGCTACTCACAAACTCACTCAAGCAACATTTACCTATTTATAGTGTGCCAAAGAAAGTGATCAGAACTTGGAGATCCATCACTTTACATATTCTCCAGAATCAACGAGACGTATTCCTAACTGACAGATCTTCAGCTGCCACCTGTTATTAAGCTCCACTGTTCAATTGCAAGTCAAACTCTGTTTGCAAGCTGTGGAGCCTACTGTCAGGAAATGTGACAATAAAAATTAAATGGAAAGCTCTGGATAAAATAAAATTGCAAAATCTGGCACCTGCTTAGCATATTCAGTTGCACGGCACTACTGATTCAGAAATCTAATCTGAAGTACCTCTAAGAGGCTGCTAACTCAAGGTTGTTGCACAGCCAATAAATTCCAGTGTTTCAGGCACTAATCTGCCGACTACTACATCACTACTTGCCTATAGCTGCACCTAAATTTTCAAACTTTTTATCTTATGCAACCCTTTGGGTGTTTCCTCTTTAGGGCAGATTTTTGTTTTATCAATAGATAAGTTTTTAGCCAATGATTTTCTGTTCATAGAATAGAATCATAGAATCATAGAGTTGGAAGAGACCACAAGGGCCATCGAGTCCAACCCCCTGCCAAGCAGGAATTTGCTCCACTTGCCTGTTTCTATTATACTGTATTTATATCTTAGATAACAGTGTGTTGGGGACAACGATGACTGTAGTGGGTTTTATGGTGGGTTTTAATTGTTGTTAGACACCAGAAGGGCAGAATACACATTTTGTATGAATAAATAAATAAATACTGTTTTCACCCAGAAGATAGGAATGGGAACAGCCACAATAACAGGCTTAATGGGTTTAGAAAAAATTGCATAAAACAGAAGTTTGGTTATATAATTATGATTGAAAACCTGTACTATATAAGCACAGGTTATAAGTGTATGTCATAGCAATACAAGTTTAGCTAGTTAATGTTATGTTGAAATCTCACATTAATAAATAATTTCAGCTTCTGACTGTTCTAGCCTTTCCGATAGTTATCTAACTAGAACCTACTTTTCATGCTCCACAAATGTAGCCCCCTAGGAGTATCAACTTATATTTGAAATGTCCTTTGTTGGGTTTATGTTTGTGTTTTTGAAGGGGCACACCCAGAGATGTCCTACCGCAAAGCAGAAAGACATTTGTCTCTCATACTTAACATCAGGTCTGCATTGCTGCAAGTAATTAAACTGTAAAGCAATACAGCATTTTATATGCAGATTGGATTGGATGACCTAATAGATCTTTCCCATCTCTCATGTGAAGGTATAATTCAACACCAATTCTAATGAAGGCTCATGAATATTACTCATTTCCTACAATTTGTCACTGCTAAACGGCTGACAGGTAATTGACTACTCATTATTTTTTTGATCTCAACAAGAAAGGCCATGACCTTTTGAGTCGTTATTAATTAGTTCTATTTAAAATGTTAAAAGCAGGAAGAATGCAATAAGGGGACCCAAAAATCATGCTACTGGGTGGGAACCTCTCAGAAGGAATATTCACATTTTATACCATGGGAACAAATGACACTGATTTGTTAGGTGGATTTGTAGCTGGTTGACTGACTGAACCCAAGGAGTACTCATTAATGGTTCCTTGTCATCCTGGAAAAAAGTGACAAGTGGGGTGCTGCAGGGTTCTGTCCTGGGCCCGTTGTCATTTAATGTCTTTATAAATTACTCGGATGAAGGAAATGAGGGGATGCTCATCAAATTTGCAGATAACACCAAACTGGAAGGGGTAGCTAATGCCACAGAAGACAATCAGAATTCAAAATGACCTTAACAGATTGGAGAACTGGGTGCAAGCTAACAGAATGAATTTCAATAGGGACAAATGTAAGGTTTCTGCACTTAGGCAGGAAGAACCAGATGCACAAATATAAAATGGGGGACACCTGGCTTACTAGCAGTATACGTAAAAAGGATCTAAGGGTCTTGGAGGACCACAAGCTTAACATGAGTCAACAAAATGATACAGCAGCAAAAAAAAAAAGCAAAAAACACACCCTAATGCTATTCTAGGCTGCATCAACAGAAGTATAGTGTCCAGATCAGGGGAAGTAATAGTACCACTCTATTCTGTCTTGGTCAGACTACACTTGGAATACTTTGTCCAATTCTGGGCACCATAGTTTAAGAAGGATATTGACAAGCTGGAATGTGTGCAGAGGAGGGCAACCAAGATGATCAAGGGTCTGGAAACTAAGCATGATGAGAAGCGCTTGAAGGAGCTGTGTATGTTTAGCCTGGAGACTGAGAGGAGATATGATAGCCATCTTCAAATATATTAAGGGCTGTCACATGGAGGAGGGAGCATGCTTGTTTTCTCCTGCCCTGAAGAGTAGGACTTGAACCAATGGCTTCAAGTTGCAAGAAAGGAGATTTCAACTAAACATTCACAAAAAATGTTCTGACAGTAAGACCTATTCAGCAGTGGAACAAGACTCCCACAAGAGGTGGAATCTCTTTCCTTGGAAGTTTTTAAACAGAGGTTGGACAGCCGTCTGTCATGGATGCTTTAGCTGAGATTCCTGCACTGGAAAAAAATGACCCTCGGGGTCCCTTCCAACTCTAAGATTCTGTGATTCTATAACAATGCACAAGAGCAATGGTCCAACAAGCCAAATACTGTCTTCTCTGCCTGGTAGCAGCTCCCTTGGGTCTGTCAGAAGTTTCCTAGCACTACTACCTAAAATCCATTTCACATAGATGCCAGGGGCTGATCCTGCATCCTTCTGTATGAAATGCATGTGCTCTGTCCCTAAGAAAATGATAATAATTTAATAATAATAATTTTATTATTTATACTCCACCCATCTGGCTGGTTTCCTCAGCCCCCCTTTAGAGAATAAAGGAAGATATCACATTAGCATAGCTAAAAAAGAAAGCCAACCAAAATTTCATAAACTGTTACTTTGAATTTATACAATTTCAAGGAAGGATGGTACCATGGGAGGTCACCTTGTTCATTCTATTGTCCTTAATGCAGAAGTCACAGTGTTTTATTATCCTTGAACAAAGTTAAGCTGACTTGCTTTTTGAAACTTTCCTTTCCAATGCACATGGTTCCATTACTGAACTATCATTACAGCTAGCAAACATTTCTTAAGACTTAAAACTGCTGTATTTTATTAACTGCATGCAAATGCAGAGTTGCATGGGTTGTTTTCGCCCTGCCTCAAAGAAACTGCAACTTCTATGAACAAAATTATTTTAAGATATATTGATTCCAGACTCTTTTAAGGAACACCAAATGCTACGTCTAGCATGTAATAAACCATAAGAAACAGTCCTACAGCCACACAGAATTCTCTTAATTATGTTTAACATTATGGGGCTAAAGGGTGCAACCACTGAGATCTGAGCTCAGCAGTTCATGTTGGACCGCAGCCAGGATTCATACTCACAACAGTGTATCAGCATTATTAAAAGAGACATCACACACAAGCATCTTTCCCATGTGTCTACGCAAAGGAATGAGAGGGTAGGACAAGTTGACACTGAGCGCTGTGCAGGGATCTGACTGAACATTTGACCCAGACTAGTTCCAGGTTAGGAAGGAAGAGACATGACTTGCCTTTTGACCTCCACTGCACACTACGTGCCCAATTGCTTACACAAGTGAGTACTGCCTATCTAAATTCTCTCTGGATGTTCTTTACACATATTGCAGCATACTATAAAGCGTGCACCTCACCAATCAATACCTGCTGGAATATGAGACAGTGAGTGATTAAGGATGCAATGCAACACACACTTACCTAGGAGCAAGTCCCACTGAAGTCAAATGGTACTTACTTCTAAGCAGACATGTATAGGATTGTGGTGCATAAATTATGAGGGGTCTCCTACTGTATATTTCCTTACCTTTTCTGCTTTATAAGCTTGTCGTGGATTAATAATAATAATAATAATAATAATAATAATAATAATAATTTATTATTTCTACCCCACCCATCTGGCTGGGTTTCCCGAGCCACTCTGGGCGGCTTTCAACAAAATATTAAAAACAGAATAAAACTTCAAATGTCAAAAACTTCCCTAAACAGGGCTGCCTTCAGATGTCTTCTAAAAGTTGGATAGTAGTTTATTTCTTGACATCTGGTGGGAGGGTGTTCCACAGGGCGGGCGCCACTACCGAGAAGACCCTCTGCCAGTTGTTAGGATCATTCTTTTACAGACTGCAAATGAGTTAGCCTCTATTGGGCACCTCCTTTTTTGCTGTACCAGGAGCCATCCTTTGCCATTACTACTGTAATAAAAGGAAACCAGAGCAAATGTAATTCTGGCTTTTCTGGTGTGGGAAAAAGTACAGGAGCTGTGAGCTGGTGTAACACTTGGGTGCATAAAGGAGGACTTCAACCTTGGAATCCTGTATGTACTGGGGGTTCCACTTTAAAACAAACCCCAACTTTCTACCCTGAGCATGGACCTGCTTTCCAGGTTGTTAAAATGTTCTGAGATATAGTTCACAGAACTTGGTCAAGATTGTGCTTACCCTGGAATATCATTATGGACTTCAGCTACTAAAGATACAAGTAGGCCAAATGATAGCTTATCAAGATGATGCAAACATGAAGCTAACCAGAGGGTTGCCTGCAGCCACTTTGCTGCTCCCATGGCTGTTACTGCTGCACGACCTTGACCTAAGCCAAGATTTGGTTTAATCAGTCATCAGAACCGTGTAAAGAACATGTGAAGGTGTGTTCTTGGAGAGAGTGTAAAGAGAGATAAACCATGAGTCCCAATTCAGACAATGAGCTAACAATGAGCCACAGGAGCAAAGCAGTCGCAAGGTCCTTTCTGGGAACCTGCAAAGTCAAAGGTGTCAATTGGGAACAGCAGCAATATGCTTGTTGTCCGAAGCATAATCTCATAAGGTAAAGGGACCCCTGACAATTAAGTCCAGTTGCAAACGACTCTGGGGTTGCGGAGCTCATCTCGCTTTACAGGCCGAGGGAGCCGGCGTTTGTCCGCTTCCGCAGGCAGTTTTTCCGGGTCATGTGGCCAGCATAACTAAGCTGCTTCTGGCGAACCAGAGAGGTGCACAGAAATGTAGTTTACCTTCCCGCCGGAGGCGGTACCTATTTATCTACTTGCACTGTGTGCTTTCGAACTGCTAGGTTGGCAGGAGCTGGGGCCAAACAATGGGAGCTCACCCCGTCACGGGGATTTGAACAGCCGACCTTTTGATCGGCAAGCCCAAACGGCACAGTGGTTTAACCCACAGCGCCACCTGCATCACTAATAACTAGCCATTTAAGTTTGTATTCAGGGCTACTCATATTTGGAGCAAGCCAGCACTATTCTTCATGTGAATGTTATATATGAAGTGGCCCTCAGAATACCATATGTTTATTTATTTTTTTAAGGCACTTTAAAAAAAGCTAGTGGCAGCGTTAAAAGAATGGTGGATGAATTCTGTTCTAGATATCTGATCTAACAAGGATGAGTTTATTTAACCTACTCACCTTCATCATAAGTCCAATGAGGAATGTGAGGAGACAATGTACTGTGATTGTCACTTGAATTCCCATCATTACTCTGTGTTAGCTTTAAATTATCATGTCCTTGAAGGCTATCCACAACTGGCAGGGTTTCAGATGGAAAGGTACCGTTCTGGAGATATTCAGTCCCTAACGGTTCCTTTTCCGATGTCTGTTTTTCATCCAAGCAGTTCTCCTTGAGATCTGCATTCCAAATTGTTCTGTGTGGAGCCTTGCTCTCCTCTGGGAGCTTTGTCTTAAGTACTTCTGTGATTAGCTCTCCATTAGCTAAACCATCCACTCCATCTGGCGTTAAAGTGGGGGAACTGCACTTTATATTGAAAGACATGACTGACCTATGCATTTTTTGGTTCTTAGTCCGAGGTTGATCTACAGGCACTGAGAGAGACTTGTCTATGTAATATATTGTGTTTGGACACCGCTGGGAAATGCTGAAGTGAATGCTTGAAGTGAAGGAAATTGGTGCTTGTTTCTTGTGGCTGTTTCTTGGAGGGGTCCTTCTGTTCTCTTTATTTTCAGTGCTAGATGTGCAGCCAGATTGCTCCGTGCATGGCTGCGGACAGGGTTCAGAAACCTTTATTTCAGTGGCATTTCCATTTTGACAACATCTTTGTGCGTGGAAAGGTCTGCAGAGATGATCTAGCCCAGTCACATTTGAAGCAGGAGCAGTGTTCATTAGCAGCTTACTTCTTCCTCGGCATTTCAAACAAGCAGGGTCGGAAGCATCCACCTGCGTCATGCTGTGAGAAGGTGGAACGACTCGTCTAGCGGTGATTGTGATGGAAGCAAAACCTTTCCTCTGGCTCTGACACTGCGTCTCCTCTTTGGTATGGGAGTCTGTTCCAAATACATTGTCATCTGAAGAAATCTGAATTCCTAATCTTCTGGGAAGCAATATGAATGCTCTATTAATGTTGACTGAACTATGATTAGCCAAAGATTGGCTCATGCGATAAGCATCAGACTGGGTGATTACAGACTTCATAGGGAAAGGAGCCTTATTTTCTTTTGATTTATTCTCATCAATCATCTGTGAAATGAGTATAGACGAAATCATTTTTGTGTTTTGTGATGGCAGAGACTCCTGCAAAGGAAAATATCCAAATAATTAAAATGCTCTACAATAGCCACACACACACATTCTCTCCCTCTCCCTCTCTCTCCCCCCTCCTCCTCTCTCTCTCTCACCCACAATGATAACTAAAAGGATTTTGTGATAACATATAATAGTTCCACATGAGGCTTCTTGCCCTATTTCCTGCAAA
Source organism: Podarcis liolepis (assembly GCF_965112155.1). Taxonomy (NCBI): domain Eukaryota; kingdom Metazoa; phylum Chordata; class Lepidosauria; order Squamata; family Lacertidae; genus Podarcis; species Podarcis liolepis. Next base: position 46,481,616 of record NC_139556.1, on the reverse strand, counting down.
TTTCCCTGCTTTTGCAGTTTTTACTTCCTACAGTTTCACTTTTGGCCGTTTTAAAGGAAAGGTGGCTAAAACCAACTGAGAAACGTCTGCCAGAACAAGAATGAAAACATGACCAATTTCATGTGCAAATTATACATTCATAGAGCAGTTTGAATGATTAATTGATTTGCTCAGCTGGGTATACGGCCCTGTGTTTGTTTAACAATGTATGTGCCAATAGTAGCTGTCAATTTCAGATTATAACCTACGCCACACTGCGCTTTCATGCCGATCTGCTGAAATATTAAAGCGCTTTAAGCACTTACGGCCTCCAAATGCATTGCAAAATGAATTACGTAGGTGGGCTGTGATTTTCTGTAGAGCATTTATGTGGGAGTTGGGTCAGTGTTGTTGAACAAAAAGCATCAAGTATGGCCAAGGCAGGGGGAGGGATTCTTCTACTCTGCCTCCCACAAACAGCATGCACATATTTCTATAGTCATTTTGGGTACCATTTATTTCATCAGCTCCTTATTATGCAATATTCCTTGGCTGAACAAAATATCCATAGTGACAACGAGGAGGCATATGCCCAACACTTACTAAAGGTCGCCTACAGCCATTTCCCCTCAACAATCACCATCTCCCTTGACAGAACCAGGATTTCCTTTAGTGCTTAGTTACCCTAACACTATTTTCTATATATAGTTGTTATAACAATAGGCAAGTAACATGCTCCACAAGGCCAATCAATTAAATGCAGAAAAAAATGTTTTCAAATACTTTCCTCCCTACATCCTAGTCCTATAATTCCCTCTCAGCTGAAATGTGGCATAAATGGGTAAAAAAAAGCAAACGAGCATCTACATCAGTAGATATTTCCTTTATTTCACTTTTCTTTTTATCTCGCTATTTGCTGCATACTGAGCTGTGTTTATTTTATGCTATATCCAGTCTTCTTTTATGCATGCTGACCACCACTGTGATATCTACATGCCTAAAACCAAGAAAGAAAATACAGTGCTAGAATTCATTTACTGTTTTGCAGCAGCAATCTGACAGCCACCTCTGTAGGTTTAAGGAGCTAGTTCAATAGGATTCTATCTTAAATGGGTTTGCCCCACTTTAGGCCTCTTTGAGTGCTGTATTTATTTGTACTGTAAACAAAACCAGTGCTTTTTTCTTGGGGGAGAGGGACACAGGGGTATGCATACCCCTAAACATTTTGTGAATCTAGGTTTGGCCTCATTGAGGGGCAGTATTTCAATATGAGTAAGAAAATGAACATTTTTTTAAAGGAAAAAAAAAGCACTGAACAAAACCATGGGGTAGAGTGGGGGCACACTACCAAGCCCACACTCTCTGGTTTGTCACCCTTAACTGAGTTTATAGCCCTCCATGAGAATGAGTGTGAAAGTCTGAAGTGGGAACTCTGCTCACAGAGCCTTCCTTCTCGGTTTAGAACCCTGATTGTGGAATGCTTTTGATGGGATAAGGATGAGGCATGGGGAGAGGAGCACCTCCCTTTCCCCCTCGCATGTTTATCTTCCCAGGTGTAAATAGAATGCCCAAATGCAAAGAGTTGCTAGTTTGCAGGGGGACCTGCTCCATTGCCTTTCACAGTGATTTTACAAGTAAAGCATGCAGCTAAATGTTGGGGGGAAGCCTAATAGGAATAGAGCTCAACTGAATACTCAAAATAAGAAATGGGCTTTTTTTCTCTTCTTCTTCTTCTTCTTCCCCAAATCACTATGCGAATCTGCAGTGAGAAAGTTTGAGTTCAAAATTAAAATCCACGTTTTCAACGTGAAACTTCCCCCCTCAAAATCAGTATGTTTCAGGTGTGCTGGTATCTCTTTCAATAGTTCAGGTGTTGGGTAGCCTTTAGTGTTCCTCAATGAGAAGATTAGGAAATCAGACAAGTTTCTTCAGAGACAGGTTGGTCACCACTACTGATCTACAGTGAACAGCCACAGCTGAATGTTCAGAATGCATTAAATGCATGGTCAGGTTTGTATGGACACTTTCTTTTTAATAGCAGCAGTTTGGGGAGGTGGGGGAGCCTAACCCTTTCCCCTCACACACTTTTCGGCGGGGGGGGGGGAATACTTTGCCAAAGCTTTTGTTTACTCCAAGATGTTGCCTTCTGGAGATTTCTATTGAAACAGGGATGGGAGAATTTAACTAGCTGCTTCTGTTTAGGGCACCCCACAGTTGTTACTTATTAATGTTTTTTTAAAGAAGGGAATGCTGTGGACTAAACCACTGAGCCTCTTGGGCTTGCTGATCAGTAGGTCTGCGGTTCGAATCTGTGCAACGTGGTGAGCTCCCGTTGCTTTGTCCTAGCTAAAGATATGCAGATGTGTTCACTGATTCAACCAGTCATCTAGCTCAGCTACCAAGTTTTTTTGTTGTTGTTTTTTGGCAGACAAGGGAGTGAAGAAACTCTGCCCTGGAGGTAAAAAGGTTGAAGGTCACTACTACATCAGTCCTGCCAAATACAAAATATAAACCATTAAAGAGCAAACATTGGAATGAAATACTAGTGGTTATTAAATATAGTTATTAAAATACTTGCTCAACGTTTTATAAACCAGAGATCATTGGAATAGTCAACTCTGAAATTTGCTGAGGAGACTTCTGAGAAGTTTTGAATGAAAACTCATTTCAGTCAGATCTGAAAACAAAAAAATGGCATGACCACCAGCCTCCTTTCAACTGCCCCTTTGTTGTTTGCTCCTTCTGTATGTCCCACATAATCTACTGGGAAATTATGCAGGGCAACTCCCATTTACACTAAACTCATCTCAACAGGGCTTATGCCAAAGAATTTCCCAATGTTAAAATCTCCTGTTAAAAAAATCAGCATGCAATGCAGCAGTAAAGAGTGATGCAGTGCAGTGATTTGGTGTGGGCGGAGGGGAGGTGACTGGAAAAAAGAAAAGGAAGCAAGCCCTGCTGCTTGTATGCAAATCTTTGCCCACAAATAAAGGGCCTTGTTGGTTTAGAGTCCCTAACCACTTGTTTTATTGTTGTGCAGTATTTATAAAATTGTAACAATTAATGAAAAACCCTATTATGACAACACAAAGTTCAACAAAACAAAACCTAACCTAACAAGAAGACCACTTACAGGCAAGCAGGATTCTAAGTGAGAATATCATTATAACTATTCCCCCCCCCCCTCGGCTGCAAAGCTAACACACAAAGTCATAGAGGGCAGCTCACTTAATTCTGACTGTCTTGCTGTGAAAGTGGGATCATTAACAGCTGTTTACATTCAGCTATGCAACAGTAAGTTACATTTTGCTATTTCTATACTGTTACCCATTTCTTCACAGAAGTTACCCAAATATTCTCATAACTGGCGGTTAACACGTTGCCTACGAGTGGGTCATGTGGGCAACTCATTCTGCAAAAAGTTTGTATGCATGATGCTGTACAGTCCTAAGAATCACTCTGCATGCTACCCTTGAATGCTAAGCATCTCCAGTGATGGCCAGTGAGGTGGCACATAGGGAGACATCATGTCAATAAGTGGTGACCGGAGGTGGGTGGCTGCCATACCCTTAAGGACCAAAGGCCCAAGGTGGTAACCAAAGAAGGAGTTGCTAGAATCTGTGTACTGCGCAAAAGGACCAGCAGTGCCCATGTAGACCACTGACATCATCAACTGCACTATCCCTGGATGCTGCTGACAAACAAGTCCTCTCAGAGATCCAGAGAGGCCCAAGCCACTCCCAGCTTTTGAGGCTTCTAGCCATAATAAAAACTAAAAATGACAACAGATTAAAACAATGGTCTGTCTAAGGCAGGGGTTGTCAGTCTGCCATCCACAGGCACCATGGTGGCTGTGAAGGCTTTCATTGGCACCCCCAGCAGGGGCCCCAGACTCTGAGCTTTCGATTTTTTGAAAAGTAAGTTTCTAGCCCTTCTAGAAATAAAGTTATGAAGCAGTATGTGCTGGTATGCTTTTAAGTGATTACTGTGAAATAAGCCAGGCTGTCTGCTTCCGGCTAGTAGTTGGAGATGTGATTGGTAAGTGAACTATTTGGACATCAGGCAATAGGAATCCCTGGAGTCCTAAAGAACTGCTGTTTCTCCCTCTTCTTTTCCTGCTTGAATCCACCCATTAGTTTTGTTTTGCTGCCTGTCAGCCACACGGAGCCGTTTAGGGTTGCCATATTTCTAGAAGTAAAACTCAGGACATAACAGTTGTTGAACTTTTCTTTTAAGGAAACCCAAAGTTTCAAAATCTCAGACATTTTACTGATTTTCAGAAATTCCCTCCTGGACACTATTTTCGATTATTAATTCCCGGACATGTCCGGGACATTCTGGATGTATGGCAACCCTAAGCAGTTGGCAGGCAGCATGGGAATCACCTATCACTCATTTTGCTGCCTGCCAGCCACGTGGTACAGACAGCGGGTAGTTGCTTGATAAACCTTTTGAAAATGTGTGGGAAGAAACTGGGGAATCCTCCCACTGCTGCTGTGTTTATTTTGCTGTCTGCTGTCATGTAGAACAGGCAGCTGACTGAGATAGGCCTCATTTGAAAAGGAGAGGGGGAGAATATGGCAACGCTTTCTTGTTTCCGCTGCATGCCCTATTGCAAGGATTGTTCCTAAGTTGTTGCAAGGGGCAGACCAGTGGCGTGTGGTGAAATTTTCCATGGGGAAACAGTTAGTTCCACAGGTGCCAGCTTGCAAAGGTGATGGGGGATGGGTTACATCACGCGCGTAAGCATTGTGTGTCTTTCCCTAAGCCGGGCAGAAGCTTCCCAGGTTTTGGGAAGACGGCAGGCAACATTTAGGGGACTAGCTTAGTCCCCATAGTCCACTGACTGCACATCAACTGGGACAGACCAGTGCAGAAGCATCATAACAATGATAGTGATAATAACGATCATATTTGTCTGGTAGTCACTGCTGCTTTGTGGGGAACCCATTTCAATGGTGTCATTGTTATCATCAATTTTTTCTTCCTGCCTTGCCTATAACAGGGATTGTTTCCAAGTTCTTTGGGGAGAGGAGAGGAGGGTGCAAAAGCAGAAACATTATTATCACCTCCCCATTCACCCTTCATTTTGACAAGCTTGTAGTTGACATTCAGCTTCAAACATCACACTAGTCTGGGCCAGTATTGTTCAACTACTATTCTGGCGAGTTTGTAATGTGTTTTCAGTGTGTTCTCTTTGTATTTCTATTCTTTTCTATTCCACAAAAGATAGCAAAACAACAACTTGCCAGCGAGTCATGTCTTTCCTCAATTCAAAAGTATTCCTGGATTCAGTTATCTTTTATTTTCTAGCTGTATTCTACAGCAGCACACCAGTAGGAGACCACAGTAGCAGTGTCTGGGGTAACACAGTAGCAGTGTCTGGGGGGCAAAGAATGTCCTTCCAACATATTTTGCTAACAACAAGAATAAGAAGAATATGTTTGTCCATATTTGAACCTTTTTATCTTCCCAACTTTTCTTTTTCTGCTGTTTTGGAGGGGGCAGTTATTTACTGTTAGGCTACATCTTTGGTGGCAGCCATTTTGTGACCGGCATGTTGGCACTTTCTTGAAATTCCCAATGTGCACCTTGAACCCAAATATCTGGCAACCACTGGACTAAGGGAAGAATCTCTTCTTATACACTGCATTACCTCATCACCCATGACCAGGTTGGCCAGCAAAGGACTGCTGCTAGTAGCTTGTCTCCTGGCTATGGTGTTTGGAAGCTGTCTCCTGATGAAGTGGTGAGTGGCAAGCTCAACACCTACCCCCCCCCCACTTGTGCTGCTGAACTATTCAAGGAACCTGTCTTGGAAATTAGGAATCAGGACTGGGAATGTAATCACTCTTTCTCTAGCAGTCATTTAAGAATGAAAACAAGACAGCTGACCCAGAACTACACTTAGTTTCTGGCATGCATTTTCGTGCAGCTATGTGCCATCTGTGCACACATTTTTTGCTATTGCCTTGAAAGGGTTACTAGCAAATCCTTGTGTGGGGCTGCACAACAGTGTGACTGTAATTGCAGCTGTGGCCTCAGTGCAATATTTTACTTATTTTAAGCATTTTCTACCTGCTTTTCACTTGACAAGGCTTCCAGAGCAGCCTACGTATAATCAATACGAGCAATAACTTATCATTAAAAGTTTTTTTTTAAAGACTATTTGAAGAGGTGCAATGAAGGGAGTTTACTTCTTCCTCTCCTTGGTTCTAACAGCATCTTTGAAGAAAGGAGCGACTCCATCCCAGCTGGTGAATACTCTGCCTATTTTGTTGCACCAGGGCAATGATCAACATACAGCATCACAATGGTACTTCTTCTTTTTGTCTATCAGTTTTCAATTGGCTGGGCAGTCAACGATACATCAGAATCTTCTTGAGAAGGAAGAAGCCATTTTGGTGTTTGCAAGTTAAGTCACAGCAGCTTTTGTGCAACATGATGTGCCCATAGCTCTGTTCTCTGGAGAGAGAAAATCCATACCTTTGATAAAGACTGTGATGTTTCACTTTACTTCAAACTTTCTGCCTAACTAGGAACCTGGATGTTTCGTTTAAGGTTTGGGACAGACCTGGGTTACAAGCCAGACTTCTATTTAATGTAATTTCTCAAGAAATGGGGAGCAGCTGTTGCTTCTTTGTCATTTCACAGAAATCAGCCTTTTCATGCGGCATCACTTATGCTTTGGAATTCCCTCCCTATTAGCATCAGCCAAGTGCCTTCACTGTACTCTTTTTGTACCTGTTTAAAACATTTTTGTCTAGGCAAGCCTATCCAGATATGTAGATGTTTGTGTGTCTTAATCTGATAATTCTAATATTTGTCATGAACCACAAAGAGGTTTTACTACAATAAAGTGGTATATAAATTTTGTTAAATAAGCAAAATAAATAAATCCCCAAATTCCAGATGGGCAACCTAATAGCCCACAGAACTTGGGAGAGACATTGGGCACTTTCAAACTGTCACTATATTTGGGTGTCAATCACAAATCAACGAATTCAGGTTGCACATAGTTGATTGGGAGGCCTTTGCACAACAAATCTTTGAAAAAGGTAAAGGTAAAGAACCACTGACAGTTAAGTCCAGTCGTGAAGAACTCTGGGATACGGCGCTCATCTTGATCTTGCTCCCCACCCCCATCAGACTTTTTGCAGTAAGGAAAGTGAAGGGAAAATGCACCAGAAAGTGTGGGATAGTGCAGTATCATTTAACCTCCCAGCAAACAAATCAGAATAATGCTCATTAAATAGCCAAAGTTGTCTAATCTCCCTGAAAACAAATCAGGATGAATGTTCATCTGCAAATACCCTTATTCAGTCTGCAATTCCCTTCTTGGAATTGAGTTTACAAGATCCATACTAATTTTTGCACATAAAATAATAATCCTTGTCCCTCCACCCCACTGCTTTGTGTAATTTCTTGCCTGATGAATAATACAGGGAAATGCCACACTTCTGTGACATTTTGGTTGGCCCTAATATATCTATTGCCCAGCTGCGGATTTTGGAGGGTTTTTTTTCTTCTTACGGACCACCTTTGGCTTCTGAAAAATAACCCATTCTCTGGAAGACCTGCCAAGGCCCTTGTAACACTGGACCAGTGATGTTTTTCAAGACTGTGATTTTCCTTCAAGTGCACTTATTGCTTTCTTTTCCCCAAGAACGTGGAAAGTATATGAATTAATAAATATCCTGCCAACAGAATTGTAACATCTTAGCTGCCACTTTATTTGACTTTTCTGCTGAGTAAGTGAAATCCAACTAAACACAAAACAAATAGCAAAACACTGCATACAGATAAATGATCATTTTTTAAAACCTCAGTAGATTCCGCTGACAACTATGGAAGGTTTTGTGTGTTGTGTTTTGTTTTTACCTTTGTGAAGCTTGACTCATTCTTTGCTGCTGTGTTATACTGAACAGTTTTGCATGCTTCCCAAGCATTAATTCCATATTGGTTTTCTCTTATTCCTAGAGAAAAGAGTGAAAGATACAATGTTATCTAGCAATCACATGAAAGTACTGTGAAATAAAGTTCATTTCTACGCTTATGAGTAACATCATCTAATGGAGAAGATCTGGATTGCATTTCTCTGAAAAATCAGGGTGTATTTAGCCATATTTGAAGCAGTTGAAATCCCACTAGGAAGCCTGTGTGGTACTTTCTCAGTCTGTTTTTAAGACACTCTTCCTGTGAACCAAGAAAATTTTCTCCTGAAGATTCTCAGTGGACAGCCTTTGTTTTGGGTTTTGGGTTTGAAAAACTACCCTATTTTACACCAGGAACAAAGGCTGGCCCAAGGTGAGGCAGAACAGCTAATGTTGCTCCATGCTCCACTCTGAAGTCAAAGTGCAAGGCTGGTCAAGTTATCTTGGCACTTCAGGCACAAAATCTGTCAGATTTCTCTCCCTGATGGTACAAATACATTTAAATCATGAAAAATTACCTGCGCTTTATTGACAACCAAAGTCAGGATGGTCCACAGACCTGAGGTGAAAATGAGGTTTGTAGAAAAGTTCAAAGTGTTTGACAAAAAGAATAAAACAATAAAATTAAGTTCATAAGTTTATTGTTCTAGCCAAAGGCCACAACAAACTTGTACTAGGCAATAGTATTAATGAAATAACACAGAACATACGTCCATAATATAAAAATCCATAATATAAAGAAGACTTGGCAAAAAAAATGGATAAAAGCAAAACTATTTAAAATATTTAAAAAATTAAAACTGGCAATAAACTAAAAAAAACACATATTGCTGGGTAGGCTTTTCTAGACAAAAATGTTTTTAGCAGGCACCGAAAAGAGAACAGCGATGGGGCTTGCCTGACATCAATAGGCAGGGATTTCATGCTCACTCCCCAAGAGTTATGGTATGCACAGCACTGAGGCTGTAAAAAATCAATAGCAAAGGCACAGGAAGCAACTCATAAGCATCAGGTGCCGTAGTTACTAAGCACTGGTGTCCACATAACCTTTGACTCCACAGCCATGTCTTGGTGATATACTAGTACAAAATGTTATATCTGAATTGATGACACAAATAGGGTTTTGCCCCACTAGACAAGGCCTTTGAGTAGGGTTGACTGGAACACCTCCCTCAGTGAGGCATCTCAGAGACAAGACATGGTTTTTGATTTGCTGCACTGCTTTTTGCTATGAGGAATAAAGGCAGGCCTGTCAAAATGGACACCCAAAGCAATGCTAAGGGGATTTTAGATTTCTTAGCCTATTTTCAGAAGATAAAAACAGTCCATGCCAAAGAGAAGCAGTTTCCGGTGTCACCTAAGGTAAACCCCTCATTATACAAAATTGCAGCCACCTTCTCAAATGCCATGTGCAAGGCAGAAAAGGTGACTCAATAAAAAATAAGGATGACCACAAATTTCAGGCATACTTTAAATGTGCTTCAAATGTATGCTGTGTATTCAGTCATACATACATGTTTCCCCCCAATTAGGACGATCCATCTTGATACAAGGGGAAAATAACATGTGAAGTGTGACTCGTCTAATACATTAGGGCCCATCTCAAAAACTATTTTTTTAAAAGAAAGAAAGAAAAAGAGATAGAGAGGGAGAAGAGAGAGAACATGGAGGAACATGCAACTGTTTCGTTCCCCATTGCTAAAACTGTAAGCTCCTTGGAGAACTGACTTATCTTGGTTTTCAGTTCTGCAAAGCATTTAAAGGCACTATACAGTTAATAATACTAGCAATACTTCCCAAGATAAATACTCTTGAATCTAGAATTCAAGAGTATTTATCTTCCTGTCTAATGCACAGGAGACTTTGGGTGCTTTATAAATAACAGAGGGGAGAGTAAAGCTCACCTTCACAGATTTCATGGATCATATTTCACTAAAGATTTAAGGACCACACAAGGTAAATAAATTGTAAATTCAAAAAGAAGTAAAATTGTCACAGTTAAAGATCTGGGATATTTCCAAGTAGACAGTATAGGTTTTCTGCCTCTTGCTACTCTAGCAAAAGCATATCAGTGAGTTTTGAGTTAGGATAGAATGTTTACCTTATATGTTACCATGACACTTGCAGTAAGATTCCATCTTCAGGACTTGCATGACAGTCAATGCACAAAGCTAGAGTCAGACTTTTTATTTCATAGACAAGGGTCATTGCTCAGGGATAGAGTATCTGCTTTGCATACAGAAAGTCTCAGGTTCAATCCCTGGTATCTCCAGATAGGACTGGGAAAGACTTCTTGCCTGAAACCCTGGAAAACCACTGCCAGTCAGTGTATACAATACTGGGCTATTCAGAATGATCTGACTCAGTATAAGACAGCTTCCTATGTTCCTAGAAATACTTTTTCCATCCATAAAAGGCTTTTGATCCAGCAGACAGATCCTACTGGCAGAGAGGGTAGGGAGGAAACTTTTTCCAAATCCCCCTTCCTTGCTCCAGACACTGTTGCTACCTCCCACAACATTCTGGATTGTCACCTATGCCCAATGTCCCATGCACCAGTACTGCGGAATAGTTGCAGAGTAGGGCTGGGGCAATATCTGGTTTTCAACATCGCAATATATCACCAGCTAAACATCGCAATATGCCAATACATCACAATGGCTGAAATAAGGATAGAAAACTACGTAAAGGCAATTTCCTCTAAGTGGAATTTCATGTTTGCAGGGGTGAACTTTTTGTGAGGGTTTGAGTGTTTTCAGGCTTCTGTGCTCTGCTCACGTTAAGCAATGGGAAACAGCAAGCAGGATAAAGGCTCGCTGCTTTACAGAGAGAAATTGACTGAAGATAAACAACCTTGCAGAAGAACGGGGAGACAACCGCACTCCCTCATGCTGTAGCACTCAGCATGTCTCTGTGCCTGTTGTTGTCAGAACCTGTACGTCACATGCACCTAAAGGCCAGCACATGTGTATCTGTTTATTACACAGGGACTTCCTTTATAACATCTTAATGCTGCAGTGGTTAGGCCTGAGGGGTTCTAGATAGCACAGAGAAAGCCTAATGTACAAACTCCCAGGTTGATATCTTCAAGAGGAGAGCTTGGCATTACAGCAAGGATTATGTGATAGTGAGCTAGAGAATTGATTTTTTTAAAAAAAAAATTAAACTCTATAAGTCCCCCCCCCCTATTACATCTTTCATACAGCAAGTAATAATCCAGGATTACCAGGCAGTTTCCCTGCGTTCCTTACATATCCTCTCTACCCCCTGTATTGCCGGTCCCAATGCAGTCTTTTCTGTCTAGCATGTCTAGCCATCAAGTATTAAGATTAAATAAAATATCAATGAAATTACATTTCAGGGAATGGTTTTTGGCTTTTCCAGAATAAAGTGGAGACCATGGCAGGAAACAAAACAAACAAAAGCAACAAGTCTGTGTACCATAGGCAATTGCAGCACTGAAATGCTATCATCTGCAGTTACACTTCAGGAGGACATATTAAAACAACAACAACAACAACAACAGGTCCCCAAATAACAATTCAAACAAAAAATTCTATAAGACATAGTTCATTAAAAAAAATTTTTTACCACAGCTGAATAACATTGCCTATCTAAAAGCCAACTGAAGCAGCTTTCTGGGATGACTTGCGGACATCTGGATGTCAACAGGTAAGTAGTTCCAGTGTGTGTGTTAGGGAAAAACATCTCAGTGTAACCCTGATCTTATGAAAGAAGATGATGTGGAAAACACTCAAAATAACAAGGGAATGTGCTTCATTGACAACATTTTCCTGAGGTATGAAAGTGAGAGCTCTTGGTAGAGCTACCATATTCTGCTTCAAGCCACACAGAAATATTACAGATTCATTTAAAAAATTTCTATAACATGCAATTTTGTAAGATGCAAACAGTGGTCTTTCAGGAGTTTACAGGACTACCCATGTCACCAGAGCCTGCATGACGAAGAACTGATATAGTATGACCAACGGTTAACACATGTGAACAGCAAAAAATAATGGAAGGAAGCGGATTTCTTACGAGGGTCTTCTCCCTAAAATTAGATGTATAACTCCCACTCATGCCCCACAATCTCAAGCTAGAGCACAAGGGAGAGTTATGGAGAGCAGACCCTCCATTTGTACCCATTTTCCAGGGACGTCCCTGATTTAGAGAAGATGCCCTGGTTTCTTATTTGATCCCGGAATGTCCTGCTATTCCTTAGGATGTCCCTATTTTCATTGGGGAAATGTTGGAGGGTTAAAAGTTATCTGACTCCCAAGTCGTCTGAAGGCAACCCTATATAGGGAAGTTTTAAAAAATGTTTTATTATGTTTTTATATATGTTGGAAGCTGCCCAGAGTGCTGGGGCAACCTAGTAAGATGTGTGGGGTATAAATAGTAACATTATGATTATGGAATGGGATGCCCCTATTTTCATCCGAGAAATGTTGGAGGGTATGAGGGAGTGGCGAGGGAAAGGTCACCTGGATTACTCAGAAGCATTATCGTCTCTTACTGTTGTAATAAAAGGGAGAATCAATGCAGTGTGAGCTTGAGTAGGGAAATCCCCAATTCAGCTCATGGTTTAATCAGGAACTTGTTTAGTGGCCCTGAGGAAGCCACTATCCGTCTATAGTAAGGGGATAATAAGGCAGGGTGGTTAAGTATAGGCAATATGTGTGAAACATGTTAATAATAATAATAATAATAATAATAATAATAATATCTTTAGCATTCCAGAAGTATTCAAAAACATGAAATATTATTAATACAGTGGTACCTTGGGTTAAGTACTTAATTCGTTCCGGAGGTCCGTTCTTAACCTGAAACTGTTCTTAACCTGAAGCACCACTTTAGCTAATGGGGCCTCCAGCTGCCACCGCGCCACCAGATAACGATTTCTGTTCTCATCCTGAAGCAAAGTTCTTAACCCGAGGTAATATTTCTAGGTTAGTGGAGTCTGTAACCTGAAGCGTATGTAACCTGAAGCGTATGTAACCCGAGGTACCACTGTATTTCATGCATTCTGAGGCTCAGCCTAGGCACCAGAAACAAGTTCTGGGGCAAAGGTGAAATATACTTGGAGTCAAGAGTGGATTTCATGCTCTTTATTCAGCTCATAGTGGTGAGGAGGAATGGAACTTCCCCCAGAATGTCTGCCTTATACATTATTTACACAATGGGCCCCACGTGATTGGCTAATTCTGGGATTCTCCTGTAGGCCAATCAGGTTGCGGATTCCCTTCCACCTGGAGCTGGATTGGGTGGCTCCTGTGGACCAATCAAACTGCTGCATTCTGGATCCTATTGTTCTAGGACCAATCAGACTGCTGCCTTTTGGATCCTATTCAACTCAGTAAATAACAAAAGGCATCCTTGGTAGGGCTGGAGAAATCATTTCCATCTAATAGACAACGAGACAACCTTGAAATAAGTCCTGCACAATTCATCACATACATGTTGTTGCTTTTCCTTTGGATGATGTCTAGGTGGTTTTGCCTCTTTTCTAAAGAACATCATGAGATCCGTTAATGGATCTTGGGCATCTTGAAGCAATAGCTTACTGCCCACAGAGATGATTACAGGATCCACTGCAAAACAGATAAATGAGTTCTCTTCAGACTGAACTTGTAAAACCCTTTGTAGTGGGCAGCATTTGAGACCAGGTTCTTACTGGGGGGGGGGGGGGAGCCCACTAAGAATGTCATTGGCTTAGGTCCCGTTTACAGAATGCCCTTGGAAGAAAAAGCTAGTCTTACTCTACATAGCTGGTTTCCTTTATGCTAGTTAGTAAGGCGGACAAAATAAAAATAAATTACCAGCAAAATATCAAATATCCCAGAACATCTGGACAAAGTAGCCACTCATTTTTCAAATCTGTATTTAGGGATGTGGGGGGGGGGTATTAAAAAATTGCTTTGGTTACTTCTCATCCATGTTCAGCGTTACGTTCCACAAGCTATAAGCTAAGCAACCAGACATATTTAAACCTAAATACAGAATATAGAAAGACTTCAGATTCAGGATCAAAGCAGTTCGCACCATTTATTCAGTAGTGAGGGCTGCCTTGGTGTAACACAGCTTCTCATTTTCAGGAAGGGGAGACTAAGAGCACAGATGCACTTAACCCTTTCCCCATCTACTATTTTCCTGCTCTGAATTCTCCCCCACCCTCACAAGCTGCAACTGTAGGAAAAGTTGCTTGAAGGATGATATGAAACTGGAAAATGACTTGTGGGAAACAGGCGAAGTAGTACCCCTTTCCCACTAATATTTATGCATTCAATCCTCCCCAAGTGGCTTTAAGAAGAGGAAAATCAGTAGTGTACAGTTCAGCACATTTATGCGTTAAATAATTCGGCCCCCAAGACATGTAAAGTCACAATGCACTCTAAGTGATTCCACTAAGAGCCATTATCCCACTCAAACACATTAGGGCAGTCCTGAAGTGCCAGCATATACTTAATAAAAAAATGCAGTTGTTGGGAAATTGAAGGACAAACTGAGTTTGAATGGGCCCTTTTAAAAGCAAAGTAACCCAAAATGATTTCTTCTGATGGCTTCCTAAACTACCATAATAAGTTCTCGCAATTCACATTTAAGGAATCAGAAACATGGATGTTATACAGAGATTTCAGATATAAAGTGCAATCTCAGACAATTCAATATTGCATTGCTTCTGTCTACGTACTAAAAGTTGAGTTTGGGACCAAGATGTGGTTAACCCACACAAAAGAAAATCAGCCTGGCAAAGGAGACATTCATTATCAACAGCCAGAGTGTTGGCATAGGCCTGACACGATTTCCATTGGGTAACTATAGATTCTTGGTACCAAAAGATATGGGGAATAGTTTTACTTGTGAAATTGACACAAACGTTTAAAGTAATGCGCTGCCAGCATACAACTGATGGGAGGGGGGAGGATCAGGGAGTATGGAATGATTTTATTGTTTTTACAACTATGGAGGAATATGACCAGCCTCTGACTGTGTTTCTTCACCTGTGGGTTTTATGAACAGGTAAAGAAAAATATTAAAGTTAAGTGTAATGGTCTTAGTATTGACAGCCCACAACAATTCCTCTGTAATTGATTTCAAATATTATCCAGGATTATTTGTTCTTTGTAACACATATCGGCTCTGTTTATTGCTTGCATTTTTTCTTTAGTGTTTCATATAAAATTGTAAAATTTAATGATTTTTTTTAAAAAAAAGATAATGTACACAGGTTGGAAGAAAATGTCACAGTTGTCTTCATGAATCCATACTTCTTACTGCATAGGATGTTTCAGTGTCTTGCATAATAGGAATACAATACTTTATCATGGTTCTTGGGAGGTGGAATAGCTACATGTTAACACTACAGGTGCTAGGTTTTCCTTAAGACAGGTATATACCTTAATGAAAGAACACCTGCAGAACACCCCAGGTTTAATGCCTGGCATCTCCCAGTAAAGCTGCAAAAGGTCACTGTTTAGAACCCTGGAGAGAAATTGCCAATCAGTGCAGAACAGAGATGGAGAAACTTGTGCCCTGTCAAATGTGACTGGACTCAAATGTGACTGAAGTACCTTCAGCCCCAGGCAGAATGCCCAACAATCAGGAATGATGGGAAGTGTCCCAACAACATGCAGAGGTGTCATTGGCTTCTCACCCTTGATGAAGACATATTGAACTAGATGAACCAAAGGATTAACTCAGTTTCCAGTGTTCCTATGGTGGCTTCTTATATACCTTCCTATGTTTCTAAATGGAGCCCCAGTCCACAGTCTTCTTCTACAGCCTTATTATTGCATAAGACCTGCTAGATCAGACCAAAGGCCTATTTAGTTCAGCATCCTGTTTTCCAAGAAAACCAACCAGACACCTGTGAGAAGCCCTCTCCTGCCATTGTTCTCCAGCAAAGGGTATTCAGTGGTATGATGTCTTTTAAAGTTGCTGGTCATCATCACACCTTGTGGTAGCAAGTTCCATAAAGTGATTATGTACTGTGCAAAACTCTTCCTCTTGTCTGCCCCAAATGTCCTACGAAAAGAAGAAAGACTCTCTATCTACTTCTCCCTCAGCAAACAAAATTGTATGATGTCCTTTTTCCTAACCTAAAAGGCCCCAAACACTGAAATCTTTCTTCATAAGAGTGTTGTTCAATCCTCTCATCATTTTGATCACCCTTTTCCACACTTTTTCAAGCTCTACAATATCCTTTTTGAACTTCACATGTATGTCAAGCAGTCAATATGGCATTATGCCCAGCTCTCTCAGAAACTATAAACCTTCACACCTGCAGATGACAATTCAGCCACTATTCTTAGAATTCTGACAGTCTTCAATGTGATAGCAGCCATAGGCTCAGTCAGGAGACCAGAAATGCCTAAAGTTAATGTCTGTAGGTAAAGATGTGAGGAGATAAGTTGTACAAAATAAACCCAGTTTGCACTAATTTCCCATCTATCAATATGTTCTTGAATTTGTGGCTTACGAATAAAAGTAGAGTTGTTTTTCCAAGGTCTGGGCTGGCAGAGACTTTGAGACAGAAATAATGAGTTTTGTGGCACACTGTGGCTACTAAATGCTCTACTTTTCCTCTGTTTTCTGAATCAGAGAATCAGACATAAACCACACATCTATATTCTCCCTTGCAACAACAAGGAGAGTTACTTGCTTTCTAAAAGATGTCAAATACTAGCTGGCTGCTGACAGTGCTTATGGGGTGAGTGGGTGTTTGTGTAGGTTCAGAAAGAAAATCACCCATGAGACATTTTTATTCTCTGAGCCATTGTAGATGGAGAAAAAATCCTTTGATCTACTGAAAACGGAAGCTATATTTTAAACACTATAATCAAGTCTTCCATTCTGCTGCCTGAATTGGTTTTCCAGTGGTGGCAAATTTGGAAAGTGCTTTTTGTTTTGATTGTATGTGTGCACTCTCAGTAGTATTTTAATTATGGACTTGTATCTTACTCCAATTTCTTATTGTGAGCCAGCCTGGGATGAATTTCTATTAAGGGTGGTATATAAGTATCTAGTATCAGGGCCAGGGAATCAGTGCCCCTTCAGATGTTGTTGGACTCCAACTCCCATCATCCCCAGCCAACATGTCCAATTGCCAAGGGTGATGGGGGCTGGAGTCCAGCAACATCTGGAGAGCACTACGTTCCCCACCCCAGCCTTAAATAAAATAAAAATAGTGTGCACTTTGATTAAGTTAAAACAATTTTCAAAAGCACTTAGGTGCCCTATATTTCCTGCACCCCTACTGGACAAGGTGTCAGCCCATCGTTGTAAGAGTACTGTATAAGCTTTGAAGCAGATCTGAAGCAGGAGATGGCATGTATGCAGAATTTTGGTTTAGAATTTTTGTGTGAAGATTTATTAAACACAGTTTGTTTACCGTCTTCCTTTCCAATACATGCTTTGCTTTTAATATGCAGCATGCAACTCTGGAATGGTTTAATCTTGGAAATCATCTATTTTTCCATTTCACTGCAACTGGTTAGGAAGCTCAGATGATTTCAGAGATTAAACAAAGCACAATTGTATAGAAGTAAAGTAGAATGTAAGCAGATTTTGTACTTATCTCCAGTTTCAACAAAAGATAGCTGATAATTGCTTTTTTATAACTTGAGCTTTACATTTGGAAGTGGAGGGCAAAGAAAAGCTCCGTATCACAGCTTAAACACTAAAGCCGCAGATCTTTAACTTTCTATTCTGATAGTGAGCCAAACCATCAACCAACTTTAATTTTAAAAGTATATTTATACTAGATTCATGGGTGACAAAGGAAGCAGCAAGGATAATGTTTTTGGTCACTGCAAAATCCTATCTGGCCTACAATCTGCAGCTGGAATCAAAATAAGGAAAAGTTTTAAATGGTTAGCCATTCTGACTGTGTCTGAGCAGGACAGCTTGTGCCCAGCAATAGGAAACAAATCTAGCTTTATCAAGAAGCAAGAAACCTGTTGCTTAGCAACAAATAAAATTCCCACAATTGTACATTCTCTCACACACACAATGTACCCAGAACCCAAGCATTCAAAGATGAAGGGGCAAAAGATAGATGCAGCACAATTTTTATCTATTTACCTTTTTTTAAGGAGGGACTTCCCTTCTGCATTATACATTAGCCTCCTTCATAAAACTTTAAGATCTTTCTGACATACCACATAGAACTCAGATCTCAGGTGTGGTTGCAATTTCAGTCCTGGGCAGCAAAAACTATGGGTACATATGCCTCATCTGTTTCAATGGAGCTGTGCCCTAGCATAGCATGGCTTAGAATTCCACAAGCCTCTGAGCACTGGTTGTGGAGTCTCATAGGAGAGAGTGCTGTTACTCTCAGGTTTGACTTGTGGGGTTCCCATGGGCATCTGGTTGGCCACTGAGAACAGAATGCTGCACTATAGGGGGGGGCTCTTTGCATGAAACCAGAAAGGATATTTCAGACACACACACCCAAGTGTCCCTATTTTCCAGGGACAGTCCTGGTCTGGTTTGACCCTGGAATGTCTGACTTTTCCTTAGGATATCCCTGTTTCCATCAAAGATGTTGGAGGGTATGGTATTTGTGACTTCCACAAGCTATAGAAGGGGTAGTTGGCCCTGACTGCCTACCCAACCCCTATGCTTCAGAAGATAAGTTATATGGAGTTCAACAGCTCTCTTGGATAAATATGTTTAGGACGGAGTGATTTAGAATTAATAGCCTAAGTCAATCATGCAGTAGTAGGAAAGTTTGGTGAAAACGTACTATGTATATATTTGGGGAAAGCTGACTGTCTTGCTCCAGTGCTGCTCTTATGAGCTGTGTGCTCTGGCATTCCCCATGGTGTTTTTGCCTGGATCTTAAGGTTGCAGCTGAACCCAGCGGGCAAGAAAAATCAAATATATAAGCCAGGCCCTTGGGTTCTGTAACTTCCACAAACATTTCATAAGAAAAATAAAGTAATCCACAAACACTTCCAGCATTCCCCTCAGTAAAGAGTAAGACCTTTTTAAAAAATGCAAACATTTTTCCTGGGGGATGTTCCTCCTAAGGTCAAGCTAGCAAAAACTCACAGACAAATAAGATATGTAAGGAACATTTAAGAATTTGAAATGTTGGCCATGAACATACAGTAAAGCCATGGTCTAGCCACTGGTTGTGCTATGCTGATCACAACAGCAAATAAAACTGTGTTTTAGAAGTCAGCATACCCTCCAACATTTCTCTGATGAAAATAGGGATGTCCTATTCAATAATAATAATAATAATAATAATAATAATAATAATAACAATAATAATAATTTTATTACTTATATCCCACCCATTTCTGGGTAGCTTTCAACAGATATAAAAACATAATAAAACTTTAAACATTAAAAACTTCCTTATACAGGGCTGCCTTCAGATTTCCTATGTCTTTGACTCAGGGGGTCGCATAACTCCATATCATCCAACATTTCTCCAATGAAAATAGGGATGTCCTAAGGAAAAGTGGGACATTCCAGGATCAAACAGAAATCAGGACGGCTTCTGAAAATCTGGGACTGTCCCTGGAAAATAGGGACACTTGGAGGGTCTGAGTCAATAGTGCCTTAAGGCAGCTGCATATTGGTTTTTTAACCCATTTCTGCAGAAGTTGATAGTTTTGGGCTAATGTAACACCGTTAATTGCAAAGGGACACATTGAGGTTCTTCAGAGGTAGTGGGGATGCATACTGAAGTGCAAAGTTTCCTTCAAAACTTGAGGCCTCTGGGGAATTAGATGCAAAACAGTGCATTTCAAAATAATGTCCTAGGGAGAGTCTCAATGTCCAGGTGGAGAGGCCTGGAGAGCTCCATTCAGTCCTCTTCCCCAAGCCTGAGATTCCTCACTCCTGCCATAGAAGAGATGTATCTTGCCATGTGAAAGTTGTAATCTCCTTGCACATACTCATGAAAGCAAGAGGCAATCTGAGTCGAAAATAGCCTGTTGATTGTTTTCGAAAATATATTATCAAACCCACAAAGGTGGAAGGAGTATAATAATGTGCCTCACCAAGATTTTTCTCAGAGAGAGAGAGAGATACAATATATGCACAAATAAATCGTTTCTTGGAAGAGTTAAGAGTTAAAACTGATGTCAGAGTTGCTTTGTTTTTTAACGTAATGATTGCTTTCACTGGAAACTGTGATGAAAATGAGAAAGCTAGGTATCTAAATGTCTGTGCTCATTTAATGTGAGTCATGCATGCACAAACCAATGATCCAATTTATTCTATTGTAGTACTCTCAGCTAAGTTCACCTTCCACCTTCCCTTTCGGCTATCTGAGTTAGTCGTGTTCCTTGTGTTATCCTGATCCAGCCAACTCCTTGGCTCAATTTTCTCTCTCTGGTTTTATTTATTATTAAATTAGTATACAGTGACTTCAGGGTGAGGTCCACAGCATAAAAATGCAAGATAAAAACACTAACTATATAATGACAACAAGAGCAAGAACAAAAACAAACCAACAACCAAACATTCATCTGTAATATTCAGGCTGCAATCCTATATATACCTACCTGGGAATAAGCACCATTAAACAGAATGGGACTTAATTCTGAGTAGGCATGCATAGGATTGCACGGTCAGGAGATTTTTTTATCATGTGGAGTGCAGCCTTCATGTATGTATCCTCAGACCTGGTTTCAGTGTTCCTGATGGCTTCTGGCCAGGGGGAGGTCCACATTATTCTGTGACCCCGATCTATAATAAAAGGTTAGGAACTTGCCATTTTCACTGGTTTCCATGTTGCATGACGAATATATGTCTCAAATCTAAAGCTACTCAGGTCTCAGCGGTGGTGAAATGTGCTACTCATTTAGTCAAGAACTGAATCCACATTTCCCAATTCAAAAACTAGTTCCTGTGCAACAAGGAAATATACGCCAATAGTTATTGTTACAATTAAGTACTTAATTGTTCAAAAAAAGCTGAACATCAAGCACTGCGTTTTTCAGTGGCAATCTTTGTTTGTTGCAAATTAAAATCTCACTAATTAAAGTCACCTTGAGTGGATTAACCTGAAGTTCAGGAATTATTTTGATTTTAATTAAACATAAAGACTGAGTTCAAATAATGTGAGTAGCCTGGCAGACTTGGAATAGGAAAAGCTAAAGCTTACTGTGTGTGCTTCAGACCTTAATGCATAATACTATGCCTAGTACTGACAGCACGCAATAATGTTATGTAAGGTCACATATTCTTCATCAAAAGCTACAAT
Organism: Podarcis liolepis; assembly: GCF_965112155.1. Lineage (NCBI taxonomy): Eukaryota > Metazoa > Chordata > Lepidosauria > Squamata > Lacertidae > Podarcis > Podarcis liolepis. Next base: position 46,460,475 of record NC_139556.1, on the reverse strand, counting down.
AACAGACACAGCAGAAGAGTTAAGGCTGAACCTCAGCCATAATGGAATTCCCTTGCTTTTGAAGTTGCATCACCTCCTTTACTCAAAACAACACGTCTTGTTTGTTAGATTGGACAAAAAAAAAGGGTTATATTTTGTTAAAATGAAAGGCACACATTTTTACATGCACATTCATATAGATATAGATGTGCTGCATTTCTGTTTAGGGTACATGACATGAACAGACTGGTAAATCCAGTTTTCTTTATATGCAGCCACACATGAAAACTACCTTCTCTCAAAAGTTTCCTACCTGCTTTGCAAAATAAAATAAAATCACCAGCATTATGTCCAGTTCAGTGGTACCTTGGGTTACATATGCTTCAGGTTACAGACTCCGCTAACCCAGAAATAGTACTTCGGGTTAAGAACTTTACTTCAGGATGAGAACAGAAATCGTGCTCCGGCGACGCAGCAGCAGGAGGCCCCATTAGCTAAAGTGGTGCTTCAGGTTAAGAACAGTTTCAGGTTGAGAACGGACCTCCGGAACAAATTAAGTACTTAACCTGAGGTACCACTGTATGGGACTTGTGTAATGGCAAAGTTGGAACAAAATATATGAGAGACCCAGCTTTGTCCCATTTTTTAAAAAAGGTTTGGTACAATTGGTACAATTCACCAATGGAGGCAGCTTGCTTAAAACAATTGGGCACATGCTTTGGTATACAGTGGTACCTCGGGTTACATACACTTCAGGTTACATACGCTTCAGGTTACACACTCCGCTAACCCGGAAATAGTGCTTCGGGTTAAGAACTTTGCTTCAGGATAAGAACAGAAATCGTTCTCCGGTGGCGCGGCAGCAGCGGGAGGCCCCATTAGCTAAAGTGGTGCTTCAGGTTAAGTACAGTTTCAGGTTAAGAACAGACCTCCGGAACGAATTAAGTACTTAACCTGAGGTACCACTGTATTCCAAATCACTTTCAGTGCAGCTAGCCACCCCGTGAGGCAGTTGGATTTTCCATTGTTTGTATGTAACTCTAAAAAAGTAATTATGTTCAGGCAGTCTGGAGAGGTGTTTGGTTCTACTGCAAAACCAATGAATACATGGTGAGCCATCGGGGGTGTTGAAAAGTCCTATTATCAAGTCCCACAGCAGTGAATCTGACAAGGAAATAGACATGAATGGTTTCCAAGGACAAGATATCCCTCTGGTTTTTCTGCAAGCAATCAGGAAGGATACATGTAGCAATAATCTAATAATCTCTCCATAATAATCTATGGAGAACATAAAATATTCCCTTTTGCCTGCACTGAAGCCATGTTCTGCATCACATAAATGCACAGGCTGCATTATTTACAACAGCTATGAAAATACTCATATAAGAACCTTATATTTTTCAGAGATGAATAGATGCTAGGATTCAGAGTCAATCTGGCAGCCCAGATTTTCAAATTCTGCACCCTTTTTTTCCATACACCTAATTCCTCCAAATGCTATCCTCATTTTTGGAAAAAGTCTAGTAGTGTATATTGAATCATTTCAGTAAAAGTTAGAGAAGCTAGATGAAGGAGATGAGTTTAGTTCAGAGCTCAGAACTTTTAAAACAGTCGTACCTCGGATTACATACGCTTCAGGTTACAGACTCCGCTAACCCAGAAATAGTACCTTGGGTTAAGAACTTTGCTTCAGGATGAGAACAGAAATCGTGCTTTAGCAGCACAGTGACAGCAGGAGGCCCCATTAGCTAAAGTGGTGCTTCAGGTTAAGAACAGACCTCCAGAACGAATTAAGTACTTAACCCAAGGTACCACTGTATTTATATTCATTCTCATTACATCCATTGCATCGTAAATAAATTAATAAGAGAATCTGCAGTGGTGTGTCCTATGCCTGAAGGGTTGGTCAAAGCCTTTATCTTTAATTCTGTTCTTAAAATTCCTCTGGCAAATTTAAACTAAGGGGCTACCATCTGATCTGGCATTTCATGGATTGAAGGATGAGCTGAAGAGTCATCAAGGTCAATTCTTAGAGGTTCAGCATAGTTGCCATACTGTTCTGGTAACTCGGGAATGTAGAAACCACCTAGAAGGTATGGGAACACACAAGAGGAATCATTCCAGTGCCAACCCATGACTTGGTTTCCGTCAGTTTAGGACTTTCACCTTATCAAAGGTCTACTAAGACATGGTTCTTTGGTCTACTGTAAGCCAGGTAACTTATTTTGAAGCCATGCTTGAAAATCGTGTTGTTCTTTGTGTAACATATGGAGCCATTTTCACAGAATTTCACGCAGTGTAAGTGTTTGACAGCATAAGTATTACTTACAATAAGCCAGTGTTCGTAGTAATCATGAACAGTATGTCAGGGATGGGAAACCCATGCCCTTCCAGACGTTGTTGCACTCAGCCCCAGCCAGCATGGCGAAAAGGTAGGGATGATGGGAGATGTAGCCCATCTATATCTGGAGGGTCACAGGCTCCCCATCCCTGCTCCTGGTGATCCATTCGTACCACATTGTTTTTGTGCTATCAGAGCAGTGTGTGGTACGAGTTATGGGGAGACAATGATCATGCTGCTCCTATAACATATCGACCCCAACATGACTTAAGATGCCTAATGGTGAAATAAACCCTGTGAATCACGCAAGATAAAACTAATGAAAGCATGAGGGAAGCAGATCAATTGCCCAGGAGAAGTCAGCTGGACTGCATGTGTTCTAAATGGTCACAAAAACACGATTTTAAAAACCTCTGGTTCAAGGCTCTGAAATGTCACACACAGACTGAAATGTGCAGGAATGGGCATAACAGTTCTACGACACAATGGCTATTTCTGACAAAGGAACTTCAAACTCAGGATAGACTGAGTTATGATTAAGTTCATTTTTGCAAGGAATGACGATATACAACGGTCTGTCACCTTGATGTTCTACGGCACTGAAATGATCACAGTGAAGTTTTACCACACTGAAGCTTTCCAGATAGTCATTCCATACTGTCAACACATGGGAGAAATAATAGAAGGTGAAACCAAATAGAAGATGAAATCAGTTGTGCTATTTCTTTTAAAGCCACAGCCAGCACTATAGAGCAGAGAATTTCAATTTTCACTGTTGTACACCTGCTTTCCTAAGGCAAGGCACCATTGACAGCAATCCCAAAATAATTAAGACACACATTAGAAAGACAAGCATCTTGGTTTCCAGCATGCTCTTTTATCCCAAGTATTGTGGTAGGCAAGCTAAAACACACACACACACACACACACACACAGAGAGAGAGAGAGAGAGAGAGAGAGAGAGAGAGAGAGAGTTTTCAATAACTATGAGAGTCTTAAGGCCCTCGAGAAATGGGCCCAGTTAATCCCCAACCTCTGGAAGAAGAAGCTAAGATACTGGGGGAAAGGAAAAGATGATAGACCAACTTTGGGCTGCCTGCTGACTATTATTGGGGAAAGAATGCTGGACTAAAGCGGGGCAGGGTAGGATGGTTCAGCAAATTCTTTGTGTTGTAAATCTGGAGAGATTTACTAACATTAAAGAGGAAATGTAAATTTAAAAATACATTATTAGTTTTTTAAAAGAACCCTATAAATGTGATCTTTTTATTTCAGAAAAAGCTAAGTTATAAAACAATGCAGTCTATATTTTACAATGGCTGTTGTAAAATGTGTGCTTGCCTAGTCACTGATGATAAAAGAACGGAAGCACATAAAAAAATTCTTTAGGCTATGCAAGTCTATATTATTCAGATATGCAAAATATCTGTACTTTTTTCCTCTTTCATTTTTGTTAACAAACTGATATTATGCTGCTTGAATAGAATGGAATATCATATTAGGTACTGATTACATTATAGACCTCATAAATAGAGCTTGAGAAAAGAGGCTGCATAAAACTTTAAATATTTCTCTCTGTCTTTCTCTCTCTCTCTCCCCCCTCAGATAGAAAAGGCTTACAGCTCCTGAAAGTAGAGCTTACATGGCTATTACAAGGAATCACTGCATCTCTGAAAGTGTTTACAATTGTCAGACATCCTTAAAAGCATTAGGTGTTTTTCTTCATCCTTTGTGTTAGGACAAGCGACAACCAAATGAGCAGTGATTGGCCTGGCCTGTTTGTTATCTGCATTTCTACACTTCTACAGAAGACTATAAAGGACAAGGCACAATAGGAAGAGCTCTGCTGGATTACAACAAAGACCTATGTCAGCCAGTACCCAGTTTCCTACAGAGGATTAGAACAAAGACCTATGGCAAGCCAGAAAGGAGAACTTGGTCGCAAGACCACTGTCCCACTTGTGTTTCCCAGCAACTGTAATAGTCAGTGTCATTCTGCCTCTGATTCTGGAGTTATTATAACCAAAATGACCAGTAGCCCTCTATAACCATTGTCCTCCATGAATATGTCATATCCTCCATTAAAGCCATCAATGTTAGTGGCCTTCACCACAGCTTGTGTTAGCTGTGTGAAGAATGACCGCTCCCCACTTAAAATGGGGGGCGCCCTTTGCGTGGACGCGTGCAGCCCCTAGATCTGGAGCGGCTCCAATAGCATAGGCTTGGCTTTGCCTTCCCTCAGGTTGGATACCTGGATCTCTCATCATTCAGATTCACTGGGTTCTAGTACTGTAAGAGAGAGAGAGAGAAAATCTCTCTGCCCACATTGTTCAAACTATACATAATTTTGTACACCTCTATCAAATCTCCTAACTCACTCTTTTTATAAACTACAAAGTCAGAACATTTCTCACAGAGGAGTTGATCCAACCCCCAGTTTAGTTTGCCCTTTTTCTGCACCTTCACATTCTACAATATTGTTGTTGAAATAGGGCAAACAGAATGGAACACAGTATACCCAGAATAGTTATGCCATATATTTGTATTAAGACATTATCATATTGGCAGTTTTCTTTTTCGTCCCTTACATGGCATGGATTTCATCTTATCCACAGATGCTATAAACATTGTCATTCCATCATAACCCCCAATATTCGTTAGGCAGGACATATTTGCTCTAGCCATGATTATTGCTCTTCAGCAAGACTTGTTCTGCTATATGCTTGGCAGTTTTATATTTAATCATGCTTTCAACCCAGAATAGATATTAAGTTAACTGACCAACAATTTCCTGGGGATTCCTCCTCTGCTGACCCATCTTTTAAAAACTGGTGTTACACTGGTCAACTTCCAGTCCTTTTTGACTATGCCATAAAACTGCTATGAAATTATACCAAAAAAATTGTTTAATGCTTGTGAAGCTGTAAATAAAAGGAGATCCATTTGTCATTGAGAACTGGTCAAAGAATGCCAAGTTCACCAGCTAGCTAGAAATCAAATCAAACATTGTGCCATATAGTTCCTCCCTCTTCTGTCCAGTTGTACAGCTGTTCTCTTTGCAGCATCACTTTGAACAACTAAGCAACCCCAAAGGTGTCTGCACGATAGCTGTGCTTTTTATTCTTTTAAGAGACAATATTTTTAATATAAAGAACTGCCCTAGAGCCAGGTTGTCCCCTGTAACCCAGTACTTTCCACTCTGATAGGTAGTACTTCTCATGCACAGGACTTGTTAGAACCTGCTACTCAAAAGTTTAAGTAAAAAAGCAGATAGACGAGGAGGGTCACTTTCCTCTTATGACTGCCCTTGTAGTAAGAGAAACCTCTTACCTAGATGAGAACATAGGTAACCTATCACACTCTTCACCAGGCTGCTGCCCTCCAGATGTTATTGATTACAACTCCAATCAGTCCCAGCATCATGCAGCTGCACTGGCTTGGGCTGATGGGAACTGTAGTCTGAAGCATTTGGAGGGCACCAGCTTGGAGAAGACTTGCCTATCCTAACTAAGGCAGTCCTTTTCTACAGTGGTACCTCCGGTTACGAACTTAATTCGTTCCGGAGGTCTGTTCTTAACCTGAAACCGTTCTTAACATGAGGCGCCCTTTCGCTAATGGGGCCTCCCGCTGCCGCCAGACTTCCACTCACACCCCAGGGCAAAGTTCACAACCAGGAGCATCTACTTCTGGGATAGCGGAGCTTGTTACCCGAAGCGTTCATAAGGAGGATGGTACGTAACCCAAGGTTCCACTGTAATTTGAATTATAGTGATTTCAGAAATGCATACAGTGCACAAAACTCATTGAAGTTATGTTTGTTCTCCCTATTTATAGAGAAGTCTATAGCTGCTGGAAAAATGTAAGTTCAACTCTGCCGGCTAAAAAGGGTGTGAATTTAGAAGCTTCGTTATTGGGGTCCTACTCTCCAAACATCCACCGTAAGAAATAAGTCACCAAATCATGCTGTTATGATAATTGGGTCAACAGCCAAGTGCTGCATATCAAGCCTACTGACTTGCTCACCTGCATTTTGCACTAATGATCCTCCTTGCCAAGACATTGTAAGGACCCATATTTGTGGCATGCACTTAACAAGATTCACTCTGTGCCAGCTAGAATGATTCAAATTACTCTGCAAATGTGGCTAGAAACTGGGTTAAATGAGACGTGGCACACTGGCTCCAATATCCTTTCAGGGATACTTCAGTAACCAGGCAAAGTTATTAGAAATTGTTTCACCAATGAGCAACAACATGTGACATGTAATAGCTCTCTCTCTTCCTTGCCATTCATCTTAGAGCTTCAGGGTGATCAAACCTACCCGCTGCCAGCTCTATATGCAAGTTAACTGCAAGTGGGATACTTCCCCCCACACCAGTTACTGAAGTCCACAGGACTACCAGCTCCTGCTGCTCCACCAGATGAACTCTTATTATCGCTGTGCTCTGGTGTGCCCAACCAGATTCTTACTCAGTTGAACTCGGCAAGGAGCACTGCAGGGAAAGTACTTGTGCTTAGAAGCTCAGCACTAATAGACTTCTGCTACAGCTGCCAGCCTGGTTCAAAGGCAGGAGAATAAAAAGTCAGTCCAAAGAAACAAACAGCAGAGAAGTGCCAAAAAATTAAGGGTTTGGAGCAGAAATTGAATGCACAGAGGCCTTAAGCCAAGGAAAAGACCAGCATGGGAGGAATAAGGAACAGGTGCACAAAGGAGAGCGTTGCTTCTCCTCATAGATTTTCTGTCATATAGGAAGGGTAAAAATAGTCATTGAAATAGGAGACAAAGAAAAATCCCCCCCTCCCAAAGGTAACCCATAATCTGCAGCCATGTAATGGCCTACTAAAACTATATTTGTATCAGATTGTCAACATGTATTACACTCATCAAGATCAGAGATTATTCATACTCTCCACTACTACAGTCTAAAACTACAGGGATCAGATAATACAATTTTGCATAGTGCTAAAAGCTGACAGTACTAATTTAGGGTGCATTTTCCTGACTCTACAATCTCATCTTGAGGTTTACCCACCCACCTGGTTAGGGAGTCTTGCAGAGCTTGTGCCATATTCCCTTGTGCACTAGTGAGTCATTCTCACTTTCCTTTGTTTGTTTCTGTCTTGGGTACTGGATAAACTTCTGTTGGGGTGCTTGAAGTCTAATGTTACCATTTTAGGTGATTGAATTAGAAGAGTATTGTGATGTTTCTTAGCTCAGTGATTCTGCTGTCAAATGTGATTCTGCTGCCCTGCAGTTTGGTGCATGTGCAACAAGTTATTTCAGACAACCCAAAACTATGGTAAAAGACAACAGTGAAAAAACAGAACGAATATTATACTTTGATTATTGGGGAGGGTGGGCAGACAGAGACTACAGGCAGAAAGGTTAAATGGCATGCTCTGCTCAGGCCAAGGGAGAAGCTGAGAAAACTGTAGCATCTCTCTCTGTGTAATCAATGGATAAGGTCCCAAGCACTGCAAGGCTGTACCCATCCCTTTACTAAACTAGGGGGTGGAAGTGGGATAGAGGGAGAAGGCCAATATATATTTGGTCAAAGCAAGTAGTCTTCATTCAGGCAATCACAAACCTGGTCAGCAGCAAAATCTGTAGCTGCAAAACTGGAATAAATAATGGAAGTGTCTATTGGCTTACCTGTGGTGGATAAGATCACATACCACATTTGTTCCCAATAGTGATGTGAAGTGAGAATATTCTCGAGAATATTCTCTGCTAGAAAATTATCCAGAAAATATTCTCCACAAACTGTAAATTCTAATGCAAGAACCAGTTTTACAACCCACATTTAAAAAATATAGTAAATAAGTTAAGCTGTGATATTGCCAGTGTAAGCAATGAATAAGGTTTTTTGTTTGTTTGTTTTTTATCCAGATACATTACTGGGTATTGTATCATTCACCATTGGCAGTTCTGAAATGTGAGCTATAGAAAACATTATTATTTTTTAGTTTTAAAAATGCTATGATCTCACAGATGATCAGTGTGGAACTGAAAGCTCTGTTACCAATGGAGATGAAGATGGTGACTTATCATCTTAAGATGTTTGAGGAGTCAATATAAATTTATAAACATTTGATACTTGTTACTTAAAGCCTATTTTAAAAAAAAATTCTTGTGACAATTTATCAGTTATAATTTAAATTTGTTGTGTGTTGCCTTACTTGTCTAAGCAGATAGTAATTTGCATTTCTGATGTTATGCAACTTGTCATTACTGATTATTTGTGATTTATTCTTTGGAAATAATAGCATTTATTTTAAACTTTTTATTGGTTTTATTAGTATTGCACTAAAAATACTGTACGATGTAGATATGCTTATTAAAGAACATACTCATGTAGTGGACCTGAGTTTTTTTATATATTCCTTTTACTTTAAAAGCTACATTTCACACACACACGACATAATTAGAATTCAAAGTTGATGGTAAGTTGCAGGCTTAGTGATTAACGTGAGTCATTCACACTGAATTTTCAATTTCAAGTTTGGTGCAAAAAAATCAAAGAATTTGAATTCACTGCATTGCCCCATTGAATAAAAGTACAGTGGTACCTCAGGTTAAGAACTTAATTCGTTCTGGAGGTCCGTTCTTAACCTGAAACTGTTCTTAACCTGAGGTACCACTTTAGCTAATGGGGCCTCCCACTGCTGCCGTGCGATTTCTGTTCTCATCCTGAAGCAAAGTTCTTGACCTGAGGTACTATTTCTGGGTTAGCGGAGTCTGTAACCTGAAGCATCTGTAACCTGAGGTACCACAGTATCTGTACAGTTTTTGGTTGCCATCTGAACAAGTTTACCTATGAATAAACATGTACATTAACTAAGTATATCATTTACAATCTATTAAAATGAATATTCTATTTTAAATGAAAATTCTCTAATATTCTCATTAATCGAGAATATTCTCGAGAATTTAACATCACTAGTTCCCACATGTGCCTCTCCAAGTAAGACCAAGCTTGCTATCAGGGATAAGAAATAGATTGGGTGAACTGGTAGGGGAACTTATGGAAGAAGGGCCACTACTCTGGGGTAGAACATTTGCCTTCCATGCAAAAGGTTGTCTCCAGCATCCTCAGGTAGGGCTGGGAGAAAAGCCCTGGTGAAATCCTAGAAAGCCACTGCAGGCCAGTCAGCTAGATGGGCTAATACTTTTGTTCAATATAAGGCAGCTTTCTATGTTCCTGTGCAGGCCTCAGTTTGGTTACTGTGTAGAATTACGGTATACAGTGGTGCCTCGCAAGATGAAATTAATTCGTTCCGAGAGTTTTGTCTTGCGATTTTTTTCGTCTTGCGAAGCACGGTGTCAGGAAAGTTTTCGAAAAGCTTCAAAAATCACCAAAGTCTTTAAAAAACTCAAAAAAGGCTACCACACCGCGTTCTATGAGTTGCTCCTCGAAGTCAAGTCGCAACTGTATTAACGGTGTTAAGAAAAAGGAAACAAACTTGCAAGACGTTTCCATCTTGCAAAGCAAGCCCATAGGGAAAATCGTCTTGCGAAGCAACTCAAAAAACCAAAAACCCTTTCGTCTAGCGAGTTTTTTGTCTTGCGAGGCATTCGCCTTGCGAGGTACCACTGTATCTTGATGAGCCCGGCCAAAGATTCTGCCTCATATAACAAGGTTTTGTGTGTATCAAGACGAGCAGGTGATGTATGTTGTGAGAGAAAGCCTCTCCTCCTACCAGAGGGGAGGTGTTGTGAGCGGGAGCCGTTCCTGCGTCAGCAGGGGGGCATATTTCCCAGCTGCTGTGCCACGCCCGTCAGGCCAGCCAATAGGGCTGGCTTGGGGGCGGGCTCTAGCTGCATTCAAGCGGCCATGGCAGCCCTGTGCCTCATTCTGCTGTGCGGGGTGGGGTCATATATAGATTGTTTGATCCAATGCCTAAGCCAATACCACTCACATGCTGTAACCAATAAAGTTGTGGTCTTCTTTAGCCCATTAACCTAAAATACATGTGTCCTTGTGTCTTATTTATCCCTAAGTGGGTGGCATGTCCTTGACTCACAAGGGTTAGAAACATTAGCTGTCATCTCTAGTCTAGGATAGTCTTGGCTCGACAGAAACGGAACTGAAGAGATCTTGAGTTTTCTACATCTTTGCTTTACAGTGCTTTGTCCCCAATTCTAAAAATCAGGTCTGCGTGGCTAATTCTCCATACATCATTCAAACTGCATTAAAAGTTTCAGTGCTGCTTTGAGAGGATTCCATGGTGATGAAACTGTGAAAAGCCAGAACACCAGGAATGCTGATGTCACCTAAGGATCCTGTGGGTGTGAAATTGTAGGCAATTACATCTGATCACTGTGTCAGACATTGCTGCTGAATTTATTCAAATTTGCTATAGAAATTGTTTTGAAGTACTTCAGAATACCAAGAGCCCTGATTAAAGCAAATTGTGTCTACTATATGCAAGGCTGCGGGAAGAGAACCTAGTCCAACAAGAGTTGTACATGATTAGAAAATGTCAAACACCAGAACAACAACAACAAATTAAAGAAATGAAGTATCTCAGAAAAATACTGCTCCTGAGTTTCAAAGTCTTCTGGAAGACAGTCACTAGCAACTGACTCAGGACAGGTGAGAGCAAAATGGAATTATGTAAATGGGACCCATAATGAAGATGAGGACAAATTGTGTTGACCAAGTTAAAACTATTTTTTGCAGGAGGTGGTATAATCTGACAATGTTATATATTGGTGTCCAGGGGAGAAGATTCCTAAAAAACAAGTACAGTGCTGCATTTTAAAATATTGAATGTTTAGGAGATGGGGCACAGAGAACATCCTTTTCCACAGAAAATATTCCATTTTCAGTCCTTGGCATCTCCAAACTGGGCTGGAAAGACTCCCCTCCGAAACTCTGGAGAGCTGCTAGCAGCCATTGTAGAGTAGACAATACTGAGTAAGTTTGACCAATGGACTCAGTATGTATGGATATGAATATGGATTGATGTATCAGCTGTAAGCCCATATCATCACAGTTCTACTTAACAACTAAGTAAAACAACAGCTTCATTGTCACCTGCACCAGCCCTCAACTTGTGACACTCAAGATTAGATGGTATTTCTTGCTCCTTTCCACCTATTTGACAGTGATCCTGTCTAACTTGCAGCACTGACTCTGCCTCAATAGGCTGCACAAAAGCTAGAATTATAAGATGGTCCAAAGTACAGCAGGGAACAAATCATCCATCAATTTTGCCTCCTCACAAAGGCCGTTGTTGATAGCTGCTTTATTCAAAGTTGCTGCCACCCACCCTGGATACTGGACAAACAGCACAGAGAAGCAACATAATCAGGTTTGGGTTTCTGTGGGCTCTTAGCAAGATAGCACAAATAAAACTACAACCTCTCATATGCTGTTCTTGTCTGAAATGTTAAAAAATCATGTTATCACAAGGGATTCTATAGCATGATCTTACTTACTATGGGGATCTGGGCAGATCAGAAGTAGCATGTGCTGTTTCCTGACTATGGAGATGGGCAACTATTGTCCCCATCTTCAAAAGGGGGCAGGGATAAGACCCAGGTAACTACCAGCTTGTAAGCATGACATTGATACCAGGAAAGGTCCTAGAACAGATAAATTACACAGTCAGTTTGTGAGCACTTAGAAAAGGATGCTGTGATTATTAAGTCCTAGTACAGTATATATTTCTCAAAAACAAGTCATGCCAGACAAATCCCATTTCTTTTTTTTCTCTTTTTCTTTTTTGATAGAGTTACAAGCTTGGTGGATCAAGGGAATGCTGTGGACATGAGTGACGGATTCGAGCACCACATTGAGCAAAGGATTCCTGCATTGCAGGGTGTTGGACTAGATGACCCTTGTGGTCCCTTCCAACTCTACACTTGTACGATTCTATGCTTCTGCCGATGGGTCAGGACTTGGAAATTGTTACATCCAGTGGGGCACAGCCTTCCCACTCAAACTGTCAAGCAATTAAAAAAAATCCTCAATATCTCAAAGCCAACCACTTTTCCTTGTCCCCTGCCCCCCCCCCCAATTTTCTACTTGCACAGAAGCCTGTAGACGTATTTCTGTTAAACTCCCGTTCTCTTGCCTATCAGCTCTCTGCAGCACTTTGTCAATCCTACTTCAAAAGTATAGCAATGGCAAAGAGGCATGTCTCATGTGCATCTAGGCAGAAAAACCATGTGACCAATCAGACTGCTGGGAAGTCAGTCCTGATAGGAAGACTCTTACTTCATTTGTTGTTAATGGTGCCTGTTCAGCACAGCCACTATAGCAGATATTGAAGGAGTCAGAACTGCTTCCAAAACAGCATTAGCCTAGCATGTTTAGAGCTGTTTCCCTGAAGGCAAGAGAAGCAACAGGGTGTGTTTCCTACTTTGCGGAACTCCACGCCACCCATGGTATTTGTTTTGTGACCTTGCTAGAGAGAAAGAGCAAGCAAGCTCTCTGTAATAAATATCTACTGTTCCACTTAATCATTCTGCCTCTTTTTAAATTGGGGAATTGGGAGGCAAATAGTGGTTGGCTTGTGTATGTGTTGGAACATACTCTGTATTAACTATTTCCCTCAAATTTCCAGAAAAGGTGTGTGGATCTGCTTCCAACAAGACTCTCCTCTAGCAGGGGATATATCTTGAATGCATAGGAATGAATAAAATGCTGTCACTATATTTCCAGCTTGTTCTTAGTAAGTTTGTCAGTGAACTTCTAAAGTGAGACATTTGAGCTCTGTGCCTGTCTGGACACGACTCTGCAATAGTCCCCAAACCTGGAAGATAGTGTCCCAAATCTCTGATATAATAGAGGCCAGTTATGATTAGCCTGGTGTGATGAACTCCACACATGAGCTGAGATTATTACTACTCATTTTCAGAACTGAGCTACACATTATAATTATGTTCTGTTGTGCTCTGATGTGCCCTAGCCCAAATGAAACAATCATTATTATTTTTTTATCTATTGGTTGGAACACTTTGTTCTTTTAATTAAAAAAAAATGTTTTGGACAATGCAGAGTTGGTTTCTGGAGGGAGGAAACTGCACGCACCTGAAAGCAAGTTTTTCTCACATTTTAAAACTTTTTAAGTGTTCAGGATTTTTTTTGGGGGGGGGGGCAACAGATGTATAGGTGGTAACCATACAATAACTGAAAAGATTAGGTCATGTAGTATGGTGTAATTTCTAAATAAGAAGTATTAAGTCAATCTTGTCTAAGAATCATACTTGGGTCCTCTTACCTTGAAGTTATTTCCCTGTCCCCAAATATGCAGAGAATAACTGAGGGAGGGGGCGTTTTTTAGACAAGAGGAGACAATGAACATGTATGATTGTATACTTTCCTAAATAAGTGCTATACAAGTTCTACTAAGATGAAAAAAACATTAAGGTTAAAAATAGCAGCTCTACCAAGTAAAAATGTTACCAGCTACCACTGACACCTAAACCATGTAGCAGTTGCAGTGTTAAATAGGCCCTGGGAGCCCCGTGTCCCTAACTCCACTCTGCCATAAAGCTCACTGCATGAGCTTCAGCCAGTCACTGCCTCTCAGCCCAACCTACCTCACAGGGATGTTTTGAGCATACAGTGTGGAGGAGGAGAGCCATATGTATGTCACCTTCAGCTTCTTGGTGGAGGAAAGGTGGGATAAAAATGCACATTAAAAGAAAAATGCAGGGGGAGGGGGAATAAGCACCAACACAGAACAGAGTTTTGGAGGGAAGAAGATTCAAGAAACACCACTGGGTGTTATTTTATTTTTCAGTTATTCTTATGATTAGGAAGCATCCTGATCCACCTCAGTTTCAAAATGATAATCAAGACTGGCTTTATTTTGAATTGTGATGTGTGATGATAAAAACCTTTAAAATTGCCAATAGATTTTATACAGGGCGGAATGGGCATGAACACCAAACAGGCTGCTTAGAAGAGACAGCGAAAACTCCCCTTTAAATAATATGCAGAAAGGACAGATCATCCACATACTGATTACCAAACAATACAGTACTGTACTTCAAAAGCATGACCACCATTTGAAACCATATTCAGCAGGGCCCCCAGGTAGCCACCTTTATGAAGATGGGAAATTGCTTATTTCACCTGCCAGGAAGGTACCAAGAGCAACTTCATTATCTTTTGCAAGGACCCACAGGCATTTCAATAAAACCTCATGATTGGCCGTATGAAAGGCTACTAAAATACCTAATAAAATCAGCATGGATAGTTGACCCCTCTCCACTGCCAGAAGGATAGCATTAAACAAAGATAGGAAAGAATTCAATAGTCATAATGCAATTACAATGGAATGAACATAAAACTGTGCCATCTCTGCTGATGGCTGTACTTTCACAGCAGGATTACAGCTGGCCAAAGCAGGGAAACAAGTTGTTCAAGTGTGCATGTGGCTGGTGCTAAAAGCCCATGTGTTTATAATGATGTCATGATGCAAATGTATGCACAGAACAATCTTAGGCATCCGCAAAACAAAGCAAAAAACCCCATGATTCCCAGTGCGCTCTGGTTACTTTTTCAAGGGCTTCGTGAGCCCAGCTGCGTCTGAGGAGTTATGCAAACATCACATAGGGGAAACTGCATACGAAACTCTATTCTTCTGCAACGGCATAGATTAGTTAAAACTCTCAAAGCTGGGAAACAGTGATCTAACTGGGAAAGAAGCACACATTCGTAATCAGTCATCATCCGCCCTGCCCGCAATGAATTTGACAATACATGTGGCCAAATGGATTGGTCTTACAGTAAAAAAAAAAGAAAAAGGGTAAAGGACCTCTGACAGTTAAGTCCAGTCACAGACAACTCTGGGGTTGCGGCACTCATCTCGCTTCACAGGCTGAGGGAGCCGGCATTTGTCCACAGACAGTTTTTCCTACCAATTTCAAAGTTACTTATTCTCTAGTAGGTGTCCATAGGATTGCAGTCATAGAAGCCTAATGCCAAAAACGGTTCATTAAGTATCCAGGTAAACTGTCTCCGGGGCTTCTGGCAAAGAGAATTCTCAGAAAATTTCACATTTCTATTTTGTATCCTCAAATCTATGGAGATTAGTATATTTTTATAGTAAAGGTAAAGGGACCTCTGACCTTTAGGTCCAGTCGCAGACGACTCTGGGGTTGCAGCATTCATCTTGCTTTATTGGCCAAGGGAGCCGGCATACAGCTTCCGGGTCATGTGGCCAGCATGACTAAGCTGCTTCTGGCGAACCAGAGAAGCGCACGGAAAAGCTATTTACCTTCCCACCAGAGCGGTACCTATTTATCTACTTGCACTTTGACGTGCTTTCAAACTGCTAGGTTGGCAGGAGCAGGGACTGAGTAATGGGAGCTCACCCTGTCGCGGGGATTCGAACCGCCAACCTTCCAATCAGCAAGCCCTAGGCTCTGTGGTTCATCAAGAGGTTCAATGCTATCCTTTGCGCACTGAATCAAGACAAAAGATGTTTATCACACTACATGTGTTAATTGGTTTACCAATACCAGGATGCCTTTGTTGTCAACAACAGTTTGCCCCCTGAATGGCCCAAAATTATCACGGTCTGCATTATTCAGCATTTCATTTCCTTCTGATCTCATTGTTTACTATTTCTTCACCCTTATACAGTCATACCTCGGGTTGAAAGAGCTTTGGGATAAGTATTTTCAGGTTGTGCACTGCAGTGACCCAGAAGTAACAGAGCGCGTTACTTCCAGGTTTCGCCACTCGCGCATGCGCAGACGATCAAAATTACATCATGCGCATGTGCGGTAGCGGTGAATTGCAACCCACGCATGTGCGGACACAGGTTGTGTTCGCTTCTGGATGTGAAAGGAGCTCCGGAATGGATCCTGTTCACATCCAGAGGTACCACTGTACATGCATGCATACACACACACACACACACACACACACACACACATATATACCTGTAACTAAAAATATATATTTAAAAAATGTATATCCCACTTCCCATCATACAGGCCTCAAAGTAGCTTACTACAATAAAATATACAAAATACAAAATAATGTAAAATCCCCCCTCCACCAACAAAAAAGAAAAGAAAAGCATCGGATGAAGTAAACTTCAGTCCATGAGAACTTATGTCATAATAAATTCGATAGTCTTTAAGGTGTCACAAGACTTTGCTGTATTTGGTAATGGCTGTGTCCTAACGTCACAATTCCACTGGTGTTGGGGTACCCTGAGTTCAGTGGGGCTTGATCTTTAGTCACTGAAGTCACTTTAGGACTGAAGCCTAAAGCAACAGGACATCTTTATTTTGATTGACAAGTAGTAACTCTTTCCCACCACCAGGTAACAATGCTGTTCATTGTCAGTTCATCACCATGTTATGTTCTTTCTGTAGCTGGCAGTGACACAATTCATATATTAGGAATTCTATGTTCTACTGCTGCCTGAGTTCTGGAAGGAAGACCGCTGCTGAAAGGCCCATTTCCACCTGGCCTAGGGGGCAGGGCCCAGACGCCAGAGTGAGCTAAAAAAGGCTCCTGGGAGGTCACTGGGACATTGCTGGAACAACTCTTGGGTTGCGGCAACTGGCTAAAATGTTTTCAAATGTTTTAAATGGTTCTAATTTTGGTTCCTCTGTTTTGTTTTTGTCGGGTTAGTGTTGGTTAAATGTTTAGTTGGAGTTGGTGGTTACTTTGAGTATAACTGTAAACTGTTTGTTATTATTGTTATTGGTTTTTATTTATTTATTTATTTATTGGTTGGTTTGTTGCTTGTATAGGGTATCTCGTCTTTTAATGTTTGATGTTTTGTTGTGTTTTATTTGTTGCAAGCCGCCCAGAGTGCCTGGGGAAACCCAGCTAGATGGGAGGGATATGAATTATTATTATTATTATTATTATTATTATTATTATTATTATTATTATGCAAAGTAAAAGAGGCATTTTGACAAAGGCCAACTAAATCCACTCAAGTATTAAAGTCACAGTACTAACAAGTTGCTTCAAACGTAGCAACTTTGTACTTAATTTCCCTCTGAAATCATCCTGTACATGTCTACTTGAACATAAATCTCATTAAATTCAACAGGGCTTACTCCCAGGCAAGTGAGTGTATTGCTTTTGGCTACACTGCCCTGTTGTTAAATGATTGCTTCACGTTGCTGCAATACATCATAGTCAATATTACCAGTATTTTTATCTCTCTAGGTAAAACATATATGTATATGTTTGTGAATTTTTTTAAAAAATGTATTTTGTCATGAGGAAGGGAGAGTTGTCATAGATCAGAAAGTCTGAGAGAAAATAATTACATTTTAAGCAGGGTGCATGCTAATACTGTTTTCACAGAAGAAAATTAGCCCCATTGTGATTTGTCGTCTTGTCTAGGAAGTTATTTATTCCAGCCTTTCTTTTAATGGGGTAAAATCTATTTTGCAAGCTGGCATGTGAGTTGAACTGAATTAATGCAAACCCATTATTTACATTTCGAGATACTTGTCTTTGCTGTGGCAGGGCATATGGGAAAATGTTAACAATTTCACTGGTGTTGACTAACAAATCAAAACTTTCAGGAGTTTTTTTTTTAATACCCTGACTAATGGAGATAGATGCCTAACACCGCTCCCCCACTGTTTTGTGTCTCACAGACACAGCATCTGTCTTTTTTGCCATTGGAAAAACAAGATTCATTAATAACGTTGCTTTCAAATGATGTATAGCCGAACATACGTCCTGCAACACAATCCTTCTAGAAAGCAATAATCAGACTACACAAACAACACTCCTAACAAACACAGGGAAATGTCTGGGGGCCATGACCTAGTGCTAAATATATGTTAAAAAAGGAAATTACACACAAACCACATGTGTAACTCTAAACCTCCTTACAAGCTGCTGCAATCCTTTTCTGACATACCTGGGCGTAAGACCCATTCATCTTAATAGGACTTACAGTACTTCTGACTAGATATGTATAGGGTTGACTATAATATCTGGATTCCTCTTGATTACAATTATTTTGATTACATTTTGATTACAGGGATCTACAAGAACTTGGGTTTTGCAAGAAGTGGAATGTTGAATATAGTTTCTTTTATTTAATTTAATTTTAGCTTAGAATAGTAATTTATATCCCACTTCTCTCCATTAAAATTGGACCCAAGGTAGTTTACAGAAGTAAAAACTTTTTAAAAATATGACACCGCATCACGTTCTGTGTAGATCAATGACATACATGTAAAAAACACACGCTACACCGCAAAACTAAATGCACGTTACAAAATACAAAAACACAATAACAAAATCCAGACACCATTGTGAGCCTTTAGTTAGGAACAGCAACTGTGTTGCTGTATACATTCAAGTTTATTTTATTTTTTTTAAAGGCTGCTTGAAATGTATAGAAAATTACTGAGACTGAAATCCTATACACAATTACCCGGAAGCAGAATTTGTTCAGCTCAAATGGAATTATTTCTAGTAGACACATATAGGCTTCCACTGTAAATCCTCAAGAATTGTGCTCTTTAAATTCTGCTTTAAATGCAGGAGCCAGCCAGGTCTTTTCAAAAAGTTCATCAAATGTTGTAGTACCAACAGAAGCAAAAAAACAAAACAAAAGCAAAGCAAAGCATTGTTCAACTACTGATGCGGAAAGCCTGGAAAACTTGTACCAAACTTACCAAGGCAACACGGTTTCCCCCAGGAGGCATGGTTAATCATGAAGCAAATTTGAGATGTGAAGGGCTTTCTTTCCTGGTTCCTTGCTACAAGAAGCTTTGTACTTAAATCCATCTGGTTGTGCCCTGCGCAGCTCAAGACCAGGGGTTTCCTTTTCTGAGAAGGCATATTTCATGTTGGTTTCAGTTTTATAAATGTTTCCCTTGGCTTGCTTTCGCTAGGCCGGCTGCCACTTGTTGCAATGGTAACAGGGGAAGCCAGGATCTGCTTTCTGCTCAGTCGGCTGGAATGAATAATTAACTCCCCCCCCTCCCCTCATTAGCATTCCATTCAAGCGACACAAATGAAGCAATTCATTTCTCTTTTTTGTCCTCAGAAGCTCACTGGATTAATGAGGGTTATCTAGGAGATAAGGCCCAGGCCTGCTGATTTCATTTAGCCTGATTGGTTAGAAACGGTGTATCCTAAATGCAGGGCCCCATTTGCCCGCATATCAATTTTTGGCTGCTGCATTTTTCAACCTTCTTCTGGCAGGAGATCTTACATTCAGCCAGGGAGGATATCTATCTGGCGGACGCCGCATGAATCTTTCATTTTTGCAACTTTAATATTTTATGCTGGCAGTGTTCTCTGTTTATAGGTGCTTTGTGGAGCCACGTGAAGGACAGGTCTAGCACCAGAAAATGCCCTTATATGTAACTTCCTCCTGGCCAATTTGGCACTCCTGCCGGTGAGTTTGCACCACAACTGAATTCACCCCTCCAGCAGCTCACCTGCTGAAAGGTTGGGTAAAAGTGCCTCCACCTCACCTCACTGTGGACATAAACCACTTACTTTTCTGTAAGCTGCTTTGAGACATACAGTGAAAAGTGGGGTATACTTTTTAAAAAATAATATGTAGGATAAATAGGTAGAGGACACAATCTGTATTGGCCTGGTGTGCCATCCCCAATGAAATGAATGGGAACAGCCCAAGAGTATACTTGTGTTTTTTAATGGATGCTGCATCTGTAATAACAACAAGGCAGTGTGCCTTATATACAGTCAGGCAACCAGTTCATTGAATTATTTACTGCAGTTGGGAAGATCTAGGAGACATCTTTCTCAGCCCACTATCTGTCATCTTTCGGACCAAAGATTGAACCTGGGACCATCACTTTTGCTGCTTCCTTCCAATGTTTGGGTTTTTTCTATATCTTTTCCAGAGGTTTTGCAGTCCTCAGGCGCACTAGATCAGAACACTCTGTTCCTTCTGATATTCAGCAAGCCTCATCCCTTGTAATGTTTTCAAGAGCACTGAAGACCAATTTCTTCTCAAAGACCTTCAGTGGTTAAAGCATACTGGGGTCTTTGTGTTGTGGGTCTCCTGGATTTTATTGTTGTTTTTGATGTTTTTAGCTTTAGAGCAGCAATGGAATGAATTTTAAACTACGGTATTTAAATATTTTAAAATATACTGAGAAGTTGCTGTCACTGTCCTTTTAGATAGAGTTGCAAGTCGCTTTGTGGAAAAGATTTCTTGAAAAGCAGGATATACATTTATGTGAAGCCATAAAATAAACCAACATTTGATTTCAGAAACCCTATTTCCTTATATGGGGCCAGGACAATAGCAGCTGGCTAGAATCAGAGAAGAATCTGGCACGTCAGGAACAGCATCTGAGAGAGTGGAAGAGGAGCTTGGAGGAATCTTAGCAAGTCAAAGGGGCATGGCACTATGATAGAATCTCGGCAGAGGTGAAACCAAAGAAGAGGAAGAAGGGTGGGACCTAGTAGAATCTAACAGGTCTAGCACAAAGCCTATGACAAAACCTTGGTTTTATTGCCTATGCAGAACCTATATTAACTAGGCCACATATTTGTACATAATAAGAGAAAGAGGAAGGAGCAAGACTTACAGGCTTTATGGACTTAAATATCTGTTTGCTTGTTTTTAAATCACAACTATGGGGCAAGTGAAATAGCATTATTTTATACACCCATAAAGTAGAGTCTGTAGGACTTTATGATTTCTGCCATAAATGTCAATGGTGATCATCCTATCATCCAAGTACAAATGTTATTACTGAGCACTGAATTCAGGGCCCAGCATGTTCTTAACACTTATCGCTGCAAATATCTGGAGCACTGCCTGGTGCCATCTCAGAGCCCACACATTGGGGGCAGAAAGAGATATCCAGGGCTGAGGTAAGGCTGTGTAAAACATTTTGCCCCCAACATGAGGCAAAGTGCTCCTTCATGAGTAGGAGAAGCAGAATGAATTGTGCAAACTAAGCCAATTTATACAGAACTTCCTTAAAGTAAAACCTGGTGTTTGTTTACTTTTTTTGTTAATAATGTATACTGTCTTAAAGGTTGTCAGTGTTCCATTAGCCAGACATCATCAAATGGCAGAAGAGGCAAGAACAATTCCCAGGCTTGGATTCTTCTTCTGAGCAGCCGTACACTACTAGAGCCTAGACTGCCACAGCAGGTTTCTCATGCACCCCTCCTTCTGTGCAGGCTTCTGTTTACATTAATTACACAACCAAATCCTTTTAGTGTACAAAAATTGCTTCCTTCTTCCCACAGATGCTTTGGCCACTGTCTAGACAAGGATTTGAGTACACTGATCCTTGTGTTTACCACTACTCCAGCATTAACGTTGTGCATCATACATGAGAAACAAATGTATTTGCAAGGATGGGCAGAAGGGAGATAGTGGTGGGTTGCTGGATGACTTGATATATATTGGCAAGGGTTTCTCAGTTCCAGTTGTTTAGCAATAGCAACAACAGAAAGGCTTTTTGAATCCAAATAAGGCTGTTGGAATCCCTGATTTGTATACTAGCAGCCTCCTAGCGAGTGTTGCTTGGGAATTCTAAGACACACACACACAAAAAAACAAAAACAAAAAAACAGGGAAGGTTTGAAAATAGTGATTAAAAGGTTGAATCTGCTGACTTAGTTCAATATCGTGTCCTATTATATTTTAACATAGATGAAAACATGCTCCTTGATCTTGGGTAAAGGTAAAGGGACCCCTGACCATTAGGTCTAGTCATGACCGACTCTGGGGTTGCGGCGCTCATCTCGCTTTACTGGCCGAGGGAGCCAGTGTACAGCTTCCGGGTCATGTGGCCAGCATGACTAAGCCGCTTCTGGTGAACCAGAGCAGCGCACGGAAATGCCGTTTACCTTCCCGCCGGAGCGGTACCTATTTATCTACTTGCACTTTGACGTGCTTTCAAACTGCTAGGTTGGCAGGAGCAGGGACCGAGCAACGGGAGCTCACCCCATTGTGGGGATTTGAACCGCTGACCTTTTGATCAGCAAGTCCTAGGCTCTGTGGTTTAACCCACAGTGCCACCCGCGTCCTTGATCTTGGGTACCATTGTGCAAATTTAGTTACAATATCTTAAGAGAGCTCCAAATGCACAATGAAGAATTTCACAACCATTATAGTAGATATGCAGGTCATGTCAGTGTACAACAGGGTAGATTAGGAAATTGGCTGTGCCCCCTTCAGCTGCCATTTTTCATCTGGCTGCACACACCCAGGCTTTTTGCAGGCTATTGATGGTAGGGAATCCCATGAGCAGTACTTCCACACATATTTGGTGGGTGAAATAGAGAACTTTGAACTGGCTTTTTGTGTGTTTCTGCTGAATCTTTGTTCATGAGCTGGCACAGACTCTCCCCCTGCCCCTATCCCTTTCAAAGTTTTCTGCTGCCTGTGGAAGCTGCTTATGGGCAAGGAGATCCTGAAAACATTTAACCTACCTCTTCGAATGTGCAGATTTCCCCCAAAGTCCATGCCTGAGTTGTGACTCAGGATCAGGGACATGAGAAGAAGCATTTCATACATTTTAAAATTTCATTCACTTTCCTTTTTAAAAAATGATTTTAAAAAAGGAAAGAAATAAAGAGACACTTTACAATGTTCAACACATTATATGGGATATTAATATCAAATAGAATTGAATAAATAAAGCATGTTTTATTCCACAACCATCTTCTTATATCAAACAGTCTTATCTAAACCAAAGACAACCGTCTCCCTTCAGCCTTCTTGACAGATACAAATAACTGCAGTCTGTTAAAATCTTTGCTTTAATTTAATCAAAGGAGGTATTTATGAAGCACTTTGCAACCTCCCAGAAGTCTGTGACACAGAAATTGGGCTAAATCAAATTAGCATTCTATATAAAGAGACTTGTGCCTTAATGATTGCACTCATAAGCCATTTGTACAAAAGAGGGCAATAATTTCCTTCCGTGTTATAGTTCTCCATAATAAGTAAGAGAAAGAGTAAATCAAGTCAGCATTTATTGTCTGAAAAGATAAGGCACCTGAAATAGCCTCTGTTTATTAATTTATTTTTCTCCTGAAAGCCTTTAAATTTAATACGAGCCATTTAATTGTCTAGTAAACATTTCTTTTCTAATTTGCTCACATCACTTTAGCAGAAATACATGGCACGGGAGAAGAATGAAATGAATGCCAAGGTCCATGGACATTCCCTGGTTCCAACGGGATCTTTGTTACATTTGAATGACATTCTATGGTTAACATTTGTGAACTCTTACAGCCCAGAAGCTAACAAAGGGGTCGCTTTCTCAGGTTATGTTATGATAAAGGAAAATGAATTATGATGTATATGCCTTTTATCAACCACTTCTGCAGTGAATCAACGGCTATTTAACTGTGATGACTATCGATCAGATACAAGGCACTTGCATTCCTCTACCACCTCTTGTGTATGCTGATGCTCTTGCAGTCCCCACCCGCCTTGGTTGCTGTTACTCCAAGCCTTAATTCCCAGAAAGCATTCTCCTGTAAGTTGCTAGGAGCTGGATAAAAAGAGTCTGGAAGGGTAAGGCTCTGCGCTGTCCAAATGGTCCACCCGTTGCCTCCCCCCCCCCCAGCTGTAGGATGACTGAGTGGGAGGAGGCAGGCAGACTCCAGAGGCCCCACGGTGCGCCCCGCCCCTATGGGTGGCTTGCCCTGCCCCTGGGTGTGTCGCCCCACACGTCTGAGCGACTTCCTCCACCGCTGCCTCCATGCACCATGTACGGATTTCAGTTCCACAACCCATCATTCAGTTTTTCTAGTATGTTAAGTCACACAGGTTGTGTCCATGCACACAGGTCATTATACAGATGTTCAAACCAACAGGTAGAGACTGGGCAGGGAGAGGGAGCAGAGTCTACTGTCTCAATCCTTTGCTCCATGCATACAGTATCAGCTAAAATGAATCTCTGTGCAGAGATGGTATGACTGATACATCTACTGAAACTGACCCGTTGGTCCCTGAGACCAAATTAAATGCTACCCCAAGAACTACAAATAATAATTTAAACAAAAGGGAATCTCTAAACCCTTAAAATAAACAACCTAAGTGGAAATCCTATACAGGAGCTGTTTGCTGGGAGCTGTAGGGCATGGAGGAACCACCACTATACTGGCAGAACACAAGCTATGCTAGGCCAGTGGAAAGCACACCAGCAGAATACCTCAGGTATGCGGGTGGAACAAATGTACATCCCCTGCTATAATGGGATCTTCACAACCTGGTTCAGTGACAGGGAATAGTTTTTAGCCTGACAGCCGCATTCCTTTTTGAGCAACCTTCTGGGAGCCACTTGCCAGTCAAGGGTGGGGTCAGAGGCTAAAGTGTGTGGAGCAATGAATGTCAATGATCTTTTCCTACAGTAGGCCAGCATCTACACACACTCATATTCACACTTCTCTATTCTCCATCCAGGCAAGCAAGAGGCTCTATCAGTGTTCAAGGATCCAGTTACAGATAGGTAGCCATGTTGGTCTGCCATAGTCAAAATAAAAAAATCCTTCCAGTAGCACCTTAAAGACCAACTAAGTTAGTTCTTGGTATGAGCTTTCGTGTGCATGCACACTTCTTCAGATACCGTGTGCATGCACACTTCTTCAGTGTTCAAGGACACATTCCAGCCAAGCAAAAACGTTTGTCGTGCAAAACAGGGCCAGTGATGAGGGTGATAGCCTGGAGAGAAGTGGGGTGGCCTGGGAAGAGTTCCAATGGCCAGATAGGGTGGCTTGGAGAGACACACTTGGCCTGAGGTTTGTCACCTCTGCCTTAACTAACAGGGTAATGCCAGCCCAAAATGTTTTGCTGCTTTAACTGAAACCCAGATAGTGCCTCTTGCACTTAAAAAAGTATTGCTGTGCTATTCAGGCACTGATTTCTGCCTACATCTATTTCCATTCCTCGAACCCACACCATGCTGCCTGAAACAGGTCCCTTTTTTTCTGC
This sequence comes from Podarcis liolepis, assembly GCF_965112155.1. NCBI lineage: Eukaryota > Metazoa > Chordata > Lepidosauria > Squamata > Lacertidae > Podarcis > Podarcis liolepis. The sequence goes on along the minus strand of NC_139556.1, from coordinate 46,435,247 downwards.
CACAGTACTGCTCTGGCCCTGAGCAAGGGTGCATCCAAGAAGAGTGAATAAAAAAAGAAGGAATCATACAATCATGTATAGGTAATCGCTTTCTTTTGTTAGCACCATCCCCTGGAAACATTCAATTATGGCCTGCATTTCCAGTGTTTTCAAATGACGCTTCATGAACACATGAGAAATCCAGGAACAAAAAAACAAAAACCAGCACAAAATTAAGCCATATATATTGCACAAGGCTTGATCTACATTTCCTTCTGTTTGGCACTTTCTGTCTTCAGTGACCAGTTTGCTAGGCTTAACTCTGCACTGTAACCCAAGGCGGAAAAATTCCCTTGAACCATTCCTTTAATTGCACACCACATTTTTAGGGTCACAGATAATTAAAGTATTTATTTCATCATGTTGTGAACTTTGAAGTTTGCCGTTCAAATAATGAAATGCACATGAAGCTGCTACAGATTCATTTTCCCCCCAGAACCCTGTTAAAGATACCGAGCCAAGCCAGGATTTCTCAACAGTTCCTTGCCTCAGTGTTTAAATTCTCCAAACTTTATGCCTTGTTTCAGCACTTTGTGAAGTTTTATTACTCTTGAAGGGCAGGACGCACTATACTTTGCACGGCAATGGATGAATCCAAAGGCTATAGCAGTGTGAATAAATAATACAGCTAATAGTCCCAAGGACCTTAGAAGCAAGAGTGGCACCATTATCAGACTGCCTTTTGATAGCTTTCCCACATTGTTCAATAAAAGCAATTTGCTACTGATGGCTGGGGCATCCCCTAGTCACTGAAATAACAGGTAAGGTACATGATTCAATTTTTAAAACCTGTGCAGTTGCTCCATTTACAGTTATTGCTTGGAAACCTCATTGACACAATTCGGTGCTAAGGCACAGCTGTGTGTTTTCTCTATCCCCACTCAAAATTTACTGTAAACTGAGATGCATCAGATAGAATGGGGAAAATACACTCAATTACAAAAGAAATGGATCAATCCGTTTGTTCTTTACTCCTCCGACATCATTAATGCATCATTCGGGGGAAAACATTACTCCCTAAAAAGCTTTAGAACGCAGTAAACTGGGAACTTCTATGGGACAGACAATCTACACAAGGTGTGAAATATGTGAGAGAGTCTCTCTATTATTATTATTATTATTATTATTATTATTATTATTATTATTATTATTATTATTTAAACTACTATAGAACCAGCTCTGAAGTGGATCGGGGCATTGAGCTGGTGGTAGACTCTTCCTCTAACACTGTTTCCCCAATTGAAATCATGTTCTCCCTCCAAAAGCTGCTATTGGATGGAGAGATGGGAATTACTGATACCATTGAAAACTAGTCTTCCTCTCCTAGGGATGCAGGAGAAATATGATTCCATTCACCATTAAAAGTGAATGTATCGAATTTGAACTTTCTGAAACATGAGAACCGAAACACAGCCTCCCTTCAAAATTTGCAAGCATTCAAATTTTGCAATGCAGTTCCCCAATTAAACAATGTTTACAAAAATGGTTATATTAGGTGACCGCATGCAAAACAATAAAAATATTGGTGAAAGCAACATACAAAATGCATTGTATTAGGAGAAAATGCTTGCAAAAATTTGTAGAGTAATCAATACTGCATACAAAAATGTGTTGGCAGGGGTATTTTGCACTAAAATGCTGGTGAATTTTCACAAGGACTTACAAAAAAAATCGGCAAATAGTTGCAGAAATATGCAGAACTGGATTTTAGACTGGAAAATTGGCAGATCCTTCCATCGCTAGACTTGACAAACTTAGATCCATTATTTTCAGTGGGTCTGAGTCTGAATAGGACTTAGTCAGACCCACTGAAAGTTCATAAAATACAACCCCATTATATTGTGCCTTTTCCCCTGGCCTGGCCAATAGAAGTTTGAAGAGGAAGCACAGATTTCAGCTGGAAAACTGGCACATGGACTTAAAACTAACCCCCAATCCAATTCACGCCTCCTCTCTCACCCAAGGCTCTCAATGCCTTGCCCCTATGTGGCATTCACCCTGAGACCTATAAGTGAGAATGGATGCACAACTAGGAAACACATGTGTTTTGCAGAAAAACTTTTGCCTAAGAGTTGGAGGGCAGGAGTTGCTGACAGTAAAAGGCGACAATCCAGGGTCTGGAAGGACAAAGCAAAGACTCTCAGGATGCTCAGAGTGAAAGGGCAAGAGAAAAATGAAGATGATGATCAGGGTTGTGGTAAATAACAAACTGAATGCGGTGCGTTTGTCCCGCTTCCCAGAAACACGTTATAAAAACATGGCAAATTCTCTGTAGATGGTGCCTCTAGAGACGTGATAAAAGGAATGTGTTAGCTTCATAAATAAAAGGGAACATTATGAAAATCACTCTCCCACCTCTTCAGTTTCAAAATTTCTGATCTTTCACCTTTCAGGTATATTGGAAAGAGGGGGTGGAATTTATTTATGGGTGCTTTCCTATACTCAAAAGCAACCTTTGGATCTGTGAAGCAACAGGAAAGCCTAGTGATCAAGGACTCAGAGCAACAGCATCATGATTCCTTTCTCTGGTTTTTGCAAATACAGCTACCATGTGCCACTCTCTACTATGTGCCATAAGAATATACTTTCTTGGAAGTTTCTTTATCTGCCGTGAATCTGATTAACCCTCTCAGGCCCCAAAGCTATTGAAAGTGTTGGCACTGTGGAAAAGTTCCATATGACTGCTAATATCTATCACTTCCAGATATTCTGTTTCATGGCAGGTGGTACTTACAAACCAGGTGGTTTTCTTGACCAATAACAGTAATGGAGAAGGACTTCATTATTCACCATAACGGATTTCTCTCTTTTGTTTTGATTGTGGTGGCATTTCTCAGTGTTACCATCTTTATGAGAGCATTGCCCTCATAAATAAAATAATATTTGCACTCTGACCCTGGAAACTGCTAAATTTGGGGGAGTAGATGGAGAAAGGAACCAAAAGATTGCCACGTCTTAGCTGATGCTGCAGTTGTTGCTAGGCAGGGAATAGCTTCCCAGGGAGTTCAGATGGCTGGAAGGCCTGTTGTAAATTAAAAACTTAAAACAGGTCAATTAGGCTGAGTGATAGGATTATGTGCTCAGATTTAGAAAAACAAAACACCAATTTAGAGGATAAGGCACACTTGCTGTTCCCACTCCTATGGGCAGTTAATTTGAGAATTTCAATTCTTTCCCTCCTTTCATAGCATTACTGTTTATACCTATAGCTTTATACATGTACATGGCACTTTGGCAAAAGCAGACAGATTCCTACCCCAGAAAGCCTAAAGTCTAAGCACCAAACTAGATGAGAAATGAACAGTTTCCCTGTGTTTTAGTTGGGGTATTTGGTTTGTTTTATACTGAAATGCTGTTGCAGGGGACTGTGGCATCAATCACAGCAGTGTGCGGGGATGTGTACTTAAATTTCTCCCTGTGGATCACTCTTCCTTTCAACCCTCAGCTACTTTCGACCCACGGGGGGCAGATCCAATTCCTTTCCTATGTGGGGAGAAAAGCACCTAGAGGCTAGTTTGATTGGAAAAAGAGATTGCAAGGAAAGAGTTAAGCATGTCTTCCTCTCCCCACTGATACACTCTTCAAATTTATAGTTTTATATTTCTTGGTTAAAACTGGGACATTACTCCTGTATCTTGCCTATTTGGTCCTAAATTTTGGAAAAGGGGCTTCAAAAGGCAGGGAGCGATAAAGGTAAGGATAACAGGAAAAGAATATGCAGAAACGCCATTGTATTTAGTTAAGCTTAGTTTCTAAAGGGGTGAAAAGGGATAAACAGTTATGCTAAAGATTTGTGGGAAAGGTGTGCTGACAATTTGAAATAGCAGTGAATTAAATAATTTTAAAATTAAAACATATTTCAGTTCCTCAACCTGTGGGTCCCCAGATGTTGTTGGACTACAACTCCCATCATCCCTAGCTAGCAAGGCCAGAGTTCAGGGATGAAGAGAGTTGTAGTCCAACAACATCTGGGGACCCACAGGTTGAGAACTGCTGCCTTAAGCAGTCAGGAATATGCATCATAGGAACGAAGAAGCCACTCCTGCTGAAACTCACCAAAATGTCTAATAACTATCAATTGGTTGTAAATGTCCTCTCTTTGGGCAAGCTGCTCAAAAAGGTGGTTGCTGCAGTGGCGGAGCTTCATGCTCCAGCACCGGGGGATGGAGAGCAGGCAGGGGCGGGGGGGCAGCTGCGATAGCACGCTGCTGGGGGCTGTGTGCTCCCCCCGCATTCCTCTTCCTCCGCCAGTGGGTTGCTGTGGAACTACAGGTGCTCTTTTTCAATCAATCAATCAATCAATCAATCAATCGTAAGTTTCATGTAATGTGTACAGGTAAGTAATTCAAAATGTATACAGGACTAGGAAGTATAACAATGTAAATCCAACATCAATAGACCAGAAACAAGAACCCTCGCACCTCCTCCTAGAGTTCACGTGGATGGATGGGGGGGGGGATCACTGTTGACATGATCATACTTGTGTGTTATGGGTACACTTAAACAATGTTGCTCTTGGTTGTCTTCCTTTTGAAGGTAATTATTAGTCATGGTCTCAGAGTGTGAGAAATCTAGCTGTCATGGACACTGAAACACAATGTTCCTGAACACACATTATAAACATGTTCCAAACAGCCTAATAGTCAGGGCTTTTTTTCCAGGGGGAATTCGCTGGAACTGTTTCGGAACCTCTCAGGTGGGTGCCATTGCCTTTCTAAGAGAAAGAGGGAGGCGTTCATGGTGAGTTCTGGAACCTCTTTTTCTAGAAAAATAGCACTGCTAATAGTCCTTTGCTTTTGCTGTGCCCTTCACTAAGTTTACTTGTAATGTCTGGGCTTCTTTTCTGCCATGGCAATGTGCTACAATTATTTCAGGCATGCCTCAGCTGTCTTCCAGTTCTTAGTGAGTTCCACTGGAACTACTGGCACTCTGAGATGAATCTGATAAACTGGATTCATTTCAGTTTGCTTTTAGACCCTGTTTTGGCACAGAGCTGCATTGGTTGCCCTTACAGATGTCTGATACCAGGAGAAAGACAGGGAGATGCAACCCTGCTGAGTCTCCTGAATCTTTAAGTAGCTTTCAATGCCACTGACTACTTAGCCTTCTGGATCGTCTCTCTTGACTCAAATATGGGAATGGTGTTTGGATGGTTCTGCTCATTCCTGAAGAGCCAATACCAGAAAGTGGTGCCAGAGGACAACTATTCAGCCACAAGTCATTTATATTATGGAGTTTCACATGGTTCCATCTTGTCCCTCTTGATTTTTTTCATCCAAGGCTTTAGAATAGGGTGTCCTCAATGTGTAGATGACACACTCTCTCCTTTACAATTGATTGTAAGTGTTGAATCGCTACTTGGAATCAGAAGGAATTGCTGAATCTCTGCTTGGAATCACATATGTATTGTACAAGGGCCAGTAACCACAGGCGGGGATATTAGCAACCATAGCCAGAAATATCAATATATGCTGTGAGAAGGTGTCGAAGTAAGTAGAAGGCGGAAGGATTTATTAACTTATTTGTTATAGATAGATAGCTTGAAGATAGAAATTCTTCAGGTCCACTTATAGCATATTGAAAATAAAACAACAAAGAGGAAGAAGAAAGAGAAAGAAGGTAAAAATCAGGAAAAACAGTCAACTGCAAGAGATAAAGCAACCTTTTAAAAAGCAGCAATAAAATAATGCGGTTTTTGCAAAATGACCAATTGGTTTGCTCCAATCATCTGCTTTTATTTACATTATTTTAAAAGAGAGGACAGAGCTAGCCTTATAGACTTCTATGGATGTCATTCCATCGGAAGCACAGAAAAGAACAGGATGACAAAGTGTCCGATCCAGGGCTCTGAAACAATGACAGATATTGCAGTACACCATGTATGTGTCTTGATATGGAGCAATGTACCAGTCCCAACTATGGTAATGCAGAAGTAAATCCCATTATTTTCAGTGGGATTTCTTTCAAGTAGATGTGCATCAGATGATCATCCATATGCGCCTTGTTTCCATTAATTTACATAGAACTATAGATCAAAACTGGGTAGGTTGAACTCTCTCTAGAGTCAGTAGCATTTCTCAACCTACCTCATATATAAACTTTGATACAGTCCTTTTGCATCTCCATTTTCGTTTGCCTACAAGTATGTACGGTTTTTAAAACAACAACAACATGGTTTTACACCACCTTTTAAAGCACTTATTTAATTAAGTGGCTCTTTTCAGTGCACTGTTCCAATTAGGGTTGGCATGTGAGTCAGTCTTTTGGAAGGAAGCAATCATAAACTCTAAGATGGGTTTATTCAGCTGTAGCATTTCTAAGCTGATTTAAGCAGTTTGTCAAAAAGTGAGTGAAATTAATTAGTTTACAACACGGTTTTACTGTTATCTAGCATTCAGCAAAAACTGATGCAAACTAGTGAAATCTCATCCATCTAAATCTACATTATTCAGTTCTCCCCCTAGTACCTAACCCAAAGACCGTTATTTTATGCTGGAAGGTTAGCTATGATTTGTATTTAGAATTAGCATAATTATGATGCACTCTCATATATCAATCAAATGAACACACATGAGGCTCAGTACTAAAATGCAGTCATTCCTAGGTATGCTTGGGCAAAATCTAGAAATATTCACCCTTTTAGGTAAACACAACAAGCACACATTCTTTTCAACTGTACAATGCCACCACGGGAAAAAGGAAGGAATCTATCCTTTCCTCTGAATCTCCATAGCAAAAACCAACGTGGCATCCTCAGACAGCTGCCAGAGACTCAGTGGGATTCCATTTTAATTACAACCCTCGAGTAACCGAGTAACACTGCATCAGGGGCATTGTGGGGAAATTAAAATGGAAGAAGAGCACCATCACTGCATAAGCCTGCCTGAAGGTGGGAGAAGTTAGCTGGCATGGGCTAGGGCCAAGGAAGTGCTCAAGACTAGAGCCTGCCCTGCTTCTCATTTCTAACTGACACCTGTCTTCTCATCATTCACCTCTCAACCAGCTCATATGAGCTCTCTTCATTAGCTTTTTATCCATTCGCCCACAAAATTCTTACCTCCAAAATCCCACAATGACTGTGCTTACTTCTTATCTCTCTGTCTCATATTCCAATATTCCTGTCTGGGGCCTTTCCTCCTCCAGCTCTACAAACCTCAACCACTCCAAGGTCTTCTACTCATTTATGACACATACACGTCTGTCACCTTGAGCCAATTACAACCTCCCAGTCTAACCAACCTCACAGGACTGTTGTAAAGAGGAAAAAAATATGTGAGGAAAGGGATCTTGCACAACACCTTTAACAGATAAATGGAATGAAATAAATGTCTTTGTTTTCATTTGAGAAATGTTGGAGGGTATACCTCTCCCTTCACAACCAACTTCTTTCATGGAATATTTGGCTCAAGCCTTATCCTTACTGAAACAAAACCTAAGTAGACCAAGCTGATGGAATATGCAGAAATGGCAAAGACTGACAGGAAAGATCAGAAACCAAGACCAAGTATTCTTAAAAGATTGGAATAACTTCTTACTATCTTAAAAGACCACTGTAGACAGTTAAAATCATTGGCAGGGATACAATTATACTCGTAATGTGAAATGAACTTTGCTTACTATGATTACATAACAGATGGATAACAGTAAAAGATGCAGGGAAAAAGAAAAAGACAAAATCTTTAGAAAAGGAGCCCATGGAGGGAGGGGAGGAGGTCCGAAGGTTCGAAGCAACCTTTTTATTTTTATGTTTTGGAATGGTTATAGTGATTGTGCATAAATTTATGTAAAACCAATAAAATTCTTGGGGGGGACGGGACAAAACCTAAGTGCACAGAAGTGCTCCCCAACCCACCCCCATTGAGGTTTAGATTGTAAGCTCCTTGAGGCAGGAACCTCTGTGCTTATTACTCGACAAAGTGCAGTGAACACTGGTCTCAGGATATGGTCAGAAAGCACATGCTGCACGGAGCATTACCTTGGATTCCACAACTGAAGGAAGGTGGACTATAAATGTAAGAAAAGAAGAATTAATGAGCCTGGAATAAATAGTGTGATGTAAGAGACTGTCTCGGGGCAAAACGTGAACTGGGCAGTTTTGAAAATGCCCATTCAGCCTCAAAATCTGTCCCAACACAGTGATTTGTACGTTGTCCCTTGCATATTTACTTTGACTACTTGCAACACAGGTATTGAGAGGGACGTACATAAATTCACAAACAGTTTATAAATCATAGGTGTGCCAGCTAAGGAAAAAGTGGTGTATAAACATCAAGGTACAGAAGGGAGGGGGTATATGGGGAAATACAGACCCTCCAAGTGTCCCTATTTTCGAGGGCATTTTCAAGGCAGCCCTGTTTAGGGAAGTTTTTAATATTTGATGAATTATTGTATTTCCATCTTTTGTTGGAAGCTGCCCAGAGTGGCTGAAGAAACCCAGCCAGATGGGTGGGGTATAAATAATAAATTATGATGATGATGATGATGATGATGATTTAGAGAAACCACCTGGGTTTCTGATTTGATCCCGGAATGTCCCACTTTTCCTTAGGATGTTTCTATTTTCATCAGAGAATTGTTGGACCCTGAGCCGTCTGAAGGCAAGCCTGTATAGGGAAGGGTTGTTTTTTTTAAAATGTTTAATATTTTATTGTGTTTTTATATACGTTGGAAGCTGTCCAGAGTGGCTGGAACAACCCAGTAAGATGTGTGGGGTATAAATAGTAACATTATCATTATGGAATGGGATGACCCTATTTTATCGGAGAGATGTTGGAGAGTATGGGAATATTGTGGAGAGATATGAGGAGTATCTGGAGTTGTTTGTTTCCCCTCCCCTCCTTCTCTCTCTTTTCTGCTTCTTAGAGACAGGAGGATGTGCAGGAGTTAAGACATTTTCCCTTTTATCCTGTTCCTAGTCAGGAACTACCCATGGCTCTCCTACAAACCAGAATGTAGTGTAATTGTTTGCATTTCAGGCAGAGTCTATTTTATTTTACCTTTTCAACATTTCTTTGTTTTGTTGTTTTTTAAATGTATAAACTGCTTAACATTAAAAAAACCAAAGCTGCATATAAAAAGAAGCAATACCTAAGATAAAATCATTTTAAAACACAGCAATCCCAGAGTAACCAGCAGTCCATTTTACCCACAGAGATCAATCTGAGAAAGCCTAGAATTAAAAATAAAATGAAAAAGATAAAGGATCCCTGACAGTTAAGTCCAGTCACAAACGACTCTGGGGTTGCAGTGCTCATCTCGCTTTACTGGCCGAGGGAGCAGACATTTGTCCACAGACAGTTTTTCCGGGTCATGTGGCCAGCATGACTAAGCTGCTTCTGGCAAAACCAGAGCAGCGCACGGAAACGCTGTTTACCTTCCCGCCGGAGCGGTACCTAATTATCTACTTGCATTTTGACATGCTTTCGAACTGCTAGGTTGGCAGGAGCTGGGACTGAGCAATAGGAGCTCATTTCATCACGGGGATTCAAACCGCCGACCTTCTGATCGGCAAGCTCTAGGCTTAGTGGTTTTAGACCATAGAACCACCCACATCCCTTAAAAAATAATAAAATAAAATAAAATAGCACAAGCCAAAAACAGAGTAATTGACACATGCTCGATTTCCAGGGTCAAGGTGTTCCAAATGGAAGGTACCACCACACTGAAGTCCCTGCTCTGAGTAACAACCACCTGTATCATTGGGGTTTGCAGTACCACCAAGAAGGCTTCATCGGATGAACACTGTGACCAGGGTACATTCAAATTGTCCTGTTTTTTGGAAGATATGTACAGCTTGGTTACATTATGCAAAAGAGTAATGGCTGATAGTTTAGTGGAGCCCCTTTCCCCATCTACTTTGCTGATACTGGAGCAGACAACTGCCTTCTGGCTCTTATGAAAGCTTTTCAAGATTTTAAGTGCTTCATTGATAGCTTGGTACACAATTATAGGTGGATTAGAGAAACTGCTAATGGGGGATTTTTGCTCTAATCTTCTTTCAATTGTTAATATTAATTAAAGTGCACTTTCCCCCTTCATTATGCAATAAACACAAGCTGTTTCTTAAAAGGAGCATTATAATTTAAGGCTGCAATCCGAACCCCATTTACTTAGGAGCAAGCAGCACTGAATTCAATGGGACTTACTTCACCCTAGGTACATAGAGTAGTCAATTTACTATATATTTTATACCGGCTTCAGTCTGGAAAGGAGCCATGCAGAACCAAGGGACGTTTTAGCAGACTGGCCTGGGATTCAACAGAACAAATAAAGTTCAGGATAGCTCAGTCAGTAGAGCGTGAAACTCTTCATCTCAGGATTGTGGGATTGAGCCGTATATTGGGCAAAAAGATTCTTGCATTGCAGGGGGTTGGACTAGATGACCCGCATCCTCCCTTCCAACTCGGCAATTCTATGATTCTACGATCCCATCATCTATTCAGTATCATAGTACTTTGTGTTTTTCCCTAAGCCTTTCCTTCATACTTTACAAAATCCTTTCAAGAAGAAGCAGTTGCCTTGGGATCACAACTCCTGAACTCATTTGTTTATAAATTCAAGGGGTCAATCAGAAAACGAAGCAACTTGTAAGTGAATCAGCACCTCCTGAATAGATCAAGTGGCTTTGACTAACCTCTTTCTCACCTTGGGACAAGTTTGTCAAGAAAAGAACAGCAGAGTTGTTAACCGTGGAATATGGAATTCCTTAGAGTAGCATGGTGCCCTGCAGATGTGGCAGAGCCAGCTCACCTGTGAGGCAAGGTGAGATGACCACCTTGGGCAGCAGGAGCAGCAGACCTGGCCTCCAAGAGGTGCATTGCTCAATGCTTCTGCTGCAGTACTAGCAACAACAGCTGCAACATGCTCCTTGGAGGCTGGATCTGGCCCTTCCTTGACACCCTCCCATGCTGTCTCTACAGCGGCCTCTTGATGAATGGAATCCTCGCTATTACATATTTTACATGGCTGTTTATTTGTCTATATTTTTATATATGGATGTTTTATGATGGCCTATACATGTAATGCCTAATAAAGGTTTGACAAAGTAAGTAAGTTGAAGGTACCGGTGGTCTCCTCCTACCCTTGTTTCTGATGTAGATATTTAGGAAAAAGAAGAGATGAGGAAGGTGTTGAAGGGAATCAACCCAAGGAAGGCCACAGGGCCAGATGGGGTAGCTGGAAGGGTATTGAGAGACTGTGCAGATCAACTAGCAGGAGTTTTCACTGGGATTTTAAATCGATCCCTAGCCCAGGCTATTGTTCCATCCTGCCTAAAGTCCTCTATTATCGTTCCAATAGCAAAAAAATCTAACCCGGAAGATCTGAATGATTTTCGTCCAGTAGCACTCACACCTATAATCATGAAGTGCTTTGAAAAGCTGGTACGAAATTATGTCATTGCCTGCCTACCAGAGGGACTGGACACATTCCAATTTGCTTATAAAATGAAAAGATCGACAGAGGACGCTGTGGCAATTGCCCTCCATGCCGTCCTTGCACATTTGGAGCAGCGGGGGGGGGGGGGGGTATGCCAGACTGCTTTTTTTAGATTTCAGCTCGGCATTTAATACCATTCTACCACAACGTCTGATGTCTAAACTGGAAGATCTGGGGCTTCGGTTATCACTTTGTGGGTGGATATTGGACTTTTTGTCAGACCGCCCCCAGAGGGTTCGGTTGGGCCCTTATACCTCTAATATGCTTAAGACTAACACAGGAACACCACAGGGATGCGTACTCAGTCCGCTCCTTTATATTCTCTACACGTACGATTGTGTCGCTACTCACCCTAGTAATAGGGTTGTCAAATTTGCAGATGACACAACTGTGATTGGGCTCATCCCTGAAAGGGAGGGTGAAACAGATTATAGAGATGAGGTGGAGCGGCTGACAGAGTGGTGCAGAGCTAACAACTTGCTCATAAATACAAGGAAGACAAAGGAGCTTGTGGTGGACTTTAGGAGACAGAAGAGCAACGTCCAGCCACTTTTGATTGATGGGGTCTGTGTGGAGAGGGTAACAACGTTCAGATTTTGGGGCATTGAATTACAAGAGGATCTGTCCTGGAGTGTCAACACAAGGGGGCTTGTGAAGAAGGCGCAGCAGAGGCTGTACTTTTTGAGAATACTTAAGAACAGCTTCTTCTCCAGAGCGATCTCGGCCCTGAATGGGAAGCCCGGACTTTGAAAGTCATCTAATCTCCCTTGCTGTATTATACTGTATTGTTTAATTAGTGTTTTTATGGAGCAGTCAAGTAATTTCGTTGTCCCCAATGGGGACAATGACAATAAAGATATTATTATTATTATTATTATTATTATTATTATTATTATTATTATTATTATTATCATCATCATCTCCTGCTTGTTCCTGATGTAGATCTTCACTCATTCTTACTTCCCTGGTGGAGGCAGAGGGCATTTTGTGGTTCGCCTCAAGTGCTAAAATTTCCTGGGCTGGCCCTGCTTACAGGAGTTGTAGTCCAAAACACAGGAAGGGCACCAGGCTGACAAACTACAGTGTAGAACAGGGGTATTCAACATGGCATCCTGCAGATGTTGTGGCCTACTATTAGCATTAAATCCAGCCAGTATGACTAATGATGAAGGATGATGGGACTGTGGTATGCATTATCTGGAGAACACCAGTTGGCTATCATTCATCCAGAGATTCTCACCCACCATATTGGCCAGCATGTGCAATATGCTGAACGAGCTTTCACAGAAAGACATCCACTATCCTGGTTTTGCCAGTGATAGAAAACAAACCAATGACTTTTGCTTTTCAGTCCATGGTTAATTTGTATTATTTCCCCCTCAGCTGTCTTGCTGCCATTGCTTGAACTTTTCCAAGCATCATTCTGTCAATCACTTAAGAAATTCCTAATTATATGGCAGTTCTGAGGTACTATATAAATTGTCTCACATTTCCAGACATGCTTTATTTCCCCAGCACTTATATATATATTTTCATCCTTTTTTCAGTGTCATGTGTGAGATGCATTGCAATATCTATAATTATAATTATTACAGCTCTATTGTTATTACTTTTAAATTGAATTGATTCACAGAATGAGAACATTAGTCACTTATACAAAAGAGGGAGACAATATTTTAAAGCTCTAGTGATTCAGGCTTGTGGCTTCAAACACAACACAGAACTTTCCTCCTCCTCCTTAGATAATACATCTCACTCCTGTTTTGACTATTTGAAACAAAGCTTCAGCTCTCTTTTCCAGTCTACACCATAAAAGAGTTTGTAGCTATAATAAGCTCTTCTAAAGGTGTGCTCGTGGCTTTCTCAATAAGGAGTAAATTCTGGACTGATTTTTATTATATGTTCATACTTGATTAGAAATATAGATTTTCCCCTTTGGCAGAGCAAACAAGCAAAAATATGTTTGCTTTGAAACAAGGCATATCCACAAGAGTGTCATATACCCTTTTCTTCTTATCCTAGGTGAAGTAGGAGCTTGTGGAGAAGTATCCAGAATTTATTATTTTACAAAAAACCACCAACCGTATTTTTCTGTGTATAAGACGATGCCTTTTGCTTAAAAAAATTAGGGAAAAATTGGATGTCGTCTTATACACAGATAGTGAATGCAGAGGGGGGTACGTGCAACTTATGGCAGAAGCAAGCAGGAGATTGGCAGCAATGATTGGGCAGGTGATTCATGGCTGCGGCAAGGCCTGCTGGCGATTGGCTGTGGCTGCGGCAAGTGGGCGGGTGGGCTGTTGGTGGCGGCGAGTGGGCAGACAATTGGCGGCTGCGGCGAGGTGTGCGATCGGCAGTGGCTGTGGCAAGTGAACGGCAATGGCGGGCAGGCGGGTGAGCGATTGGTGGAAGTGACGCCCCCAAAGCTAAACTCCTGTTTAATTTCTTAATTTTGGGTTTTTAAAAAATAGGGGGCATCTTATACATGGAAAAAATACAGTAATTATAAAGTTTCAGACTTGACAACTAAGTGCTTGCTTGTACAATGGTACAAAGGGTCTCCCAGCACTCTCACCCACTAGCAAGGCTTCTTTCTGGTGCACACTGAGCTGCTATTTGCATGGTAGAAATAGAAATTTGGGAAGAAGGGTGATTTCATATGGGACCATGGCAAGGAGGGGAAGGATTTAACACCTCCTTTCACATCCTGACCCGTGGTTTCTATTTGCATTCCCAAATCTCTGGGGACCAGAACCTTCTCAGCTGCCTTAGCCTTACACTAACACGGGATGTCCAACAAAATCAAACAGCCTGCTCTTAGAACTTTTTACATCATGGAGATAAAAGTTACCACCTTCTAGTCTGAACAGCAAGATGCTGGTAAAGGCATAGGAGCATAGGCTAGGAAAAATAATAATAAACAGTAACACATACAGAATATTTTCCAGCTAGGATTGCTAAGCCACATCCACCAAAAGGCATTTTTTACTGGATGATACCCCTTCCATCACTGAGATCAATAAATCATATTCAGAGGAAATCCTTTACTCTCCAACTTTTATAGGCACAGGGTTGTCTTGCCACCTGACTTTACAACCCTACTCTCCAGACAAGACACATTAATAATCATCAACACTTTATAACATGCTTCACATACATTATTTCTGTAACCCTTCTTCAGACCTTATAACATAGGTCAATATTATCATCATCCCACTTGGGGTGGAGACAGAGATTGCTGAAGCCAACCCTAAGCCACCTAGTGAGTTCATGGCAAATACAATATTTGAATAGTGGGCGCTGAACATAGTCACGGCTCTATATTTAGCCCAAGGGTAGTGAACATGGGCCTTCCAGATGTAGCTGGACTACAAATCTTAACATCCCTGACCATTGTATATGTTGACTGTGGCTGATAGGAGTTGGATTTCTGTAACATCTGGAAAGCTCAGTGTTGGCAATTCCATCTTAGCACTACCTGTGTTGCATCATTTCTGCCTGTGTCTTCCACAATCATATGTGTAAGTGCAAAATTTGGAATCAGGCACAGAATTCAATAGGCAGCCAAGAACCTCTGCTTCCATATATTTATGTGCAGAGATATTTAAAAAGCCAGTGGTGCCACTGAACAGGACAGATCCCTGCCATATCCCCATGGCAGCTGTTTTTAAGCCTAGGGTTGCCTGCTTATGGGACACTGAGAGGGATCCTGTGCCTTTCATTCTGCATGTTAGGTAGATGCTTTCTCCCACACCTGCATCTTCAAAGCAGCACCTATTGAATTTCTGCATGAAACACAGCCAGAAAGGGCAGAAGAATATGGCAAACCTGTTTTCATCGAAAGGCATTTGGAGCACATGCAATGGAGATGAACCTCAGTGCGTTATTAATATTTTTACATTCCATTTGAAATCTCTGTTATTAGTTTTTGCCTTCTTACACAGGTACTGGTGAACAGGCATTTCCTCCCCATCTAAATTACCTTTTTCTTTTGGTTCATAAATCACTAATGTTCCTAGAGAGATACATAACTCTCCTTCTCATTGGTGTCCTCAAGAGCCCTTTATTCCGCTTGCTCTGAGGGGCTTCTCCTTATTGCAATAATAATTAAAGTTGGATTTATAGACAGCCATGCTCTACTAGGAAGATGAAAGAGATCTGGATAAGACAAGAGCACTGCACAGAGCAGGTGGGATATGTTTCCAATGGCTGGTTTTCATAGAGTAACATTTGTTGGCTCATGTTGTGCAAAATTAATTGCAAGATATTCATTGCATCTCGATTACCAAAGTGGGCCTTCTTTTCCACTTTTAACTATGCTTGCCACATACCTGAGACATTAACCCGCTTCAGGTGTTAACAGACACCGGGTGAAAATCATGCAAGGCAGAAGAGTCATACTGCACACCCATGCTCTGCCTGCCTTGCCACATTCCCTTTCCCATGCATCTCCATAGGCTGAGAGCCTGCAGTGAGGCAGCTTACCCAATGCACACAGACTGTCCCCACGGACTGGAACTCTGGAGAGTCATGGGGAGGGGATCGCCATGATTAACGTTGGGTGTTTGTGGACGCCTGAAGAAGATTGTGTTCTAGTGAAAAACTGGAGACCAGAAGCAAAAGAGGAAGAGGCTAAATTAACTACAGATTTTGAATAATCTGTTATTTCTTGCTCCGTCTTAATTTTTCAATTTTAGGTTGAAGGCAGAAGGAGGTTCAAAATAAGGACCGCTGTCCATGGTGCTTCCCTCCTTTCCATAGGAAGCTGCCTTATGATGAGTCTGACTATTAAGTTCATCTAGCCCAGTACTGAATATCAGTGGCTATCTAGGGTTTCAGGCAAAGGTCTTTCCCAGCTGCGCCTGGTTATGCCAAGGATTGAACCTGGGACATTCTGCATGCAAAGCATGCGCTCAGATGTTGAGCTGCAGCCTTCCTCACTCTCACATCTCCCCATCAGGTCTGGCAGGTTCTTGCATTGCTTCAGAAATTGAAAGAGTTGTCCAGCAAGGGGCAATAGATGAACAGCTTTTTAAAAGATGGGTGTACACGTTGGGCAGCATCTCAAACCACTTTTGGTTCTCTTTTTTAAAAAGTATTGTATTTCTCCAACCTTGCTGGGAAGCATTTCTGGCTTCTAGGCTTCCTGTGTCATGACTGGCAGATGGTGTGCCTGTTTGTTTTTGAAAAGGTATCTTGGGTTGTCTGGGGAAAGGCAGGGAAGTTAGCTCTGCTTTAAGAAAACAGACACCTGTGTCCATCCAATTACAGAACATGCCTTGCCAGCTGTCCAATTTCTGTCACAGTCAGTCAGTCCCAAATGCTCCGTACCACCTATGGGTGTTTGCAGATCAAAACAAAATGTTCATTTCCTCCCATCCTTTCCTGCCACAGCTGCTCCATGCATTAGAAAAGCAGAAGTTCAGCCAAAAAGAAGAGGAAAAGTGAGAGCACTTATATGTGTGCTTTCCTTTTCTGCAACCAGGATGTAGCTCATCGTTCTACAGGGCTAAAAGGGTGAGAAAAGCTGTTTTGCCCCCTAGATTCCCACTTCTACACAGCTGTGTAAGGCCTCCAGGACTGCATCTTGACAGCCTATCCAGAAGCTGGAGGACTATATATTATCCGTTCACCGCCCCACTTCAAGCAATAGCAGTCAGTGGGATGGCCGTGGGGGGGGGGCGGCAACATTGCCAGTTTTTGAGAGAGGGTGGGGTGAGGCATGGCAAGCAAGACATGGATACAGCAAGCAAAGCATTGGATTAACTTCACTGCAACACACCACTACCCTCTATCAGGAACTGGCAGTGATGCTTGGTGCTCAGAAAGCAGGTGAGCAGTGCCGCCCTGCTTGTGCTACCCCACCAACTGCTAGCATGGGGATCACAAGTAGAAGAGTGCTATTGCATTCATGTTCTGCTTGTGGGACGAGTCACTTCACCAGTGGCGAACTTGGGTACTCTGGCGCCCTCTGTGCAGGGTCAAAATTTGATGCCTCCCCCAGCTCTTGCGTTGCCTTCCCAAAGTTGGGAAGGCGCCCAGCTTTAGGTAGGAGGTGTGAGGGCTCCGGCAGGGTTCTAGAGCCCTCTTACCTCCTTCCTAAAGCTGAGAAAGTGCAAACTAGGCTTTGGGGAGGACGCGGGAGGACTCCAGGAGCGTGTCAGAGCCTCACACCTCCTTCCCAAAGCCAGGCGCCTTGCTTACTGAGCTTTGAGACAGTGCCCCCTTGGCTCAGCACCCAGGGCATGCACACTGCTCATACAACCCTAAATCCACCCCTGACATCACACTGAACTGAGGAATAGTTAGAAAAAAAGCTGTATGGCAAATTTTTCCCTGCACCAGCTGAAAGCACAGTTAAAACATACATGCATCTATTAATCAAGCCACTGCTTTTAATAATGTGAGTTTCTCGGTAAAGTGAGATATCACATCATTTTAATCATAAATCATGTAATTGGTTCAAAGTGCTATTCTCTATGAAGTAAAACAACAACAACAATCTCTAATTGGCTGATAAGCTTTTCTGTCTGTCTTAGTAGATCTGAATCTGACCTTTCCTAAGCCATGAAGGGAAAATGTTTCTGTCATGCCCTGCCTTGCCTACATCTTTTCATGTCAGGACTGGCTGGGCCCCTCAAGTTGATGCTTGTGCTTTGATTTCCATAAATGCAATGATCCTGACATTCCTCGCGTCAGGGTTAGGACCTCACCTCCATTCAAAAAGCATTTCAGAGCACTCAGATTTGGAGATCATCTTTCCCGGGGAGAAAATCGTTTTTGGGAGAAACAAAACGAATGCATTTCCTCTCCCACACCCGCCTTTCCCCTCTTCCCTCTATCTCTTTTTCTATTCGCTCACTTTCATCAATCACTTCAGTTGTGCCAGTCAACCCCTTCCCATTGTGCCCCCGCCTTTGTTTTTCTGCACACCTTTATCTTTCTTGTCTCCTGACCTCCTCTGTCAGATAGCGGCTGTGTGCAGCACGACCTCATTTCACTGTTGGGTTGACACAAGATCACCTAATATTGCCTGTCTGCTGTCCAAACACCTGCTGCATGTTTCCTTCTCATTGAATCGGCATTTTGTCTCCCTTGCCTTTGTGTCAAGCCCGTCTTAATTCTTGCCTTCAATTCTGTCACACTTCTCTGCCCTACTTTCTACCTGCACTTCCTCCCAGCTCCATAAGGAGGGCTGGCTTGAAATGTATGTTAATATAGGAAGGTTAGGGGGTTTTCCTTAAGTACCCAATTTACTTGTGGATTTTTGTTTTTCGTGATAATTTACAAAACACTGTCAGATAGTATTGCCTGGCCTCTGTAGCTAAGCAACTGCTAGTCCAGATGAGTTCGATTTCTTTCTTTCTTTAAGGAAATATGCAGGCATACTTCAAATACAGATGTTTCTGCAGAAAAGGGATATCGTATCCATGGGATAACAGGGTTGAACAAGCATGAAACCTCTTTGGTCCAATGGCAGGAAGCTTCACATAAAAGCATTGCAAAACGAGGCTGCTGCAAAACCATATTTGGGTTTCTCTTTGAGAGTTCCACATTAGGCAAAGATTCATCTCCCTCAGGTCTGAGCTATGCTTTATATTCTGAAC
Organism: Podarcis liolepis; assembly: GCF_965112155.1. Lineage (NCBI taxonomy): Eukaryota > Metazoa > Chordata > Lepidosauria > Squamata > Lacertidae > Podarcis > Podarcis liolepis. The sequence continues at coordinate 46,416,165 of NC_139556.1, read as the reverse complement.
ACAGGTGCAAAATGACTTGTTTATTGCATAAAACGTTTAAATGGCCATGTTCCACACTCATAAAACAAACAGAGAAGAAGCCATTGGAAAAGGATTGGGTTGGGCCCTTGCTATTGAGTTTGTTCAGAGGGTATTCATAATATCTACTGGCAAGCTTTCTTGCAAACAAACAAAAAGCCAACTAAAATGAACCTCAATCTGTGCAAGGGTAATGTAGTGCTGCTGTACTGCTTTATGGCAATGGGGGGGCAGTGGAAGGGGAGTTTTTGCACTGTGGTCAGAGGTCGCAGAGCACGGAACCCTTTCTGCGTATTTGGGAAAGGGGGAACCTGCTGTATGTATAGCAAATGAGATTGTAAAAGAGAAGGCAGCAGATAAATGACCCAGAGGGCAGCATGAGGGAAGGGAAGCTACTCCTTGGGTTGCTACTGTAGTCTCCCCTGATAGGATCTAGAAGCAAGAGCTGGAGAAGAAGAGGGTCCTTGTCAAAAGGGAGTATGGCCCTGAGCATTTAGAACTTCAAAAGGGGGGGGTGACAGGGAAGTGTTTAAATACAAGGGATCTGAAGAAAAAGGGGAAGGAGCCCTAGTTAAAGAATGTGAGATTGGAGCCTGTAATATCCACCTAAAACAGGACCGTAGCAAACCTTTGGCTGCTGAATCTTAGTGGGTTCTTGGCTCAAGCATCTGCATAAAGGATGTTAAAGAGAACTGGGGGCTGACGGTCTCAGCCCAACAACGTCACTCCCAAATAAGCATGCAAGCAGCTCCTTTTGACCTGGAACCCTTGACCCCTCATTGGGTATGGGAGCATGCTACTAAGTTGGAAGGAGAGGGGGTGTTCTCCACTTGCTCTGCTAGCTACTCTGTTATGATGTCACATATTGCAGAGATGAGGTCTGGCATTGAAAACCTATGTTAGGGCCAAGCCTAGTGAGCTCTGTCTTTGATATGACTGTACCATTCAGTTTCAGGAGTGGTGACCAGGACCCTTGTAGCCTAAGAATAAAGTGGTATTTAAGAAGCGCATTTGGGCTTTTCAGACAACAACTACCAAACTTTTAGAAGACATCTGAAGGCAGCCCTGTTCAGGGAAGCTTTTAATGTTTGATGTATTACTGTATTTTAATATTTGGTTAGAAGCCACACAGAGTGGCTGGGGAAGCCCAGCCAGATGGGGGCGGGGTATAAACAATGAATTAATTATTATTATTATTATTATTATTATTATTATTATTATTATTATATTCTAATTTCAACATCCTTTCATTGAGACTAGGCAGAACTGGGATGTTGTAGTCCAGTAAGCGCATCCCTTGCAATGCTTTTTTGTACTCATGTTCAGGTAGGTACTCAAAGCATGCTGACTGCAAAAGTCAACAGAGCCATGTGGACATGGCATTGATGCTCAAATGTCCTGTATTGTGCTGCTAGCATGAATCACACTTTCAGGCTGTATCCTTGAAATGTTAGAGCAGTAGAGCAATCTGAGGATTTCAGATCAAAACATACCCAGATTTAGATAATATCCAGACTACCTTGTGCCAGAAGTAGCAGCATGTTCACTGCCAAAGACTGTGAAGCTGAATCTAATCACGTCCCTTAAGTTCCAATGTCCTGCACAGGCAGTTTGCCTTCTTGTTTTCCAATGCAGCCAGGTGAGAGCAGTGAGAGGGGCAAGTTACTTTTATTTATTGAATTGCTTGCTGGCATAAGAGCTTAGACTGATCCCAGCATTATGCTGGCTGCTTAATATCAGGTCAATTCATGGGATTAGCAGATTTCATTTCCCCCCTCAGATCTGCATGCCAAAGTACCTCTTTCTTTTATCATATCACTTTATCTTGGCTTTAAATCTCCTTCTTAACCTTAAGTAAGGATTACTCCATCTTTGATATCACAATTAAAATGGATCAGAAGGAAGAAATGCTGATTGATCCTTGAACTGCTGTGCCGAGCTGTTAAATGTGCTGACTTGTGCCTGGAAGTGAAACCTCTGAATCACCAGGATCAATAAACATATCTGGAGCAATGCGAGTGCTGCAGGCTGCTGCTATAGCCGCGTAGAAGCAATTAAGGAAGCCAGTTGATTCAACAGCAGCCTGAACAGGAGCCCTGTTGTAACCTTGACTCACTGTATATCAACGTCCCAGGAAGCTGCCAAACTAGCCTGTTGCTATCGTATAATAATACCTGGAGGTAGAAATACCAGCTAAGTGTGCCAGGCTTTGGTTCAGAAACTGCCCCGAGCTCATAAAGTCCCTCCCAAAACCAAGGGGAAAAGTTTGCAAGCCAACATTTGTCTACCACTCAGATGAAAATCTCAAGGAGAAGAAATTTACAGCTGTTTTCCTTGCTTATATTTTCCCCAAACCAAAAAGCTGTCCCCTCACCACCAATTTGTAAACACACTTCCCTGCTTTCCTTCCATCCTTGAAGGTGGTGCAGGGAGGAGATTTTCCTCCTGCCAGTGGTGGCTGGTCTTTTAGGTAAAATGGGGCACTTTATTGCACAAGCCCCTGGAAGAAGCTGCATGGCAAGAGGAGTGGAGAGAAGGGGAAGATGTAAGAAAGAGGGGAGTGTGCTTGAGGGGTGAGCAGAGCAGGATAACAAATGGGCTGGAAGTGGGATAACCATTTCCCAAGTCCATGGATTGGCTCAGGAAATAATTTCCAGGTTCCCTAATCCCCCTTCCCTGGAAAAGAAAACCTTAGTAAATAGCCAAGCCAACTGAAGAAGAACCCTGAGGGTTCACAGACAATATCCTCTTAGCCTTTTGCACTCTCTATCTGCTCCAGTTTTGTTGATTTCACTGTGAACCTGCTCCAATATCAGAGAGGCTAGCCCAGTTGTGGCATCTGTCAGGGCACCTGTTGAATTTCTGCCTGCCACACTGTTGCTAAATGTTCAGGAGAAAGTGCCAGGTTGTTGTTGTGGTGGTTGTTGTTGTTTTAAGGTAGCAATACACAGCTGAGCTGAACTAGCCCTGGCTGCTCCTTTCGAATTTATCTCATATGGTGCAACAAAAAGGGAGCTGGAGTGTTGACTTGGAAAACGTTTTATCGCACACCACATTGACTGAAATGGTAGTTTACTTTTATCAAAATAGCTATAAATAACGTGGCAATCCTACACATGCTTACCTGGGAGTAAGCCCTATGAAACAAAAGTCTTTTCTATCGATGGACTTAACCGTCCAGGGGTCCTTTACCTTTACCTTACCTTTACACACATATGATTGCACTGTAAACCCTTTGACTCTACACTCACCCCTCTAGGCATAAACATTGCTGTACTCTTAATCTTTTTGTTTCTTGAAGCCTTACTGCTTTCAGAATATCCCACTAGCCCATGTGAATTTAGGATTCATTTAGTATTTGGTCAGAGGAATAAACATTGCCTTGATTTCAGAGCTGCGTTAAGAGGTAAATTGAATTCATCAATATTGGAATGCCTCTGGGAACTGCCTATAATTCATCTGCTAATTCAAATGCATGTTTTTCAAGACTACAGCCATCTATCTGAAGAAGCACCTATGGCTGCAGGTAGGGATGGCGGATGAATTTGTTCTGCTCATGTTTAAATGTGAACTTAATTAATTTGTGCTTTCTGAGCCAATATACGACCAGAAATGTAGCTCTCCACTGAAATTTGCACTTGATGCTATTTTCCAACCAAAAACTGCATGCACACATGCATTCACACACACTGATATACTAGGGGAAAATGTGCACAAAAACATGTATATTAGTTAAAAGAACATATTAAAATGCATTATATTAGAGGAAATTGCTTGCAAAAATGTATGCAGGAAGAAAACTGCACGGAAAAATATATATGAATTTTCATGCAAACTTTTTTTAAAAAATAAATGTTTGCAAAGTGTTGACAAAACTTGGTGAAACTGAAATTGACAAATTCATCCATCCTGAACTGCAGAACTGTTTTTTTAAAATATGTCATATAGAAAAAGAAAGAAACCCCCTCCTCCTTACTGCACATGGTTTGGAGCAGAGTGTAAAACCTGGCTCACATTAAGGTTTTCAAAGCTCCTAATCTCCAATTATTTTATCTAACTGTGCCTCCGTGTGGCATCCTTCTCTCCTACATTGTCACCAGTCTCAAGCTTTGGGAGAAAATAATTACCTCAAAAATTCATTTTAAAAAATATGATAAATAAATGAATATTGTTAACATATTCTGAATTCTTTGAAATTCCTAATATCAGATTTAACACTCATTATGCAGTTTCTACATGTTTCTTAAGCTTCTGCAGGCCACATTTTCTAGACTGTGTGCAGAGGAAAGCAAATTCCATGGAGACACTGTCCCACTCTCCATTTGGGATTTCTCCCACTAACTTTAGCAGGGCACAACAGTAAGGGCAGTGCAGTGCTCATGGACTCCTCTGTCCTTTTCAAATTTTGTTTAGGAGGGACTGGGAAGCCTTCCCCCAATCTGCCCCCAACACATCCCTTTTGGGCCCTTACCAGTATCAGATCTCCATCAATGGTAGGACAAGCACTACGGAGGTCTCTGTGGTAGCAGGGAGGAGGCATCCATTGTTGGATCTCTCTCTCTCTCTCTTTCCATCCTTACAGAAGGAGATCAAACACTTATTATGGCCCTTGGGATGCCATCCCATGAACCATTGGATTGCATTTCCAGGGATGCTTCACATATTTTGTTTTATTACATATCTATCCTGCTGTTCCATACCATTCTACTTTTCCAAGATAGAAAGCAACAATAAAGATAAAATACAAGATAAAGCAAGAGGTGAAAAGTGTGTAGAAATAAAAAGGTCTTTGCTGGATGTCAGAGGAAGACCGCCAGAAAGGGAAGGCTACATGAGGTTCCCTGTGAAGGCATTCCAGAGCCTGGGTGCAGCTACCGAAAAACACCATCTCCCAACTCCTTGCCAACCATGCTTCTTTAGACATCAGCCCTGCGTGAAGGCAAATATATTTTGCAAAATGAAAATGGCTATGTACATGTTGTGCTTCACTGCATCTGCAATCATTTCCAATGCATGCAGGGCTGGCCCAAGACATTTTGCAAAGGATGTGATGATGCTTCCCCTTCATGTATATAAGCTGGTTGCACTGGTAGCTGAATCAGTGTTGGTGATGGAAAGGCATCCTCCAGTGCACTCGAGGGAAGCAGGATGCACGACAGGCCTGTGGCACATAGGGGAATGGCCAGGGTTCAATATGAATGGTTGTGGAAGAGGAGGTAGCAGCAAAAGGCCTCACTGAACCTAATGGACCTGCACACATGTACATTACACTGAAAAATGGTACATACACAGCTACTGCAACATTGCATTTGCAGTTTCTATGAGTAGGATCTAACGTATGTAACATGACAAGCAAACCTCTCAAGATCAGGTGCAGCTACCGAATTCCCACATTTCTTTTAGCTGGGGATATTTACACAACTGCATTCCAAAAGCCATTCTATTACTATTTATTAGCATCCCTCAATGAATCAATTTGCTCTCCATCCTACCAGCAATCTAGAATATCTTGCTAACTTTGGATACTTAAGTTATTCTGTAGCATTATTTTTTACACCATGTTATACACACATACAGTTTTGTGCAGTAGCCACCACAATGTTCATTTGAAAGAAGAGGAGGGGGTTAGGGTTGTATTTTCAGCAGAAGCAACAAAGCAGTATTTTGACGTCGTTGGTTTGTATCACATGAACCTCTTCTGGGGTGATGCTTGTTTTGGAAGAATCACTCACAAAATGATCATTTTGGCATACGAGTCCCAGAAATGCACACCATTAGCTCATCAGAAACTCTTTCCAAGCAGCGCACTATTATTAACATTTCATTAAAACAAGCAATCAAGCTGTAAATAACAGGAGACTTTTTAATGACTTGTGTACAATAATTCATTCTGTTAGTCTCTCCAAACTGTCTGTAAAAAATGAAGCAGCCACTTCTGAAGCTTAATCTTTGAAAGTTGGAGGGGTGAGGGCTGTTCTAAGAATTCACTCTCTCTCACACACACATTTTAAACGCACTTGTTCAGCCTATGGGGAAATGAGTCAGAGAATTTCCTTTTTTTTATAAAGGTAAAAAGATCAGTTCTGTACAGCTCAGTAATAATTGTCTTCCAATATGCTCAGTCACCTACACCCTTTAATTAAACCTTACAATACTCTGGAGGAACTAAGACAAGGATCTCCTCGAAATTTACAAAAGGGTAAATTGAGACTTGGAGAGATTAAGACCCTAATCCTAAACATACCACTTGATTGGCACTTACAAATTCACATGACCATCTTTTAGGTGATGTTTGTACAGTGAAGCCGCTGTGAGATTACTTTTGTCAAAATGGTGACTATAGCCATGTGAATGCCCTGAAGATGAGAAGATGGGAAGATTCTGATACCACACCTGATACTCCAGGTGAGGGGTGCCACTTCTTGATTCAGTCATAATGGTTGCTGCTTAACTGTTTTCTGCTTCAAGGAGCAGCATTCAAGAATGTTGTTTCCTGCCACTTTGGCTTCTGTCTGTTGCAAAGAGGGCTCTGGTTTTTCATGCAGGAAGAGCACATTGGTGAACAAAATGTCAAATGTACTTTTAAAACAACAATTCTGTGCCTGCATATAAAGAGAACAACCTTATCCATTGCTCAGCTCACAATGAATATGTTTTTAAAAGGAGATTGATAACATACGGCAGACTTGCTCCCATTCCTTCCTGCTCATCCCAAGTCACGTAACCATATTAAAAATGGTACAGTGGTACCTCAGGTTACATACGCTTCAGGTTACATACGCTTCAGGTTACAGACTCCGCTAACCCAGAAATAGTACTTCGGGTTAAGATCTTTGCTTCAGGATGAGAACAGAAATCGGGCTCCGGCGGCGCAGCAGCAGCAGGAGGCCCCATTAGCTAAAGTGGTGCTTCAGGCTAAGAACAGTTTCAGGTTAAGAACAGACCTCCAGAACGAATTAAGTACTTAACCCAAGGTACCACTGTAATGTAGACTTGGATGTGATATTTCAGACTGAAATACTGGATTTAAAAAACTTTGGCGGTGACACTAGTTGCACCATGGCATCAACAAGGGGACTCATTGCCCCTGAAGATAAGGCCTGCTATTTCCTTGTGGCCTTTGGATGATGTGGTCTTGTCCAGATCAGAGGTGGTTCTGTCCCAGTTATCTAATCATTTTGTATTAGCAAAGGAAGAGGCAATATAGTGCCTTCTAGAGGCTGTGGGCTACAACTTCCCTCAGCCACAGTCAACATGTCAAATAGTTGGGAACGGTGGAAGTTGTAGTCAAATAATTAAATATTGGCTATACCACATTGGCTATACTTACATCCCATGAAATTCCTGTTTTCAAGAACCACAAGCGGAATGCTTATAGGTGGGGGGACAATGGTGCACTCTTATGTGTGACAAAGATTAAGTTTTGCAACAGATGCCCAAGGGTCATTGTCCTTTCAACATACTCCTCTGTACTTGGGATACACAAGAGGTAGAAGAGGAGCCACTTACCTCATCAGTTTGTTGGCCTTTTCTAGTGAAACTTATTTAAGGAAACTAATATGGATTATTCAAACAAGCTTTCCAACACCCTACAGCATGTGTGGGGTGGTGGTGGTGGCAGTATTGCTGAACTACAAATCCCATCAGCCCTAGCAAACATGGCCAATGGCCAAGGGTGGTGGGAGTTATACTTCAGCTACATCTGGAGGGTGAAAGAGTGCCCATACCAGCCCTACAAGCAGTGGTAGACATGGCACCTCAAATTTCAGTGGCACCCTGTGTGATGCTAAATTCTGGCATCCCCCCCCCCCACGTCCCTCACCTTCTATTGGTCTTTTGTGGTGCCTGCTGCAGTGCCCCAGAAGCTCTGCACCCAGTGTGACTGAACGAGTTGTACTCCCCTAGTTCTGCCTTTACTACAGGAGGGGGCTGACCACCCATTCTAACTTGAGTCAAAATTTACTCCCAGTGCCTAATAGAGCAAGTTATTATTATTCATTGACATAAAGGGAATTGTAATAGAAGTAATTCCCATTACTGCTTTCAGAAATGAATGGCATAAAGCTCTTTTACCTGGTAGATTGCCAGATCTAAATGCAGCTATACCTCACTCTGATCTGGGGAACAAAATGATGTGGATTATAAAATGAGTCATTACTTCAGCATAAGGATTCTTGGACCAATCAGCTGTATAATGCCTTGCCTTTCATTCTGCACATGTAACGTATGTATAAGTGAAGCTTCCTAAAGGAAGCTGAACTCTCTGTGCTTGTTCATGGGAAGCTGCATTCCTCAAGATGTTAACTCAATCTGTGCAATACATTATATAATTACGAAAAGTAGGCCAGAAATTATATCCACTATTCTGAGCACTGCGCAGGCCTTTGTCTTTGGGGATTTAGCAAATGGAAAGCAGCACAAAAACATGCAGTTTTTTCAAAAGTTGGACTATTGCAGACTCTGGGTTTTTTTGGTACTGGAATATTTCAGGAGTTCAGCAATGTCAAAGCCATGTTTGGAATTAATGCCAGGCTTGCCTGGCAGCAGAGTAACAGAAGTCTTACTGAAAGACTGCACAAAAATAACTGATAGAGTGATGTGCTCACCAATGCTTCCTAAGAAAACCGGGGTTTTGCTTTTTTATATTTGAGTATGTAGACCTAATTGCTACAGCAGGTATTCAGATACAACACAGCCTGCTGCATATCTTTCAACATACATACATTTACACAAACCATTGCTAGCTCCTACCTTAGCATTAATTTTTATTATACATTTGTCACATTTATAGGAATTACCGGTATATTAGAAACATGAATAACTAGGATTTAATTTTTTGAACAAATAATAATAATAATAATAATAATAATAATAATAATAATAATAATAAATTTATTACAGTCCCAGACCAGGGATTGTTTTTGAGCGAATTCTAGACTAGTAGCTATGTTTGTCTCTATTGGGACACGGGTGGCGCTGTGGGTTAAACCACAGAGCCTAGGACGTGCAGATCAGAAGGTCGGCGGTTTGAATCCCCGCAACGGGGTGAGCTCCCGTTGCTCGGTCCCTGCTCCTGCCAACCTAGCAGTTCAAAAGCACGTCAAAGTGCAAGGAGATAAATGGATACTGCTCTGGCAGGAAGGTAAACGGCGTTTCTGTGTGCTGCTCTGGTTCGCCAGAAGCGGCTTAGTCCTGCTGGCCACATGACCTGGAAGCTGTACGCCGGCTCCCTCGGCTAATAAAGCGAGATGAGCGCTGCAACCCCAGAGTTGGCCACAACTGGACCTAATGGTCAGGGGTCCCTTTACCTTTACCTTGTCCCTATCAGCAAAAAGATAAAGAAGGTTATGACACCATTGACTCTAATGGGTAGGATGTATGGCAGCCAATGTCTGCGGTGTCGGTTTTGCCGATTCTCCATAAAGGTAACTCAAAAATGTTGAGGGTTTTTTTGGGTGGGTTTTTTTTTTGCAATTTCAACAAGTTTTCAATGTTTGGAATACAGCAACCCTACCAATGGGACTTACTCCCAAATAATTATTCTGTAGATCAGCAGCATAGGATCTCCTGCATACAAAATGCTGTCACATGGAGACTCCTTAAAACTACATTCATGTCACAACTGCTCTGTTCAGTAAGTTACCCATGTACAGTAGCCTGCCATGTATATTAGGTGCCATGCAGTTTCCACCACTGTTTCCACCTACACACAGGAATGCTCTGCTTTACAGCAACTGGTCTACACAGTGTGTCATTGACTTGCCACACAGAACAGGTAATGAGTCGTTATCTTATTTGAATGATCATTTTTAGCCTATAGCAGCTCCTAGCTAATAAAGACTATGGGTGAATTCCAATATACAGCAGCCACAAAATAAAGCCTTTATGCAAACATGTTATGCAATAGCATCATTAATTCAATTTGGTTCAAATTTTAAAACAACCCTACCTAATTCATACTTCCCAGAACAAAACATGAACTGAAGCACTAGCTGCCCTTCAGAATTCATAGTTCCATGAATTTTGTGATGCAGTTGTCCAACGAAATAATGTGTAGAACAATGTATATATTGGGGGGAAATGTGCATAAAAATACATGTGTTACTTAAAATGCTTATTTAACATGCATATATTATTTAAAATTACCTACAAAAAGGATTGCATTAGAGAAAATTGCATACCCAAATGTGTATATTAGGAGAAATTCACACTAAAATGCCCACAAATTCTCACGGGGACTTAAAAAGAAATCCAGGCCATTGCAGAAATGTGTAGAATTGAACTTAAGACTAGACAAATAAGAAACTGAGCGAAACTGAAATTGGCAGATTCATCTACTCCTACTTATGATATTCAGCTCGTGTTCCTTCTGTAGGTAGACAAATGACCCCTTACTGAAGACCAGACATCTCAAAATGACTGTTCCTTGCACACAAAGGGGGAAAGATAGTTCTCCAAAGCAGACCACGCTCTGTTAACTTTAAGAGCCATAGGACAGAATTGAGGCAGCCTCTGTATATCCAGCACACCTTCCTGTCCTCCTGCTGCTATGTTTATTCCAAATTTATTATTACATGAGTCTCTGAACTGAGAGATTTCATTAACTTAAAAGCAACACATGGCTACACATAAGACAGTTTGGCACACAGACCTTCAGCAGAATCTCATTAAAGACACAATCTTGATTTGTGAATAATTTATACTGACATCATCACCTAAAATTATTAATTGTATGGCTCTAATTTCAAGATTTAACCAAATGCAGTGGGGGTGGGTGGGACTTTTTAAAAGAGGGTATGTAGGTTCAGAAGACTTCTGCTCCCATCTGAACAAGCTGTGCATAGCCAGGCAGCACGTGAATTTAAATAGCCTGAGTGCAAATTCAAAATATTTTTTAAAAAAAAAAATTAAAATATAATAATTAAATTTCTATACTGCTCTTTAGCCGAAGATCACAGGGTGATTTACAATATAAAAACACAAAAATACATTACTCAATACTCCCCAGTGTTCTTATTTACAATAAGACATATCCATTTTTAGCTCTATATAATACAGGGCAAAAGAATAAAGAAACAGCCTTCCTTCTAATACTAATCCAAGACCTATTTAGAATAAAAGCATTTGTATACCACTTGCTCCTTGCTGAAAGTGTTTTACCTTTATTATCTTATTTACTACAACAAACCTGAAATACAAGTCAGTGTTATTTTTGTTATTAATAGTTTATAAAAGTATTAACAGTATGTAAAATGATAAAAAAAAACATTTTTCATAAATCCCCATAACTTTATAGTATTCTGAACCAGCTCAAGATTACTAATTTTCAAATGACAGCTGATTTTAGAGAAAGTGTTTTTTGTTACTCTATTTAATATTTGGCAATGGACGTACAGGACCTGCAACAAAATGTCACATTATGTGGTGCAGGAGCATCTTTTTATCAGTAATTTATTAAGATTTTTCATAATCTGTAACAGTGAATCAGGATAGAAAAGAAGAATAACAGTGACATGCAACAGACCAACTTTACCAGCAGTGCAGAAGGTGGGGGTGGCTCTTTTTCTTCTCTCTCTCTCTCTCTATATATATATATATATATTCCTTCTCATTAGTTCCATTGAGAAGGAAAATCAATATGTCAGCCTCAAGGCAAGTGTTCTAGTCTTCCCATTCTGGGAATTTGTAAGGAAAATGGGAGAGCTTTGGATGAGACTGAACCAAAGCTTCCCTCAGTCTCCACTGTAATCAGGGCCAACCTTACCATTAGGCGGTGTGAGATGGCTGACTTGGGCAGCTAGGGGTTTTGTTTTGTTTTGTTTGTGCCATAAAGATGTACCAAAGATGTAGAAAGTCACTTGTGAGATTTTCTGCCTCAACTTGGCTGGCTCAGGATTTTATGCACCTTGACTTGAGGGTTGTGGCGGCAGTGGTGAGTGCTATTTACTACCCTGCCACATGCAGCCAGTTATCTCGGACAAGTCCTCCCAGTCTTTCCACTCAGGCTGGCTGGGGGAATGGGACAATGTTCAAGAGTGGAACTCCCTCTCTGAGGGCAGACCTCCTTCTCCATCCATAGATGGAGACTTGGATGAAGGAGATCAGCATGGACCACAGGATTGTACCTTGAAGTAGAACAAAAGCTTGTTTTTTTTAATAAATAAACCCTGTGATTTTAATGGGAGATTCTTTTTAGGCAGTCAAATGTTTTATGACATTAGTCATTGCTGAATTATTTCTATTTTTAAAAGCAGGAAATAATCCTCAGGTTTAAACATTTCTGCTATATTATTACGTATACTCTGTCCTTAGCAGCCGTTACTGTTTGTGCGCGCTCTCTCTCTCTCTCTCTCTCTCTGTATGTATGTATGTATGTATATATATTCCTTCTACTATTTGTTCATGCTGTGTGTGGTCAGTACAATGTTTGAGTGACTTGAATATAATAATAAATTATGATCATGATGATATCTCTGCGTCTGTTTGGACATATGTTCAAAGAAGTATGAAATGACCAAGATTTCTTTTGATATTACAACACCACCCCCATTTTTTCATTTCCTTTTCTCTGGAGAGCTTTTGTCTTGCCTGCAAAATTCTCATCTGCTTCACACCTTGCCATTACAATAGGCACAGCATTAGGGGGTAGACTCTACTTCAAAAAGCTTGTCTCATTATTACTACTTAATAAGAGGAGAAGTAAATAAATGTTCCAGCAAAAACAAAATCCCCACAGACAGAAAACGATTGTCTTTACCTGAATAAGAAATGATTTCTTTTCTTCTCTGCAGAGGGTGATCTTTTGAGGACAACAAAAATCTCTTGCAAATCTGTGGGAGCAAAAAATATTGTTTACTTGCTGGCTTGATACCATTTGAGATATGATGCTCATTTGTTTTAAAAAAAATGAATAATACCACCTTACATCATTTTACCATTTGGAAGCTTTCATGTATTAAATAATAATCTCAGGTTGTATATGTGTAAATAAACTATATATCATAAAGACACCAGGGTTTAGAGGATTCTGGCACACAGTTTAACACCCCAAAATCCTAACAATAAGTAGATACAATCATCATGCACTCGCCTGGCAGCAAACCCACTTACTCAACGCAGAACAGGTCCTACACCAAATGGTGCCTTAGGTGAGGAGCATCTTCAGCACCCCATCTTTGGAATCCAGCTCTCATCAGCCCCAGCCAGCATGGCCAGTAGTCATTGATTACTTGCAAACTGCCTTGAAGATGGTTTGGCATTTGTTTCTTTTACAATCCTATCCAACAACACCTGGAAGACCACAGGTTCCCTATTCCTGATGCAGAAGAAGCTGGTTTACATGTATGACCTGGCCCAACTCTTCATCCAATTTCTCAAAACTTTCAAAAGTCAAAGTGCATGTAAAAATGGATCCTCTCGCTATATCAAATGTTAACAGACTCATTATTTCTCCGTCTAAGATTCATTTCATCAGTCTCTTTTAATTATAGCATTATATATCATATTATCAACCAGTTCCATTTCAAATATGTCTTCCTCTCCAGTTATCATTACCTTTAGTAACTTTTCTCCTCAGGAAAAACTATTTTAAATTAGGAACATTAACTCACACTATTTTATCTTTTCTTGCACATAATGTTCTTAGATGTGAATTCACATACATAGAAGTTGTTCTCAAGTCTGTTGTTTGGTGAGAGTAAAATAATACACGACTGGACATTGGGTGAATGTCAGGGTGGGTGTTTGGAGCAGGTCAGCAATAACTCACAAGGTGTCAGTGAAGTTAACTCTTTATTCAAAGAAACTAAACAGATCAGGCCCTGGGATCACAGCAACTCTTCCCAGTAGATCTTGTCCCAATGACGGATGTTGCAAGGATTTAAGGTCCCCACCTTCCCACAGCTCTCTAAGTCTCCTCCCCCCCTAGGTCCTCCCAAAGCAATAGGAGACCCCAATGTTTTGTCTGTCTCTGCTCCACCCTCTTCATACCTTTGTATGTGCATGGGAGATCAGGGGGGAGAGGAGCTAGTCACAACAGGAGCTTCTTCATCAGCCTTCCCCATCTCTTTCCTCTGGTCCCCCTCCTCTCCTGCCTCTGATTCTGGACTGCTCTTGGTCCCAGCCTTTTCCTGCTCACTAAACCCTGTCACCTCTTCAGCTTCCAACATCTCCTCTGCTCAGTCTGCCCCCTCTTTTCCCTCTGAGCACTCAGCATCATCTCACTACCAATCTCCTGGCTCTGAGCCTTCGTCCCTTGGGGGTTCCCCAGCTGGTGCCTCCTACCACTCCTCTAAATCCAGCCAGTCCCTGACATCGGATTGGCTATGAAGTACGCCTTGCAGAATCAGCAGCATGGCAGCAAAACTGCAAGGGAATCTGCTGTAATCAAACTCCCATGGAAACAGAACTCTCCCACTTCACAGCAATTCCCTTTCCGAGCTCCATCTAGTCATGCTTACATCTTGTTTAACTTTGCCAATCTAAAAATAAATCAGCATGAAAAAAGCATTAGATTTTTCATTTAGATTTTTGAATGCTTTTTCTCTCAGAGATAATATCCCTTGTCTGGAATTAAATGGCAGATTCTTCCCATGTTTGCTATGAATAAAGGAGCTGTGGTTCTTTCATCCTTGTGGCCAGTCTCATTTTTGGTTTGTAGTTCTTTATAGGAAGCTTGTAGCTCTGTTTCTACCCCACCCACCCCCCAAATCAGCAAAGCATAATGTTCAAGCAACCTTTCACATGTAAGGAGACATTTCCAACCTGTTTTGATGTGCTGGAAGTGGGCACTTTTAAAAATACTGCTGCTAGACTGTGATGAATTGTGTTACATAATCTGTATTTTCCAGGAGTT